>NC_134140.1:96472617-97097617 GCF_033958435.1 Carettochelys insculpta | reverse complement strand
ATTCTGAGCCAAGTTGTGTGTGGCAATATGCTCATTCAGAGATGGGCAACAACTTGGGAAAAGCAGGAATAGAATTGTTCTAAAATTGAAATTACATGTGCTACCTATACGAAGTATTTCAGTCTAAGCGTAGTGAAATAATCTCGTCTTGTTTGAAAGAAATCTAAATAGTAGTTTGTACTATGTGTGCTTGGAAAATGGGTTGATCTGTACCAAAACATCACAATGTACTTAAAATGCTATTTGCAATTTCTGTGTCTATAATAGTTGTGTGTACCAAATGTGAAAAGGTCAGCTGGGACAACAGGGATATCTAGAGTGATGGGTGTGCAGCTTACATACTTGTATTTTGTTTGTTCACTGTTTGCTCAGTGCCTTCTTTACTTGAATGATCAGATGTATTTTCACAATAAGAAAACAGGCTATCGTACATTGGTATTGTTAATATTTCTTTAAATTGCATATAGTTTGTGACTTGGGAGAAGGTATAAGTTGGACCACAGGGGTACTTCATGAGTAGGCTTAGTTCTGGTGCTCATAGATGCTGCTATGTTTTCCAAGCCGTTTTGGGGATTTGAATCTGAATTTGCAGATTACCTTCTTTTATAATGGGCCATGTCAAATTCTGGATCTGTAAGCTTTAAAGTTAATCCAAATCTATATCCAAACTTTGTGGCTGGTGCTTGACTTCTGTATTTTGAGCTTGATATTTGTATCCTATTAAATGTGTAAAGTTCTATCTTATTCTAAAACTGTTGTTCAGAAAGAATTGAAAAATATAATTGTGGATGATTGTGTAACTGTTATTTTTTTAAATGCTAAAATTATGTGAGGGAAGAATGTGTAATTTATTCTTTCGCCTTGGAATATGTGTTGCCCTCTGACATTGCTATGAAAAGTCATGATGGAATGAGCAATTCGGTTTCATACTCACTTTTAGTGGCCAAACGTTTGCAGTATGAAATCACTGTACATTGCAAAGAGAGCCATATTTACTCAATTTTTGAAATAAGTTACTTCGGGTTAGATATATCAGTTTTATGTCCAAGTTCGCACATATTGGTGCCACAAAGGCTGAAATCCTCCAATGTAACACCCCTTATTATTGTAACAGGTTCCCTAGAGAAGTAACAGATAATTGTGGCTTTCATTACACAAGATCACTCGATGATAAATAGGGAGTTAATTAAACAAATAACAAACAAAATCCTTACTCCTTTCTGTATGAGTAATTTTGTTTGAGAAGGTATTTGTATGGTTTTATTGGGTCTCTCGGCAGCTTTTGGTCAAAGTTTTCTTTTTATTTTATTGGAAATTGTTCTTATAAAAGTTGAAAGTACTAACAGCTTTTTTACTGCGAGGAGACAATTGTATTTGTCTTTCTAAATCTGGTTATGTATTGAAACTGCTTGTTCCACAGGCCTCTGGAGCTGGTTTGCTAAAAGATACTTAAGAAATCCTGATTGAAATCAGAATGCTAGGTTTATATTTTCTGCGCCAAGCAAGAATCGAGCACCTTAGGCAGCTGATTTCTGACGCTGCCCCTGGGAGGTGTACATTGGCATTTTGTTGCTAATGCGTCACCGAGTTCTCATTGTCATCACAGTTGAGATACATGGTAGACGAAGACTCATGGAATTAGATGTACACTCAAGAGTACTTGTCATTTTAAGTCATGGTGAACATGTTTGCTATACTTGTCATGTAATTTTGTTTCTACTTTTTCACTTCAACTTTTATGGGCTTTTACATGTCTGTGTTCACCAGCTATTGAAAACTTTAGGGAGGGAGTTATTTCACATCATAAAACATTAGAACATGTCACCTCTGCTCCAGGTATTTTTGTTAAGATACACAACCTTTCACCTCTCAGTCAGTGGGTTCAGGGGCAGCTCTGCTTGATCCTTATTGAAAGTCAGTGCCATCTAGTAGCTTCCTACCAGACTCTATAATGAGTTGGGGTCCAGCTAGCTTCTACAGAACATGTTGCCTCAAAGAAAACAGCTTAGCAATTGGCATTGGGCTGGAGAGAGTAATAAAAACATATTAGGAGGAGGAGGAAGCTGTTCTCTTATTACAGAAGAGTCTTTTTTTCTAGAGAGAACATGGTTGACGCACATTGCCTGGTTAGAAAAAGGGAAGCCTGAATTGGTGCTCTGTTGGTAAATGGAAAACTTTGTCTCCAGTGCTGTTAGGCTGGCACCTTCCACCAGAACTAAAATTGCTTCAAAAATGTATCATCCAGTGTAGACATTTACAGAGGAAATAATGCTGTAATTTATTGCAAATCTAGAATCACAGTGGGTGAGGGAAAGTCTAACCAATGTGAGTACTTTTACTGTAGGTATTCACCTACTTTAAGACTTCTAAAAACACAAAAATTTGCTTTTTGCTTTGTGAAATGAGTGTGACCACCGGACTATCATCACACTTCCTTAAATCACATTTTCATCTGCTCATATAGGTCCAATTGCACATCATTTTTATGTTTACTGTTTATATTTCAAATGCTATTTGTGTGTTATAAATCCTGGAATGCCATCGAAGCAGAACTTGATGATTGTGTATTATCTTGGGTTAAGTGTTGTGTCATTGCTTTGCAGGCCACCTGCTGTTTCCCGTGGAGATCATGAAACGAGGTCGGCTTCCTAGCAGCAGTGAGGATTCTGATGATAATGGCAGTAAGTACTCCTTTGTTGTGCTTGGAGTGCACTAGGTTATGAGTTTGTTGAAACCAAATTTTAATGTAATATTTTACATGATTGGATACAGAAATCTGGGGGAGAATATAAATATTATAAAACTGTTCTAAAATAAAACATTTTCAAGAATAGATGAGTCGTAGATTACAGGATCCCTCAAGACCTGCTATTGATTATACAGTGTGGAATAATAAAATGAAACACGAGAGAATTATTTTAAAACGTCCTTAGTAGCGCAAACAGCACAGCTTAATACAAGAACAGAACTAGGACATCATCAGTCATTAACATTGTTGACTTGCTCAACTTTTGTTGGAGAGCAGTTTGTTTTAATTTTTTTAAATGTTTTCATTCTCTCTTTGTAGAGTGGATATGGTGTAATTCTTATGCCTCAAACTTTTATAAGAACAATTATTGTGCCTCTAAATAATCTTTCTAATGAATAATAAAGGTTTCTAGTGTTTACATTAGTTTTATTAACATCAGAGGACTAATATGTATTCAGGAAAAAATGTGATTTGTTCAGTACCACGAATGTCTCTTGGCATAATTAATATTACCCAATTAAAATATCTCACTTTTTCAGATAACAAGGAATTAGTATTATTTCATTTTTAAAAACTGACATAGCGGTTGGCTTGGAATAGTGTTAAGGTGCTTGTTTGGGCAAGGCAACCACATTACTTTTATTCCCCAGTTTATGAAGTTGTCAAGACCATTATCCTGGTTCTAATCTGGTTCATATGGGTACGAGTTATCTGGGATAAAAGGTGCTATCTGAGTACAAAGCGTTATCCTGAGATCTTTAACTAAATCTTAAGCTAAAACCCAACAGAAAGTTATTGCTGACTTCACTATACTTTGAATCAGAATCTTAGGCCCTGAGTCTGTAGTGGGGTCTTGTGTGGATGGACTCCTGCACCATGCAGAATCTCACTGACAACAGTGCGGGTCGCCCAGGCAGACCTGATATCAGGACCCGCAACTTAACTCTTACATAGTCAAACTGCTATTGCAGTCAGTGTGTGAAAAAGGAGTGGAGAAGGTGAAAAAAGAAAAAAAGCTGATTTTGGTAGGAGTTTGCCTGAAAAATAAATAGATAAAAATACTGAAGGACTTTTAGGATTTGGCCCCAGAATAGAGCTGAGACTATCTCATGGGGTTTGAGATTTTGAAAAACCCTTCAAGCTGTTTTTTTGATTTGGGTAAAAATAAAGTTTTAGTACAGGGCCAGGAACCTTTCTTAAGTGGAATGCCAAAATTTGACCTTTTGACCTCCTTGTAGGGTCCGAGTGCTGGTGATACTTTTTAAAGTCACTAATAGTCCAATTTATAACAGTTTCATTAATAAATAAATAAAGATGCAGAGCTTTACTGTTTTGCAGGGCTCTGCCTACAGGAGCAAAGAGATACGTCACCTAAGTCTGAAGTACTCGTTGATATCACTGATACTCCCTCAGTATAAGCACAGCTCAGTTCTCACTGAAAGAAGCAATGCTTCCAAGCGAGGGCAGCGTTGTCCTAGTTCCCAGGGACTTCAGTCAGGCATTTAGGCACAACTGTGCTGTGGATGTTAGCAGAGCAGAATCCCAGCAGGAGGAGATAGGAACATCAGGATGAGGACACAGCTTCATGTCTTTTATAGGATCCTGGTCTCCGTCTAGACTCCTGGAAGCTGGGGGAGAGACTATCAATCTGCATACTGCACTGCCAACCCCTAGAGTTCAAAACTCATGAATCAGTCCCTCCATCCCTGAAAACAAGAATGGCTCTGCACCATGGCTGGGACTCCAGCCCCAGGCCCCCGATTTGGGGTCACTTGAGCAAGCCCCCAGAAAATTAAACAAAAGCACAAAAATCCCCAGAGTCCACCATACACATACATAAACCTGGTCCTTATTGTCACAGTTCCTGAGAAGAAATGAACTTTCAAGTCATTCTTTTAATCCTTGATGGCACCACACTCACCACTGCGGTGGGGGGCTCCGGCTCCAGCCTTCTAGTGAGGTGCTCCGGCTCAGCCCGGTCCACGTGCTCTGCATCTCTCCTATGCTGCAGGAGGAGGAGGGGCGGGGCTGAGCTTCCCACATGTGCCCCTAAAATCAGCTCACATACCACAAGTGGCACACGTGTCAGGGGTTGCCAACCTCTGTTTTAGTATTTGGTAAAATAATTTATATACTTCTAAAGAAGGTTAAGTGAAAAAGGAGCAAATGTCTTTCTAGACATAATACAGATTAATCATCAAAATTTTATACATGGTATATTTTTATTATAATTTTTTTTCTCCCTCAGTCCACCCTCCAGCTCCATTTTTTACAGTCTCCTTGTATTTAACTTTGATCATTATTTGCTCCAGTTTCACCCTACATCTTATACTCCAGAGGGTAATTCTTCACCAAAAATAAAAAATTCTGCATATTTTATTTATCAAAATAATGCAGTATAATCACACCAGTTTCCCTTACTTTTGGTAATTTGTTTAACGTACTATACTGAAAAAAATAGCAGTACATTTTCAGCATTTACTAAACACATGAAAGCTGAATTACAAATGCGAAACTCCAAACTCCTGCATTCTAGTTATAATTGCAGATTTTCATTTAAATTACATTACTTTCATTTTGGAATTTTGTGTTGTGGAAAGTAGAAACTTGCTTTAAATTGCTCAGTTTCACACAAGGAAGTCATATGGTTTTGCAAGTCTTTGGCCTGCGTTTTTTAAAGGCATGCATAAAATAGACTCTGATCTGTAATCTAACTCCACTGTGCTTCTCTTACACAAGAAGAAAAGCGAAAAAGCACATAGATCTTCCTAGCTGTAGATTCTGTTACTGTCAGTTACAGTAAGGCTCCTTTACAACACTCTGGAGAGGTAAAGGAGCCTTCATTGACTAAGTCTGAAAACAATTAGTGAACAGCAGCCTGCATGTTATTTTAGGGGTCTCAAACTCAGTTTGTTTTGGGGCCAGTGCCAATCCTCAGACCCTACTTGTGGGCGTGCAGGTCATGCACCCTCTGGTAGGGCTCTGAGGAGAGGGCGGGGAGTCCCTGTGCAGTCCCCCACTCCCTTGCACATCTTCCTGTCCCTCCAGCTGGCTCCCATATGTTCCTCGCCAGCCACGATCCCCTGGCCCTGCCTGCCATCTCTGGGCTATTTAAAACCTGCCAGGGTCCATGGGGTCCACCACCAGCAGCTAACTCCATACTACCATCTCTGCAGCTCTGGGAGAAGTGTTTGCTGAGCAGTCCCATCCATAAGTGTAATCTGAGACACTGTTAATTCATTTTGTGAAACTGACTAGATATCAGTGATGCTGTCGCTCCTCATTTGATAACAAATCTCCTGATAATTGTTTTTTGGTTTTTGTTTTTTTTCTGGGAAGCCCCAAATAGGTTATTAAAATTTAAACCAGATTTGGGAATTTCACTCTCTGATGCCTCATTCACTGCTATCAACTGTGATCATTCTTAGTAGATTATGCTTATTTGTTGGTGCATGGTATTTGAAGAGAATCCCAGCCTTTTTTCTTTCTTCAAAGGAAGACTTTAGTTCTCATGGGTTTTGGAGAAAAGCTAGAAACGTGTCCCCAGGTCAGTCTAAGACCTCAAACACCAGATGCTAAATAAAAAGATCCCCCAGTGTATTTTTATCTGTGATTTGAAGAAGCCATTCTTGTTTTCAGGGATGGAGGGACTGATTCATGAGTTTTGAACTCTAGGGGTTGGCAGTGCAGTATGCAGATTGATAGTCTCTCCCCCAGCTTCCAGGAGTCTAGACGGAGACCAGGATCCTATAAAAGACATGAAGCTGTGTCCTCATCCTGATGTTCCTATCTCCTCCTGCTGGGATTCTGCTCTGCTAACAGCCACACCCTCATGCTGGGATCCTGTCTTCCTTCCCTGTCCCTCCTCCCCTTCTGCTAACATCCTCATCCTGGGAGACCCTTCCCAAACTCAGGGTAATCAGAAGAGTAACCCACCAGCTCTGCCTCACTAGCTGCACAAGTGTGTCAGCTTGAGTGGTTCCCTGGCCAGCACAGTTCGCATTGTGGCAGAGCCAGACTGTGCAGCTTCCTGGAGTAAGTGGCACCCTCTGTAGCCACATCTATCTGGGCAGTGGGGGCCTGGGTGTTGCAGAGAGCCATGTGCACCCAGGCTTGATTGAATAGCTATTTCATAGTATTTCATGGGCCACAATGGGGAGGGGCTCAGGTGATGGTAGATGGTCTGTGGTCCAGGAGTTTGAGACCCCTGGTTTAGTTGTTACGTTTCTGCTCTGCCTCCGAGACAGAGCCTGCTTCATGCAGCCCTATTGCTCCAAGTCAGGTTCAGCAACAGGGACAGAATTAGGCTGTTCCTACACTTGCTTGAGAAACCTTTTTGTTGTTCATGGGTACTCAGCCCGCTTTCCACCTGGTGAACCATGGTTTTGCCACAGCAAATGCATGTGTGAACGCTGTTTTTACAGCAGGAGTGCTCTCTTGCTGACAAAGCTGAACTCACTGGGAATAGAAGCATTTTGTTGGCAAAAATGCTGACAAACAGCTTCACACAGGCTGACTTTTAGAAACAGGGCTGTGTCGCTGTAGCCTTGTTGCCAAAAGCTACATACCCAGAGTCTCTGTCACTCATTTGCATGAAGGTATGTGCCTGGTCCCACCCTTTTAACATCTCTCCACAGACACACCCACACCCAGACTCTCTTACCCCCACCCCTCCTCGGGTGATCTGTTTTCTGCTTCCAGCTGCGCCTAGGCAGCAGACGTGTTTGAGTTAGTGTGTTCTCCATGTATTTTTTGCTCCCCAATATTTTGTGGTGAGGGAGCCAAGAAATCTGCAGAAAGTATGAATTCCATGCAGGGTGCAGAATTCCAGGAGTAATCTTCATCTGGTTTTTATTCTGACCCCTTTCTGCTCTTTGTGTCATGGACTTTAAATAGAACATGAACTAAGTAATCTTTGAGTTGAACTTTAATACTGCGTCACTTGACTGGGTCTGAAATTTAGTAGAACAAGTTCCCTTATCTTTTGTTGCTGTTAATTAATTATATCACTCCTTTAATATATTGGAACATCCAGCTCTTCAAAACTTGTGATTTTTCTAATAATTGTACTCATTATTTATAAAAAGAGTCTGACATATGCTAGTCTGAGGTCTCAGGTACCTGGATAAGATAAAAAAAAAACTTATGTTTATGTGCCCTATGTGACTGAGTATTACTTATTGTGGAGTAATCACTATTAAATTGTTAATCGCTTTTCTGTGAGATAAAAAGAATATAATTTAGGAGTAAGTCTCCTTGAAGACTTCAAAATGTATTTGATAATTTAGTTGACAAATATCTGTCAGATGTTACTAATATTTTCTCCAAATATTATTTCAAGTACACACCACTTTCTTTTTCACTCTTGCTTTTGTTTCATGTTCTTTTATGCTTCATTTAGCTTCATTCTAGCAGCGCCTCCTGTGCGATAAAACACTAGATAGAGAATTTTCTGAACTTTTGGCCTTCACTTTTTGGTAGAACGATTTCAAGCTTTTTGCAAACTGTTTTTCTCCTCACAGTCCAGAAGCACAAGACAATTACATCTACCGTTCCAAGCACTTCAGACATCTGTCTTCTAATTGCAAAATTAAAATTTTAATCAACACTTAGTTGGAATCCTCTTGCCGAACATCTGCTTCTCATCAGAGTCACTAGCGCCTCTTGACCTCCAGTGAGCTTAGGGCACTCATGCCACATAGAACAGTGCAGCACTACAGCTTTAGAGTTTGACATTGCTGTCACTGAAGTAATTGGCGAAATTCCCACTGGCATTAATGGGTAGGGTCGGGCCCCTTATTCATCCTTTGCTTGTGGATATTTGAAGGGACTTCTCAATGGAAATGCCTGGTCAGGCATCTTGCTTTCAGTTGGAGCCTGACTGTATCATTTAGGGCTAACTTGTCCATTTTGACTCCTTAGTTTGTCGCCCTAACTTGTTTACTGACACCTATCCTAATAGCTTTTTACCTTAAAGGGAATAGTGATTTATTTCCCTGAGTGGAGAAGCCTTCAAATTCACATGGCAATAATAATAATGAAAAACAAGCATTCATCAGTCATTCACGCTTATATATGAAGGCAGAGTTTGTGTTATAATATGTATGTATTTTTTATTTTAAAAATCAATAGACTGTGATGTGGTTATTTGCATTTCATTTACTGCACAGAAGCAAGGTTGTGAGTTCAGTTTTTGTGTAAATTCAGTCTCAGAGAATGGGAAGCATAATACCAGATACTGTTTGAGTGACAGGAAAACTATAACAGTAGACTACTTAAAGAAGTTAATATTCAGTCCATTAGTCTAATTAAAAAAAAATCCGAAAATGAATAATATAAATGATGTTTTATATGTAGTTTGAAGTCAGGGGCTGCATTTTTCTCATCTTTCATCTTGGTTCTTTTGTACTGCAAGACACCTAGGCCAGAATTTTCAACTCTGAAAGCTTAAAATCAAGGATCTAAATCATGTGGGGAATCTTATTTTCATGTCAGGGGCCACTGACCCATAGACAAATTGCTTGCCACACGAGCGAGAAACTAACACTGGTGCAGTCCCGGACTGAAAAAATAATAATAAAAAAAAAGTGATACTCACTTCAGTCCCCTCACACACAAGCCCTACGGACAGGGGGCCAGGTCAAATATATTTTGTGGAGCCACCTTTAGGCTCTGGGTGGGACGAGAGTGTAGGATGGTCTGCTGATGGGATGTGTGGGCGAGAGCAGGGTACAGAGAATGCTTGGGGTGGGGGTGGGGATGGGAGAAAGGGTGCAGGAAGATTTGGGGTACTGGGTGTGGGAGAGAGAAGTCAGTGGGGTGAAGGTTCTGGAAGGGAGGGTGCAGGAGCAGGGTGCAGTGGGGAGCTGGGGTGGGACGGAGGGGGGTTGGGAGTGGGGGTCTGGGAAGGAGGGGGGTGCAGGAGCCAGCTGAAGGCTTGGGGTCTGGGCCACAGTGGTGCAGCTTACATTGGCAGCACCCCGGATGCACACAGCTCTGCACCCTCCCCCCACTGCTCCCAGGCACAGCCCTGTGCTGCTCTGATTGGTTGGGATTGGCTGGGAGAATGGCAGCAAGTGGCAGCAGCACCCCGACAGAGCCCCTTGTTTGGATCCAGCCCTGGCTTGCTTGATCTGGTCTTCAAAGTTCAGGGCTCCCTACCCTAGCACAGGCCAAATGGATCCAGGCAAGCAGTGGTCTGGATCCAGATTGCGGGCTGGAGGTTTCCCACCCCTCATCTAAACTCATATTTAAACAATGAAGACTAATGAAAAAGTCTTCATTTTTTAGTTAGTGGTTGTGGGATGTCAATGGAATTTGTGCACAGTTCTGAAAATAAGTCCTTGGCAGTCTCTGACTGTGCTCCTGGGCATTACAATACCTGTAATTATGGGTCAGTTTTGGACATATTATATATGGGGTTTGGTTGGCAGTAAAATGGCTGTGAGCATACCTTTGTAGTTTGAAATCTATTTGCTTTGTCTGGGTAATAAGCTCTCCGTGGGGGAGTGAATGATTCTCTGCACCTCAAACAAAATCCCACTTTGTCATCTGACAACATATTTGTTTCTTTTCCTTTCTAAATAATTCATTACAGTGACCAGATTTCCATTAGTAATAGTCACATTTGTCATATGGGTTCTTCATAGGGAAGTCAGGATGCACATGGGCTATGTCTACACTAGAGGGTTTTGTCAACAAAACTGGTGTTTTGTTGACAAAACCCTGTGAGCGTCCAGATTCCCAAGGGCATTCCGTTGACAGTAAATTGACAGAATGCAGCTCTTTTGTTGACAGCGGTATCCCTCTCGTTGACAGCGGTATCCCTCTCCCCGTGAGGCATGATGACATCTGTTGACAGAAAACTGGTGTGGACATTCTGGGGGGCCCTCTGCTCACAGACAGGGCTTCCGGATACCGGGCACCCCTTCTGCTATGCTTCCAGTTGTTTACCTCGATTCTGCTATGTCCTTGTTAGCTGTAGAGATGACCAGGACTTTGATATTTAGAGTGTAACTCTAGTTACATTGTATTTTAGCTTGCTTTGCCTCATCCTATGAATCTTTTTGTGTTTCTACCTGACTTTCAGCTTTAATGGCCTGTCTCTCTGCAGTGAAAACCAGTGCTGAATGTGTCTCCAATTTTGCTTCTATATTAGATAGGGTACACTGTGCAATGTTGTCCATCAACCACTTACCTGAAGATGTCTGTGGCAGGGAATATGCCCTCTTAGAAATGCCTAGTATGCTTTTTGGCACTATTACATAATAAATAGCAATCTGAAAGATTTCACCTTCAGGAGCGTACTGCCTTTATGTAGTGTGCTTGAAACTCAGCTCAGTACCATTGGAAGGGACAGGCATCACATACAGAATCAGCCATCACTATGGATGCAATTTTGTCATGGTAAAATAAAACAAAATTTATGGCAAAATCATGGAAAAAATAGATAATTTGCAGAATAGTTCCAGCAACATTGTGCACACTGCTAGTTAGTTCGCTTTAATCAAATATTCCTTTTAGAAAAAAGACTTGATCAAATCATACGGACAAAGTGTTAATAGGCTGCAGCTGATCAAAATGAAGGAACTTTTAATGTATGGTAGCCAGTGAAAGTGAATGAATAGACTGTTAATATGGAACCTGCTGCCACACATTAACAGCTTTATTTCACTTTGATCTAGTCCTGTTTCAGAGGGGACTAGATCACAGCAAATTAAAGAACTGTGAATTCATGACAACTGATCAAAGGAAACAGACTGG
Source organism: Carettochelys insculpta (assembly GCF_033958435.1). Lineage (NCBI taxonomy): Eukaryota > Metazoa > Chordata > Testudines > Carettochelyidae > Carettochelys > Carettochelys insculpta. The sequence goes on along the minus strand of NC_134140.1, from coordinate 97,086,105 downwards.
TTAATGTGCATCAGCAGGGCCTGTATAAATGGCCAATGTCATGATTTCATGACAGTGGAAAGTGCTGTGACATAATTATATGTTTAATAATCAGTACCACCTCTTCTGAGTTTTCATTACAGGATTTCTGTTTGAATACTGGGCATACCACTTTTGTTTAGATTGTAAGATCTGGCAAGGTCACATAAAAATATGGGTGCTAGTACAGATGCTGCTCAAATAGATAGTAAAGAGCTGCAATTAAACTAACCAAAAAACTCCAGGGACATCTGGTAGGTGAAGTAACATCTTCTGTTGGACCAATTTCTTTTGATGGAAGGGACAAGCTTTTTAACGTCACAGAATTGACAGCTCTGTGAAGCCCAACTGCGTATCACTTCACCAAGAGAAGTTGGTTCAATAAAAGGAGTTACCTGCCCTCTCTCCTCATATCCTGGGACCAGCATGTTTACAACAAGATTACAAAGCAAGTGTCAGAAATGACTGCCATGGAATGATGTCACAATAGGCAAGGTCCCATGGGGTCCATGAATTCTTCACACTTTTAGAGGAGGGGCACGTAATGAGGTGTGCATATACAGGGTCACGTGTGCTTTGTGAAAGATAATTAAATATTCAGATTCACAAGGCTGAGAGAGGGGAGAACAGGAGGATACCTGCATTAACTTATTGTGGATAGCATAGGTTTATCATTTTTGTTTTATTGCATTATGTAATGTAGTTGTGTGAAACTGCTGTAAAGACACCACAGGAATCATACAGTTCAAAAGCAGTAATTGGACAGTTATGGATGACATTTTATTTTTGTGTAACATACACATTGATTAGAGAGGAGAGGCTGTTGCTTTTTATATTTTGATGAAGAGTGTATTTTTTCTTCACAGAGATTATCACATCATAATATGCCTCTACAGTTATTATTTTAATGATGTTCCAGTTTCATTAATAGCATACATGACCCTGATGGATCAACAAATCCTCTCTAGCAGCAGCAACATGAGAAAGGGAACTTGGATTTGTGGAAAATTTGCCTCGGATTATGTTAGAATCCAAGCATTCTATATAGATAGGGCCCTAATTCATGATCCGCATAGGTCAATTTCATGGTCATAGGATTTGAAAAATTGTAAATTTCAGCTATTTAAATCTGAAATTTCATGGTGTAATTGTAGGGGTCCTGACCCAAAAAGGAGCTGAGGGGTTGCAGTATAGTCGCTCTTACTTTTGGCCTGCTGAAGAGTGCCAGCAGCAGCACAGAAGTAAGGGTGGCACGGTGTGGTATTGCCACCCTTCTGTGCTGCTGCTGGTGGGCACTGCCTTCTCAGATGGGTGCCAGGCTAACAGAAGTTGCTCTCCAGCCACTCCACTCTGAAAGCACAGCAGAATTAAGCAAAGCAGTACTGTGACCCCACTTTCCCCACTAAAATAACCTTGCAGCCCCTCAGGCAACTCCCTTTGTGGCCAGGACCCCAAGTTTGAGAAGTGCTGGTCTCCTCCCTGTGAAATCTGCATAATACAGAGTAAAGCACACAAAGAGACTACGTTTCACAGGAGGAGACAGTCAGTGATACATTTTTCATGGCCGTGATTTTGGTAGGGCCCTGTATTTAGGAAAGAACATGTGGACTTAAACTTACACAACTATTCCTTTACTAAGTACAATGGGGAAATTATCCTCAGATACTCTGCTACTGTTAGTGCCTCACATGTTGGATACATAAAATAAAGCTTTATTGTGCTGAGTGGCAGCTCAGGCAGCAGACAGGGGGACTAAGCATTTCCTTTTACCTCTCAGGCCCAGATTTTTCTGACAGAATGTAGTGTTGGCAGCACTCTACTCTACCTCAAAGCGAGCCTGGAAAGAGTATAGGCAGCTGGAAATGCCAGCTTTCAGCAGAAACAGCAGCTCGGCAAGCACCCATGTCAGAAATGTTCTGCACTTTTGTGCTGCCAGGTTCAGTGATGTAACAGAGTTGTATTTATGGTAGGACAAGTGTGTTCAGACTCTCAGTGTTTCAAGCTTTGAAGTGTTCAGAGGCTGTAGCAGCTTCTAGCATCCATGGGACACGGCTGGATGCCTTGCAGGTAGTTTACAATAGTGTTATGCTTGATATACAGTATCACTGAATATCTTCATGTGAGTGAAGTAGTGGTTGATGGGGAGAACTTGCTAAGGTTTAGAATGTGCTTTGGTAGTGCTAAGGGCTTCTCTATTTTAGCTATCTAAAAACTAAAGCATATTTTTGATAAGTCATTTCACAAATTGCTAGAGGTAATTATTTTCCTTTTAAGAATTTAGTTTTTTGCAAGTTTGAAGCATGTCTCTCCTCTGATTTCACGATCGCTGTTTCATTTAAATACAGAAGAAACTATTTTTATAATTTAATAGCGAATGTGTGGGGAAAAAAATACAGCTTTGGCGAACATCAGGCACATAGTATGTGCGGACAATATGGGAAAGTTACTCTACTCGTATCTTTTGATAAGCCTTGTTCCTTGTCTCTCCTGTGGTGTGGCATGCCAAAGCTATACTTTTCTTAACCAGAAACTGTCCATTTATTTTTATTTATGTCTAGTTAAAAAATCTTTCTGATGGGGAAAGTCAAAATGCAGACTTGAGGTAAGGGCCTAAATTGCCTCTCATTGAAATCAGTATTTTGGCATTGATGTCATTGGAGCTGTTGGATCAGGTCCAAACAGACTTCTATAACTCACACTGACACCTACAGGGCATTTTATTTAAAAAAAAAAAGAGAGAGTGAGTTTCATGGGGGTCTCTGGTTCTGCTAACACCTGGAGGATATGTGTACTTAACTGCTAATAAGTGTTTTAATGTTAGTTGCTTGAATATATACATCGTCTGTAATAGGAAAGTATAGGTTTCTTAAAAGCATGAGATGGAGGAGACTTGTAGGTGACCTGTGGTCCACCTGGAGTACAAGACTTTAAGTTAAGTAAGTCAGTGCTGATTGGATTTTGTATTTTGGGAAGGTTGTGTTAGTTCTGAAGACTTAAAGTGTATCACTGTGATTGTATTTGGAGTTTAAATATAGAGTACTTTGACCGCCACCTCACTGCCCACAATAAAGTGTTATGGTCATCCATTAGTTATAAAGATTTCATGTTAACTTGTAAGCCAGGCTTATGAAGATGTGTTTTAGAGTCACACTGCCCCCAGAACAATTTGGAGCAGTTGAAGAAGTAAAGAGGTATAAGGATGAAGGATTCCAATTTTGGTTACTTCTCCATTGTTTCTATACCCAGGTTGATGTGCTGCATTGGCTGCTACTTTCTGTGCTTTGGAATTGGACATTTCATATTCACTATAGAATGTGGATTTTGACATGTACAACAGCTTTGATGGAGTTGCTGTTTGTCATTAATTTTCCATCTGTTATTGAATTAATTTGTGTAGAATGCAAGCAAGATTTTCCCCATGGTAAATTGTTTAGTTAGGAATGATTTGTTTGTAAAATCCCCAGTGGTGCAGACTTTTGCTGTCTCAATTTTAATTATTTATTCATTTATTTATTTTGTAAACTGGAGTTTAACTATAAAACTTGGTCTTAATTGTTGATGTCTGTGCTAGTCTCAATCATGCTCCTGTTTTATTCTCTGAAACTGGGGAAAAATGTGAACTATTGTTGGGAGAAGACTATTTTTTAGAAACACATTGGTGATGTAGAAGTTGTGCAACTTTAATGTTAAGAATTTGTTTTGTCTGAGAAATACTAAGAACCTCTCTAAAATATGTAGGTTCCTGTGTTCTTCAGTTTATTCACCACACATAGGATATAAAAGTTGTGTCTAGATTTGCTCCACAACTTGTATTTTAGTAGTGACAGGTAACTGCTTTCCTGGAGCCCAGGAATGTCCTTTAGTACATGTAATTGGACATAAAATCAGGTACACTACAAGCTTCGTTATCCAGCAGTTCAGTATCTGGAAAATTCAGTAAACTGGCATGTGCCTTAGAAGGCAATACAATTCCTGCTTCAGTAAACTGTAATAATTCCAATAGCTGTCTGGTATCATTTCCCACTGTTTGCGGAAGTTGTCTTTGTTTGATGGCCCTGAGGCAGTAGAGGAGCAGTAAATTATGGTACTTTTCACAGAAATAGTGTTAAAAGGTATGGTGTTAAGTAAAGTTATTTCATTTCCTAAATATTTTTGAATTTGATGAAAAAGCTTGAGTAATTGGCACATTTGATAAATGGGCAACTCCCTGACAGATAACAAAGCTTGTACTGTATTTATCAGTGAAATAATTCATTTTGAATTTGAACTTTTTCTTTCAGTGATTATTCAGAACTCACACTGTTACTGATTTTTCAACTAAAGGGTGGAAATAAAAGTGATTTGCCTTTCATGCTTCTGTCTTTTTCCTATTGTGGTTTTCTTAGTTGTTTCAATATTGTTTCTGGTTTACCCGATAATGGACAGATTGAATTAGTCAAACCTGCTTCGTTGAACACTGTGGCCTGATCCTTCTTCCATTGAATCCAGTGATAATTTGGCACTGATTTCATCTGAAGTAAAGTTAGAACTTTCCTTTTTTGGGGACTAGTTTATATTTAGTCCTGTTATCTCTTTTGCTCCTGTAACTGTTGCATATGTGTTTCTAATTGGTGTTATCTAAATATGTTGATGTTAGCATCTGTTATACTGCATGCTTAATAATTGTTTATTATGTGCTTGTTTATTCATTGATTGTAGTTTTTCCTTATCAAATTGAGGTCTGTGCCAATGTCACTTTTGTTACCCTAAGATCAGTAAAATCTTAATTGAACCAGAAGTTCCCTCCACGTTTGTTGTATGGTATTAAAAGCAGCCCGTTCCATTGGCCAGAAAAGAAACCAGCAACCCCATTGTAGGTGTTATTAAAAAAATTATGGTTAAAAGATAGGTTTGGGGGGAGGAAACCGTCGTTCTGGAATTACGTAATGAACTGTGCGCTGTCCATTTTAGTACCTTATTAGATTTTTTTCTTTCTTTTTTTTTTTTTTTTTTTTTTTGGAGAAAATGTCAACCACAGATATACTTAGAAGTGGTCTGGTCTAAATGGAGGTATTCCTCCCAGAATGGGGAATCTTGTGTGAAGTTTACAAAAGCACGTAAAAGCGATTTAGGGAATATTCTTAAGATTTATGTGACTCTTCATGCAGCAGTAAGAGATCATGCCAGTGGCCTAGCTGGACTGTTCTGTACTACTGATGTTAGCAGAATTACATTTAGGATCTTGCTTTGTTTTGTAGTGTCTGTTAGTAGTAAAGCTGAGAAATATTTTGAATTAACCAAAAGAGTAGTAATGAAACAAATGGAGACAAAACACATGCCAAGATTATTTTTGTTCCTTAACTCCAGTAGCTACCCACGGACACACATGCACAATCTGAAAAAATCTATGCATTAGCAGCTTGTTTAGAAAAAGCCATATGCTTCCCTACTGTCAATCTCCAAATGATGTAAAATTATCATTAGAGCTGAATTAAAGTACACAGTTAAAAATCCAGAAGTATATCCTATTGCTACTGTTCTAATATTGGCAGCTGCATGCATCACTTGTGAACAATTGTAACACTCTTTCAGAGTTACTACCTAAACAAAAAGCAGTCAAGTAGCACTTTAAAGACTAGCAAAATGGTTTATTAGGTGAGCTTTCGTGGGACAGACCCACTTCTTCAGACCATAGCCAGACCAGAACAGACTCAGGCTATGTCTACACGTGAAGCCTACATCGAAATAGGCTATTTCGATGAATAACGTCTACACGTCCTCCAGGGCTGGCAACGTCGACGTTCAACATCGACGTTGCACAGCACCACATTGAAATAGGCACTGCGAGGGAACGTCTACACGCCAAAGTAGCACACATCGAAATAAGGGTGCCAGGCACAGCTGCAGACAGAGTCACAGGGCGGACTCAACAGCAAGCCGCTCCCTTAAAGGGCCCCTCCCAGACACACTTGCACTAAACAACACAAGATCCACAGAGCCGACAACTGGTTGCAGACCCTGTGCATGCAAAGCCCTGGGCTAAGGGCTGCTGAACACGGTGACCATAGAGCCCCGCAGGGACTGGAGAGAGAGCGTCTCTCAACCCCTCAGCTGATGGCCGCCATGGCGGACCCCGCTATTTCGATGTTGTGGGACGTAGATCGGCTACACGTGCCCTACTTCGATGTTAACATCGAAATAGCGCCCAACACGTGTAGCCGTGACGGGCGCTATTTCGAAGTTAGTGCCGCTACTTCGAAGTAGCGTGCACATGTAGACACGGTTCCAATATTTAAGGCACAGAGAACCAAAAACAGTAAGCAAGGAGGACAAATCAGAAAAAGATAATCAAGGTGAGCAAATCAGAGAGTGGAGGGGTGGGGAGGAAGGTCAAGAATTAGATTGAGCCTGTGTTCTTGGTAGAAGCTACAGAATAAAACAACTTGTTTGTGGAGTTTGTATTCTGTCAACACCCTGATTGCAAATCCCCTGCCCCAAACCCACATGTAAGCGAAACTAGCAGTCCTATTCATATATGGATTAGAAATCTCAATTCAGTTAGATTGCTGGTGCAACAGCCTCATTAGCCAACTATTTCAGTAACTATGACTGTAGTTGATGAGACATGAGGTTGGAAAAATGTTAAGACTTAGACAACTAGGTGCAAAAGTATATGTGACTGTGTACCTTAGAAGAACACAGTCATTTGGAAAATCATACTTCTATCTGAATTATTTTACTTCCATTTTTAACAACAGCATCTAAATACTATAACTGAAAGGGACTAATCAAAAATAGTTTAATGTGTTTTTCCGCATTTATTTCCTTTGTAGGTTTGTCAGTTTGGTGTTGTTGGTTTCATTGTTTATCTTGGGTAGCCAGTCAGGGTGAAATTCTCATCTGTGTTGAGGTCCAGCAGAAGACTTGTTCTACTTGAGTCTCAGTTCATGTCTCACAATAGGTTTTACAGAAGAGTTAAGTGTCTCATGTGCAGTATGTGAATGAATCATCCTTAGTTACTTTCCTCTGTTTTGTGTGGATCTTTTTAACACACAGTATCAGTGTGTGATTGTGAAACAAAATACTACAACAATGGCAAAGAGGACTCAGAGTCAGGGGAAGTACCCGCAAGAACTTCATGTATATGTCTCTGTGGGTATTCCACTGACCATATGCACTTGTGCTCTCTGGTCTGGAGATCATAAATGTCAGCATTTGCAGTTCTACGTTTGTGCAGAGAAGGGCTTGTGCACACAAGTGAAGGTATATAAAGAGGTGCAACCCTAAGCAGTATTAGATTTTAGCACAAATTTCGGATGGGATTATCGTAAAGGATATGATTTCTGTTCAGTTGCTACATATGTTTACTCATCTTATGTCAGCAATGTTAACATTCCATGTACAGGTTGAACCTCTGTAGTCTGGATCTCTCTGGTCTGGCAACATCCATGATCCAGCATGATTTTAGTTACTAGATGTTCATTTATCATAGGTGTGGCCAAGTTTTCCATGGTCCCATAACATTGTTTACAGCTACTAGTCGTGGCTGTCAGTGTTCTGTGCTGTTACTTAGCTCTAATTTATCTTCTCAGTGGCCAGAAAGCAGTGGAAATGTTGGTAATGCTGCTAGACAGTATTGACCTCCTGTGGTTTCGAGAATTCTCTGGTTTGGCATCAGTCAGATCCCTAGGGTGCCAGACTAGAGAGTTTCAATCTGTACCATCTATTGCTCACTAGACTGTAACAGAGCATTATTTCAACCAGACTTATAATTATGTTACTACTTGAAAACAATGGAAGGCCACATTTTGTAAAGTAATAACTTAATGTAGTGTTTCCCGAAGGGTGGTACGTGAAAGGATTTCAAGGGGTACACGGCAGAAAATAAATGACTTAAAAATCAGGAGATAAGCACTGGGGCGGGCTGGGAAAGGGACCACACCAATAAGGCCGAAGTCCTGAAAGGGTACACAAACGTTTTAAGTTTGGGAAAGACTGTAATGGATGCTTCTAGTCCAGCAGTTAGTACGTAGTATCTTTTTCTAGTGATGTCTTGTGAAGTCAGTTAGTTCCTGGTAGAAGGATTGCCTACCTGTTCTTATTCAGTATTCATTGCCATACAGCTTGCATGCTATGTCAGGCTACTTCAGTGATATGAGACAGTACTGCTCTCATCGGCGTAGCTTGAAGCCTACACGTTGCTCCCAGCTCTTGCTGATTGAGACTGCAATGAAGTGAACATTAACCCTAAGGCTGTCATGCCAATCTTACTTTGTTTGTTAATGTGTAAGGCTCAGAGCTGTGGAATCTTTTACTAATCTATTGTCTTTCGCTTCCACTACTGTCATGTGGTTTGACTTGGATAACATTTGTGTATCCTGTCATGTCAGTAAAGTATCACTTGATTAACTTAAATTGACTGGCATAGGTTCACTAGAAGCAGGTTTTGCTAACAGGTTATATTCTGGTCCTAGTGGTGTCACTGCATTTCTAGCAGAATACAATTTAACCTCCTTGACTTCAGCTAGGATAATCTTCTGGAACCAGGAGACACAGTTGGTCCTGAGTACAGTGACTGAAGAAGCCTACATGTAAAAACTCCATAACTATGCTCAATAATTCTTAGGGTTCTTGGGTATGGAATAGCTTTCTATTTCACCCTGAAAAGGAATCCATCCTAAGAGAATTAGGGGGACAAATTGTGTTCTGCCTGGATGTGCTGGGCCATCAGTACGTTAGCAGTGAAGATTTCATCTCAGGCTATCCACAGTCTTCCAAGCTAGTTTTTAATCCAAAGGAAGTGATTTGTGTTTGGATGAGTGTTGTTCAAGTAATGAAGTGTTGTGCTAGAGATATTCTAGCATTATGCTGATAAAAGTGGACATTTTTGCAAAGCCAATAAATTTAAGCTGTCAGGATGATTTAAAAAAAAAACAAAACTAAAACTAAAACAAAAACACACCATGGAAGTGATCACAGAATGCGAGAGTAAGGCAGCAGATTTCTTCTGCTTGTTCATTATGAAGCAGTCTTTCTGAGGTGTGCAATAAAAGGCTGAGTCTTGCTTGAATTATTTGCTGTATCATTGACACCAGCTGGCCCACTTATGTGAACAGAGTATTTTTCTGACCAGTGAAAGCACTCTCTTTTCAGCTGATCATTTTTCCCCTGTAGGTTTGTCTACCTGGTCCCAGCATTCCAGATCTCGACACCGGAGGAATTCATGCTCGAGACATGAAGACAGAAAACCTTCTGAGGTATTTCTGAACTTGCACTTGCATTTTGCTATCTCTCTCTAGTAAAACACACATTCCTTGTTAAAGAATGGATTTCTTCCTAATCATATTTTCTTTCCTTTTCTGCTCTGTCTCAGCTGGCACCCAGCAACCTTTCCTCTGTCCAGGAGATCAGGGAATTCAGCTGCTGCCACAGTCACTGCCAGCACCAAGTTAGTTTGTAGCCATGACTATTGGGCTAGTTCGGCACCTGCCCAACATAGCTCTGAAACTTTTTCTTCCTTTTTTTTTCTCTTTTAGTGGCTTGGGTTCTTTGTTCTTGATTTATGGTGAACAGTAAAAGTTTATTTTCAGTAGTTTCATAGCCTTTATTTGGCCTTAATTATAGTTTTTATTTGTTAATAGACTTGTCAAACCTGGCATCTGTCTCTTTTAAGCTTCATATATAGTGCTTTGAGGAGTTCAAATCAAAGAAGGAAATGTAAATCAATTTGAACTTCTCGGGTGGGTCAGCTGTAAGCACCAAATGCATATAACTCGCTGCTTCAAAGTTTGCAGATGCTCTTGCCTGAGCTGGTCTGAGAAAATAATGATTGTGGTTGAAAAAAAGTATTAGCTTCAGAAGGTAAAACATTTCTTGGGTTCAGTCACTTCCACTGTGTCAGCCACTTTAAAGGCTTTAGTGACTGATGTTGGGGGAGAGGTATATTTAGCTAGATTTCATGAGGACAGTGTATTTCCATTGTCCCAGGGGATTATCAGTATTTTCCTTGGGGGTGGGGAATAATGTACCTTGTTCAGTGTATTAAATATACCACTATAGAGCCGCTTGACAATCAAATAAATGTCCAGAGAGAACTTTATAAATGCTTGTCTGTCTTGGCCCAGTCCTATTTGTGTGGTAGTTCTTTCTCCCCTAATGCACACGTACTTACCTGTGTCTCCTTCCAGTATTCTGTTGTTTCCTCTCTTTGCCTTTTTTCCCCGGTCTGAGAGGTCTTTCTGATGCTTCCCCCAGTCACCTGTTTGTTCTTATTTTTTTGTATTGTCTCTGCCTGCAACAACATGTTATACTGATTCCAGTGTGTCAGCAGCTAAGTGACACTCACTAAACTTCCAAAGTGAAATCCTTGCATCATTTGAAGCCAGTGAGAGAACTCCCATTGACTTTGGCAAGGCCAGAGCTTTACCCCTTTTCTCTGAAGTGTCGTGTGTCAGTTCTTCAGAGATGATAATTTTGTGAATGTCTTTTGACTTCAAGCACATAGATTGCTTCAGAAATTAGCAGAGCAGCAAGGACAGCGAGTCTTGGAACTGGTTTTCTTGAAGGTCAAGTATTCCATTAACTGCTTCTTGTGTTGTAGCCCAAATAACTAGCCATGAGCTCTAAGACAGAAGAAAAATTTGTACGTTGTTTTTTTTCTCAAATCACTAGAGGTCTAAAACTCTGTGGCTGGCTGTTCTAGTTTACTGGGAGAGCAAGCTCGTTTTGTGGATTGTTTCATTTCTTCGTTGCAACCTCACAGGACTGATAATTTAGCATTTTTAAAAAAAATCTTTTGGTATTACATTACCTGTATTTAGCCTGCCTTTCTTTTCCTGTGAGTCTTAAAAATTAATACTTAGTTGTAGTGGAATTTGTGCATACAGGAATGCAGACTGACACCTCAAATTAAAAAAAAAATGCTTTCGGTGGATGTAGAGAGTTTGGAAAAATAAAAATAAGATGTTCCCCAGTGAGAAATCCAGGACATAAAAGACAAAATGAGGAGACTGGGGAGGAAGCATTTGTGCATAACATCTGGTCAGGCTTTTTATACTGTATTTTACTGCAAGATTTTTTCCTAATGAGCAGGCTGATGATTAGTTCCCTAAAACATAAAAATATAGATGATTTACTGTAATTTGAAGAGTTTTAGTGGCATATGAAAGAAGCCACTATCCCCAGGGAGGACAGCATTATGATTTGCATAACCACAGCGGACACACATACTTTGCAGATTTGTGTTATCCACAGCCACACATGACTTTTTTCAGAGTCTAACACACAGCAGCCAATGAGGAGGTTGGATTAGGGATTCAGAACTAGAGTAACAAGTGTGAACTAAATTTGCATAATTAGCAATGTTTGGAGAATGTAGGGACAGTATCTTGCCTTCCTGAAAATTTGACTGAAACTTCATAGCTATACAGTATGAAACTGGATGGATATGTCTTGCTAATTACACCTACTATAAAATGTTGAGTTTGGCTATGAACTTTTTTCATTGTTTTTCTGGCTGGTTCTGAGTGGGCCGATTCCCTTGCTCTGTTCGGCAAAGGGCTTGGTTTTGTTCTTGTTTTCATTGCTTGACTGCTTTAAAACCCCATGTTGCACGTCCATTCCTTTGCATGTCGATTTAGCTCGTGCAGCCAGAGAGTTGTTGCGATAAAAAGGGTGAAGTATTAATCATTACTATTATGTAGCACTTTTGGTTAGAGGAGAAAAGGTGCAGGGAGCACTGGAAGATGTGTAAGCAAATGCTGTCTTGCTGCTCTCACACCTGTGATGTCACTCTTTGGTTTCTGCTTCTCTCAGTGACCGTGTCAAGTTGAGCAGAATGGAGCTGCCACAGCAGCATACTCCTCACAGGGGTGAATCCATTTATATTTCTGCCTATGGGTTGTTAAAGCCAGCGTCCCCATTTGTTTATGGCTGGTAACCCCAAATTCAACAGAGATCCTGCAGGTTTTAGAGGCTGATGCTTTGAAAAGGCAAAGCAGAATTGTACCTATTACAGTGCAGATGGTAGATGAGCAGACACTATTGCTCAATGTGGAGATGCTCCAAGAGATCTATGTGAAGTTCATTTTATTTGACCTTAGGGTCATTAAAAAAAAAAAACAATTCAAGACAAGCTGCCTTGCTGAGAATTTGCTGTTGCAACTGGTCACATGAGAGTCGCACCTCAATTGCTACCACAGAGGAAGTTTAGAATTCTTTTGGGTTAGCCGGCGATCTCATAATTTGCAGAGCACAAGGCTCAGTTCTGCTCCTATTAAAGACAGCGGCAGTGTTGGTACAGCACTCACATGGAAGAGGATTGGGTTCATTGATATGTAATGCTGCAGTTCTGGTGTCTGAGCCTGAGAGGCTTTGAATGCCTGCAATTCTCATTAAAGTTAAAAAGTTACAGGTGGGGGCCACTGTTCATGCCTGTGCCTTATACACCATGGGAACATTAGGAGTCATAAAGCTATCAGCCTTGTGTCCATTGTATCTGTGTTCCCTTCTCTCTGCTCCCTGATGTGAAGCTAAATGACTGTCTTGCAATAAGCTGTTTGTGTTGATATAGTGACCTCGTTATGCGCTGCTCCATGGTTACACTGGAGCTGTGAATCATAGAGTATAGCTATCAAATGTCAGTGTCTCTATTCTTTCTCTTGCTTGGTTCCTTTGCAGGTGTTCAGAACGGATTTGATCACTGCCATGAAGCTACCTGATTCCTACCAACTGAACCCTGAGGAGTACTATGTTCTGGCAGACCCCTGGAGGCAGGAGTGGGAAAAAGGGGTTCAGGTTCCAGTTAGCCCAGGGACCATCCCCGAACCAGTAGCCAGGTATAGTTTGGAGAAATATAAACAAACACATATATGCTTAGGCCATCAATTATATGTCTGGATACCCAGTCTCTAAATTTGTATTTAAGCATCTAGTTAGAAATGGCCTGATTTTCAGAGGCTGTGAACAAATCTTCTTCCTGTTGAAATCAGTGAGCGTTACAGGGGTCAGCACTATTGAAATTCTGGCCACTTCTTTTTAGGTTGCTGAATATGAATGTAGGATGCAAATTTGAATTACGGACATTGGAGAACACTGCTGGTTTGGATTTTGGCTTTATGAAGTCTTCTCATCTTTTTCTCTTTATTTATAAGTTTAATTGTTGTGCAACACTGCAATTAAATTTAAGAAGACCCTCATCTGGTTCAGCATCATAAATATGGGCACATAGCTAAGCTACATAAATGCGAGCTTTCACATTTGTTTCTGTAATTACTCCCCTCTTCTCTTCCTTTCATTTGAAACAAGATACAACATGTAAGTATGAGACTGTATGCTCTTTTGGGCAGGGACCTGTTGCAAACAGTTTTATTATGTAACGTAATATGATTGTACTCAGTCGTGGAATTGAACCCATTGTGCAAGCCATGGTACACACACACCCCCAGCCAAAAATAAGTCTTACCCAGAACTGCTGAATTCCATGAGAAGACAAAATAGGAGTGTGTGTGGAAAAGCAAGAACTGTCAGATACCATTTTTAGAAGAATACATTCTGAACCCAAACGCAACCATGGACCAAAAAGGTACTCAAAATTGATATATGTGCCTTCTGGAGAAGCAGGCCAGACCCACCTGTTCCCCATGAACCTATTACAATATCTGTCTCTCTGTCATCCATTGGGTGTGTTGTGAGGCATGAGGCTGAAGACCAAGTGTTTGCAACCATATATATGGTGCACCAGTAGCTTACTAGTGAAGAGCTTATTGCAGTTAGAGCCTTAATGGAAAAATGTTAAACAGTTTTGGGAGGTTTATGTAATATAGCCTCCCACTATGAAAAGTAGTTCATAGGGTAAAAGTTCTGTTCTTTTAGATATAGTTAAACAAATAACAAGACTATCCACAGTTACCTTAGCTAGGATAACATTTTATAAGGGTCATAAATCCTTACATCTCAGGACCTGAACTAACTACTTACTGCCTGAGTCAGGAAGAAACTTCCCCTGTGGGTAGGGTTAGTGTGTAATTATCTATACTGTGGTTTTATACTAACATGCTGGCAACTGTAGGGAGACAGCATTCTGGGCCAGTCCATTAAGAGACAGGGGAATTTGGGGCAATTGAAAACTTCCACTGTTTCCCTGTGCCAGCACTTTTGCTTTTCTTTCCCTTTCTGTGGGGACGGTGAAGTCTTGCTGCAAAATTTAATTTCCCTGCTATGTGTGGCTATGCTTAGTTTTTATAATTTTCTGATCACATACTATATAAATTCACCAGAGCTGGAAGATCCTAGTACATCTGCCCTCCGCCTTTCTTTTCTTCTCTCACCTCTTCTTACAGGGAAGAGTAGAGTAATTTGTTTTTCTCCACCTCTGCTCCCATGAGGATTGTAGAAGGATCTATTTGCCCCCTCTTCTGGCTGCCCCTTGTGTGTAAGCAACAGATTATGGTTTGGTTGGAGGAAGAGAGCAAGTGAACTGATGATGTTGACTAGCAGTTGATGTAGAGAAGGAGGAAATACAACATATTTTACAGAGAAATTATTCTTCTTGTGACAGTGCCCAGAAGTGAACTTTGTAGGAGGAAATAAAAGAGAGAGTTGCTGCCGTGATATACCCAGTTAGACTAACAAACAGGCTGACAGCAATATGCCCATGGGGTGACTCGCTGCTAGCATGTGTTCAGACTGATGACTCGAATGTTTTTGTGTGTACAGTCATTTCTATTTTGCTACTTTACATTACGAAGAGGATAAAAATTGACTTTTGCAGGTCCTGCGAGGATGACATTTTGGAAGCCCAACTATCTGTTGTAGTCTCTTTGTTCAGTACTGGTTATTATGCTCTGCCATCACTGTGGCATACAGCATGGCTCTATTTGGGGCTACATGAGCAGGGTGCTGCCTAAACAGCTATCCTGTCCCCAACAGTAGGGGACTTAGTGTACAGGAGATTTGGAGAGCAGTGGTCAGGCTAAAAGAGTTGCCTTGTGAGATGTCGTATATAATGTTGCGTTACAGGATTATTCAGTGTACAGTAAACCATGAAAATGCACGATTTCGAGTTGCGCTTAACTCGCATTAACACAAGTTAAGCGCAACTCAAAATCACGCTCACCCTGGCTCATCCCCAACACCCCCCCACCTTGCAGCCCTGGTTCACACCTCTCCCCCTCCAGCTCTGGCTCACCATCCCTGTCCGTGGCTCTGGCTCAACCCCACCTGGTCTGGGCTCAACCCCACCCCTACCCCCTGCACAGCTCCAGCTCAACCCCCCTACAGCCTGGCTCACCACCCAAGCATGGCTCTGACTCACCATCACCGCGTGTGTCTCCAGCTCAATCCCCTGCCCTGGTCAACCCCCCACGCATGGCTCTGGCTCAACTCCACCCCTTGCAGCCCTAACCTCTCCCCCCAAGGCTTAAAGCCTCTGTCCCCCTCCCACAGCCCTAACCCACTGCCAGACTTAACCCTCCCCAACTGCCCCCCCCCCAATCCCAGAACTTACCTTTCAAAAGGAGCTCCAGGTGCTCCTGCTACTTCCCGGCTGCAAAATGTGTGTTCCACGGGGGAAAAACCTGCCTCTCAACTTAAGCAAAGCACAAGTTACATGAAGGTGCATGGGAACAGAACTCTCGAGGGAGTACTGTATAGTATAGCCAGGGCTGGCTCAAGATATCTAGGACCATTCACATACTGACTGATACTTCACCTGCTGAAAAGCACAAGATCCATTGTATGATTTTTTTCTCCCACATTCTGCTTCAGCGCCCTGATGTACCAGAATTGGTTTGGTACCACTGCAGAGGTTGGAACCAATAAATGTGACCAGAACTGGATGTGTATAGATATAGGGATAGTGGCTCAAGGTTTTTTATTAAACAGGAGGGAACATGCGCTGTGTGCCAGCTAAGCCACAGTAGAATAAAGGACATCTTATTTCCCCCATGGAGCTCTATCATGAAGTAGTTTATCCTCCACACCTTGAGGAATTGGAGCATGATAGAAGTAAACCTCACACTAGCATTGTTGAAGCTTCCATGACCTAAGGAACCAGCTGGAGGCTGGGTGCATTGCCTGGACTTGATCCAGACAGAAGTGTTACTCTCTGTAGTATCTTTCATGCAAAGTGGATCTCAGCATACATAATAAAAGAGGGACTGTGGAACTTCCTTTGCAACCAGCCAGAGAACATTCGTGTGGATAGGGCATATGGAACCTGCTACCTGAAGGCAGGTCATTAGCAGTACAATCCTTCCATTGCTGCTACTCCAGCTTATGAGCTGGAGTAACAACTGCTGCCCCTGTGCACTGCATATGCATTTTTTTCTTAGTTTCTGGATCTGTATAGGCTATGTCTACACTAGAGCATAAAGTCAATTTTAAGGCACTTAACTCAATTTTACAGTGTGACTGTTTTCACTCCCAATACCACTAGGTCAATTTTAAGGAACACTGAGGTTGATTTTTTCGCCTTGCCCCTTTGATGTGGTATAACACAAAGTTCGAATTTAAAAGATTGAATTAATGCTAGTGTGGATGCTGCATTACTTTAAATCAATTTTATAGGCCTCCAGAGGTATCCTACAGGTATCCCACAATGCCCCACAGTTATCCGTTCAGGCTGCTTTCACCTCCGCTGTTCTCCAGATGTACAGGAAGTAGGTAACAGGAAGCCGGGGAATTTGAATTATTTTTCTTTCTAACCTGCATGGATAGCACACCTCAGGAGTGCACCTCAGGAGCAACTGCATCTAGCCATCATGAGCTCTCAGGGTTCTAAGTTCTGATCAGAATTCTCTGGGTCACGAAAGAGCCTCATCATGGAGCTATCAGGAGATCCAGGATCTCATTTCTGTGTGTGGTGAAGAATCTGTGCTGACCAGACTGCAAACCAACAAAAGAAATGTGGACATTTATGGGAAGATTTGCCAGAGAATGATGGAGAACGGGTACACAGGGGACACTCAGCAATGCTGGGTCAAAATCAAGGCGCTCAGGCAGAATTATCAGACAGTTAAAGAAACTAATGGGTAAATGTGGGACATACCCAAAATGTGCCATTTTTACAAGCAGCTCAATGTGATTTCTGGGAGGCACCCAACTGCACTCCCCTAGGTTGGCATGGACTTCTCAGGAGACCAAACTTGGGTCTTTGGTGAGAGTGGAGAGGGTGAGGAGGAGGTGGAGGCCAATAAAGAGCGTGACCCCAGCAGTCACCAGATGCCTGAGGAAGCTGATCCCACTAGCCCGGAGCTCTTTGTCGTCCTGCAGCCAGTCCCCTCATCAGTGCCTGATGCAATTTTAGAGACGGCTCTTCTGGTGAGTGTATTTTATCAGCTGCTACAAGCGGGTTGTGTCTGGTTGGGGTATAGGTTTACTTCTGTTGAGCATATTTTTTAAATTGCTACAAGTGAGTTGTGGGTTAGGTGTGGTGGATCTGTTCCCCACAGAACAGCTTGTTAATATTTCTGGTCTCAGCCAGGTACTCTTATTTTTCGCACGAGACTTTTGGGGAGGCCTGATTTATTCTGGCTTCTACAATATCACACCTCGCCATGCCAAGCAGCCAGTAAATCACCTGGCATCATGGCACCACACGGCATTCTGACAAATTTTCGAGCTTTGGGCTTACACAGTATGAGCATATTTTCTATTATTCTTAGGAGGCTCATGTCTCCTTTTTCCAACCTAGAAGCAGTATGGGAAGTTTCATTAAACTTTGTCCCTTTAACATTATCGCACTGCTCCCGGGCCATTTAAATTTCCCAGAATTGTCCTGCTGCATCATGTGGCTGGCGGGCTCTGCATCTTTCCCCTCTGCACAGCTGGCAGGCCCTCCTGTCCGTCTCCCCTCCCACCTCACTGCTGGAGAGCTCCCTGGTTCCTCCCCACAACCACATGGCTTCATAAGATTAGGAGGAGCCACTGAAAAAGTTTTTTTCTGTGCTTTACATTTTACAGGGCTGATGACCCCGCCCTGCTCCAGCCTGCTACAGAGACAGCAGGCTCGACCTCCTCCCCTAACCACACGGCTTCCAGGCTGTGTGGACCCTGTTCCTGGACACCGGCATGTCCAGAGCAGGCTTTCCCTGCACAGGATTTAGGAGGAGCCATTGAGAAAGTTTTCCCCCATGCTTTATATTTCACAGGGCTTTGTTTCAACACCATCACATCCAGCGTAGCTGCCAGGATCTTACCATGTCTGCAATGAAAAGGTCTCGAAAACCAATTGCTTCTGTTCTGTAGGGGTTGATTGATTGTCATCCTTAAGAAGCCAAAGGTGGCATATGAAAACAAAAGTTGCAGTGATTGTCAAACAGAGACCCATTCATTGTATGGGTCAGTGCATTGTGTCACATTTAAAAACTGTATCTAAATTTTGACCTTGACTGTCTTCAACAGGCAGCGTGAGTAGGGGAGACACTGTTTCTGTGATGTGCCACAGAAAACATCCAAACGGGAACTGATCATGCAGCAGCTTGAAAAGGCACAGAGGGAGCAAGCCTAAGCCACTGCAGACAGAAAGTGGTCCCAGCAGGAGCAAACCTATATCCTGTGTTGCATGCATGAAGTGCAGAGAGACACCCACCACAGAATACACAATTATTTGGCCTCTGCACTCGGTTGCTGGACCTCCCCTCAATGTTGCCCAACCCTCCCTCTCTGGGGGCCCTGAACACGGGGAAGGAGGGCAAGGACAGTCTTACTGTCCACTGCCAGGACCTCTCCACACTGCAGAAGGCTCACATCCACCACACATGGCACACGTTCCACCACACATGGCAAAAGATTCCCTTCTTTTGCCTACCCCCTTTAACCCTCAGACTCCTAAATAACTATAATGTTTTAGTGAAACCCAGTGTCGTGGGGTGGGGCACAGTTGGAGGTGCTTGCATAAAGGTCAAGCACACACCATTGTGAGGGGTTGAGGTGGTATTACAGTAGTTAAATGTGGCAGATTCATGTGTCTGTATGCTCATTCATAAAGCTATTTTTCATAGCCACTCTGATTTTTGTAGCTTCTGCATGTGGATTACTGATTGCTGTTGTGTCTGGTTGTGCATAAGCACCGCCCATGGCATCTGCTTCTGCAACCCAGGTTGGCATGAAATTTTCCCCTTTTGATTTGCAAATGTTATAGAGAATACAGCACGCTAAAACCTGGGGGTTAGGTGGGAGGTGGAATGTTGGCTTCGCAAAGGTCCAAATGGATCAAAAGGCACCTCAGTCTGGCTTTTAAATGGTCAAAGACACATTCCATCACCATTCTGCACTTGCTCAGCCTGTAGCTGAAGTGCTGCTTGCTACGGTCCAGGGTGTCTGTGTATGGCTTCATGAGCCAACGTATCAAAGGGTAAGCAGGGTTGCCCAGTATCATTATGGGTATCTCCATGTTGCCAATCCTGACTTTCTGGTCTGGGAAGAAAGTCCCATCCTGAAACTGTCTGTACAGACCTGAATTTCTAAAGATGTATGCCTTGTGCACCTTTCTTAACCATCCCACATATGACCTTGTGATTCACCAATGTATGCAACACCATGGAGAAGTACCCCTTGCAGTTTATGAACTCTGAGGCCAAATGGTCTGGAGTCAGGATGAGGATGTTCATTCCATCTCTCACCCCACTGCTGTTAGGAAAGCCCGTGGCAGCAAAGCTGTCCACTATGACTTGTACATTTCCCAGAGTCACGGTCTTCTGTAGCAGATGAACACTGATTGCCTTGGCTACCTGGATCACCACAGCGCCCCAGTGTAGATCTGCCCAACATGAATTGATTTCCCACCGACTGGTAGCTTTCAGGTGTTGCAAACTTCTGCAGAGCAATTGCCACTTGCTTGTGAACTGTCAAAGCAGGTCTCACTCCTGCATCACAGGGTATCAGGGTTGGGGACAGCAAATCACAGAGTTCCATGATGGTGGCCTGGTGCATGTGGAAGTTCTGCAGTCACTGCTGGTTATCTCCAGCCTCCAAAATGATGCAGTCCCTTCAATGTCTGCTGGTTTCATGTGTCCAGAACCAGAGTTCCACTGCATGCAATGCATCCAGGGCAGCCAGCAGCTCTGCATTTCTGGTCTCCAGTCCTTCAATATCATCATCTGAATCATCCTCCCCCTGGCTTTGTCTAATAAAATATCTTGTGACACTTCAGGAAGTGGCCATAACAGACTGTGCAATGGCTCTAAGCTGTTCAGGAGCCATGCTAGTGCTGTTCAGCAGCATGAGCCACGGGCAGGCTTTGGCAAAATGGCTCAAAAATGGTGCACAATTCCTTGGGCTGTTTGTTTTCCCCCAGTGGGGGAGTGGGGGCATTGCACTCTGGGATGATAACATCAGATACCCACAAGCACTTGCAGCGCATTTTTTCCGTAACACATTGGCATTAGAAATCCAGAATGCAGTGGGCTACAGGCTCCGTGGGATAGGTGTCCACAATGCCTTGCTGATGCAGTCAGACCTAGCTGAGGTAATGGAGACACACTTATGTTGACTTTCTAGACATTTGTGGACACTCACCTTCAACTTTATAAAATCTAGCTGTAAAAGGTCAACCAATAAATTTGACCTTATTTTGTAGTGTGGACCTAGCCATAGTCCCAGCAATCAAGGCAACTAAAGTAGAGCAAGTTACACCATTTTAAGTGTTTGCTTTCTGTATAAAGTCCTTATAATTAAGATCTAATAATCGTGCTCATAGAGTTTAAATGTGGTTGCAACCAAAGTATGCTATAATGAGGCCTAGCTTCCCACTGCGGTGGCACCACTAAAACCTATTAGGATATAGAGCAGATGTATGCAAGTTTAAAAACAGTAGATAGATTTTGTTCTAAGGTTTGGCTCAGTGCAGCTTTAGTGATTTTGCAGGGGGAATGCAAATCCTGAAGAGTTTGGACTTAGATCTAAGCAGGTAAGTGACAGAGGGACTTACTACAAACAATTTTATGAATTCTCATTATTTCCTTATGGAACAGAGTCTAGAATGTCAAATGAAAATTAACAGCTGTCTATAAAAATTACTGTAAGAACAATACCATTTAATACAGAATGTTAGCTCGTGTATTGAATTGAGAATTGTATCCCTGTTGCAGTGTTCAGTAGGTTCTGTTGTTCTTGTTCTTGTTCTTGTTCTTGTTATCATCATCTCTTATGAATGCCCATATACAGTGAACTCTTTCATATCCAGCAGATCTCGGACTGGGAGGTTGTCAGATATTCAGATGTTCTGTGTAACAGAGAGGCATACCTGGCAATGCATAACACCAAAGAAAAATAAGATCAGATATTAGGAAACAAAAATGTATGCAGAGTACTTTATTTACCAATGCAGTAATATTGTACACTGTAAACTTATACTGCATTTGCTGTATTTCTTTGTGTTTAGTTTCACTATATTGTACTTATGGAAAATGTAACTAAAATTTACTTTGGTTAAAACGCCAGTTATTTGAGAATGCTGGATGATAGTGGAAAATGTAACTAAAATTTACTTTGGTTAAAACGCCAGTTATTTGAGAATGCTGGATGATAGAATGCCAGATATGAAAGAGTTTACTGTATTTAGTGCCCATCATCACTGTGGCTTATATGGCTTTAAAAACATGTCAGTAACAATTCCATTTGAAAGTAGCAAGTGCCATGTTCTGCAGAAGATGATGTGAAATCTCTCAAATCCACCCGTAGCTCTTTTCATGAACAGGGATTTAAAAAATATGACTTATCTTATATAGCATTGCAAGTCACTTTTAAAAAGGTATCTGAATGACTTCTTTTCTGTTTCCCATGCTTGCTTCCTGCAGCTGTGCAGGACTTTGATGCTGGGAATTTTTAGTTCCTTAGAACAAGGAAGTGCAGTTTGAACCCCTAGGCACTAATCACACAGCAGGATCGAGCAGTCCCCAGTCTGTGCTAGGAGATTTACAACCTAGTGTGAGTAACATCTGTATTTACTGTTTCTTCAGGGTTGTGCCTGAGACAAAAGCAGTTACATTCACAAGACCCAGGAAGTACATCCTTTCCTCAGGTTCTGAGCCTCCTGAGCTGGGATACGTTGATATTCGAACCTTGGCAGACAGCGTGTGTCGCTATGACCTCAACGATGTGGATGCAGCCTGGTTAGAACTGGCCAATGAAGAATTTAAGGAGATGGGTAAGAGAATCCTCTGGTCTTTTTAACCCCGTAAAATTACATAAGCTATTGAAGTCTGGCGGCAGTTCTCTGGAGAGTTTGCAGGTGAGATAACTGGAAAAGGAGAGAGAGTGTAAATCAAGTAAATTAGAATGTAGTTTATGATTTTATTTTAAAAACCACTAGCCTTTAATCTCTTATCCCCAGAAGCCCTCAATGAAGGGTGGTATTGCCACTATGGGCTAGATCTGTTGTGAATATCAGACCTATCGAAATAGTTTAAGGAATCTCTCTGTCCATCCAGTCATCCAATTTTTTTTGCTTTTCTGTTCATCTCCTTCTCCTAAAATGAAATCAGAAGTCTCTCAGCCCTTCTGCAGCTATTTTCTTTTTCTATTTGGACAAAAGCATTGAGAAAGGTATTTGGGGGTTTAAAAACAGAAGCCATTTGGACATTTTGGGAAGTGAGACAGCAAAGAATTGGCTGAGTGATTCCAGTTGAAACTGTCTCAAACTCTTCTATGACTGTGTCTCTGATTTCCAAAAGGAAAAGGCTTTTATCTTAGCCTTATCTCAAGAAGGGGTTGTGTTGGGGGGAAAGGATTATGATTTGTTAGGATCTGTGCTCCAACAGTGAGAGCACCTAGTGGATTTTCCTGGGGTGGCACAGGGTGAAAGTCAGCACAGAATATTGACCATAGTTTAAAACAGTGGTGTCGAAAAGAAATTTAGCTGATCTCCACAGGACCGCCCTGCTCCTTCCCAGCCAGGAACCCCCACCCTGCAAAATTATTCACTGGAGCTGTGCTGCGCTAGCTGCCTCACAGCTGGAGTCTGCCGGGACTGGAGGAGCCTCCTCTGCTGCTGCAGCCACGCACTTGTCCCACCACGTGGTGAGGTGCATGTGTGGAGTGGCCGGAGGGGCGTCCCACATATATGGCTCTTCTGAGCCACATTTCGCCACACCCCACTACCCTGTTTGGCAAATGGGGAGTGTATTGGACACTGTGGGTTTAACACATGAGAGACTATGTTGTGCCAGCTGGAGGGGATTTGGATATTGTGGTGAGCACGTATAATACCGTTGAATTTTAGTCTGTGGCAGTTCCTTCATTTGGGTTTTATGGTTACAGTTTTATGGGTTTATCTAGACAATTGTCCATTGACTAGACAGGTACAAGACCTGGCAGACTAGGGGTCATATGGTTACAAATGTTAAAAAAAAAAAAAAAAAAATTCTCAAGAAAACCTGCTCAGAACAAACAAAACAACAAACTTAGTCTCCGGTTCAGGTTTTCGACCCAAAGCTTAGGTCAGGCTTGTTTACATACACAAGGTGAGTTTACGTGATGTTAGTCTTAAGTTCGCTTCTGACTGCTTTTAGAAGTATGAAGCTTTATTTTAAACAAGCACTAAAATGAGCAGACAGTCTGAAATAGTCATGTGTTCTCTTAAGCTTTTTCTTTCCTGTCCTCTCCAGGAGGAAAAGGGAGCAGGCCCTGTGGGGCACCAGAGGAAATGCTAGCACAGCATTTGTTCTAACACAATATACATGAAAGTGATAAAGGGAATCTTTGTAGGGAAGGAATACTGAGGTTCATGCTGCAGCCAGCTGCAGATATAGTGACCATACAGGCATCCTCTGCAGGCTAATTCCACCGTACAACCAATCTGAGGGCAGAGGCAGAAAGAAGTTCAGAACAGAGTGAAGTGAAAATGCCCACTCTGGGGAGATCGTGCCACTGAGCTGTGTCTTTAGGTCCACTGTTCTTAGCTTCTCTGGGTTTCCCTACAAATTCTGTGATTCAGTTTTGGCTATACCATTGTAACTTCAGTGGAGTTGATTACAATGGTGAAACTCAGGTTTGTCTTTTGTGGGCTACAGCAACATAGTCTAGGAATAAACATGATTTGACAGGTTTTACTATGATCCTTACCATTCTTTTAGGGTAGATATTTGTGACTGATATAATCGTGCTCTGTAGTTTGCCATAATTTTTTACACATGCAGTTACTCTGTAAACGGTGGGAAAGAAATGCCTTCTTGGCCCCAGAGGCAGTTTCATGCAAAGCCTGACATGTGACATTTCAGTTACTCTTATCAAAATTTTGCATAACAAGAGATGATATTAATGGCCACTAAAATGAGTAATTACTTGTTATCTCCAGTTGTAGCATTTGTCCGATCTCCCATGGCTGTGAATTCCAGAGGCTGGTCATAATGCATTTTGCAATGCTCTTTTTTAATATTTAAAATGTGTATTATTTTTCTAAATGACCACATATAAAAACAAACTTTTTTTAACAAAAAAACCCTCATTATAATTTCTAATACAGCCGTTAAATTAGGAGTAAAAGCCAATTGTGCAGCAAATTCCAGATAACTAAATCTATAAGATGACAGAGGCCATTGCATTTGGAGGTAGGGCTGTTGAAAACTCCTTTTACACTACCTTTATTATCTCTTCACCTTTTGGTCCATCATCACTTGCATTACAGAATAGCACTTCTCTGCCATGAGGGACAAATTCTGCTTTCTCTTCCACTGTGGAAGTGTACAGGATGGCAGAATTTTGTGTGTTTCCCCATGTAGCTTGCCTGAAGCAGTGAAGCCAAAGGGTGAGGGCTGGGGTGCAGCAAAGCAGAGTATTCACTGTTCTGTAGAGCCCCATGTGAATATAAAATTGAGATCTGTCTTTGTATCTGCAAAAGTGGTCCACAGATATTGATATCCACATTTGTGGATACAGATAGCTGCGAATATAAAGTGGATTTCTATAGGTTTGCAGGATTCTAGACACAGAGTTTGTATCTGCGTTTGTATCTGCAAAAATGAGCTGTGGATGTAAAGCAGGTATCTGGATTTGCAGAGTTCTGCAGATTCTCCAGATTATTTCCCCATGATGAGGAGGTACTTTCAGGTTGGCAGACCTGTTAGAATGCTTCTTTTCCAGGCTTGTGATATGGCATAGCTAGGGATTCTTTCTTCATCTTCCTGAGGAATTCCTCAGAACCCATGTGAACTATTGACTTTGAGACTTAAGGAGGGGATTTACCCATATTACACACACACAGCAATAGGATTTACCCTTCTAATACACACATCAAGACTTTGCTGTCTTCAGTACGTTATAGTAAACAGTAATTTCAGGGCAAGATTAAAACTACAGGATTTTGTCTTTTAAATCCCATAAATTGTTGCAAACTTCTGTAAGTATCTCAGTTTTGAAGTGCCTGATATAAACTGGCCTTGAAAGAGAGAGGGTGTTGTGGTGTGATACTTCTTTTTAGATACATGGGTACTGTGTGAAGGGCTTGTATAGAGTGCTGCAATTTCCCGATCTGAAGAAGTGGGTCCCGTGACAGCTCATCACCTAATAAATCATATTGTTAGTCTTTAAGGTGCTACAAAACTGCTTGTTCGTTTTGTGAAGGTACAGAGTAACACAGCTACTTCTTCATGACGATTCTGAAGCCTTGCTGAATCTTATAGGGCTATTAAAGGTTGAAAAATGGGATACATTGTCAGAGGTGGTTTGTTTGTTTGTTTGTTTGTTTTTTGCGAAGTATACTGCAGGTGTTCTCAGGTCCATAATGAACATTTAACATGGGTGATTTAGGTAACAGACATCAACACAGTGATATTTTGGGTGTAATATCCATTTAAGTTATGCTTGATTGTGTCTAAACAAGTCCTGCATTTAGATATCATAGTGTAACTGGGTTCCTCATATATTCGAATAATTAGTTTGTTGGTACTATAATAGATCCTAGCCAGGATCAGGACCTGATTGTGTCAGGCGCTATGAAAATGCACTACAACAAATAAATGGTGGTCTTGTTTGGGCTGCTGATTTTAACATCAGGATGTATCCAATGGGTTTTGTATGAGAATGTATTTTCATAATTTTGATGGACACTTTGTTGCTCCCTTGGAAGTGCTTTCACCCTAGAATCACTCTCAAAAGAGCAACAAAGGGTCCTGTGGCACCTTATAGACTAACAGAAGAGTTTTGAGCATGAGTTTTCGTGAGCACAGACTCACTTCATCAGATGCACTTGGTGCATCAGGTGCATCTGATGAAGTGAATCTGTGCTCATGAAAGCTCATGCTCAAAACTTTTCTGTTAGTCTATAAGGTGCCACAGGACCCTTCGTTGCTGTTACAGATCCAGACTAACATGGCTACCCCTCCGATACTTGACTCTCAAAAGAGTCACCATTTCCTAAAATTGACTGAGGTCCAAAGTTGAAACAAGCATCCACGGAAAGTGTTGTATGAAAAGGAAGGTGAGTGAGAGCAATAGTGACAACCCAAAGAGGTGGGACTTTCTTGTGAAAACTTCCTTGAGGATTTCAAAAATTAATTTAAATGAAAAATTTCCACTATTTCAATAGGGATCTAGTGCTTTTGACATTTTTGCCATAACTACTGTACACGTCACCTCTGTTTGCCATGGCAACCCTACTGCCATAAATCACCTCCCCTGGAGCAGGAATGGTGTGTTTTGCCATTTGAGCTCATGGCTCAATCTGGGAAAAATAGTTCAAGCTTTTGGTACATTGGTGGAAGGAGCTGGGGTTCCAAATGTTGTTCCCATTTTAAAAATAATCTGTTGTGTTGGATAATTTCCCAGGAATGCCTGAGCTGGATGAGTATACAATGGAGAGAGTCATGGAGGAATTTGAACAGCGATGCTATGACAGCATGAGCCATGCTATTGAAACTGAAGAAGGTCTTGGGATCGAGTATGATGAGGATGTTGTCTGTGACGTTTGCCAGTCTCCAGATGGGGAGGATGGCAATGAAATGGTGTTCTGTGACAAATGCAATATTTGTGTACACCAGGTATGGCATCCAGACGTAGAAGTGGGAATGGCCTTTTGGGTAGCTTATGTGCTGTGGGTAGAGGCAGGCAATAGGTAGTTAAAGCAATATCTCAGAGCGGTATACTGTTAAAGACAGGTTTAAAGATAATAGGCCAGATTTCTCTCTAGTATAACTAATTGATTATACATTAGTAAATGTGCAAGTTACATGCTGGAAGGTAAAAGGTGGGAATGCAGCAGGAAACCCACATGAAAATGTGAGAAGGGACAAGATAAAAATGCGGGGGGTGAGGCTTTATTTAACAGCCTTTTGTACCCTGGTCCTGCGTGCTTTCACTGCTTTAATCATGCCCTTTTTGCTGCCAAGTTTGTACACTATGCTAATTTACACTGACACTGCAATCTGCATCCCTAATAAATTTGGCCCAGTTGGCTTTGTTATGCAGAGATGGCTGCAATTTTTTGGTTTGGTGCCTCACATTCCACACACAAGCCATGTGATGAACTGAAGTCCCCCTTTTTGGCACTATATTTGCAGTACCAATAAATTTGGTTCAATAGAGAGGAAGTCTGAAAAACAATGGCTTCCATCCAATTGGCAGGTGGAATGGCAAAAATGTATACTGTAGTTAAATGCTGCCATCCAGGTTTGTTCCATGGTGGGATGACTGAATGAGACAGACCAGGGATATGAATCTGCATGTCTCATATGCTAGAGAATTGCGGGAACAACTAGACTATTCTGGGATAAGCAGCACACCATGTCTTTCAATGGATATTAAAAAGCCTTTCTTTGAAAGGAAGATGGACCAGGTATGTTTGTAACATCTTAGTCCTTGACTGCTCCCTGTTATAGAAGAGACCTTGCTCTCCGTCCCGTAAAATGTTTGCTTTCTCAGTAAGTAGTAGGGCATCTGTGATGTTTGATAAGGAATGTTTTTTTCCCCCCTTGCTCCTAGGGCTAAAGTTACATAAATGTATGTATGGTAGGAAAATGTGCCACTGTGTAAACATTGCATATCATGCAAATTGGTCTGAGGGTTTAAAATTGGCACATTGATTCGTCTCTAGCCTTCCACCTTGAACTGTGATCACATCAAATCTTACAAGCTAGAAAGGGTCAGAACTGGCAGTAGTTCAGTTGGACACTGAGTAAAATTGAACTATACCTTAGGGGCATCTTTCCTTTCATCACCTCATTTTTCTGGTCAGACTGAAAACCTCTTTATAGCTCCAGTGTCCTGGCCAACGTCCAGCTCAGAGATATCTAATGCCTCACATCTCTATCTAAATTACCTTTTCTTTTAAAGTTGGTGAATATATTCTTCACCCCCTGTCCTAAACTGTTTTGTAGTCTTGTTTTGCATAGTTAAACAGTTGGAGGTAGCCCCCTTTCAGTGACATTACAAGTATCTCTGTATGGTCTATCTATGGAATTGCTACATTTGTGAAAACAGCTTGCAATCCTCCAAAACAAAACTGGCTGTGTAAATATAAGCTAATACTATATAGCATGCAGGCCCATAAAGGGCTTTGAGGTTAGGCAAAGGCTAAATGTAAATCAGTTAATGCTAACAGGAACATGGTGATTTTGTTTTCCTTTCTTCCTCTCCTGTATAAACACGAGTACAGGCGTGTTACGGAATCTTAAAGGTGCCGGAGGGCAGTTGGCTATGCCGGACCTGTGCACTTGGTGTTCAGCCAAAGTGCTTATTGTGTCCCAAGAAAGGTGGAGCTATGAAGCCAACTCGTAGTGGGACGAAGTGGGTCCATGTAAGCTGTGCTCTGTGGATTCCAGAGGTAGGTGTCAATCCAAGTGATGTTCCCTTAGACAGATGCAGAGCAATCTTGGCAAAGGAAAAATTTGCTCGTAATAACATACAATCTGATGTCTATTGATATGACTGTAACATCCATCCAGCTTTTGTTGTTAGGAAGGAGAAAGATTTAGAATTAAAAAACAGGGAAATATTCATTTTCAATTAAACATAGAAGACAGATTCTGGCAGGAAAATACACAATCAAAAAAAGTTAATTATATTAGTTCACTAAACTACAATACAGATGTCTTATAAGTATAAAAAAGTACAACTCCTAGAAAGGCTAATTTAGTGAGTACACAAAGTAAGCAGTATTTGTAGTTGTGGGTGAAAACTCAGAACCTGAGTGAGTATTTGGATTAACAGTGATAATTCTTAAGCATTCAAAACCTTCATCCTTTAAAACTACTTAAATTAATGGGAAATCCATTTGGAGGGGTAGCTGTGTTAGTTTGTAGCTTCACAAATAATCTTATGTAGCACCTTAAAGACTAACAAATGTATTAAGTAATGAGCATTTCTGAGGAAGTAGGTCTTACCCACAAAAGCTCATTACCTAGTACATAAATCTGTTAGTCTTTAAGGTGCTACGGGA
Source organism: Carettochelys insculpta (assembly GCF_033958435.1). Classification (NCBI taxonomy): domain Eukaryota; kingdom Metazoa; phylum Chordata; order Testudines; family Carettochelyidae; genus Carettochelys; species Carettochelys insculpta. Next base: position 97,056,737 of record NC_134140.1, on the reverse strand, counting down.
GTGCTTGTTAAATTGATGGAGTTTGCTTCAAAGCTGTTTCATTTTTATAGGGAAAGGAGTGGTTTTGAAACTGGATTTGTCTCTCTTTGTAAACTGAAGAACTTGAAATGTATTAATTTGATATGTTACCAGGCAATGAAACAGATGCTCATGGAGAGTTGTACTCTTCTTTTTGCTTGGAGTGGGATCTACAAAGGGACTTAACTGTTGCCATAGTGAGTTTCTTGGTACCTAATTGTGGGTGCCTAGAAAAACCCTGACCGTAGGTGGCTAATCTTCCTGTACAGTGAACGGGGGTCCACAAAAGCCAGCATGCGACGCAGGGAGACATCCAAGCTAGCCAGTGGGAGATCAGAGGAGTGAATGCTAAGCATGCTCATCAGATAAGCATTCACATGGTGGCCTGACCTTCCCTGATTTGTGACTCATTCTGCAGCTTCGTTGGGAGATAGGCATCCGGCTGCTTAGAGCGAGGCAGCAATGAGCATGCTAAGAGGCAGAAATACAGGTGCCTAGAGAGCTTTTCCTTAAAAAACTTAGTTGCTGTGTCAGTTTGTGCTATACAGTTCGATGGGAGTTCTGTGAATTGCAGTGAAGCCACAGCTGGCACTAAGGTGCCTAAGCCTGAGATTTAGGCACCTAAACCTTTTCATGATTCCTGTTTTCTCTACTTACCTTTCACTGTATGGTTTTCACTCTGATACATAGGTGAGCATTGGCAGCCCAGAAAAGATGGAGCCCATAACCAAGGTCTCTCACATTCCCAGCAGTAGATGGGCATTAGTATGCAGCCTTTGTAATGAGAAGATTGGGGCATCTATACAGGTAATAAACTAACATTTGTATATGTAAATGCACATGCTATAGAACCTCCCTGATTCCCTTCACATAGTATGGACAGAAAAAAAATGTTTTTTCCCTCATTTCAGTAGAGTTTTAATAGCAGATAATGTAGGGAGTAACAGAGAGAAAGCCTTGATAGTCTATAATACCAAAACAAAAAAGCAGTCAAATAGCACTAAAGACTAACAGAATAATTTATTAGGTGATGAGCTTTCGTGGGACAGACCCACTCCTTCAGACCATAGCCATACCAGAACAGATGCAATATTTAAGGCACAGAGAACCAAAAATAATAATCAAGGTTGACAAATCAGAAAAAAATTATCAAGGTGAGCAAATCAGCGAGTAGAGGGACAGAGGAGGGGAGGGAGTCAAGAATTAGATTAAGCCAAGTATGCAAAAGATCCTCTATAATGACCCAGAAAATTCCCATCTGATAGAGTCCGGTGGTAAGTGTGCCAGTAACCGAAATGATAGGGCGTCCAGGGTTCCCAGGTTCGTGGATTTTGGGAAGTGAATAGAATAATCCAGGTTGGGGCTCAGATGGTGTGTCTGAGTGACTATTCATAAACCTGAATTACCTACCAGGAGAAATAAAAAAAACAAATTGACAGGGCCAGACAAATACCCAGAGACCAGCAATTCCAAGATAGGCCCAAAAAAGCCAAGAACAGAACACCACTGGTCATCACCTGCAGCCCCCAACTCAAACCACTGCAACGCATTATTAAAGACCTACGACTTTTCCTTAATCAGGATGCCACACTCCAGAAGGCCCTAGGTGACAGGCCTGTTCTGTCCTACAGACAACCTCCCAAGCTTATGAGGATTCTCACCCACAGCCACAGTCTATACCGCAGGAACACCAGTCCTGGAACTTTACCTTGCAACAAAGCCCACTGCCAGCTTTGTCCACATATCTGTTCTGGAGATACCATCACTGGACCTAACCAGGTTATTCACAGAATCACGGGCACATTCTCATGTTCCTCAACTAACATCATATATGCCATCATGTGTCAACAATGCCCAGATGCTTTGTGTATTGGACGGATTTCAAATTCTCTTAGACAAAGAGTTAATGGGCACAAAACAGATACAAAAACACTCCTGGTCCACAAACCAGTCAGTCAGCATTTTAATGGAGTGGACCATTCTGTTAATGACTTTAAAGTTTGCGTCTTACTGAAGAGGAATTTTCACAGCAGTCTGGAAAGAGAGGCTGCTGAACTCTTGTTTATATTCAAATTCGACACATTAACTAACATGGTTTGAACTGGGATGGGAGTATTCTGCGTCATTATAGGGGCTCTTTTGCATACTTGGTTTAATCTAATTCTTGACTCCCCGCTCCCCTTCTGCCCCTCTACTCTCTGATTTGCTCACCTTGATAATTTTTTTCTGATTTGTTAACCTTGATTACTATTTTTGGTTCTCTCTGCCTTAAATATTGAGTCTGTTCTGGTATGGTTATGGTCTGAAGAAGTGGGCCTGTCCCACGAAAGCTCATCACCTAATAAATTATTCTGTTAGTCTTTAAAGTGCTGCTTGACTGCTTTTTTTGTTTTGATAATGTAGGGAGGTCACGGTTGAAGGATTCCAAACTTATAAAAATATATTTAGATGTATTTATATATAAATAATGAAACTTAAATAACCATACTTAATAAATGAACAAAATATTTTGTGGTGCAGGCTCTTTTCTTTATAAGAAGCTGTTGTTCATTGGCTCATTGATTTGCACAAGTAATTTGCTGTGGCCAGAATGTTTAAATATGGATGCCAAAAACTGTACTCTAAAACTTATCTGCATGTACCTTCAGGTAAGTTTCAAAGCCTCATAGAAAAGTTAGACACCTAATTCCCCTTGAAAAATCTTACCTTTGATGAGCAGATTGATTTTCAAGATGCTGAACACCTGGAGCTATCACGGAAGTCATTGGGAGTGAGAATGCTCAGCATCTTTCATCATAAGTTTATCCAGGTGACTGAATATGGATTTAGGTGCCTATCTTTTGACACCAATCAACTTCAGACTTTTCGCCGAGGTGTGTTCCAGTCCCTCAAGTGAACTGGTAATGTCTGCTGTTATTGGTAAGGAAGGAGTTATGAGACTTTTTTTTTTTTTTTTTTGCCACTGAGCTCTAGAGTAAGTAGGAAGACAACAGTTTGCATACTTAGAATCTGTTACAAAATGTGAGTCGTGAGCCACACACAAAGGAAATACATGCCCCTTGTGATGAAAAGCCACAATTTTAGGCAGGCTTGGGAGAAGATAGGTGTTGCAGATATTTTGTATTCTTTAGAATCAAAATTTCTGACTGTGACTTTCTTTTGCCTTGCACCTTACAAAATCATTTACACATCTGTATGGTACGTGTCAAAAACTAATATTTTGATGTTTACTTTCACTTAGCAGAGACATAAATGACTGCATAAGGTGCAAGGTAATGGGAGAATTGTGCCCAGTGAATTTAAGCAAATAACTCTGTGTATGGTAAAAAATTAATCTGTGGCTGCGTATCCAACACTAAAGCGAAAACACTGCTTCATACTATCTGTTTGCGTGGTTGCCAGAAGTACAATATGGGTCATATACATTGTAATAAACTCTGGAATTTCAGTGGGATGTGGATTCTTCACTTTTTGTAAAATATGCTGTGGCATTGCAGTATCCTGTTAAACAACAGGATTGATCCACCCCCAAGTTACCTGTATTTCAGAAGTGGGTGAAAAGCTTCCTTGGGTGTAGATTACATCACATGATTAAATTTATAAAGCACTTTGGGATCTTTCAGGACAAAAGACAATTAACAGATGTTATGTTAAGAGTGTTAACTCTGAAAGCAGCTTTAGAATATGTAAAGATCTACAGTACATACTGCTTAGAGCTGAATCTTAGTTCTGTTGGTATCACTGCATTCAAACACACGTGGTCCTTCTCACATTTTAGAGCACCAATTCTATGAAGGCATGAAATAAACATAAGTAGTAAAGGAAGTTAATCTGTCCTATTTTAATAAATGAGAGGCCTGTCCTCTACCTCTTGGAAACTCTTAAATAATGGAGTGATCAAACTATTTTGTCCCCAATACTTGTGTGAGGCAACTCTGCAAGTTTCATTACTACTTACAATTTAATTGTGTGGTGTTTTATTATTTTCTTGCACTGTCTTCTAGAGCAAACAAAATGGGATAATAGTTACACATCTAAAAATTCATTTGGGGAAATACTTGTTTCCGCTTTTCTGTGACATCACCAAAGCGTTTGGAGGAGGCTTTGTGAAATGAGAAACATGAGTGTAGTCTGTTTATTTGTAAATGTTTAAAATGTGTGCTGTGAAAAAAAACAAAGTTTGAAATGTGTATCATAAAAATGGCAATAGTCAACTGACTGAGCTGAGGGAGAAGAGGTGGTTTCTCCAGAAAGGTTTTATGTTATGAGACATTCACACTATTGCAGAAAGCGAGCCACTTGATGTTTGCATAGGGATGGGCCAGAAGCAGTCACTGCACACTAGTTAAAGCAGCACTGCATTTTCTTTTTAGTTGTTGTGGTTCAGAATTCCTTCGGATGAGACACGCTGTCCTCTCCACTTAACAGAACTTTACTTTTGATTCAAACTGATTATTTAGAGATCATCGTCGCAAGGAACTTCCTGTAAAAAAAACAAAACAAAACACTTCTTTTGTGGTGTTTAGTATCCAGCTGTGCTGCTGTTGCCGTTTGCCCACAAAGCATTTATTTGGAGGCAACAAAAGGGCAAAGAGGGTTTTACCATTTTCCATGTCCCTTCTAAGTATTGCTATTATTAAAGAACATTTATCTGAAACTTCTTCAGTTTAAACTCTGTCGTGTACATTTATGGGACACCTGGCTGCTGAGTCAACCTGAGCAGGAAGACCCAGAGGAGACAGATACTTGGCTTTTTTTACAAGCACTGTATAAATATCCTGCTGCAGTGCATTTCTCTTTAAGGTTAGACTACTTGGGTTAAGCATAGTTTTAGTCCTGTCATAGTTAGTCTGTGACAGTAATTTCCACTTTCAATTTATTTCTCTGCATTGGGGACAAGAGTCCAAGTCAAGGGGAGATTTTTTTTTTATTTTAAATATTTTTTTTCCATGTATGGATGGCTATGGCTATTAGGCTACGTCTACACTAGCCAAAAACTTAATGGCCATGCAAATGGACATTTCAAAGTTTACTAACAAAGCACTGAAACACATATTCAGCACCTCATTAGGATGTGGGCGGCCGCAGCCCTTCGAAATTGACACGGCTCGTCCAGACAGGGCTCCTTTTCGAAAGGACCCTGGCTACTCTGAAGTCCCCTTATTCCTATGAGCAGATGGGAATAAAGATACTTCTATCTTTATTCCCATCTGCTCATAGGAGTAAGGGGACTTCAGAGTAGCTGGGGTCCTTTCAAAAAGGAGCCCCGTCTGGACGAGCTGCGCGGTGGCGAGCCGCATCAATTTCGAAGTGCCACGGCCACCCGCATGCTAATGAGGCGCTGAATATGTATTTCAGCGCTTCACTAGTAAACTTCAAAATGTCCATTTCGAAATTTTTGGCTAGTGTAGACACGGCCTTAGATATGTTGCAAAAGAAAGTTTAGGTACAGTTAAACTCAAACCTTATAGTACTTTTAACTCCCTGATGGCTGGGTTCAGTGGAAAAGGATGAAGGAAGCAAACTCTCTATTCTTTTCTCATGTGAAGTAGAAGAGCACGAGTGAGTGAAAAATCAGTGATTTAATACATGACATTTTAAATTGATAGTAAAAGAAAAAATTGCACCCAGCTCTCACCATTTGGATTGCACAGGTGCAGGTGCTGTGAGAGATTTCAATTAAAAGTATAAGACTGGCTGGGTATTTTCCTTTCTGGAGTGCTAGCACAGCCAAAGGGCATCATTTGGCCTGACATGATACTGCTTTAAGTGACTGGCTCCCAGGACCATGAGAAACCACTTCTTGTGAAGATGCTTTTACTGCATAGTAGAATAAGCCCAGGGAGAAGTTAATCACTCATGTCTGCTAGATTACTACATTTTTGCTTGAACTGATAGCATTAAATTGCAAACATAATTGTGAACACATACTTATCTTAGACACAAACCCCAGTGTGGTGGTGTATTATACCACAGTTGCACTTTTGGAGTGTTGGTCTCAAAGGAGATGGATCTGTACAGTTATTTTGTATATACAGTGTGTGTGTGACTTATTAAAGGCATGTTTTTTTTAAATGTGTAGTGCTCAGTGAAAAACTGCCGAACAGCTTTTCATGTCACATGCGCGTTTGACCGTGGCTTGGAAATGAAGACCATTCTGGCAGAGAATGATGAAGTCAAGTTCAAGTCATACTGTCCCAAGCACAGCTCCACCAGGAAACTAGATGATGAAAATCTCAGTGGAAACACAAGCCAGGAGAATGAGAATGGGACACAGGACAACTCTCCTCATGCCCACATAGACCCCTTCCACGACCTTGATCAAAACCAGGATGAAGCCCACAGGGTCAGCGTCCGGAAGCAGAAGCTTCAGCAGCTGGAGGATGAGTTCTACACATTTGTCAATGTCTTTGAAGTGGCCAAGGCCCTGCGGCTCCCTGAAGAGCTGGTGGAGTTCCTGTATCAGTACTGGAAGCTCAAGAGAAAAAGTAATTTCAACAAGCCCTTGATCACCCCAAAGAAAGACGAAGAGGACAATCTGGCCAAGCGGGAGCAGGATGTTTTGTTCAGGAGACTGCAGCTCTTCACCCACCTCCGGCAGGATTTGGAGAGGGTAAGCCAATGGAAGTTCATGTTTGTGAGGAGAATGGTGCTGTTTAGTTAGTTGAGTTCATAACATAAATCAGTGATGATATAGTTCTTTGGTTATTGCCATATGATATGGCTGACCAAATTTTGTTCCAGCACAGCCACATGTTGTCCACTTGCCAGGACTCTGAAGAGTGCGCTGAATTTACATAGTGTACAACAGGTTGCAGCACTACTCTTTAGAAGAGGGTGAGCCTACAGAAGTGTCAGGTCCTAGCATTCAGTGCCTAGTCTTAACCTGAGCAGCTTTGGAAATGTTAAACAAGATGACCTTTATGATCTAATCCTGTGATGCTAGCAGGGAGTGAGCCTCTCAGCCCAAGTAGTTAGGCTCATGCTACCTCAGTTGGAGTTAGCATGGTAAAAATGGCAGTGTGGGTGTCACAGTTTAGGTAATAGCTCAGGGTCTCAGGCCCAGCAGAATCCCCGGGTTTAAGTGTGGGTGGCTAGCCTGAGTCTCTACAGCTGCTGCAACATCTACCCTGCTCTTTATAGCACACTAGCTCACAGATCTATGTACCTGGTCTGGGAGGCTTGCTCTTACCTGCTGTGTAGATGTACTTTTTGTGAGCTGCACTTCAGCATTGGTGACATTGATTTCCATGGGCTGTACTGCAGCCAAGTCTGGATAATATGTTTGTAGTATCATGAGCCATTTCCTGGTGGTACCTGCTTCTGCTGCTGAACATTTTTTAGTCAAAGATAAATCAAATCAGTCTTTACTTGTTTTTTTTGTATGGAGCTGGTTTGTTTTTATTTCGTAACAGAGCAGTGTAAGGTCAGTGTTTCACTAGAACATGTGCATAATGTTCTTGATGGACAATGACAGTGGCATTGCACTGAGTTGGATTTTGAATGTTAAAAATGGTAAAAATTATATCACCTTCGTGTTTTATCATCAGTACCTCAGCTCTACAAGGCTCTGAGACTGAACCTTTGCTCTTAGATTGGCTGGCAGAGAGAGACTTTTTTTGCAATTATATTGTATGGCCTTCTGTATAACATTTGCCTTTCAACACTGACCAGCATTTCCTTTATCAGGGCCAAAACCATTTATACTTGAACTAGATCATACATTTTTAGAAAGACATCCGGTCTTGATTTAAAGAATTCAGGTGATGGAATCTACCCCGTCTATTCATAAAACTGTTCCAAGGGCTAATTACTCTTATTAAGCAAACATTTATACATGTATATATACACGTATCTCATAGAATTGGAAGGGACCTTGAGAGGTCATTGAGATTGGACTCACAGCAGGACCAAGCACCATCCCTGGCAATTTTTTTTTAAATCTATTTGCCTCAGATGCCTAAATGGCCTCCTCCAGGACTGAACTAATAACCCTGGGTTTAGCAGGCCATTTTGTGTTTTTCTAGCTTCAGTTTCCAGTGTCTTATGCATTTTGTCGTATCAGAAATCTTCTCTTTCATTAGGTACTTAAAAGGTGTTGAAATCTCCTCTTAACCTTCTACTTGAAGAGCTAAAAAATTGAGCTTCTTATGTCTGTGCATTCTCCAGATTTCACAGGTTATTCTTGTGTTATGTTCTGCAAACTGCGTTTTTGCAATATTCTTTTAAAACTCTGGACACAGTATTCCAAAAGTGGTCACACAGGTTTCTCCTCCAACACGACGACAGTCCTGGTTATTTATCCAATGATCACTTTAGCTCTTTTAACAACAGTATTGGATTTGTAGAAAATGTTCAGTTGATGATCTAGTCTGACTACTAAGTCCTTTTCAGAATTGTCACTTTTCAGGCTAACGTCTGCATATGTAATTTACTTTCATTATTTACAACTCCACCAGTCTCTCATCTGCATATAGGGCTCAGTAACTGGATGAAATTTTGTCATGTGTTACACGAGAGCTGACAAGATGATCTAATTGTCTTAAAATCTATTGACATGACTTTAAATTTTTCTTGGAAATTATTGATAAAGTATTGACTAGCACTAGGTTGAGAATCTATGCCTGTGGACTGTACTAGAAACAACTAGTCATGGATGATTCCCCGTAACAATTATGTTTTGAGATTAACTACCAGTTAATTTATTTAACATGCCATATTGATCTTAACACATCCTACTGTGTCAAAAGCCATGGGAAAAAAATCCATACCTATTTCATCAATTATATTTATAACCTTAAAGAAAATTGAGTTCCACAGAGAGAGAACCGTGATTATGGGCTGGGCTGTGTAGCCCTTCAACCTGCTGGACTTGACTACAAGGATTGGTGGGATGAGTACAGTGGCAGCAACATGCCTTGTTCGGCAGGCTGCAGCTATCTCTTTGTGCAGTGTGTACTGTAGAGTGTGTGCCTCTTGTTCTGCAGCCCACACAGGCAGCAGGCTTGAGGGACAGCAGGCACCAAGCAAGCAGCTGCTACCACAGCAATTCCCCCGGGCATGAGAAAGGACAGTCAATCCCCAGACTAGTGACAATGGTGTGGATTTGCGGAGGGGGGGGTCACATGGGTTTGGATCTAAGTCAGACCTGACAATTAGTCCAGAGCAGATCTCTGAGGGAGTTTCTCTATTGTGATCTTTTATGAGTGACTTACTCAGCAATAAAATCAAGAAAAAATCTTGTCAAAACTGAGAAAAAAATTATATTTAGAAAACATTCAACTATGTCTGGCTCACACTGTATGCATATCAGTCAAATTTAATTTTCTTTTGACTAGCAGTGGCTGTTGTTAGAGTGCATACCACCTCATGCTCTCAGTGCTCCCCTCAGCTCCCTTTTATTGTCCATGGCAGTAAGATCAAACCTAGCAGGCATCCAAACTACTAGTAGTTAGCTCAGATTAAACTTCTATAAAATCTTCTGTAAATCATCAGAGCTACATCTGATGTTCTGTTTGGATCAACATGAACTAACTACCTACTATCTGCACTGAGCATCTCTGGTCAGACCATTTTTCTGGGGTTTCTCTATGGCAAACTCAAAACCCTGGGCTTCCAGTCCTGCCACTTTTGTGATAGACTGTTCCACCTGACAGATGGATACAGTAGGCTTGCCTTCTGGCTGGAGAAATCACTTTTCAAGCATATGACCATGTTTGTTTGTTGTTCTCTGTGAGGAACCAAAAGTCACAAGATAGAAGGATCAAATATTACCTTCTGCAGCAGTCCATTGAATAGCTCAAATGTAAGAGAAAGCAGATCCGGAATCAAATTAATGCACAAGCCAGCATCATCCTCTACCCCAACAAATAACCCAAGCAATGCCTATGCCCACTGTGGAAAACACAGTGTCAAGGAAAAGGCATCAAAACTGACCTGTTTTAATATGAAGGCAGGTACCACCATCTCAGCAGTTGGAAGCTGAGCACTGAAAGGGAATATTTTAAACATTTCTAGGCAGAACCTCAAAAAGCAGCTTAAGAGTGCTCTGATAAGGACAAATGCAACAGAGCCTCCAGAGAAAGTCTTTCAGGTTCTCACAGCATCAAAGAGGAAGAGAATGAATAGACTGTGGTGCAGAAGATTCTGCCAACACGAACATCGCCCCCAGACTTGAGGGGATGAGGCTCAAGCAGAACTAGGTGCTGCTCCTATAGAAATTCTTTACTTCACTATCACTGGAGCATGCATTCTCCCTGGCACTGAGCAGGGAACCATCCCCTATAAGGTATGCAGATGATAGGTCTTCTCAAAACTGCACTCAGCACAAAAAACAACTGCATATGTAGGCTGTCTCCCTACCTCATTGTAGCATGTCAAAAGGCCAAGCACTCTAAAAACTCACTAAGTGGATCACCCAGCACATTTCCACCTGCTATCAGAAGTGGGGGGGTTGGTGACTCCCTCTGAAAAATCAGTGAAAATTCCACTAGGCTACAGTCTAGTTTGCCTACTTGGCAGATTTTTAAGAATGAGCTGCTGTCTTGTAAAATATTGCAGTTGAAATGGCAGTCTAATTGGATGCCAAACTCAGGAGACCCCTACTACAGTCTGTTTGATTAACTGTAGTTGAAGGTCCTCACTCACACCATCTTGGGAAGATATTGCTTGCCAATTAACATTTAGCGGGGAAACACACTGACTTATAACAGCTACTTATTGTACAATAATTGTGACTTTTCAAGATGCTGTACTCAGTATAGACCCTACACTCTGCCCTCTACCCTTGCTTTTGAGTCCCTGGCTGTCACAGGCTTTGAATTGCGAAGGAGATATGAGAGGGTCACAGGCAACCCCACTCTGTCCTTGCATGTTCAAACACACAAGCAAGCACTGAGTGCACGAATAGCCCTGATGGATACTACTATTGGGGGAAAAAAATTACTCTCACTTGCATGAAGTACATGTGCTGTTATAGTGGGATCCACATGCACAGTAACATTTTGAATTAATTATTGTAGGTAAGTAACTATTCTATACTGAGCATAAAGTGAATAGGTTTCACTTTCAGTTCTTTAGACAGTCATGCTCTGTCTGTCATACAGTGACACATAAGAGCCCTGCTGCATGTATTGACTGTTAGGAGGCTAAAATGAAAGGCTCATGAAGGATATTTATAGGACCCTAGTTTTTGACCCTATAAGCTATTACATCTAATTAAAAAGGTGTCTAAATATAAAATGTATCTGGTAGCAGAGAGATGTGGGGATGGTCCTCAAATATCCCCCCTTATTTCTCCTTTTACTCCCACCTCCAACTTCAAGGACTTCATGTTGTGGCTACCTTCCCTTTAGGCAGCCAGGACTCAGTGAATCCCTTAACATCAGATATGGTAGAAAAGGACCCTTAAGCATGATACGTTGCCTCTACAGCTCGTTAGATAAGGAGCCAAGACCAAAACTGGGTCCTGGATTCTAACTCTTCAGGTCAGCCTGGTACAATTTACAGTTTTACTGTCATGAAGCTCAGTATAATATTTGTGTTTTCTAGGTTCGAAATCTGACTTACATGGTGACCCGAAGGGAGAAGATTAAGAGATCTGGTTGCAAAGTCCAGGAACAGATATTCAATCTCTACACAAGACTTATGGAGCAAGAAAGAGTTTCAGGTGTGTTTCACCCACCTAATTATTGTATCCAAGCATGACAAACAGAGGAACAGAACTGGCTTGACATGATTCTACTAACTGATTTGAAGCTCACCCTTCTTTATATTCTTGTTTAGTTGACTTTGCACCAAGAAGTTGGAGACAAAACTCCTAACAAAACAAAAGCTATTATGTTCTCAGTTTTAGCTACAACATAAAGAATGGATCACATGAGAAGTCATAGATAAGAAAAGGGGGCCTGAAGTAACTTGCTGTCCCTAGGGGACGCAGTAGCTGAAGGGATTGGAATGGGATGAAGAGCTGCCTTCTTTAGCTCACTCCATCAAATCTGCCTAAGTTGGTACAGTCAGTTAATACATTTTTTCCCCACTCTTGATAGTTCTTTATCATCAGCAACTGTCACCTATTAAGTGTGTGTTTAGCACCCAGCACAACAGGGCCCAACTTGCTTGTGGCATTTAGGAGCTGCTGCCTTATAAACAGTTAGTAGTAATAGTAGGTGGTTGGCCTTCAGTCCATTTCACAAGGGATGGGTGTCCCCATAGCTGTCACCCTTGTAGGCACTAGGGATGTAAAATCCCATTTAATTAGTTACCTGGTTAAATGCTTAACTGGCTAAAAATTTTAAAACGTGGGGGGAGGGTTAGCTGGGGAGGCCACTTCATCAAGGCTGTGCTGGAGCAGTCTCCCAAAAGCCCCCCCAACCAATTAATGGTTGACATCCCTAGTGCCTAAATGGAAAAAGGTAAAATAGATTCCCCTTAAGGACGTAATCATTAGTCAGCTGCACAATCAACTAGTAGAATCATGCATGGTGACATATGTGGTAGTTTGTCTATAACAGACTTTTTTTTTCAGAGAGTTTAATCAAGACTGGATGTTTGTCCCGAAGTTGTGTTCTAGTGCACGCACAGTTACTGCACTTGTAGTAATTAATAACAGAAAGTTCTAGGGCAGAGGTCAGCAACCTTTGCCAGGCAGAGTGCCTTTTGTGCTATGGATACTTTTTAAAGTCACTAATAGTCCTGCTTCCAACAGATTCATTACTAAATAAAGGAGGCAGAGCTTTACCATTTAGGTGGTCATTAGTAGCATTAGCTGGTCTTTTGTTAATCCACAGGCACCACGGCTTTGATCAAGCTCCTGGCTGCATGGGGGAGGAGTGGTGGGGCTGAGCTCCTGCTTCACGTACCAATGAAAATTGTTTCATGTGCCACTCTTGTTACATGTGCCAGAGAGTGCTGACCCTTGTCCTAAGGCCTGCGTTATGCAGGAGAAAATTCTAGACAATCACAACAGCCTCTTCTAGCCTTAAAATCTGAGATTACATTTGTTATAGTACCTATATCAATATGGAAATTATGTCTTAAGTATAATGAGATCTATGGTAAGTAGAAGTTACTGATGACAGATCATTGCCACGTGGTCCATGTTATGAAAACCACTAAATGCTGGTTATACTCCCCCCATAAGTAAAACAAGGTGGAAGAACGAAAGAAAAATTCAAGAGAGGATAGTTAAAATTGTTGTATCAGAGAAGTGATTTGCTGTGGCTGCACTAAGTAATTTCCATCTTTTGCTTTTAGGCATAAATTTCTCTTCCTCAGTGGAAAACGTAGTGTTGTTCAACAGTCCACCTTTAGGTCCTGATGCTCCAAAGATAGAGGATTTGAAGTGGCATTCTGCATTCTTCAGGAAGCAAATGGGCACTTCTCTGAAACACACATTGAAAAAATCACACAAGAGAGACCGAATAAGGAACAGCCCTGAAAGTGACAGCAAATCCCTGCTCAAGCAGCCTAGCCAAAGGGAAGGTGTTGCAACTTCAGGCAGTTTTGTAAATTTCGAAAAGGCTTTTGCAGAAGCACGCATTGTATCAGCACAGAGAAACGGAATTGTTATGCCAGACCACAGGAAAAGAAGAGACAATCATTCCCCTTGTGAGGTAATCAAGGCAGAACTGAAGGAAAAACTTTCTAAGCACAGCCACAAGCCACTGACATCCACAGAAGTGTCTCAGAGACAATCAGAAAACAAAAGGGCTGTGAACCATCCAGGTGGTAGGTCAGCACCTGGCACACGGAGGGATATAGTGCCTAAATGCAACGGATCTCTCATCAAAATAAACTATAGTCGGACTGCGGTTAAAGTGCCTACTACGCCCACAAGCCCAGTTAAAAACTGGGGCGGATTCCGAATTCCAAAGAAAGGGGAGAGACAACAGCAGGGAGAGATCCAGGAGGACACCTGCCACCAGAACTCTAACTACTCATATTTGGGCATGGGCAGAGTTTTGCCTAAAGACATAGCAAAAAGCAAGCTAAAGACAGACAGTGAGAATGATGGGTATGCCCCAGATGCTGAAATGAGTGACTCAGAAACAGAGGTGGCTGAGAAAAAATGCAGACAGCAAAGGCTTAGTCCAAACAACACCATCAACAGGAGGACAGACATTATTAGGAGAAGTATCCTTGCTTCCTGACTGGGACAGTAAGATGCATCTTCAGCACCGTGGTCAATGGACGCACTCCCTGCAGGCCCATTCTCTATTATTGGATTGAAGAGGAGAGGCTGGGGTTTTAGACATGGCTACAGATTGACAAAGAGATAACCATTTACCCTGAGCTGTAAAAACATGCTTACTTGCACTTAAGACTATGATTTTGCCCCCCTGCCTCTGAGTCCTCATAATCTATTTCTTTGAGACGTTCGAGCCTTTTTATTTGCAAATTTAAGGAACCTGAAGATGACATCACTATTAAAATGCAGCCTTGGGTGGAACACTACAATAATTCATAACATAAGAGAAAGGGGAGGTTGCATCTCTTGCTCTTTGGTGGAACAGCAGTGACAGTTTTCCCCCTCTTCCCCCCAAAAAGCACAAGCAGTTAATTTAACAAGTGTGTACTGTATCAAAGAGGGTTATTTAACTAACCATCTGGCATTCTTAAATGTTTGCTTCCATTGGACTGTGGCAGGTCTTTGTCATAGTTGCCTGCTGAATGTTTCTGTTGCATTAGAGTTCAGTATACATTGCAGCTTTGAATCCAGAGAGTTTACATGAAAATACATCTAATAGGTGGTCAGTTTTATGAGAGAAAATGAAGTGGACACGTCAGAGCTGCAGCTGCCTAATAATGCAACAGTAACAGCATGGAAAGACCCAGTCATGATTTTTAAGTGCTGACGAAGAAATACATTTCCAAGACAAGTCTGTCCACTTTTGAGAAAGGGGCAAAATTTATGGCCTACAGTATTCTGCAGAAAAATTCACAAAACTGCTTTATCCAGTCACATGCCCTCCAAGAATACCATGATAATTCAAGTGGGAAGTGATTAACTGCAAGGCACTAGTCAGCAGCATTTCCCAGTGTCAGCCACCGATGCACTAATGCTATGTACTGAGAAACTGAAGCGTCTGACACTATAGGCATTACTTATATAAAAAGGTCAAACACACACACACACTTTTAAACAGAAAGGCAATAATTTGTGATGAGCTCTTCGTGTTCAGCCCAAGATAGTTATTTCATTCTCTTCCAGACTAGAATTGATGACAGAGGGTGCTCAGTCTGATTAATTTTTTTTATTAATTGCAAATGGCAATAACTGGTGAGTAAGTTATCAGCAATAACTGTAACACTACAGAGTGAGATTGTTTGGTTTGCGCTCTGAACAGAGTGCATACATATCACAACAATGGATATGTAACAGAGGTTGTGGAATTCTGCATCAATGTCAAACAGACATGAAAGAAATGAATGAATTTAGAAATATGGGCAGATGGAAGAATACTTTTTCTTTCCCCCAACATGCTGCCATCAGTTATGTAATACATTTTAACCCCTTTTCATTGAGGCACGAAGAGAAAAAAGTTAGAAATTTGCTGTTAACTTTAAGTCTTCCAGAGGACTCAGTTGACAAAATAAGCTTATTGATGTTCCACCTTGCTATGCAAGTTATCAAATAATTAAATACTTCAAACAAATGCTTCCCTATCATTTCTTCATTTTAAAATTAAATTGATACTTAACCTTTTGACATCTGATGGAGTAATCATGGGAAGTATTTGTATTAGAAAATACCCAGTTAAATTTTGCTGCTCCTGAGAAACCAGATTCATCTCATGCCTTTGCTGGCCATATTAATTTATCGTTGCACATATCAGATGAGGAATGGCAGATCTGAGTCATACACAGATTCACTCTTGACACAACTTTAATGTTTTAAGTTGTTCTTTGATCAAAAATGATTTTTATTGGATGTGGGAGAAAACGGAAGTACAGTTGATTTCCCTGAAATTCAGCAGCATTTTTTAGATGAGGGCTAAGTTAATTACTGTGAGGAGGTTGTGATATAGGGAATTGTTTGTCAAGCCATAGAAGGAAAATAAATTGATTCTAAGCAAACATTTAACCTCACATCAGTTAGAAAGAGGTACCTGATTCATTTGCACTATTATGAATGCTAGCATTGTGCAGAAATAATGCCTTATCTGTTTTACTCCCCACACATTTAGGTTAATAAGCTTTCAAATGTTCCACATTATGCTGAACCAAATAAAGTGCTTTTCCCAGTCCCCTAATTATGAAAAAGCTACAAGGCAAGCTAATTGCAGTATGACCAGCTGTAAAAATTAGTTTCATGCCAGGCTTAGTACTCAGCAAGAGAGGAGTCGTAAGTATAGCAGTAAGAACTCAAACCTACCCCTTGTGTTTGATGGTTTTTTTTCTTTTAAAAAGCTTTACCTTTCCTTGTGCAGGCCAACCAACCAATCTCTTTGATCATGATTCATGTATTATGTCAAAAATGTAGGCTAGCTAAACTTTTGTAGAGTACCTGGAATGCCATTTGTTAGGGTATAAACACACACAAATCTAAATGAAGGGTTTATTCATGTTGTGTGGAAATCTTAATTATTTTAAAAATTTGAAAAAAAGTTGTCATTATGTTTGTAAAATCTTGTACAGAAAACTTTTCACTATGTGCCTAGCTTTGGTGTCCATTCAGCTAAAATTAATAAAAGGTGCATGAAGAGAAACATAGAATCAGAGAAAAAGTATATGTAGAGATGACTATTTTATATTACTTGGCCCAATCCTGTATTTATTTCCCCCCAACCCTTTTCTGAAGTATTTATAAAGATCTAGTTGAAGACAGCTGTATTTTTTGTTAAAATATTTAGTAGAATTGTGCCTTTTTGTCTGTATGTGAATAAATGCTGTACATTTTGCAACAGATAGCAGTGTTAAATTTTAAAATCTGCACTTTTATTTGTTCTGTTCAGGTTTATATATCAAATTGTCGTGATAGCTGAGCGAAGTTAAAATAAACAAGTACTTGCTCATGTGCTTTAAGTTAAGCACATTTGTGTTTGCAGGATTAGGACCAACAACTGCCATATTTCATGCCTTGTGTGTGTATATACAGCTTGCTAGAGATAAAATGCTATTACATAGGTCTCGCGTGATAGGACTAAAATACTTACTCAGTGCTTGCCGTAGTTTAGGCAGTCCAAGTTTTTGAACCTGAAAGGTGGTTAAGGTATGTGTCAGAGCAAGATATAACTCGTTCTTCCCTGTATCAGCTCTGGAGTGCTGACAGTAGTAAAACATTATTTTAATCATTAAAAGGCCAGAGTACAAACCCCCACCCTCCTTTACTCAGATTGGTGAACACTTGGAGTAGAACTCTGCTTGTTCAGCAGTGTTATTTAAGGGCTCGCGTACTGGCCTACAGTAAGATCCTCAGAGTATAGTTACCAGATACTCTTTTAAATTTTCTTGTACTCATGTTGTTTTGTGCCACGGTCATTTTGTTGACAAAATCCAGGCTGTGTCCCGAGACCTAAAGGGTTCTGTCGACAGTCTTATTCTGCTCCCCACAAAGGAAGAATGCCTCTGTTGACAGATAGCCACTCTTGATGTTCAAGAGGGTATTCTGTCAACAGACAGAACTCCAGGGCGCTGTGCGGGTGCTAGGAGAGCCACCCTGTCCACAGCAATCAGTGGTCTATGGTGCTTACCTCTGGCCCTTCTTAAAGCTGCAGGGAGTCTGGTAAACCCTGTGGCAGGAAGTTGTGTGTGGAAGGTACCATCTGCACTCCCCTGTGCCTTCGCAGCCACTCCTTTCTTGAGAACCATCCCAGATGGCAGAGAGCAACACCAAGATTCTCCTGGGTGCTCAAGGGAGTGGACCAATGGGTCCCAAAGCCCCCCAGGGCACCAAGAGCTGGACCTCCTCATGGTGAAGAGGTGCAGGCACTCCTGGACCAGTGGGGCAAGAAGGAGCTACTCCAGGACCCACAGGCAAAGTGCTGTAATGCCCCTGCATATGCCCAGATGGCCACTGCCCTGGTGGAACAGGGCTATGACCCCTGCAGCATGGAGCAGGCCCAGGTGAAAGTTAAAGAGCTCTGGCAGGAGTATGTGCAGGCCTGGGATGCTGGCTGACCCTCTGGGGCAGGACCTGTCACCTGCACCATTACAATGAGCTGCACCACAACCTTCTGTCGACAAATTGCTGTAATTGAGACAAAGCCAAGCAACAGCCACAAAGGAGCAGTTAGAGTAAGAATACAACTGGGAAGAGCTTAGGTGTACCAGCAGGCAGAGCAGTATTTACATTTTACCATTTTCCCTGGCTGTCACACAGGAAACAAACTGAAAAACAAAACAAATACTATATGGCAAAACACAGGGCAGCAGTGTGCAGAATTACCATGTATATCCCCCTAGCTGAGTCTGACAACATAACCAGTTTCTCATTTTCATTAACAAAAGAGGATGCAGAACATTCCCTCTCATGTCCCTCTCATGCACATCATTGGTTTAGAAAGTTCATAGTTTATTACACTGCATTTATACATTAGGAAAATGTCATACAAACACATTCATTTCAACAAATCAATTGTACATATAAAATAAAGATATTTATAACTGTCAGCAGATTATTGGTATATATTTCTTTAGTACTACTTTATCATGATTGCCATTAAACCAAAAAAAAACACCTCATACTAGATATCGTATGTTTGTATAATTGTCATTCTACATTTGAGTTCATTGCACTATTTTGCAAACTCCCATTCCTGTATTTACTGCTCCTCCCTACCCCGTGCTAACAAAATAGAAACGTTCATGCAGATTACACAAATCTAGCTATGCTCTACAGGTTTTAATACTCTAATACTGTGTTCCTCAGACAGATTTTCCAGTTCTCAAATGGTGTGAATGAAGCAGTGAATTTTTTTAAATATTTTCTAGATTCACCATGGAGGCAGCTTTTCTCCTTTGCACAGTAATCACACTGAGCTGCAAATAAAAACAAAATAGTCAATATTTTCACTATTCTTCTGAAACCTCAATAAGCAAAATGCCATGTAGGAGACTAACACACACAGGTAACTGATATTTTGGACATTTGAAAGCATTCTCAATATACATTCATGGTTATGACTCTAGTTCACATACAAGAGTTTTGAATGACCACTACCACGATAAAAGATGTGCTGTACTAAAAAGCACGAAATGTGTAGAGTTCAAATGTATTTTAAAATAATGTAATGTCTTTCCAAAGAACTGCATTTCAATGGTGAGCTCTCAGTGTTGTTGTACCCCTATTGTGTGCATATTAGACTATTAACTAAATCCAATACTTGGCTATTTAATTACATTTTAAAATTGCTATACATGGTGCATCACTGAGGTGCCAATCTTTGAAGCAGAGGGTAACAGCTAAGGGAAGAAGTGGCACATAGTAAACAGCAGAACAGCAGCCAGACAAAATTTTGATTACCGCTACTCTAGCAAACTGCTACTCTGAAGAAAAGTTATGTGGGAACTATAATGTAGAAACAGGGTAAATAAGATTAAACATCTGCAACATTTTTATGCAGGACATTGTTTGTAGTGGAGTCACTGGCGTTTTCTTTCTTCCTGACAATGCAAGGTGAAACAAAACCAAACCCTCTATTTTTCATGTTGTTCATTTCTGCTCATTATCCTTGTCTGCCAGATTACAGTTCCCTAATGTGTTTCAACTTAATGAATCTATTTTCTGTCTATTGCCCACTACTAAGCCCTAATGCACCCCAGAAGGTTGCACACCAGTCTTAGAGGAAAAATAGACTACTGATAGTAACCAGTTCAATTTGGGAGATCAGTGGTAATGAGGAAAGGTTATTACAATGGTTACCTGTGCAGGCTCACTTTCCTGCTGTTTACAACTGTGTAATTTTAATGTAGTTATTATGGGAAAGGATGTGTGCATGTGGCGGGCATTCTGGCACTGGAGCAGCATCTAAGTCTTTTATGCGCTAAAACTGCCCTCTTGACTTTGTAATTTATGTCCAAAATGTATCACAATTGTTCTGTGGAGAAGTTTGTCCTGAAATGAGCAAGGGGAAAAAACAGATCTTGAATTAGTGCTAAGTGGAGCAGGTGATCTAATCCAAGAGGTGAATAGAGCTGAACCATTCAGTGATAATTACCATAATGTAATTAAAGTCAACATTGTTGTAGGGGAAAAAATGCCATTGAAACCTGCTACAGTATTATTCAACTTCAGAAAGGGAATTACACAAAATGGGGTTGCTGAATAGAAATTAAGCAGAGTAGGATATGCAGTTAAGAGACAGACGTTTTAAAAACTGGGAGTCAGATTCTAGTGAGAAAAATAGGAAGTAGCATAAATTTTTGCAAGTAAGGAGTATAGGTATACAGTAATCCCTCAAGTAACTCAAATTTCAAGTAAGTCAGGGCAACTCCCCCGCCCCCCAGCGAAACACACATTCTGCAGCCGGGGAAGCAGCAGGAACACCTTTTGAAAGGTGAGTCCTGGGGTTTGCGGGGGGGGGTGGGGTGGGGCGTGGCATTGGAAAGGCTTGAGCCTGGTGGTGGGTTAGGGCTGTGGGAAAGGTCAGGGGTCTTAAGCCTGGGGTGGTTTGGAGCTGCAGGGGGTTGTGGGGGTATAGCTGAACCAAGGCTGTGCCGCTTTGCGGAGGGGGTTGAGCTAGAGCTGCACACGGGGGGGAGGGGGAAGCTAGAGCCATGTGTAGTGGGGCAGGAGCTGGGGTGGAGGGTGTTGAACTGAGGGCCTGTGGTGTGGGGGGGGAGTTGAGCCAGAGCCTGGGGGAATGGGATTTGAGTTGCGCTTAACTTGATTGAATGCCAGTTAAATGTAACTCAAAATTGTGCCTTTTGAGGGATAACTGTAATAGAGGAGGCCAAGAAAGAATTTGAAAAGCAACTAGCAAAAAGCACAAAAACTAACACTCAATTTTTTTTAAAAGTGCCTCAAGATGAAACCAGCCAAACACCCAGCTGGTGTCTGGGCAATTGAGGTCCTTAAGAAGCACTCAGGGAAGACAAAGCTTTTGTGAAGAAACTATTTGCTTATTTACATTGAAGAGGGTATAGGGGAGATACTTAAAAAAAAATGGTTTAGCTGCAGGTGACATATCTAAGGTGCTGACCCAGATAAAGATGTCAGTAGAAATAGTTATGGAACAGACTAATAAATTTAACAGTAATAAATAACCAGGGCCAGATGGTATTCAGCCAATCACTCTGAAAGAATTCAAATACAGAACTGCAAAACTACTAACCATGTGGTATGTAACCTATCACTTAAATCAGTTCTCTTCCCAAAGACTGGAAGATAGCCAATAGCTACAGTAACATTTTTAAAAAAAATTCCAGAGGCAATCCTGGCAATTACTGACCACTAGGTCTAACGTCAGTAACACGCAAAGGGACTGAACTATAGCAAACTACAGCAGAAAAACCGCCAGTCATGCAGATAAATATGTGGGGGAAGACTCAACAAGGCTTTTGTAACAGGAAATCATGACTCACCAATTATAATTGTTTGAGAGGATCAATAAATGTGAACAAGGGTGAACCAGTAGTTACAGTTTAGTTGGACTTTGAGATAACCTTTGACAAGTCTAGCTGCCATGTACTCTTAAGCAAAAAAAGCTGTCTCAGGCTACAAGGGAAAATCCTCTCATCAATCAGTAATTGGATAAAAGCAGGGCTGGGGTTGGCTAGCGGTAGGGAGCCAGCTGAGTACCAGCTTTCCCCAACCCCCAAAAATAAAAAAATCACTGGTTAAAAGACATGAAAGGAAGTGTAGGAATAAGTGATCAGTTTTCAAAATTAAGATCTTTACTGTGATGTCTTTTATTCAACATTTTCATAATTGAGCTGGAAAAGGGGATGAACACTAAGGTGGCAAGATTTCTAGATAATACAAAGATAGTAAAATGTGAAACTTAATGCAGAGGGTTACAAATCTCACAAAACTGGGTAAACTGGGGTGGGGGGGGGGGAAGAGGTGGACAAAACCCAGTGCTGCTAAGTACAAGTAGTGCATCTTGGAGAACATTCCCAACTATACATGCAAAATGGTAGGGTCTAAATGACCTGTTACCACTCCAGACAGAATTCTTGGTGCCACTGTGGACAGTTTTCTGTAAACAGCTTTTCTGATGGCTGAATAGATAACAGACTGTTAGGAGCTGTTAGAAAAGGAATAAATAAGCCTGATAATATTGTACCAGTACATAAAGCTATGGTACACCCAGCCTTAAACACTGCATGCAGTTCTGGATGCCTACTGCAAAAAGATAAATCAGAATGGGCAAAAGTACAGGGAAAAGCAATAAAAATGACTGAGGTTCAGAACAGCTTATGTATGAGGAGAAAGTCAAGAATGTTCAAGTTGGAAAACTGATGACTAAATGGGGAGGATATGGTAGAGTACTAGATAATCTTGCTTGGTGTGGTGAAAGTAAAATAAGGATGTTTTATTTACCCCTTCACACCACACAAGTAATGCGAGGGGGGGGAAGGGGGTTGGTGAGACAATAAAATTAACAGACAGTATGCTTGAAACAAAAAGGAAAATATTTCTTCGCTAAATACATGATCAGTATGGGATACTGTAAAGACCAAAACTTTAGATAAGTTCATGGATCGTAGCTCCAACAATGGCTGTTAGCCAAAATGGACAAGGATGCTACCCCATGCTCTGGGTGCCCTTAACAAAAGCTGGGAGCGAGCGATGGAATGGACTACTCAATAATTGCTTTGTTCCATACATCTCCTCTCAGGCATCTGGCAGAGGTCACTGTCAGAAAAAGCACACTGGGCTAGACTGCCACTGGTTTGACCCAGTGCAGCTATTCATGTTTTCTCCCAAAAATTATGAACTGTGTGAGGGAATCTCTCTCCTCCTCACAGAGCTATACAAGCTTCTTTTTTTTAATTTTCTGTTATGGAGGGAGACTGAAAAGTAAGAGGGTGTACGATAGAACTGAGTAGACAATTAAAATTTTTCCTTCCTTCAGCTATTCCAACTCTTTGTCCAGTCTGAGACTAACACACCTGTCATCAAGTTGGGCTCTAAGAACTCCCGACTTACAGCTGTCTCTGTCTTAAACTAGTTTGACTGCCTAACAAACATAGACACAGAGTTTTCTAGCTATGAAATGAAGACCTTTTTTCCTTCTGAATCGGAATGAGATTCTACAAGTGCCAGTCTGTGGGAGCTAGCACAGCATTTACATTTTACTATGAAGCCATCATTTTTAATGACTACAGCCTTACCAGTCAATTTGCAAGGGGGCTGCATCAGCTGTTCTGCGTGATCAGAGGTGACGGGTATTGAAACTTCACAGTTTATTTCCTTATTCTGATCTTGATTCAGTTTTGCAAAGACTTAAGAGAGCTCCTTCTTTTGGTGCAAATGATTGCTAAAGCCTCAGTCTTTCATTAACATGAAGAGAACAATGTAAACAGAGTTCACATTTAATTTATGAAAGCACTAGCTTTTCAGTGATGTGTCCAAGCAAAGAACTACACTCACTCATAGCTGTCAGTGGAATGCTTGGAGTTTGGTTAAATATATTTTAGCTCTGAAGGGACACATTTTGCCAAGTTAAAACTATAGATGTTTGTATCAGATACTTCAGTATGCATAACAAACAATTACCTCTACCTCAGGGAGATGCCAAAATAACATTTTCTTCCTTGTAACATGCAAAGGCCTCTTATTATGCAACTACAATAAGACTGTTGTCTGATTAGTTTTGTACCTGTTGAGAAGCTATGGCGGCTCTATGTTCTGCTTGTGTTAGTCGCCTTTGAAGTCTGTTGACTTTTTCTTGATGCTCCATCATTAATTTTTCATTCTGTATAAGTGAAAGATCTTATTACAACTGTAAGTTTCATACATATTGCAGTGAGAAAACCTGGAGCAAAATGAGTATGGTCAATGCCAAGTATTAGAACTATTTACCATCTACAAGACAGGGTATTAAATACGCTTGCTGTAATTCTGCATCATTTCCAGCTCACAAATACTATATAAAACCACAAATCCTCGTTTACATTTTTCACTGTATACATTTTCATGCAAAGTAGACTTCCCAACAAGTTACATTAATGTCAATATTTGTATCTTAGACATCTCAGGAAACTTGGCATTTTTGCAAAAATCTCTTCCCTGCTCTCTCTTCTGCTCACAGTATCGTTCACAATTTTGATATATACAGGCTATTCCGTGCCTCCCCCCCCGACCCTGTAGTTTCCAGAGGAAGTTCAAAGCTGCTTGGTGCCAAAGGATTCATTCCAAAGCCATGAAAAACACTCAGACAATGCTTAATAGTGACTTCAGCACCAACTGATGATGTACAGCAGGCCACCGTGGTAAGTGTCTACATAAAAGCTGGGTCTACCCAGGCATTCTTTGTTGACAAGAGTCACACAGCATCCACACCATTTAAGTGCTCTGTTGAGATTTTTGTCAACAAACCCTTGCCCTTCACCTGGCAGTCTCATGCCTCTCTCGGACAGGCATAATGACTATGTTGACAGAGTTCTGTCAACAAAACTACTGTGTAGCTGCTGGGGTCTCCTTCTGTCAACAGAATAAGTCCTCTGTAGTGCTGGCCAGCTGGAGCCAGGAGGCAATCTTCCCTTCTTCCACAACTCTCTCTCCTGCCTCTGGCTGTGCTTAAAGGGTCCAGCAGCCCCAGGCAGGAACCTGGGGGCATGGCAACAGGCCTGCAGCACATGGCTGCAGGTGCACCCTAGCAGCAACTCCTTGCAAACAGAAGACATGGCAAAGGCAGCTGCAGCTCATGGTGGGCCCTCCAGCAGCTCAGGGGAGGGATCCCAGAGCTCCAGACGGGGCAGCACGAGGCGGCCCCATCCTGGTCTGGCCTCAAAATAAAAGACTTGCTGGCCCTCTGGGACGAAAAGGAGGAGGTCCTGGACCCCGCCCCCCCCAAGCATAGGAAGACCCTGGACTATGCACATTTGGCTGAAGCCCTGGAGAAGTGTGGCCACCCCGCCCACACCCTCGAGCAGGGACCGGCGAAGGTGAAAGAGCTCTGCCAAGGATACATGTGGGCCCAGGACACGTGCTGGTGGCAGGGGGCAGGGCCTGCCACCTCCCTCTATTACAGGGAGTTGGACCACCTCCCCAGAGCCACCCAGCTTGCTGGAGCCACCTCATCCTGGGTCAGCATCGGATCCCAAGTCCAGCCAGGGCACGCCGATGATTTCCCTTGACTCTACCATCACCACCAGCATCGCCAGCTCCGCACAGGCATCCCTGGACCTGCTCTCCAGACCATGTGGTGAATACCCCAGCCGTCACATCCCCCAGCCTCTGGGTCGAGGAGGCACCTCGAGGGCTCGTCACCCACGCACATGGCCATGGCAGTGCATACCACCCACACAGCGGGCAGCAGCCAGGCTGCTGCCAGCCCCCTGGGGGGCCCCCCATGACATCCCAAGTCACTGGGGGAGGGGGAGATGACCAACTCTTGGCAAGGTCCCTGCATGGTGGTGCACGCCATACGCATGTGGGGGGGACCCAGGTCCCCCGCCACCCATGCCAGGATCCCAGGTGCCTCCAGGGGTTGAGGACATGTGGTCCAGCCCTCCCCCTCGACAGCACAGGCCCACTGTGTGGCAGGGTCCAACTTCTGAGGGTGCGGACACGTGCACCCTGGACAGCACTAGCCCTCGGCCTACGTATGGGAGCTGCGACTGCCAGGGGGCAAGACAGGCTCCCAGAGTTGTGCTGCAAGAAGGACTTGTCCCCCGCCATCTCTCCCCACAGTTGCAGTGTCTGAGGGCTGGCACAGTCCTGCCGTGCACACAGGTAGCTCCAGGGAGGAGGCAGAGGGCAAGGGCGGAGGCAGGAGACGAGCACCCAGCACCACAGCCCGAGGGATAGCAGCCCACCAGCCCCAGTGCATCCACACATCCAAAGGACCCGTCGCAGCCTCAATGAGGACACCCTCTAGGAGTACACTGCTGCCCTCCAGCACCACAACAATCTCACGGAGGAGCAGATGCAGTAGGAGGATGTGCAGCACCTGGACCACCTGTGGGAGTCAGAGCAGTGGCTGGCCTGGGTGGACTGGCTCCTCGATATCACTGTGGCCTGGGTGGCCCAGCCCACCCTGCCTGCAGGGCCTGCTGCTCTACCCCCTTGCCAGGTGAGGCTCCCCCTCCTGCCCTCCCTCCCTCCCAGACCTCATGCCAAATGTCATGGCACACTGATTTGATGAAAATGATGAAGCCATCATGAAGATCTTAGAGGAAAAACAGAACGCATTTCTGCTGTGGTGAAATGATCAGTCCTCAATCTCCAAATGTGATAGTTTCAAACACCTTCAGAGCCAGGCGCAAATGGCACTTTGCAAAATGCAAGAGCAGTGGTGGGAGAGTAAAGCTGATGAAGTCCAATATTACGCTGACACCAAGAACTCCAAGATGTTCTTCAGTGTTATCAAAGCTATATATGGACCTTCAAGGCCAAGTACTACACCTCCCTGTCTGCAGATGGCATGACCCTTCTGACAGAGAAGAACAGCATCAACTATAGTTGGAGAGAGCACTTCAGCAACCTTCTCAACAGACCCTCCATTGTCGACCCTGTGGCCCTAGACCAGATCCCTCAGAAACCCACAAGAGAGAGTCTTGACTTGCCCCCTACAATGGATGAGGTCAAAAAGGCAATCAGCCAGCCCAGCTCTTGCAAAGCCCCTGGGATGGACAGTATCCCTGCTGAAATTTTCAAAGAGGCAGGACCAGTGTCACTTGAAGCCTTTCACAACATCTTGATCAGGATCTGCGAAGAAAAAGACATGCCCAAACACTTTAAGGATGCCACAATAATCTCGCTCTTCAAGAACAAGGGCAACAAAGCTGACTGTGGAAATTACCGGGGCATCTCCCTTCTCTGTACTGCTGGGAAAATCTTGGCTCGAGTCATCCTCAACCATCTGATCACCAGCATCTCAAAGGAGAACCTACCAGAGGCAAAGTGTGGCTTTCGCCCAGGCCACAGCACCATTGACATGATCTTCGCTGTTCATCAGGTCCAGGAAAAGTGCATAGAGCAGAACTTGGATCTGTACGCTGTCTTTATAGATCTGACCAATGCGTTTGACACGGTCAACAGAGAAGCCCTGTGGATTATCCTGTCAAAATTTGGCTGGCCGAGAAGATTATTAACCTTATATACCTGTTCCACGAGAACATGACTGGCTTGTTCTTTCAAAGGGCGAGTCCTCAGATCCATCTGAGATATCCAATGGTGTGAAGCAAGGGTACGGTGCTGGCCCCAGTGTTATTCAACCTCTTTTTCATGTGCGTCCTCAGCCACGCAGTTAGGGACCTGGACCATGGAGTCTACATAAAATACAGACTTGATGGGTCACTTTTCGACCTTCATCGTCCGAATTCTAAAACCAAGATGCTTGAGAGGCTCATCCTTGAAGCCCTTTTTGCTGATGACTGTGCACTTATGGCACACAAGGAGTCTGATCTCCAGCTCATCGTCAACAAATTTGCTAATGCCGCTCACCTCTTTGGTTTGACCATCAGCCTAAGAAAGGCCGAGGTACTGTTTCAACCTGTTCCAGGATCTGCTGTTCTCCCCGCTTCAATCTTTATTGAAGGAACAGAATTAAAAACAGTAGAGGAGTTCAAGTACCTTGGCAATGTGACAGCTAATGATGGCTCCCTTGACAAAGAAATCAATGCCAGAATCTGCCAGGCCAACCGTGCACTAGGACGTCTGAGAGAACGAGTGTTGAATCAGCACAATATCCGACAGTCCACTAAACTGAAAGTGTACAAGGCTGTAGTCCTGACCAGTCTACTGTATGGCTGTGAAATCTGGACCTTGTACAGAAAACATAAAATTGCTGGAGTGCTTCCACACATGCAGCTGGAGGTCAATACTGCACATTCAATGGCAGGACAGAGTTATGAACCTGGAAGTCCTGGACAGAGCAGGAACCACGAGCATCAAAACCATGATTCTGAAAGCCCAGCTTCACTGGACAGGGCATGTCATACGAATGGAGGAGTCAAGAATCCCTAACCAATTCTTTTACAGTGAACTCTCCCAGGGCAAAAGGAATCAAGGTAGGCCTCGCAACAGGTATAAAGACTGTGTGAAGGCCAACATTGCTCACGCTGGTTTAAAACCAGACCAGCTAGAGCAGCATGCAAAAGACACAATAGGCTGACGTGCTCTTGTACGACATGCGTATGACAACTTTGAAGAGCAGTGACGTGTACACCTCATTGATGCTTGTGAGAGGAAGAAAGCAACAGCAGCAATCATACCAACAGAGCCAGGACAATTCCCTTGCCCCCACTGTGAACGCCCATGCCGTTCAAAGCTTGGACTCCTCAGCCACATGCGAGTCCACAACTGATGAATCTGTGCAAGCTCAAGATGTCATCGTCAGACATGACGGACTACCTACATACATTGCCATGTAGTGGGCAATGGACATGGTGGGGATCCATCCTCCCCAAGGGCCCCCTGGACCCATTACCTCACCCGCTGAGCCCAAGGTTATGCCAGCCCCCACACCCCCCTACCTCCCTGTTGTCCTGACCCCAGCATAGCTCCGTGGTGGCAATCGCCCACAACCCCTGCTCTTAAGTGATCCCCCTCCCCCAGTTTGGATGCCCCCCTCCTCGGATGAAATCAGAAGGGCTGTATGTTAAAAGCTATATTTTTGTTGGACAACTATATTTTTTGGATAAAGATTTGTTTCTTGCACTCCTGTGTCCCTCCTTGGGGGATGATGGTGGGAGGGTGCAGTGCAAGAGGACCACGGCGGGACAGTGATCCTCCATTCTCCCGTCGGGGTGGCCTGGGGATGGTCACAGGAGGCTGTGGGCAAACACTTCCTGCAAGGCCTCCCAAATGCGCACACGGTTGGCGTGCACCTGCTGGTTGTGGGCTATCCTGTGCTGCTCGTAATGACCCCCTTCCTCAGGCACCCACCCCTGGAGGAACTCCTCCTCCCTCCCCTCCACCAGATTGTGAAACACGCAACATGTGGACAGAACCACGGAGAATGCCTCCTCTCCTGCGTCTAGCTGCATGAGGAGGCACCAGAACCTCCCCTTCAGCCGGATGAAGAGCCACAAGAGGAGTGGATATGCTGCATCCCCCATGATGCAGACAGGCATCCATGTATCTCCTACGGCCAGCTCCCAGTGGGGGACGCAGGTGCCCTCCTCCATCCTGTAGAACAGGCTAGAATTACGCAGCACCCACATGCCATGCATCCAGCCTGACCACTTGATGTATACAGCCAGGAACCAGCCTCGGTGGTCCACTAGGGCCTGCATGACCACCGAGTGGTACTCCTTACGGTTTATGAAGCTGCCTGCACTGTGTTTGGGGGCCCAGATGTGGACATGCATGCCATCCAGCGCCCCAACACAACTGGGGAAGCCCAGGTGCTGGAAGCCAGCCACGAGGGTGTCCACAGCGTGGATGGGGACAAGCTGCTGTAGCAGGATCTCTTTGGCACCCACCACCTGTGGGAAGAGGAAACAGGACATGGCCATGAGTGACGGGGGTATGGCTCATGTGGGACCCTGGGAGCTCTACGGCCCCCTCCCCTCCCTGCCCCTCCACCCCATCTGCTCCCCCCCACCCCCTGCTTGCAGCCCCATCCCCCGTTTCCCCTCCCCCCATGCAGTCCGAGGCTGCCGTACCTGCATCAGGACAGCTCTGACAGTGGACTTCCTGACCCCAAATTGATGTCCCACAGAGCAGTAGCTGCCGGGTATCGCCAGTTTCCATACTGCTATGGCCACCCTCTTCAAGTGTGAGGGCGGGCCACATGTTCGTGTCCTGTCTTTGCAGGATGGGGACAGGCCTCTGGCACAGCTTGAGAGGGTGGCGATCCGCATTTGCAAATTCCAAAGCCAGTGGTGTTTGTCCCATTGCACCATGACTAGATGGTCCCACCAGTCGCAGCTGGTACTATACTGCCAGACTCGTTGGGGCCCCTGATGGGGGAAGGGCTGCCAGGGTACCAGGGCCATGGAACAATTGTCTGTGTGGTCCTCCTCAGGGTCATGCTCCCAGACATGGTGGAAGACCCCCATGAGGGCCAGGGCAGTGGGAGCAGCAGTTGCCCCTTGTCCCAGGCAGCAGTTGGAGGCTGTCTTGCCATGCTGCCAGGTGTCATTGGTGGGCTCTGTGAGCTCTGACTGTGGTCCCTGTATGAGCTTAGCTGCGCTCAGCAGGGTTCTGCCAGTCTTGCCTTGCACAGGAACTGTGACTGGGCGGGGAGCCCTTTAAGGGCGCATGGAGCTGGCACAGATGGAAGGGCTTGCCCTCCATGCATGTCCCGCTTCTGGGGTTAACAAGCTCCCTCTGTCGACAGATCTGGGTGCCATGTAAACACTCTCTGTCGACAGACTGGGAGCCTCTTTAATGTGTGGCCATTCTCTGTTGACAGATGTTTTGCAGAGGTAATATTTCCAACAGTGCCATCTGTTGGCAGAGCGTGCCTGTATAAACATAGCCAAAATGTTGATCCTTGACTGTGAAGGTAATTAGGAATAACATCTACCACAATTCTACCCATCCTAACAGAAAGGATATTAGTGGATTAAGAAACATCCCAACCTAGTGTCCATCACACTACACACAAGCTGTGTCTACACGTGCACGCGACTTCGAAGTAGCGGCACTAACATCGAAATAGCGCCCGTCGCGGCTACACGCGTCGGGCGCTATTTCGAACTTAACTTCGACGTTAGGCGGCGAGACGTCGAAGTCGCTAACCTCATGAGGGGATCGGAATAGCGCCCTACTTCGACGTTCAACGTCGAAGTAGGGACCGTGTAGACGATCCGCGTCCCGCAACGTCGAAATTGTGGGGTCCTCCATGGCAGCCATCAGCTGGGGGGTTGAGAGACGCTGTCTCTCCAGCCCGTGCGGGGCTCTATGGTCACCGTGTGCAGCAGCCCTTAGCCCAGGGCTTCTGGCTGCTGCTGCTGCAGCGGGGGATTCATGCTGCATGCACAGGGTCTGCAACTCGTTGTCGGCTCTGTGTATCTTGTGCTGTTTAGTGCAAGTGTGTCTGGGAGGGGCCCTTTAAGGGAGCGGCTGGCTGTTGAGTCCGCCCTGTGACCCTGTCTGCAGCTGTGCCTGGCACCCTTATTTCGATGTGTGCTACTGTGGCGTGTAGACGTTCCCTCGCTGCGCCTATTTCGATGTGGTGCTGCGCAACGTCGATGTTGAACATCGACGTTGCCAGCCCTGGAGGACGTGTAGACGTTATTCATCGAAATAGCCTATTTCGATGTCGCCACATCGAAATAGGATACTTCGATGTAGGCTTCACGTGTAGACGTAGCCACAGGAAGCAGCAAGCAGTGCACTGGAGTAGAAAAGTGAACATCAGAAATAGTAAAACCCTTTTTTTGAAATGCTCAGATGGCCAGGCTATATCTGGACTATTCCCTGCAGCATTCTTCCTGCCAAATGAGGCCTCTACAGAGACAGAATGTCCACCTTTAGTGTTTGATAAAGGCGTTAGCTGACGATTGTGTGACTGCTTTGCAAACCTCTGAAGTGGAAGTGCACACTCTTTTAGCCCATAAAATTGCCAGGCATCTTGATGCTTTAATTCCTTCTGGAAGAGGTTTGCCGTATGGCTTGTATGCCTCAGTATTGCATAGTTTGATCCATCTGGTAAGATAGTTTGGACACATCAAATCTTTGGCACTGTGGGATGAAAGGAACTGAACAGAAAGCCTGATTTGGTGAGTTGTGCATACTTGGTGTAATTTTTCCAGTGTTTGTCTGATATCAAAGGTGTGTCACTGCTTCTCAGTCAAGGGATGTAGCTGTGGAGAGAATGGAAGTCGGTGGCTCCGAGAGATGCGTGGCTGGGAGTTCCAACACAAGTGCTAGGTCCCACTCAGGGAACACTGTTCCGACAGCTCTGAGCATTCTAGATAACCGAAGATTTTGTCAAGGTGCCTGAGGGTCCTGTGAAGAGTACATGATTTAGGGCAGGTATCTGGCCTACAATAGCGCTGTGCTGAAGGCCCTTGTTTGCATTGTAGTGAAGAAAGTAGCCAGGATCCCTTGGATCTGTATCGTATTCTTGACACCATGTACCATAAGAACAGCCATTACTGGGTCAGACCAAAAGGTCCCTTTAGCCTAGTATCCTGTCTGCCAACAGCTACCAGTGTCACGTGCTGCAGAGGGGGTGGCCCAAAGACAATGATCAAGCAGCTTGTCTCCAGCCATCCATCCATCTCCAGCTTTTGACAAACAGAGGCCAGGGACACCATTCCTACCCCCCAGCTAATAGCCTTTTATGGATCTAAATTCCATGAATTTATCCAGCTCTTCTCTGAACTCTGTGATAGCCCTGGCCTTCACAGCCTCCTCTGACAAGGAATTCCACAGGTTGACTGTGCACTGTGTGAAAAAGAACTTTAGTTTTAAACCTGCTACCCATTAATTTCATTTAGTACCCTCTAGTTCTTATATTATGGGAGCAAGTAAATAGTTTTTATTTACCCTCTCCACACCACTCATGATTTTATGCACCTCTATCATATCCCCCTTCAGTCTCCTCTCTTCTAAACTGAAAAGTTCCAGTCCCTTTAACCTCTCCTCATACGGAACCCGTTCCAAACCCTCTCTTGTCACTAATCATTTTAGTTGCCTTTTTCTAAATCTTTTCTTGAACCACAGATGGAGTAGATTTTCTTTGCTGCAACTGTTCTGGATGAGAGCAGGGATCACCTTGGAAGATAAATACATTTAGCCTAAAACGTCCATTTCAGTAACAAGCTGTCCGTTGAAGAATATATGGGCCTAAGTGGAAAAAAAAAGATGTCAGGTCTTATTGGAAGTTGCAACACTGGTTATCATATCAATGAATCAGTATCTCTGGTCAGTTTGAAATTCTCTGCAACCCTTCCTCCTTCTTACCTTATCTTTTAGCTCACTCTTCGTAGGAGAGAATAAGGTAGGAGGGTGTAACAGGCCTTGGGGCCAGAGGTGAGACATAGCATTGGACTCAAGATGTGCATTCTGGGTGAAGAGTTTTGGCTGTTTTGTATTTATATGATTTTCAAAACAAGCTGACTGACAAAAGACCAAATCTCTATAAAATCAAAGTGAAGACTTGTGGTTCAGGCATCACCCTGAGTAGCCGACTTTGTGTTTGTTGAGCCAGTCTGCTTTTAGGTTTTGTTCTCCTTTTGCATTGCCTTTAAAGAAGTGGAAGTCCGGTCTGCACGTTCCATTGTCTCCACTGCTTATGTATGTAGAACTATGCTCCTTGTTCTGCCTTCGTTGCTTATATATGCAATTGTGGTTGTCTGGCTAGACCAGGACTTGGCTGCTCTCTAGGTAAATCTGGAATCTGATTAAGAAAGTTACTCACTGTTGTTCTTCGAGATGTGTTGTTCATATTGCTCCAGAATTGGAGAAGCTGGGAATATTGATGCTTGACCTCTTCAAGTCCACAGAGCTGACAGTGGTTCAAGCCTTTTGCCATTATTTTGTTGACAATCTGCATTACCAGGGTCATCACTTCTGTGATCTCAGGTGGAAATTTTTGTGTCCAGAGTACTTCTTGATAAATTATGTACTGAAATTATATCACATTATGATCCAGCATTTTCTGCAACAGACACACAAACCCCTGGTACGCCCCTTTCTTACTTGGTGGTGCCCTGTCATTTGCAACTGAGATGATGTGGCTGGTATTTCTCTTTCTTTCATTTTTAGGGAGTTGTCATCAGCTGAAAAAAATATCTTCTCTCCTTGTTTGGCCTCTGAGTGGCAGCAACTTATTAAGATCCTCTTGACGCCCTTCAGAATTCACATACCTGCAGAGAAAGGCAACTTGCGCAACATCATCAACATCACTCAAGATATCACAAGCTAGAGAAAGACGCCTATGGCTGTATTAATGATCTTAATCTGCTGGCTGGTGATATCTGTGGCCATTTTTAGAGTTCTATCCCTCACTGTCTTTGCAGACAACAACAGATCTCTAATTTTCTGAACAATTTCATATTTGTTTTTGAAATCACTGTACAGCTCCTCTGATACTTTGATAAAGTATTCTTTTACGTATTTGCCATAGGTGAACGGCTTTCTTCATTTCATGATTTCTTGAGTTGCCACAAAACTAGCCACAATTATGCTACTTGGTGATTTCACCCATTTAGCAAAAGTGCTCTTAATTTGCTCTGCTTTGCATAGCAGCTCCTTTCTGGCTTTTTTTACTGGCATCTCCAGCTACATACTGTTCAACAAAAGTAATGTGTTTTTGAGAAAATTTCTCTAAGGTTTCATTTCTTGTTGTTGGTGAATTTCTCATTGCAAATGAGACATAAAGGGAGCCCAACTGAGCTCGATATAAATGTGAAGGATTTGGTCCGTTCACTTTGAAATTCTCTGTTTTTATCTTTGATTTTCCTCCCCCACCTTTTTTTTCGCAGCTATTCAAACCCCACTTTAAATTATCCCAATTTTACTTCATGTTTACTTTCAGGGTTTTTTTTCTTAAAATGTGTGTTTCTCTTCACAGCTGGAATGCTGCCAACTTCCTTTTCCTTTTCAAAACCAAGACTTTATTAGCAACACAATCCAAACACAGATACAGTATCATATCCCACGATGCACTGCTCATATTCAGGGGAAGTTATCCAACGTTTCCAGGTCACATATTGTTTGTTATTTAGATATGAGTTGTTCACTGTTGGGCTCTTAGATGTTCACTGTTTATCAAAAATGATGGAGTGTTTTTTACACTTTGCAATTATAGCGTTGAGAGACACAATGAAGTCCTTAAAGAGGTGCATGTGGCTCCGGAGCCATAGATTGCCCATCCCTGTATTAGGGCTCCCTCTCCACTCAGTGCCTACAGAAACTTCTGTAGGTCCTCTAACTCATCCGAAGAGAAAGCTGAATTTAGTACTATTGGCAGAACAGATGGTATCACTTGTTGTGCTTTGAGAATGGCAAGTGGGATGGGAGACCAACTTTGCATCTTTTTGATGGTCTCCTCCTATGGTGTAGGAATGTCCCAGAATAGACACAGTTCTGATAGGATGGATGCAAACACCAAAGATCAAGGATGTCTTCCAAGGAGTTGTAGGTCTCAGACTACACTGAGGTACAAAGAAAATCTACTGGCAGAGCTTGAGCTTTCTTCATCACTGAGTAAGTCAGTTCTCTGGAGCCATTTCATTACCAGCACCACAATGGATAGGAGCTGTTCATACTTGGTCTTCACTGTCACAGCTGATGTGAAAACTGTCAGATCCAAACCCTCCTAAGATTTACTAAGGCCCAAATACTCAATACACATGACAGAATTGAAGAGAGATCTTATCTCTTCAGAAAAGTTTTAGATGAAGATAACTTGTCCCTATGTTTGTGAGAATTCCCCACATTCTCATATAAGGCCTTCCCTTGTAAGCTTTCGCTTCTGTTCCCGAGCTTTGTGCTTGTAGGAGTGCTGCCTGCTTGCTAAGACTGATGTGTGGAGGGAAAGGAATAGAAGGGTCTCCAGCCCAGATCTGGTTAGGGTCTCAATGCTTTCACCTAGTGGCTGACAAACTGAGTCTCTTTAAGGAGTCACTTGTGGCTCTGGGCGCTGCTGCCACTGACTCCTCTTGCAGTTCCCTGCCCTGCTGTGCTGAAATAACAGAACTAAATTTAATTGGTTTAATGGATGGCAGGATGGTGGGAGGGATCTGGCCATGAGACCCGTTCAATTTAGTTCTGTTATTTCAGCACAGCAGGGTAGGGAGCTGCCCATGCTGCAGGTGGGGGAAATGAGCAAGAGAGCTGGGGGAGGGACAGACTAGTCTGTCCCTGCTGGGCTGCACAGGCCCACTTAGAAGTAAGCGGGGTAGGAGCAGCAGGGGTAGGGGACAGCTGAGTCTGCCCCTGCTGGAGCTTTGCAGCCCCACTCAGAAGACAGCGAGGTGGGGGAGGAGGAGGAGGAGCAGTGAAAATACATGTGCACAGTTGGAGGAACTCACTGATAGAGGCAGGTTAATCCTGGGGATGGGTTTGGGGTGGAGAGGGGTTAATCCTGGGGATGGGGGAGCAGGGTGAAAGTAACAAACTTTCTAACTGGCACAAATCATTGTGAGTGTGCTGTTCTTAAAACAGGGGTCACAAAAAGCATGGTTTGATATTCGTTATTAAGGAATGTCTCGTATTCACCTGCACTGAGGCTCTTGAAGTATTGATTTTTTTAACTGAATTTGGAAAAAAAAAAGGGGGCTCTTCTCACTATTTTGGTTGCAGACCCTTGCCTTCACCATCACTCATTTTCTGAATCTCAGGTTTCCGACCCT
Organism: Carettochelys insculpta; assembly: GCF_033958435.1. Taxonomy (NCBI): domain Eukaryota; kingdom Metazoa; phylum Chordata; order Testudines; family Carettochelyidae; genus Carettochelys; species Carettochelys insculpta. The sequence goes on along the minus strand of NC_134140.1, from coordinate 97,020,347 downwards.
CATGAGTTCTGGGGGAAAGCAGTGGCAGCACTTGACAGACATGTGAGCCTTAACCAAGCAGGAGAGGCAGCACTGATGTTCATCACGCACAGAAAAGGAGAGAGAGTAGAAAATAGTTTTTGAATCCTGGGGATTCTGGGCATAATCTGAGACTTCTGGAAGGGTGGAGTAGGGGGAAGTGGCCAGGGAAAAACACTAACTACTCTATTCTAGACTATATTATAAAAGTTACAGAACTACTAAAATTAACTACATAAAATATATTTATACCAATGGTCTGGCATAAAGGAGAGGAGTACACTGAAGACTCTGACTCAGACTGTGCAATGGAAAGATGGAATGGGAGAAGTGTCAGCCCATACCACCTTTAAGCTGCGTCTACACGTGCACGCTACTTCGAAGTAGCGGCACCAACTTCGAAATAGCGCCCGTCGCGTCTACACGCGTCAGGCGCTATTTCGAAGTTAACTTCGACGTTAGGCGGCGAGACGTCGAAGTCGCTAACCTCATGAGGAGATAGGAATAGCGCCCTACTTCGACGTTCAACGTCGAAGTAGGGACCGTGTAGACGATCCGTGTCCCGCAACATCGAAATTGCTGGGTCCTCCATGGCGGCCATCAGCTGGGGGGGTTGAGAGATGCTCTCTCTCCAGCCCCTGCGGGGCTCTATGGTCACCGTGGGCAGCAGCCCTTAGCCCAGGGCTTCTGGCTGCTTCTGTGGCAGATGGGGATCTATGCTGCAGGCACAGGGTCTGCAACCAGTTGTCAGCTCTGTGTATCTTGTGTTGTTTAGTGCAAGTGTGTCTGGGAGGGGCCCTTTAAGGGAGCGGCTTGCTGTTGAGTCCGCCCTGTGACCCTGTCTGCAGCTGTGCCTGGCATCCCTATTTTGATGTGTGCTACTTTGACGTGTAGACGTTCCCTCGCTGCGCCTATTTCGATGTTGGGCTGAGCAACGTCGAAGTTGAACATCGACGTTGCTGGCCCTGGAGGACGTGTAGACGTTATTCATCGAAATAGACTATTTCGATGTCGCAACATCGAAATAAGCTATTTCGATGTTGGCTGCATGTGTAGACATAGCCTTAATGCCCTTAATTCAGAAAATGAAAAGAGTTATGGTGCATGCGCAGGCCAATGCTTATAAAATTATATTTGGGACTCAGGTGCACGGTATGCATGCATACCCACCTGCAGATTACATACTGGGACTACCTCTAGCTTCTCAAGTGGATTAAGATGTAAACCTATCAACCGTGCTCAAAATGAAGGAGGAAAACACAGCAACTAATGATACAAATGAAGTCTTCTCACTGCAGGTTTTCTCCTTCCTGTTTGCTATACCAGAAATGTAGACATAAGAATTCTCTGTTGGTCTTCCTTTGCCCAAACAACAGTGGTGGAATTTGTTAATATTTTGCCTCCTCTTCAATTCTTGCTTTTTTCCCCCCTGTAGTGCTCATGCACATAGGGGAAAAACCCTAAAGTGAAATGACTTATTCTAAAGCAGTGGTCCCCAACCTTTTCAGTAACATGGCACACTTCAATGAGAAACTATTCCATGGCACACCCACTTTTTTCAGCTGAATTGATTGCTCATAAACGTCACATTTACTATGGTTGCAGTCTTACTAGATAGGTTTGTAACATGGTAGTACATAAGCTAAACAAGGATCAAATGCATTAATGTTCCAAATCCACCACAGAATATACCCTCTGACAGCAAGCCACATTCACATTTTCCAAATCTGCTCAATTCAACGATTTCTTACTATTCAGAACCCTAAATCTATTCCACGTGCAGGATTCAGGTCAGTCATCTGAATTTTACCTTTTCACATTATGAATTTCATATTTGTAACAGTATTTTTAAAAAATATAATTTTATTAAATAATTGAACTGATAAACAACTGAAATTCAACGAAGCAAAGAAAAATTACAAAGTAGAGTAAACAGCAACTTACCAGTCTAGTGGGAAACCTGGGCTTGCTGGTTTGCAAAAAGGTGGGCAAGTCTGTGGGGGAGGTAGCTCCAGAGAGTAGGCTCCCCTCCTTGCCAGCCCACTGTAGCTGGGATGTAGCATTTAAACCATGTCCCAGATCCAACAGGCTCCTGCCCTCTTTCATCCTCCTGCAGGGTTGTCATTTCCCCTTTTAACAGCTCTGCAAAGAGCCACCATGGGGGGGAAGGGATACACCAACCCTGCACCAGCTGAGACTCAGGCTGCCTTGCTGCTTGAAGCCCAGCTGGCATGGAGTCATCAATTTCCCCTTTGCAGTGGCTTTGCAAAGAACCACAGTGAGGGGAAATTAATGAAATCTCACGGCACACTGGTTGAAAACCACTGTTCTAAAGAATACTATCCCAGATGTATCAGACGATATGACAAAGGCACATGTGTGGAAAATTTGTGCATTGTTAAATAATTAATGGAGAAAGTCTTCAAACAAATATCTTTGTTTAATGTATAATGCAAGGGGCCTTCCTTCATTCAGTCCAACAGATATTCCATAAAGTCTGCCACTCACACAATATGGTAAGAATGCTATGTATTTTTTTACTATTCTACTACATAACAAATACAATGCACTCTACTGTAAAAGGCATGTGTAAATAAGATTAAATGATCTTTAAACAACATTTTCTGATTCACCACGCTATTTATATATTAGTAACAATGAAAGAGGATCCCATCTTTTTCATGTTTTATGATTCAGGAGCAAAGCTAAGAGATTCTAAAATCTTCTGAGGCACTTATAAGCTAACTACATAATTCATCTGAATACAGTTCAGTAATATTCTATAATATGTGCATCAAGATGTATCTGAAAGTAGTTCCCATGAGGGTCGTTATCGTACCTCAGCTATCTTTTCATTTGCCATTTCCAGCTGAGAAAGCAGCTCTTGTGTACGAAGCTTCTGTCGACTCAGCTCACTTCTATCAATCAGAACAAAGAAGCTAATTAATGTACAGCAATGCATCTGTTATCTGAATAACATATAACAGACCCTTTCTTTAGGAAGTTTTCCTGGGGTTTAGTTCATTTAGAATTAGAATTATGTTCACAACTGGTTCAATCAAAAATATTCCAAATATAGCTTTAAAAGGGTGATGGCAGAGATATGGTGTAGTTTTTATTAAGATCAATAAGTTTTGGTGTTGTTTTCAACACAAATAGTCACATTTTACAAATATAACAGTAAGCACATTGAGCACACATTCAAACTTTATAGTAGCTTACATGCTAATAAACTGATGAATCAACTAAACTAATAGCATATAATTAACTGGAAAAACAAAAACATTGACCAATTCAGGGAAGTATCTCTCATGTGCAGTCTGAAGTGAATAAAGTATGAATTGCTCATTTTAGTCTTTAAAAATGTATGCAGATATGTCAATACAACTTGTAGAGAGAGTGGTCAATAGCATGATGTAACTACAAGTTTTTAGGTAAGGTGAAAAAGCATGCAGGAAAAAGAAAACAGCTATTCACTCAAATGGAGAAAAAGAGGCAAAACCAAAACTTTCAAACAGAAAATAATCATCTGGAAAATAATGTTTTTTTCTAATTGTTAAACGTCAGGACATTTTGGAATTGCTTTTTCTGTATGAAAAGTCCTGCTAAAAACCAAATTCTAATGTATTATAACTATACTTTAATTACACCAAAAAAGTTATCTAAATTATAGAGTCTAAGGGCAGAAGGGATCATTAGATAATTTACCCATATAAAATAATGAGACCGAAGTAAACTAGATCTTTAAAAGATTAGAACATTATGAGCCATGGATAGTGAATAACAGGGACTGGGGTGCACCAGTGCTCTAGATTACCACAATGGCACAGAACTGGTGAACGTATAAAGTAATCCTGCCAAGTGACCAAACATTCACATGCTGCAGAGGAAGGCAACCCCCACCCACTACTCCAACTCTACCCCGCTGCTCCTCACATCACCCCTCATCTGACCTGAGTGGAAATTCCTTTCTAGCCCCACATATAGGTGATCAGTTACGTCCTGGGCATGGGACAACTGGCCAGTCAAATACCTGAGAGAGTGAATGCTTGGTGCATCTCAGAGCCCTACACCTCCCTGGGCAATATCCTGTCTCCAGCCATGGAAATCCCTGAGGCTTCAGAGGAACAATAAAAAAGCCCCTCTGAGAGTACATCAGTGGGAAAGGGAAATCCCATCTTGATCGCTAATGCTGAGCAGCTGAAACCTAGAAGCATGATCTTCAGAAATAAAAGACATAAGTAAGAAATTAGCCCCAGTACTGCTGAGCCCTGTCCTCTACCATTAAAAACAACTGATGAACTCCCAGCTTGTAGCAGAAACCTGTCTCAACTGTATTCACAAAGTTGTGTAGCTCTCTCTTAAAACTGCTTGCCCCAAAACTTCTACAGAGAGTCTATTCCAGAACCTCACCCCTTTGATGGTTAGAAACTTCTAATTTATGCATGGCCTGTTTATATCCATTTCTTCTTATACCAGCATTGTCCTTCAGTTTGAATAGCTTTTCACCTTACCTGTATATAACTCCCACAAGCCTCCCTCCACATATTTCTGCTCAATCTTCTTTTTGCTAGACTAAAAAAAACACACTCTTCCAGTGTCCTCTTATAAGAGGCCCTTCATTCCCTGATCATCCTAACAGCTCCTTTCTGCACTTGTTCTAGCTGAAATTCATCTTTCTTGAATAAGGGTGGCTACAATTGTACACAGTATTCTAAATGAGATCTTACCAGTTCCTCAATACAATGGCATTAAAGCATCATTACCACTACTGGAAATACCTGATCTAATACATTTTAGGATGACACTTGCCTCTTTTCCCCACCCACATTCACATCACATTGGCGGCTCACAGCCTTCTGTGATCAAGCCATACACCCAGGTTTCTCTCTCCTTCCACTGCTTCCAACTGATGAGCTCCCAGTTTGTAGCAGAAATTCTCATTATTAGACCCTAACCACGTGACCTTCCAATTCATATTGCTGAATTTCATCCCATTTTTCCACTTAAATCTTCCAGATCTTTCCTGTATAACATTCCAAATACTCCCTTGTATTGCCTATGTCTCCCAACTATCAGCTGCAAATTTCAATAGCATACTCCCACTATTTAACAGGTTATTAATAAAAATGCCGAACAAGATTGGTCCCAAGATTGATCCTTGAGGAACTGTTAGTAATCTCCCTCTAATCCAATAATTCACCTTCCAGCATAGTCCACAGCCTCCTCTCACTTGCCTCCTGATTTAGCCAATTCTGTAACGACCTTCAACACTTGTCGTGATCCACATCTTCTCTAATTTAGCTAAGAATTTCATGTCAAATACTTCACTGAAATTCACATATATTAAATTTACTGCACCTTTTTTTTTTCCTCCTTCAAAGAAATCAGGTTAGCCCAGCATGATCTACCCTTGGTAAATGAATGTTGCATTACGTACCATTTACCTCTCAGAAGGAAAAAATAATTAAATTCATAATTTATTTTAAAACCTAGAACATTACTGTGTCATATTAACAAGTCTGTAATTGACTGAACTCCTACTTTTTTAAAAAAGTATAGGAATGATGTTAACTATTTTTCAGTCATATGGTACCATAAACCAAAAGACAGATAGATTAAAAATCCTTGCTACCAGACTAGCAATCTCATATGCCAGTTAGTTCAGTATTCTGTCATACACATTATCAGGTTCACCCTAATTGAGCTCAGCTGTAGGAATTTTAATTTCTAGACACTGATTTCCATCAGCCATACTGTCTTCAAACACATATTTCATATCACCATCATTGCTTAAAACTGAGGCACAAAATATCTATTTAGCTTTTGGGCCCTAACTATATTATCTTTAATTGCCTTCACATCTAAACTGCACAGCGGTCCAGCCTCATCTCTCATTTTCTTTTTAGTTATACAACCAAAAAAAATATCAGTGAGACTGCTGAAAGAAACAAGTTTTTGAGCTACACAGAGCTCCTCTTCTTCAGCACTAAGCAGTTCAAAAGCTTGTCAATGTAAAACATCTATTATTCAAGTTTCCATGGCGAGAGCTAATTCAGCTTGACTTTTAGAAATTCTTACTTCATTCTTATATTTGCTAACCTCTACAGTGTACCCTCCTTTGCTTACTCCCAGCAAGTTTTGAAGTTAGCTTTCATCCACCTGGGTCTGGAGACTTTCTGTAAAAGGGTCCTTCTCCCCCTCACTCCCTTTTGCTTAGGATTTAAATCCTTGAGCTCTTTAATTCATGTGACTTCTCTAACTACATCAATTCCCTTAATTTCCAAATTCTAGCCTTTTTGAAATCAAATCTTATAGCTGATTACCTGGTTTGGATTATCTTTATTTAAAGCATGTAATCTACCCACAATCACCTTAATCCAAGGTTATCTCCTACAACTAGCTTTTCTATAATGTCCTTACCAGACCAGGACTAAAATGATCACCACCTCCTTTTAGTTAATTGATAATTTGATTAAGAAAACTCATCTACTCTACTAGTATTAGCAGCACTGTAACATATAATCAATATCCAGGAAGTTAAATTCCCTGATTATGACAATTCCAAGTAGTATTTATCACTAATAATATCACATCTGAATTTAGCCCTAGGGGTCTATGGTAGATACTTAAAACAGTACTTATAGAACCTCTTTTACAATCCTTCCTCAAAGAGATTTTGACACAAACAGATTGTTTTGTCCATATCACTTCCTATTTCTTTATCATTTATCACTGTGCTCATGCACAGTAATACTTATCTTTACTTTTATTTTTGTTCTTAACCCTGATAAATAGAAAATACCTTTCCATTCTAGTATTCATCTCATGGGTGCTATTCCTCAATTTTTATGTAATCCCTATATATCTGGTTTGATCTACTGCACCAGTAATTCTGGTTCCTCCATTTTATTATCCAGACTCCTTGGATTAATAGATTTAATTGTGTCCCTCATACCTCACCCAATTTTCTAGCTTGTATTGTTCCATTATCTATTGTATCTTCATTTAGCTGCTCCCATGTACTGAAGCCAGGCACGGAAATGTCAAAATTCCCTCCCAGCCTTCTCTTCTCATCTCCTAGTTTCTTCTTTTTTCTAAGAATCGGGTCTAGGAAAAGTAGACAATGATGGCTACTGAGGCAACAACAGAAGTAACCCAAAGAGGAGGGGAGAGAAAAGAAGATGGTCAGATACAGAAGCCTGGGATGTATATCATCCTTGAGGGGGCAGCTGGTGGAAGTTATTTAGGTGTCAACTAAACTATATATGTGCTGAGTTAGTACTTAATATTAAAATATACAAATTCTGATAAAACCATTTTTGAAAAATATGGAAGTTATTAATTTTATATTGTGAAACATCACCTTTCACATATCATTTTAAGGTCCAAAGAATAATTCAAATACTAAATAAGTCATTGAAAAATAATCTATGCCTACTACACTAGTGTGATATCTTCCCAGTAACTTTAATAATACACCTGAGTTTTCCTGGATTGCACAGTGGATTGATACCAGAGTCTGGCTTTGTGTGAATACTTGGCTCAGGAGATGCCTCTCTATCTCACTGCTCACAGCCCTGCTCTGCTGTGAGGTGGGACTGAAACTATGTAGCACATTTCACTATATATACAAATGCGTACATTCATAACCATAGTCTGTATACAACTCTCAATAATCATTAAGTTCAGAACATTACAAACTTTCATAAAAGACCTTACTCAATATTCTAACATAGTACACTAAGAGAACAAGCAATCAATTGGTTCCACTGCTCATTTTTGGGCCTAAGCCTCCTTGTCTTCCTGTACGGTTTCTGGACCCTGACTACCATACTAACCTGTTTAAAAGAAAGAATTTAGCCTTATAAATGATGATAAAACACTATTGGCACTAGGCTAAAGAGCTGATCTATTCTACTTGTTAAACTATTAGAATATTAAAATAGACAGGTTTTTAAAAAGTTGATGAAATCATTTTCTATTCAATATTTTCTATGCAAAGCAAGTAGAAAACAGGTGAGCTGCTCAGTATTTTGGCAGATGGATGATGAATCTGCCAGCTGCAGCAAGTACTTACTGCAAAACTCTCAGATGACAAACATAGTACATGCCAGATGTTTTTTTCTGTTGAATTATACTGTCATATGCTACAGTTACTCTTAGTAATTATGCAGTTTATAGATTGCTAGTACCTGCAGCTGTCTCTTATCCTGGTAATTTTTTTTAAACAAATGGCTTAAAATAGGCATTTTTGGCTGCCAAACATTATATTAGTATAGCAAAGAATGAAAGACATGAAAACTGAAGATCAGTTACACAGCAGTACAAGTCTGAGGATTCCTGATAAATTTACATGACTAAACATGTAATGATATGGGCTCCACAACTGTTACATAGTAAATGAAAAAATTTGAATAAAGACACCTAAATCCACTGCAGTAAAGTGAGGAGGGGGTTACGAATATAATTAAAAGCTTCATAACAAAGAGAATCTTTGTCATACAGTTTGTGCATTTATATAATAGATGACCACTGCTCACTGATGAAAGCTTAAAAAAGCCTTACTACCTTACTTGCTTAAACATAATAGATTTGTTCTCTCAGCCAGCTACATTTCAACACAAGAAATATACATTAACAAAATGCTAAAGTTGCAAGTGTAATCATATAACTAAAGAATCTCACAGTAAGTTATCCCCACATTGTATTTTTTCATAATTTATCTCCATGTGGAGATAAAGTGAGCTAGCCTCCATCCAAAAGAGGTAGTAGAGTTTGGTCCTGACTTTCCAAAAAGGTGACCTTCCAGGACAAGCTAGGAGACAGAGCAAGGCTATGTCTACACTACATAGTTATTTCAAGACAACAGCTGATATTTCAAAATAAGTGTTAGTGTCTACACTATGGCACATGCTATTTTGACATAAATTTGAAATAGCAGGTGCATTATTCTGAAATCAGTAACCTTCATTGCAGGAGAAATAATGCCTGTTTCAAAATAGGTATTTTGAAATAGGGGCTAATTAAGACATGGAATAGCGCTAATTTGAAATAAGCCATAATAGCACCCAATGGCACTATTTTGATATAATGCTATGTGTCCGGAAATGCTATTTCAAAATTGCTAGGTACTATTTTGAAATGCATTTTGTGTGTAGCTGTGTTATTTTGAAATAACGTATTATGTGATATCTGCTTCAAAACATCTTATTTCAAAATACCTCTGTAGTGTAGCCGTAGCCCAAGAGCCCCATAAGTCTGGACAGAAATAAATTAAGCTCCTATTGAGGGACCAGATCCTTCATGGTGTCTCTGGGCCCGGGGAGAGTCTGCTGTACCTTTGGGAAGGTCGATGGCACGAGCTGAGTACCTTGACCTGCTGCCAGAGGTTTTTGGTCAGACTCCAAAGACTGGGAGGGAGGTCCACACTCTGTGAATTGCGATCTCACTGCAGCAGATTATGTTTCCTGATCTTTGCTCCATTGGCTGTCTTTCTTCATATGCAATATAGATGCATGGGCCACCACTCCATTGGGATCTCAGGACTGCATTTGGCAGATCCATTACTGAATCCCCACCTCGATGCCAAACACATAGTAACCCATCAAGGTGAGCAAGAGCAGAACTGCGATGACCAGTGTCTGCCCTGGAGTGAGGACCTTGATCTGTATGTTGGAGACCAATATTCACTGTCTCTATAAACAGCCCTCATACAGTACAGTGCTGCACTGAAAGCAATTATGATGCTCTTGGTACCAAGGCTGAAGGGTGGTGCAGAACTCTGGTTTGCATCACCTCATAGGTTAAGAGTTCTTTGAGATGTTTGTGTATTGCAGGACAGGTATGGTGATGTTCTGTGGACAATGTGCAAGAGGTCAGACTAGATAATCATGACAATCTCTTCTGATCTTATAGTCCACAAGTCTATGACACTGTAATTAATTTTCATATCAATTGCATTCCATACTATATCTTACAGAAGCACACAGTGTCTAAAATTTTTAAAATAGTACATACTGAAATAGATAAGATTTATTTATGGATATTTTTAGGAGACTCTTGCCAACGTAAAATCAGAGCACCAATCACACAGAATATATATTTAATGAGGAATAACTTGTCAATGTCAAACTTTTTGGCAGGGAGGGCAAAGAACTGATTGGTTTCCATTGTTAGTGGATAAACTGATTCTTTTATCTTCATTTTTTTGACGAAGGCTTACAGAGCCATCCTGTCCAAAGGAGGGCTCAGGGCAGTTGCCATGGGCCCCACACTTTGAGCAGCCCCACGGTGGCTGCTCCAGCGATCCTGTGGATGGCACAGTCCCCCATACTGACTGTAGCCCACAAGGCTGGCCTGAAGTCGCTCTACTTCCCAAGGCCTTGATGAGTGCAGAGGTGGGGGGGGGGGGACAACCCCTGCTGTCACCCTTTGCCAGGTCTCCAGTAATCCCCCAGGTCATATAGGTTAGCGAAGGAAGCTTCTGAGAGAGGGTAATGGGGGGTGGGAGGCTGCACTGGACCCTGCTCCCCCACAGGGATGACCCTGATAGTTTATATTATATATTTATAAGCTCTAATTATGAAGTCAGCTCCAAAATGGTGACTGCCTACTTGTCAAACTTGTCATCAACAGAGATACTCCATGTAGATTGTGTATAGATTTACAGCTTTTTATATGGAAAGAATTGAGGGTTTTTTTCCTGGTCTGCTCATTCAGGCAACATTCTCTGATGAATAGCTATTAAGCTAATAAGTGGGATGTTAAATCTCGGCAGGACACCACCAGATGACACCACAAGGACAATCTCTCTCCCAAATAGGAACATTTTCAAAATGCAATTAATATTTTTCATAATGGTTCAAAGATGACAACAGAGATGACAGTTTGTGATATCCCATGTCAGCAGTCTGATAGAGCTAAATCAAGACTGAAAATTCTTACCCATAATAGCAATGTTTTAACATTTTAGTCTTAACCCTAACTTCGAAAGGGAAAGGGGCTATTTCCACAGGCTATTTCACTATTCGTAGCATGCTTAGTTTTTTTTCCTTCAAACAGGAAGGTTGTGTTCAATACAGTCCAATATCAGACAGGACCAACCATGATGGTGGATTGAGAAGATGATTTTGAGCGGTTTCTTTACTCATGAATATTTTTCTTCTAGTCTTTCTCAGTTCTCATGTTGCTTTAGCTGACTTAAAGACTAAATACTCAGATGATATAATGTGCACTTATAGAAAGTACACTCCAGATTCCATTTGTGTAGTAGTACAAATCCAATTGTTTAAAATTACCTATCTTAGAAAAAAACCCTAAGAAACATATTTTCTCAACTACTCAGATATTTACAACAGATGATATCAGCAAGAGTCAACTAATTACACACTGTACAAATAAATAAATGCATACAGCCTTGGCAGGTAAAATGTATTGTTCATTACACCTCTTGTCTGAGCTAAGTTCTGATGTCTTTTTCTTCTGAAGAAGTGCAACAAGATTCTTTTTGTCTACCAAAAATTTGGAAATCTTTGTAAAACACTGTATATGGTGGGTTTAAGAGAGTACATAAAGCTCACCCCTGAATAATTAGCCTAAAAAGCAAACTGTTTGGATCAACGTTCAGCCTGCCATCTCTGAAAAGTTTTGACAACACAAAATCTGGTAGTTGTAGCATCAGTAACAACTTTAATCTGTCAAGGAGAATTGCAAGTGTTCTACACATATTGTGTAAGTTGCTTCATTTCCTAAACTTTAGGAACTTTCTAGAAGTATCTGTTCTCATTAACAAGTAATCTAAAATGAATTTTAAAATTCACTGTTTATCTGGTTCTGAGGTGATGTTTCATGCCAGGAATGTGCAATAAATAAGTGGCACAATCATGCCTAAATACAAGTCAACAGGAATTTCAACAGTGATTTAAATGGGAAAAGATCCAAGAATACCAACAACATTATCAAAAGTTACTAATTAACACCAAGTGGTGAAAATTTTCAATTAAAACTTTGTCCACTACTTAAGCACTTTAACTAGCAGATGATAACCTCTTGGCATTAGGTACCATCTCTCCCTTGGAAAGTTATATCTGGTCAGAGGATGGAACTCTGAGCTCTTAGAACTTGTGTCTGGGCCCCTTTCTATGTGAGAGCGTAGGGGCTCTTCTGGAGATTCTGACTCACTGGCTGAAGAAAATGACTTTCAAACATCAGTGGAAACGGCAGGGTGCTGAAGCATGCAGGTGGAAAATGGAGTTGCTCCATGTCCTCTGAGGATAAACAAGAGTAAAAATGTCATCTGGTGTGGTAAGTCTCAGAAGGCTCTAGATATGAAGTAGATCAACTGGTGGAGCTGTTGGATCTGAAGCTTCTTTGGCCACAGTGGAAATGTGATCTGTCTGGGGCCGTGATATTAGCAAAAATGTAATCTTGGATAATGGGCGTCTGCCTTTCAGTTTGCATGCTGGAACTGGCATCAGAATTGACTGATCCACACTCCTTTCTAACACTTTTTTTCTGCTGAGATGGTTTACTTGGGTCTAAATCTTCAGGATCCACGCACAAGGACTTGTGCTTGTGCTTGGAGGGGCACTATCTGCTGACAGAGGCCAATGTATCAGGGGACTCACTGGCCCAGATGTGATTGGAGTCTCGTGGCCTCCTTCCATCAGATAAATGCCTACCCCACCATTAAGTAGCCCCTTAGCTTGAGCCCTCTGAGCTTGAGTCAGATTACATGGGCCAGCTGCAGGTGTTTAATTACAGTGGAAAAATATCCTTTGAGTTACAACCATACACCTCTGTGATGGTATTGAAGAGCCTGCATAAGCCAGATATAGAGGAAAAGGGTCCAGAGATTGGCTACGCCAAAGAGACTCCAGGACCTTGGTCTAGACAAAAGCTAAGTGTGTCATAGTGAAAGCTGTAGTGTGAAAATCCCAAGTTCCTGATGCATATTATGGCTTCTGTTTAGAACTCTCACTTTTATGCCCAAATTTCATAGTCTGGTATAAGACCTACTTAACTCATAACATGTATCATGGTTTACCAATACAGCTAGTGTGAGAAGGAACTTACAAGCAAGGCCATAGCTTTCTCATAGTCTGGAAAAAGAGAGCACCACAGCAACTGTGCTTCAAGGCCAAGTCCAGAGGCTGTAACACAAGCTTGAGCTGCCAGGGATGATACACCCTCCTCCCTTTCAGTATTCTCTACAAGGCATTTCCCTAGTTCACTAACCCAGAGCCCTGGACTCAAGAACAACATGTTACAAATAAATGATGTTTGTTATATATGCTCATTGTTTTATTTTAACTCCTTTACACAATGGACCTGTGGATCATACCCAATCAAACAAAGGCATCATTGCTCCCGCGGATACATAAGCAGGACTAGAATCAACGTGTATGTTGTTTAAACAGATGACTAAAGAAAAAATCACCTGTGTATTGTCTAAAATGTTGCATGTAAATTACAGGTGGTGTCATTGTTTAACCTTTTAGATTATTGGCTTATTGTGATCATCATATCTTGCTGCCAGCACCTATCCAGGGGCTTGAGACCTCTCACCCCTTCATTTCTCACCGTCCACTGATACCCTATATAATCACTTGTAACCTACTACTTGATGGCGCTTCACTGAGCCTAGCCTGACAGGCAAGGTGGCACACCTCCAGCGCTGTGTGTAATAAACCCTCCTGCTTGATTCTACACACTGTCCAGACTTTGTTTCTACGAAAGCGACGTAACACCACATGAAATACTGTTTAATAATATAAGTGATGGGAATTCTAGTTAAACATTGCCTAAATTTGCTCTGAAGGTGAAGAAAGGTCCCTAACACTGCAATTTAGACAAGAAAGAAAGGAACTAAGATAACAGAGCTCAACTGAAGTGACATATTGCAACTACTTTTTTGCCATTACAAAATGTCAAAAACACACAAGTAGTATTGTTTGTTTTGGAATGGAGAAAGCTTTCTACAATCAGACTACTAAATCCATCTGAGAAAGGAAAGCCGAGATTAACAATTCTTTTTGCAGCACCTTCTGTATACACTGAGACTGCAACATCTCTTCTGGCCTAGATTATTTCCTATTTTTTTCCACACCACAAGTATTTTCATTTTCATGATGAGGACCATGACAACTAAGAGTAAAACTGGGAGTGAAACTCACAAAAAGTGTGTATGTGTGTGTGTGGGGTGTGTGTGTGTGGAAATCAAACTGCACTTACTTCAGATTACCAATCCTGGTTTCTGTAGTTGCTGTAAGCTTCTTTGTTTCTTCCTTCCACCGGTTTGTTGCTTTTTGCTGAGCTACCAACAGACGTCTTAACTCAACTGTGGAATTTTGATTAGTGACTTCCATTTCTTTTAGTCGAACCTCAAACCCATGCTCCTTCACTAAATGCTCATGTTCCATTGTGCTTATCTAAAATGAAAAAGACCACAAATCGTACAACACAAGTTTCAACATTAGTCCAAGAAATGCCCCCCATCACCACTTTAAGAGTGTATATAGAAATATATTCAGAAGAACAATGTAATGCCTACTGCAAATGGCAATAAAGGGTAGTGATGGTTGTGATGCTTCTTTTTATAAATTGAATATTCACTTTATCCGTCTTCTCTGAACTTTGTAAACTGCTTGCATGCATAGAAGGTGTGCTCTTTGGGCAACTGGTTACATCATGTGTGTTACAAAAGGTTGTTACAAGTAGGTGGGATAGTAAGACAAGAAGCAATGGGCTTAAATTGCAGCAAGGGAAGTTTAGGCTGGACATTACGAAAAACTTCTTAATTGTCAGAGTGGTTAAGCACTCAAAAAAATTGCCTCAGGAGGTTGTGGAACCTCCATCATTGGAGATTTTTAAGAGGTTAGACAAACATCTGTCAGGGATAGCCTAAATGGTGCCTGGTCCAGCCATGTGTGCAAGGGACTGAATTTGGTGATCTCTCCAAGTTCCTTCCAGTTCTGTAATTCTATGATTCTGTACATTTGGAAAGCACTACCATAACGAGACCTACTAAAATTCAAATACTAAATAATTATACAGGCTCACTTGTGTGCTTAACTGAGAACTTGTTTAGCTATACAATTGTACATGCAAAGTACCAGGTTCTTACACAAACAAATACAGCAACAAAAACTAGATAACCAATTTTGCTGAGTGTATGTTTAGTCTCTGGAGACATAGGATTTCAGATGCACAGGAAAGGCATATTTGTTAACTCAAACTTTAATTTGAAGGGTTAGTGCATTCATAATGATGCTTTCCACAAACCCTCTATAACTCATGCTTCTCACGTGTTTCAGTCAGAATATTAGATCTTAAATGACACCTGCTGAAAATGCTGATGTACACACAAAATCCTACAGATTGCCAGCTTTAAAACAGACTTTTTTTCAAAAATTGCCTTTTCAAAGGACTCCAAATAAATGATAAGTAGATGGCATGATGTATCATTTCTGCAGAACTGCCCAGAAATATTTTTATTTAAATTTATATACAACATTAAATAAATTTCTCAGTCACTACGTCACAATTCTGTTATGAGAATAGCCTGGGACCGATCAAAGTTTCAAAGTTGTCACAGCGACATTAAATTTTGAAGATTTGTCCACCCGTGATTCTCCTATCTGAATACATAAGATACAAACAGGAATATATTACCTAAAAAAGCATTGTGAACTGATACTCATTTTGCTTTACTACTTCTATTAAGAAGCACCTCATCTATTTTTCTTTGGCACTTAGTAATTCTAGAGTCTTACAGAAAATAGAAAAACCTTACATTTACTCTAACAGTATGAAAGTGATAAAAATCAAGCTTAGACTGAATTTTTTAAAAACCAAACTTCCTTCCATTGGTGCCTCCAAACAAAGCCACTGGCACATACATTATGCATTTAGAATTAACTTATTTTATGCATTAACTTATGCATTAACTCATTTTCTATAGGTGTAAGTTATATATGACATTAAAAGAGGATTTTTTTATTCCAGTAGTGATACTTGATTTGGTCTTACCTTTCTGATATTAGAAGTAACACAAACTTATTATAAAATAAAGATTAATGGGGAAAATTTTTGAGTTTGGTTACTTTATGAGTAACCACTCCTCCTCCCACACCTCACACTTTCACACTCAATGGTGAGAACTATTTCTAAAAAACTAGCAAATATGACTATGTAACCATGAAAACTGGCATGCAAGTATTTTGAATTTTTATGTAATTACTTTAAATTGTTTTGTTGTTGTCAAACTTACTATTTTGATTTTCTGGTGTAGCTTCAAATATTTTATATTCCATTAAAAGTTTTTTCTCCTATAAGTTTTTCTGCTGATAAGTGTATTGATACCAATTTTCACTGAGACTTACAGGCTGCATCTACACCACAAAATAATTTCGAATAACTTCCTGCCCTGCCCTTGGAGGCCCTGGACGACAAGTCTGAGGGCTCGCAGCACCTGGGCAACAGGCGTGACAGGAAGGGACCTTCCTGGACTGAGAGGGAGCTGAAGGACCTCCTCACTCTATGTGGGGGGGGAGGAGGAGGTCCTTCAACAAATTGGCACCTGGCAGCAAAACACAGAAGCTTACAAGAGGCTGGCCAGTGGACTCGCCACCTGAGGCCACCCCAGCAACAACGTCCACATAAAAGTGAAAGAACTGAGGTAGGCTTACTGCAAAGCACGCAACGCTACCAGCTGTTTAGGGGCATAGCCTGCCCACTGTCCCCACTACAGGAAGCTGCACAGGCTTCTGGGGCCACGGGTGGTGGGTGCCCAGGAGCACCTAGTGGACACCACCAGCCCCTGCACCCCCACGGACACCAAGGAGGTGGGCCCCTCCAGCTGCACCGCCCTCTGCGTAAGGACTGGCCCACTGAGACTGAAGGCGATAACGAGGGCTCCAGCTACAGGACCCTTGTCATTGCCCTCCCCTCTAGGACGCCCAGCCACTCATTGTTCAGCCAAGCCTCGCCCAAGCCCCTGGAGGTCACAGCTGGTACTTAGAAGGCGATTGGGATGTCACTAAGCCTGGGGATAGGTCATTCCCCGCTCCCTCCCCGCAACAGCCTATAGCCCATCTGCCCAGGGAAGGAGGTGGGCACTGAACACAGCCCAACCCTCTCCAGGTGAGAACCCCTCAGCACCCAGGATCCCACAGGGCCATTGGATGGCAGGGGAGTGGGGGAGGGGCCAGTGGAGCAGGGGCCCCGGCCCCCCAGGGTTGGGACCCAGCACTCACAGGCCGTCCACCTGCCTCCTTCTGTCTCCACAGTCCTTTGTCAGGCAGTCACCCCAGCCCATTGGAGTGCCCTGCAGCCCTGCGTAGCTGCGGCCGGGACACACGTCGATGGTGCTGGTGGGATGAGGAAGCAGCTGTCAACCAGGGAGTCACACGAGAAATGACCTGTGAGCTCCAGGACTAGCTGGCGATGGAGCAGGAGGTGTGGGTGCAGCTGGGGCCTTAGCTGCCTGCCTTGCCCAACCTCCTGCCCCCTTGCTAGCCTAGCCTGCAGCCACCCCGTGCCCCAAAGATGCCCCTCCAGCAGCCACTCCCCATGCAGCCACCCACTACATGGAGGACCTGTCCCTGGCTGCCCATGTTGAGTTGGGTCGCTGGCTCCTGGCTGGAGCAGGTGCATCTGCTCCAGCCCCAGTGGCCTCCCCTGCACAACTTATGGAAGCTGAGCCCATCGCACCCCCACCACACCCCTACCTCTGTGTGGTCCCGGCTCCATCGCAGCCCCACAGGGGTCCTGGACTCGGGGCAGTAGAGGCAGCCATGGCTGCTGCAGCTCCTAGCCCTCCATGCCACTGGGCAACTGAGCCCTCTCCCATCCCAGCCCCCCTACAAGTTTGGTGCCCTCACTGAACCTTCCGCCTCCAGTCTGTGGAATGGTCCCCCACCCCCGAAACTGTACATAGGTCAACACATTTTGGTTTGTTTTGCAAAATACATTTATTCCCCAACAGTGATGTGTATTGTTCCCACCCACACTACGGGTCCCTGGTGTGCGGTGGGAGAGTGGTGAGGGGAGGAGCGGGAGGGGGTGTGGTTGGTGGGGGAGCATGAGGGATGGGGGAGTGGGGGGGCCTGTGGTGTGGAGTGTGGCTGGGAGAATCAGGGCAGGCCCTGGGCAAAGGCCTGGCACAAGGCCTCCTGGACCATGACCCCATCACTTTGGGCCTGGCAGCATGGGACAGGGGGCGGCTGTTCATACCCAGTCCCTGGGTCCATGGCCCAGCCTTGGATGAAGAGCTCCCATCTGCCCTCCAAGAAGAGTGTGTAGGGCACAGTAGGCGGCAACCATGGCGGGAACGTTTGGGAGGCTGACATCCAGTTGCATGAGGAGACTGCGAAACCTCCCAAACACCCGCTCCACTGTGTCCCTGGTGTGATTGAGGTGGCCGTTGAAGGTGCCCTGGGCTGGGGTGGTGTCCCCGGTATAGGGCCACATGAGCCACAAGTGCAGTGGCTATACACCATCAGCCACGATGCAGGGGGCATCTTGATGTCCCTGAGCAGGAGCTCCCGCACCAGGACATATGTGCTCTCCTCCATCCAGCTTCCCAGCCATGAATTCCAGAACACCTGGGTGTTATGGGCCCTGCCTGGCCACCCCACACACATGTCCAGGAAACGGCTCCTTGTGTTCACCAGGGCCTGGAGTACCACTGGGTGGTACCCTTTCCTGTTAATGTAAGAGCCTCTGCTGTGGTCCAGTGCCCGGATCACTATGTGCATCCTGTCCAGGGTTCCAAAATAATTCGGGAACCCCAGCTCCAAAACCCCAGAGAGGGTGGTGTTCAGATCCCTGGGGGTGATGACGTGTCACAGGAGCACTGTGCTCATGGCTTGGACAACCTGCGTGGGTGGAAGGAAGACACATCCGTGAATGCGAGTGGTTGGTTCCCTCGTCCCCCCTCTTCCCTAGGGGGCCCCCTCCCCCTTGCCCAGTAGCCTGCTCCCCAGGGTGGGTCTGTGGTGTGGGCTAGGCTTACCTCTATCAGCACTGCTCAGACTGTGGCCTTGCCAACTTTGAATTGGTGACTGACGAACCGGTGGCTATTGGCGGTGGCCAGCCTCCACAGTGCAAAAGCCACCCTCTTCTGCACTGGGAGTGCAAGCTGTATCTCCAGGTATTCTGGCACTGGAGAACTGGGCTGAGGCAGTGGCAGAGTTCCTCAAATATCTGCTGGGTCATGCGTAAGTTGTTGCCCCAGTCCTGCAGCACCAGCCGGCCTCACCACTCAGTGCTGGTGGCAAAGGCCCATCAGCACCAGACCAGGGGGCCCAGGGGAGAGGCAAGAGGGCCCTGGCCAGGGCCTGGAGCATGGGGCCCATGTAGGCTACCTGGCTGTGCTACTGGAAGAGCATTGCGAGCAGCGTGGCCAGCAGGCTGCCCTGCTGTGTGCAGCCTGGCAGCCTTGAGAATGTGCAGGGTGGGGGTGTTCGGAGGGGCCCTTTAAGGGATCAGCTGGCTTTAAGCCCAGAAAGGCTTGCTGGCCATGCGATCCCTGCCTGCATCATATCCTGGCCACTTACTTCAAAGTAGGGGCTATTGGTGTGTAGACGCTTTACTGGAAAGCAGGAGGACCCTACTTAGAAGTCAGGGAGGAGTGATTTTTCTGTGTAAACGCTCTATTTCAAAGTTGCACTTCAAAGTTTTGTAATGTAGATGTAGCCATAACGTTGTAACATTTGTCAGTGCATTGTAAAAAAAGAAAATTAAGCACTGTGGTATCTTAACATCATACTTGTGCATAAATAACAACAACCTCAACACAAAGAAATGACAACATTTAGTTTAGCAAAACATTTCCATGCTGCAAACATTTTAAAAATTCAAATCTAGAATGTAATCAACAGTGTGCATAAATCTTCCTCCCCTTTCCGCAAACACCCAAGTGCCGTATATGCAATACAGACCCTTTGATTTATTGTAAACATATGATTGAGATTTTACATCAGGTCAGTATACCTGTAACCACTCAGTTTATGACTTTCATTCTCCTTCCTTAAATGCTCCAACAAACATGAAATACTTTTCTTAATTTACCATGTGACAAAGATTTCTATATACTGTGGAAAACTGGACTCTGGTACTTGAAAAATGTAATGGAAACATATTTTATGTTGATCACATGTCAATTTGCCAAGGAAACAAAATAAATCAAATTGAGCAGTTTTGATTATCTCTGATTTTCAACCTATTAGCCAGTCACACAATACTATTTAGTGACTTTTATGATGTATACAAAAATTAGTTTTATTGCCACCAAATTGACTTTTTCTTAAATGTTTTAAATTATCCAAAGTAAAAAACTTTTTCCCCTGGATCTCTGGAAAATTAAGGGTCATGCTCTGAAGGTTGTCACTTTTAGATTCTGACTAACTTTATTATCACAGCTGGTTAAAGTACCCTCCACTATAACACTCGCTTCATGAGAAATCTCTGTATGTCAACTCTATAATCCCTTAACCTCCTTTCCAAATTGATCAGTTTTTCTCAATCACTGGATTTTATATTTTTGTCACTAGCCATTTTATTAATCTCTGCTCCCTCATAGACTATATCTCCCCTCAAAACTTCAGTTAAGACTGTGGACTCAAGTCCCGGTCTGACAGACTTCCTCAGGTCTTGTCAGTATGGAATATGTCAACGGGGAAATCCAAAAAGGTTCACCAGGAAAGGCTGAAGATCAGAGCTGGTAGCTGTGTTCTCTGAACCATGTTAACCTACATAGCTCCTAATTCTCCAAGCTTGTTCCAACTATGTTCCTGACATTATAGCAAGAGAAGGGCAAAAGGAAAAGTCTGGCATATGAAGTCATGCTTCACAGAAGGCTGTAAAACATAGTATTTAATGTTCATCTTTCGGCTTCAGAAACCTGGGATCAACTCTCTTGCTGTTTAACTCTTGCAGATACAACTACACTGGTGCCCAGTTTGCCAATCAGCAGTGAGTTTGGCTCGAGTTTGAAGACTTGCCTTACATCTAAAAAACCCACCACAATTTGGTCATCTTTGAAGAAGAGAAGATGATAAAGATTACACCAGAGGTATTCTATAACAGAACTAAAACATACTGACTGAGATGTGAGGGAAAGGAGAATGAAAGCCATTTCTATTATGGCTTCTTAATGTACAGGTTTATTAGATCCTTGCTTTCTTGAGCAAACTCACATTAACAAAAAGCAAATCTAGTTTACAGAGTATACATATCAGCTATGATTAAAAAATTGAAGAACATTATACATTTTGTATTTAGTCTGATCACATTATAAATGTCACCAAAGAACACACAGAAGCTTCTGTTGTCATTTCAAACTCTACTTTTTCTATTTCTTCCTAGAAATATTTTCTGTATTTTATTTTCAGTAGAATCCCATTTAGCCAAATAATTACACACTATTTTCATTTTAGTAATACCTTTAATTTAGCTTTTTGTTGTGCTTCCATGGCCAATTTCCTCAAGTCCTCTGCTTCTATACGCAATTGTTCATTTTCCTGTTGAAGTTTTAGTCTTTGTTCACTGATAGAGCCGGAGTTTTCTCTTTCAGAATCCAGAATGCTTTGCAGCTTGTGAATCATTTCCTGGCAACGAGATATCTCCTCCTCAGAGCTGAAAAGGGAAAACAAATTTCACTAGACTATCAAAGCAGGAGTTAAGTCAAGTTCAGTCTCCATTTTTTTGACCTTCCCTATTCTTTGTCTGCGCCTTTTAACTGAAGCCTTTAATTGCATTTTGAAGGCCAAATATTTATTTTTAAAACTCATGCTTTTGGTTGTCCACACCAATGCATTTGTGGAGGGGTGAACATGTGAATTCTTTTCAACGCTTAAACAATTTGTTTTTTGCAATTAGCTCTTATTTCACTGGTTGTGTGATGGCCATATCTAAGAGGAACAAAGAGTCAAAAATATTTAATTTAAATTTTAAATTTCCCTTTTGTCTGCCTCAGAGAGGCTAAGGATTAAATGACCATTAGAAATTAACCATGTCCACTCCTTACATGCAAACCATCACATGTTAAATTAAATCTATTACCTTAAAAGGATGGTTACATTTGAGACATAGTAGAGTGGACCTTCACAAGGTAACAAGACAGCCAGAGTTGAGGCCAAAGTTCAGGAAACTGTAAGCTCGAGGAAGAGCTTGTGTTTGTGGAGTGCCAAACATAAGTTCCTAGTCTGTAACTGGGGTTCCTAGCCACTATAAAGGACAAATAATAAGCAATATATAAATAAATGACTGCTCTCCAACTTGCCAAAAAATCCATCTTTACTCAAACAAAACTATTCATTGACTTGATATGAATTTGCTGAATGAATGATTTTAAGGGGACTTAGCTGCCACTCATTTTCAGTGGTGGTGGTGTACCCTTATACTTCATACCTCTGTGGTGTCAGCACTTACCTGGGATGTGGGAAATCTGCTGGACTTCAAGTTCCCACTCTGCCTGATCTGAAGTAAGGATTTAAAACTGGGCCTCCCACATCCAAGATGTGTGCCCCAAACACTTGGCTATACAGTCTCTCTCTGAATTATTTATAAAAAGTGTAACAGCTTCTCAGAAGGAGGAAGATCAACCCAGAACACCCTACTGCCTAGCTGTTAAGGCACTGACCTACAAAATGGGAGACTTATGTTCAAATTCCAACTCCCTATCAGGCACAGCAGGAAACTGAACATGGGTCTCCCACATCCTGGATCCATCCCACCAAGATGCTGGATGTGGTCCATGGACCACCCCAGGGGGACCCTCAGGCACATAGCAAAAAGCTGCTTAAAGCAACAGCGCCCCCACTAATTTTATAACTGCTAAACATTAAATGATAATGCTTACACTGCATAATTTTGAACTTCTGACAAAATGTAAATTAACAAAAAATAGAAAAATGCTTAAAAGACAAAGTCAGTTAATGTTAAACATAAAAATAAAAATCAAGTTTTACCAGCCCCTAGCGATAAGAGGAATGCCTATGCCATGACTCCTGGGCCTTTGTGAATAGCACCTCCAAATTATCTTTCCTTTTTTAATTAAAAAAAAAAAGTACTTGAAACTAAAAAAAAAATTGCCTTTTTTGTTATTCTCAGAAAAACCCGATGATTTCATATCAGCCACTTGGTGCTAGGCCCTTGAGTTGTACTCAGGGTTTGAGTGAGAGTGACAGAGTGATGAACATCGACACCACGAGGACTGTAATGAGGAGGACAAGCACCAGTGAGAAAGCGACCAACCATATCATTCTCTCAACAGTCCCAGGAGAAGGGCTGAAGTCTCCAGGATTCAGAAGGCTCCCCTTTGTGCCCATTCTGGGTAGGGGGAAGAGTACATGTACCTCAAAAGGTCTGCGCCATGGTGGCAGCAGCCATCACAATGGATCTTGTTTTCAGTGCCCCGAGTCCAAGGATTGAAGACATGCCCAGGATCCTTGTCTCCCCAAGTCTAAGATTTGACAGCTTTGCATAGAGGAGAGCTGGCAGACTGGAGGCTTAGGCAAGGGAGTAGGACCACTGAGGAGGTGCCCTTGGGTTTGTCCTGGGACAGAGACAACATGTATGCCAACATATCCAGTGCTGCCCACAGGACCTCTGGGGTCAATGGCACCTCCAGGTGCTGGAGGCCATTGTCATTTCCTGGTGCAGAGAAGAGAGGGCAGGCAGTGCTGGGCCACTCCACTTGAATTCGACCTGACTCCCTGATGGAGGTGATGAGCTGCCTAACAGAGGTCTTGACTCCCCTACAGGCATCTCCTTTCCTTTTTGGGACTCAAGAGATCATACATTCATCAATGTCTATTCTTTCTTAACAGGAGCTTACAAAGGGCACCAGTGTTGGTTGGAGGATGGCACTGCTGGGGCACTCTGCACTGAGGGCATTCAAAGCCAAGGTTCACCTTTTTTCTAGTGTCAATGTTGATTCTATCAGAAGAGCTAGCAAATGACTTTTTTATTCAGGGCTTACACAATTTGCTAATTTGGTATTCTTTCCCTTGCTGGATGAAATGAATCTTTCCCTCACAGGTTTTTTTGCTAGAGACATAGAGGTCTCTCAAGGACAGCCCCACTGAAGCACTGTGCATGGAAGCTGCAGTAGTTGGTGTGAAGTTGGACTCCATTAATAGTACTCTCATATGAATATTGCACTTCTCCTTCATCCTAGGTTTAAAGGACTAGCTGAGACAACACTTGTCATGTATATGCCCCTCAGCTAAGCATCTTACGCAGATGGTATGTGGATCACTAATGGGCACTGGCCATTTGTAACAATCACAGAGCTGAAAGCCTGCCTCATCCCACAGCTGAGTCCCACTTTGGATAAGAACTTCAAAAACTACTACCAAGGATAACTACTTCAACACCAACCACCTACAACTATACTACTAGTTCTTTCAAGTTCGCATGAACAGAGAACAAAATAATACTAGCTGAAGCAGGAAAACATTCCAGAACTGTCTCTGATGGCAAGAAGGAACTGAGGGTTGGGAAAGCCAGCGGCACCTTATAGCACAGCATATTCACACGGCTCCCATACAGAAACTTCTGAGGGAAAAACTTCCAGCACTGATGCATGTTGATGAGCACACACACATAACATGCAATTGACACGAGCAAGCACTGAAAGGAGAACACATCCTAAAGTGCTATATAAACACAGAAGTTATAATACACACCAATTAGAAATCAGCTGTGTGTTGATTTTTAAAAAGGTATTATTCTGAATATTTTGAAAAACATGGTTTTCCAAACATAACACAAAATTAAAACAGGTTTATTAGCCACAAAATTTTTTAAATTATTTTTCCTTTACCACATAACTGTATTCAGCTCTCATCTTGTCAAAAAAATATGTTTAGCTCTAAAATACGTCAGCCTCATTTTATATCATAATGGCTACGTCTACACTATCCCAAAACTTCAAAATGGCAATGCAAATGACGATTTCAAAGTTTACTAATGAAGCACTGAAATACATATTCAGCAGCTTATTAGCATGCCGGTGGCCGCAGCACTTTGAAATTGCTGCGGCTTGCCGCCAGGCAGATCATCCAGATGGGGGTCCTTTTTGAAAGTACCTCACCAAATTTGAAATCCCCTTATTCCTATCAGCAGATTTCAAAGGGGATTTCGAAGTTGGTGGGGTCTTTTCAAAAAGGACCCCCATCTGGATGAGCCGTGCAGCGGCAAGCTGTGGCAATTTCAAAGTGCCACAACCGCCAGCATTCTAATGAGGCGCTGAATATGTATTTCAGCACTTCATTAGTAAACTCTGAAATGGCTATTTGCATGGCCATTTTGAAGTTTTTGGGATAGTGTAGACGTTGCCATTATGATATGAAATGAGGCTGACATATTTTAGAACTAAACATTTTTTGACAAGATGAGAGCTGAATATAGTTATTTGGTAAAGGAAAAATATTAAAAAAATTTTTGTGGCTAATAAACCTGTTTTAATTTTGTGTTATGTTTGGATAGTGTAGACATGGCCAATGCTGCATACCTTAATAAAGAAGCATTATGACAATAGAACAGTCCTACTTCTTGATAAGAACATATGACAAAATACAAATACTAGACATTAGACTTGTTACATCAGATGGAAATATTAATTAGTAGGACATATCGCCTACTTACTTCATTTCCAGTTGTTTAATTTTGTTTTTTGCTGCTTGCAGACACAGCTGAAGATCATCTTTTGTACGTTCTGCAATCAGACACCTTTGGTGAAGTTCCTCCAGTTTTCTGTAATCAAATTCACTTTCTCTACATTCACGGTAAATCTGAAGGACAGACTTATATGTAAATCTTATTTTATCACGTAGATTTCTGCCTATATTAAGTTATCTGTTCCTTTGTCCAGTCTAATTTTCATTAACTGAAGGAATGGGACTTCCATTGTTACTACTGATGTAAGTCTTACAGACGTTGCAGTTAATTTTCCTGATATTCAGTCTAACTCCTCTTTTGTCTATATTTCCATCATTGCATATACTTATAATCTTTGGACTATTTTAAACAGTTCTTATTCCTACTTGTTTTGTGTATCTTTAAAATAGTTATAAGCATTTATTATCACAATTAGACACATATCCTTAATGTAGATAATATGAATATATGTTGAAAAGCCAGTTAGGAGTTTAGAAACATTCTTTAATGGCCATCTTTTGTAGTTCACCTACTATAAACACCAAAATTTAACAGAAATGTAAAATGTATATTTCAATATTCTTCAATGGAAATATAAGTTAAACAAAATGCAAGCAAATGTTAAACTAAGCCTATGGCATATTCTTTCACCTCATTTTACTCAATGATATTCGAGAAATAGAGAAATGAAAACAAGACAATGGTATACAAGATACAAAAGCTGAAGGTAAAACTGAGTATCTGCTTTCTTACTTTCTCAAGTTCTTCTTCCACTGCTCGCTTCTCTCTAATGGCCCGTTCAATTTGACTCTGCTTGTCCCCACACTCCTGTAAAAAGTAAAACCATTTTCTAAGGGTACTAAATACATCAAACCAAAAGAATAACAAAAATGCTAACAGTAAATTAAGGCTGTTAAGGGAAAATACTCCAAAATCATGAAATACTAAAATCAACCTATGTCTCCTGAAAACTTAATTCTCTTTATTGTTGCATATACATTATGATATATACCTAGCACATACCTTCTTTTTCCTGTAGAGCCACCCTCTCATTCAATAAACAGGTTAGTTGGGAGCACTGAAAGTATTTGGTACTTTTTTAAACCCTCATTAGTCAACATCCATTTTGTGCAAATCTTTCCTCAGTTACACTGGTACAAAAATCTCATTTATCTGGTACTATCATGATAACTACAAACAGAATTTGTTTCCCCCATGCCCCTAAAATATACGTGTGTGTGTGTGTGTATGTATGTATGTATGTACATATCGCTCCATAGATATCAGAGAGAGAGTCGTGTTAGTCTGTATCTTCGAGAACAAGAAGTCCTGTGGCACCTTATAGACTAACATATATTTTGGAGCATAAGCTTTCATGGGCAAAGATCCACTTCATCAGATGCATCTGATGAAGAGGGTCTTTGCCCACGAAAGCTTATGCTCTAAAACATCTGTTAGTCTATAAGGTGCCACAGGACTTCTTGTTATCGTTCCATAGAAATCATCTCATTCATAATTTATTTAGTACTAGCTAATCTCTGTCCTGAATGAGGGAGGAATACTTAGGAAAAATAGTATGTAATCATATCATTAAAGATTACACTAGCATATGCATGTATTGTAGACTGGTATTGAGCTGGGATGCAAAATTGCTGAAGTTAGTAATAGAAGCTCTTTACCCTGATGGAAAGTTAAATCAGATTTAACAGAAGACCTGCTCAGACACTAGTAGATACATTAAAACTTAAAATACAAACATACATACATGCTACAAGAAATTGACAGAAATCAGAACAATTCTCAATATTATACTGAAACTCCTTAGAACAGTAGAAAACAAAGATAGAAGAATACAGTTGTGCAAAATAACCTGGTGAACCCGAGGTGACTGGCCACGCTCGGACATGTTAGGGTGAATTGCATGGGCACTTGAACAACGCGGTGAGGTACGTGGGATGGAGGCAGGGTCCAGAGACCCTTTTAAAATACTATAAGGAAATATGCCTCAGCACAAAATGGCTAAAACACTAACCCCAGGACAAGAACCAAGGAACCGAGTAAATTGGGCAAGTCTAAACCAGTTAGCACCAGGATTTGCTGGATTGCATACAGCCTGCACTAACAGCAGTACGTAACTTCAGCTGCATCCACATGCTCTCGGCCTAAATTGAAAAACAGGAAAGACCATGGCCTCTGACCCATCAGCCCAGAGGAGCCAGCTGTGTATCTTAAAAAGGAAAAGAGTATGAGATGTATAGTTGTGTAAAATGGGGAGAGGGGATGAGAGGGGCTGCAGGCGAAGAGAAGCAGAAGCAATCACACTGTGATGTGTCAGGCCTTGGATGGAGCCAGCAAACGGCAGGATTATAAAGGGGACACTACAACGTAAGGAGGAGGAGGAACTCCCGAATGCCGGAGAGACTGGCCGCTGTCTGCAACAAGGCCTGATTACCCTTCGCCGCTCCTCCCGCCTTGCTCATGAGTTAGATAGAGTAGGGCGCAAATAACTAACGGTACCACGAAAATCTGTATTAGTAGTATAGCTAGCTGAACTAACATGATGCAATGCTGCATCTTATTCCTGTATCTGCTTAACTATGTAAGCATATGCTCTCAGTAACTCTATTTGTATTCTGTCTGTTTGTATCCTGTCCTGTGGCAAGTTTGTCTGAATGCTGATGTGTTTATGTTTTAGTTTCATGAGCCTGTAAGGGTCACTTGTAAGGCTGAGGCAAAAACGCCCCAGAACCCCCGAAAGGGCTTTGACCCAATGACCGGGAAGTTCTGAAAGCAAGCTGCCTCAGCTGGGAAGTGTGATCCGCTGAACCTCCATGTTCTCCAGGACAGAGTGTCACTTGTGTCTGTATGTCACACCCTCCTATTAACCCTTAAGTAGTCCCATCCCCTGAAACGCAAAACTCACACTTCTTGGGATAGATAACAACTCTTAGAAATTGGGATAGATAACAACCAATAAATTCCACCAACCCGTAGGCTGTTTTAGATAACTACTGGGAGTTAGAAAAACCCCAGGGGGTGTTTCTCTTTCTGTTGGGTGTAATCTTATTCCTCCTGTTAGTAGTGTGGTGTAAGCCACGGCTATAACTCTACCAGTTTTGTAATAGCAAAAATCAGTCTCAGTGGTGTGGGTCATCACCAAGAAGCAGCCTCCTTTTTTCCCAGTTCAACACTTCACTTGCCTCCACCCTTATTTAGGACTTAGAGCACAGCTTATTTGCTCCTCAACAGTCAGTGGAGTACCTCAGACATCACGATCCAGTTTACACCATTTAGTGGAACCTGATGTGCCCAACAACAGATTGGATATACACATCTTTTCTACACCTTTTCCTAGCTGATCTTAGATTTTACTTGACCATGTTTCTGCCCCTGTTCACATGTGACATTCTGGCTAACCATATGGATAAATTGGAGAGATGGTCTAAGGTAAACAGGATGAAGTTTAATAAGGACAAATGCAAAGTGCTCCACTTGGGAAGGAACAATCAGTTTCACACATACAGAATGGGGAGAGACTGTCTAGGAACGACTACAGCAGAAAGGGATCTAGGGATTATAGTGGACCACAAGCTAAATATGAGTCAACAGTGTGATGCTGTTGCAAAAAAAGCAAACATGATTCTGGGATGCATTAACAGGTGTGTTGTGAACAAGACACAAGTAGTCATTCTTCCGCTCTACTCTGCGCTGGTTAGGCCTCAGCTGGAGTATTGTGTCCAGTTCTGGGCACCGCAATTCAAAAAAAGATGTGGAGAAACTAGAGAGGGTCCAGAAAAGAGCAACAAGAATGATTAAAGGTCTAGAGAATATGACCTATGAAAAAAGGTTGAAAGAATTGGGCTTGTTTAGTTTGGAAAAGAGAAGATTAAGGGGAGACATGATAGCAGTTTTCAGGTATCTAAAAGGGAGCCATAAGGAGGAAGGAGAAAACTTGTTCTTCTTGGCCTCTGAGGATAGAACAAGAGGCAATGGGCTTAAACTGCAGCAAGGGAGGTTTAGGCTGGACATTAGGAAAAAGTTCCTAACTGTCAGGGCGGTCAGACAGTGGAATAAATTGCCAAGGGAGGTTGTGGAATCTCCATTGCTGGAGATATTTAAGAACAGGTTAGATAGACATCTATCAGGAATAGTTTAGATAGTACTTGGTCCTGCCATTGGGGCAGGGGGCTGGACTCGATGGCCTCTCGAGGTCCCTTCCAGTCCTAGTATTCTATGATTCCATGAGGTACTCTAACTATAATTTATCTTCTGAGAATATTTAATTTGCTCCCTTAATTTCTTAGTAGTTTCCATAGATCAGTGATATGTTTACCTTACTGCAGAAAGTACCTAATATCTATTGTTTAAACAGAAAATATACTCGTTTTGTAGTTTACTTAAGCCAAACATATATTGATAGATTTTATAATCTCAGGGTAAGCAGGTAGGCTAACTATTTTAAAACCAAGCCTTAATATCGACAGAAAGCTTATATTTATTCTTTAGTATCTTCTACTTGCCTGTTAAATTACATATTTGTCATAAATATACCCCTTAACATATAATTTACAAACTAATCCATAACTGCCTGGTACTAGGCTTCAAGCATATTGCGAAGCTTATTTTATCACCAATACATTTTATGTTCTCTTACTCACATAACATTTCTTAAGCCTCTTAACATTCTCTTCCCATAAGGACAATAACAGAAAAATCTTCTCAACAGTCTCAGAGAGGTAGCTGTGTTCATCTGTATCTTCACAAAACAAAACAAAACAAAACAAAAAAAAAACCAAACAAACAAAAACAAAAACAAAAACTCCCCCCCCCGACATGTAACACTTTAAAGACTCACATAATAATTTGTTAGGTGATGAGCTTTTGTGGGATAGACCCACTTCTTCAGATCTGGAAACTGTGATATCCAGATCTGAAGGAGAGAGTCTGTCCCACAAAAGATTATCACCTAATAAACGATTTTGTTAGTCTTTAAAGTGCTACATGACGGCCTTTTTCTTTTGAACAAAGGTGACAAATATCAGGGGGGAGGGTCAAAAGTAAAAACACACACACACACACAGTTAATATATCATAAGGAATTTTAACTTTGGCATTAACTGGTTTCAGTGGAATCTTTTTTAACTTTAATTTTTTTTTAAAAATGGCACTTCCTCGGACACTTAAATTAAGAAAAAAAAATCCCAAAGATATTTCACCAGGTGGAACTATTTATTAGAATGTCATGTTTTGGGTAAAATTTTTTTTAATGAAGATATGCTTGTGGAGTACAATCTGAATGTATAAACTTCTCACTGGTGGAAACAGGTGTGCTTGCAGTGCTCTTTTACACTTTCTACATATTTTTGTGTACTGAATGAAGTAGTCCTTACAAAAGTCAGTAAATTTCCACACACCCACAAAAAGGTTATTATCTGATCAAGTGACTACCTGTGTGCAATATTTCAAGTGACTAACCAAAATCAGGCACTAAAAGGTTGCACCTGACTTTTATAATGGCAAAAAAGTATGTCTGTTTTTCTGTTTGGAATTTGAAAATGGCCAAAACAAAAAGAAAAAAAAACTGCAAAACTATTAATATTCAGGAAGAGCTCAAACTCTGTGAAGTTTCAGTCCAAAGATGAAGGGTTACGCAATTGAAAAAGGCCACTTACAATGTAAACATATATGCAATATTTACTCTACCTATTCACTGTAACTGTCAGTATGTCCTTCAGCTAAAATACACAATATGTTCAAAAAGCTGTATGATTATTACCATTACTGTAGCACAGGTAGTTACTAAACTGCACTTTTTTTTTTAAACTTAGTTTCAACATGCCTTTCCTCAAAATGAGAGCGTTTTTGCTGAAAGGAGACAAAAATTGAAAGAAAAAGTGTTATCTGATAACTGAAGCCATCATTAACCCTGTTCATGTTCCTAGGCAATATACTTTAAGAAATGCAGCTTTTTATTTGCCATACGTTCTAACAGATGAGATAGTGGAACAACAAGAAGTCTTGTGGCACCTTATAGACTAACAGATATTTTGGAGCATAAGCTTTCGCGGGCAAAGACCCGCTTCTTCAGATGCATGAGTGTGTGGGGGGGTGGTTTCAGAGGGGTATTTAAAGAGTGGGGTCCCAGTAAAAGGGAGGGCCAGAGCTGACAAGGTCTATTCAGCAAGGCGGAAATGGCCCGGTATCAACAGTACTTATCAAAAGAGGAAAAAACAAGTCAGATCAGACAGGGGGATGTGAGCCACCGTCAGTGTCTAATGGGGAGATATTAATGCCCAGGACAGAGAAACTGGTTTTGTAAACTGCGAGCCACTCCCAGTCTCTGTTTAATCCTTGGTTAATGGAGTTAAATTTGCAAATGAATTGCAGCTCAGAGATTTCTCTCTCCATTTGATTTTTGAAACTTTGTTTCAGAACTGTGACCCTTAAATCTGCCACTCAGAGTTAGAAAACACAGTAGTACACAGTTAATTTTCAGAGCAATTCATGCTTTGAACGAAATAGGGTCAAAGCATATTGACTAAATAAAATTGCACATCATTACTCAACACTCAGAATAACTTAAAAGATCTTGCCATTTGTCTCAAAGTCTGGAAAAAATGAAAGACTGTGGAAATATATTTCTCATGGGTTAATGTCTGAAAGCTGCACACATCATTCTAGGTGTCTAATCTTTTCCTACATAGTATCATAGATGTAGGTGTTTCCTGTACACACAGTCTCGCCTCCACTGTGGATGTCTCCTTTATGTTACCCCACGTCAAAAAGGAGATACAACAGTTCTCCCAGAAGAAATGTTCAGGACAGCGGTGAGGAAAGGTTGACACAGGAGTCCCACATGGCTTTCCTGTTCTGTTCCGCACGGAGAAGCAAATGTGGCATAAAGATAATTATGCCTCTCCTCACTTGAGTTGTGCCCCTCTGTGTTGCACTTCCTGAGAGGTACGGTAGAGAATCTGACCTATTATTCATTTAACCTGGCAAGAAATGGAAATGCTATCGCTCCTAGGACTTGTCTACACTTGCCCCCAACTCCGCCATGTTAATCAGGGTGATGGGAGATTACTAACGAAGTGCTGTGGTGAATACACAGCATTTCATTAGGCTAATTCTCTCCCGCGGCAACTTCGAAGCTTCCAACTTCCAAGTGCCAGCATGCATGTAGCTGCGGGCACTTCAAAGTCCCATTACTCCTCAAAATATTACCCATGCACCGAGATCACAGCATGTAACTACAAATGAAGCATATATCCTGTTATCAAACAGAGGGAGTTGAATTATTTAACAAATTTATGATATGTGTTCCCTTGCGGTCTGAATTTTTAATATTCTGTTTATCTGCATTGCATAATTTTGAGGAGTAAAGGGACTTCAAAGTAGTGCGGACAACCTGAAGTGCCCACGGCTACACGCAAGCCAGCACTTCGAAATCTGAAGCTTCGAAGTTGCCGCAGGGGAGAATTAGCCTAATGAAGTGCTGCATATTCACCACAGCACTTCATTAGTAATCTCCCGTCGCCCTGATTAACATGCCCCCTTTGAAGTTGGGGGCAAGTGTAGACCCAGCCCTAGTGTTTTCTTTTTTCACTTGTACTGCTCTGAACTTTTTGTCCCAATACGCAATGCAGATAAGCAGAATGTAAAAAATTCAGACAACAAGGGAACACAGCTCAGAAATTTGTTAAATCATTCAACTCCCTCTGTTTCATTACAGGATATATGCTTCATTTGTAGTTACCCAGGCACCAGGATTACAACAGGTATATCTAAGCTTCAAATTCTCTGGAGAAGCAATTATGAAATATCTGTGACTCCTGTGACAGAGTAATTTACTAGAATGTAAATAAGTAATAGTTAGGGATGAGTCATTAGGGCAAAGGACAATTTAAACTCAAGCCATGTCCTTATGGGACAAGACAGATATAGTGAGTATTTCTGAAATCTTTCTTGAGGTACTCAATTTGTTACTGAATATACAGCAGGTCTAGATGAGGACAGAAAGAAAGAGGTGCAAATAATGATTGAATTCATTTATCTGATACGGTGTGCTACTTTTATAAGAACCATATCTAATTCAAATGTTCTGATCTTTAAAAGTGGATGGTTTGTAAAAAGTGGGTATTTTAGTTCATATAGGAAAGATTTGGCCCAGTGGTTTAGTGCACTGTATGCTGTTGATTGTTACAGCAGTGCTTCTTATAAATGGAGTGCGCTGTAATAAATAACTACAAATGGACATGTGTCAATGTAACAAAAGACATTCAAAATTTTTCTGATCAATAAATGAACGTACCATTTGAAGAGCAGAAAGTTCTTCTGTTAGTCGAGATATCTGTATATTGTAATATTTCCTTGCATTTTCTACCTGCAATTAAAAATATATGTATATTTTACTTGGACTATTTTTCTATCCTATGATACAAATTTATGGGACTGGAACTGATAACCGAAATGGACCATTACTTTACTTACAGAATATATGGCCTATATCCATGGAGCACAGAAGCTTAAATAACCTGTGTCCTAATATTTCTGAGGAGATCTTTAATTATGAATTGCCTCTAGAGAAGAAATTGTGACATTCTTCAAGAACACTAAATTAGAATAAAAAACACTGAGATAACACAAGAAAAGGGGCATTTTTCAGTATTTGTCACTGAAAATTCCTAAGAAAAAACTTTTACTGGATTTTAGAGTAAAGAGTAAAAGATTAATTAAGTAGTTATTAATAATGAAAATTATAAGGTATACAAAAGTTATTCATTATGGCCATGTCTACAATGGAACAAAATTTCAAAATAGCCATGCAAATAGCCATTTCAAAGATTACTAATGAGGTGCTGAAATGCATATTCAGTGCCTCATTAGCATACCGTTGGCTGTGGCTCTTCAAAATTGCCGCGTTTCAGTCCCGCGAGGCTTGTCCAGACAGGGGTCCTTTTCGAAAGGACCCTGCCAAATTCAAAATCCCCTTATTCCTATCTGCTGAAGAAATATAACAAACACTGCACAAATTTTCTGTAATTCTATCTCCATAAATAGGTTAAATCCACAATCTGCTGATAGGAATAAGGGGATTTCGAAGTTGGCAGGGTCCTTTCGAAAAGGAGCCCTGTCTGGACGAGCCGTGCAGGAGCAAAACACGGCAATTTTGAAGAGCCACAGCCAGCAGCATGCTAATGAGGCACTGAATATGCATTTCAGTGCCTCATTAGTAATCTTCAAAATGGCCAATATCTTGTCCATCGCTGCACAATCCTGTTCATGAGCACTCCTTCGTTCTCATCTTTGATCGCCATCTGCTTCGGTTGCCATTTCCTATTAATATTCCTAATTGTTTTATACACCTCCCTGGTCTTACATTCACCATAATACCTCTCAATACGTTCACATTGCTCCTCTAACCATTCCGCCTTATCCTTTCCGGCTGCTTTCCTTACCTCATTGCATTCATCCTATACTGCTGTTCTGCCATCTCAGAAACATTTCTTGTGATCTTCAATGCTCTGTTCTCTTGAACCAACTTCAGTGTCTTTTGGGTAATCCACTTCTTATTGATCTTTTCTTGGTCTGGAACAGTCTGCTCAATTGCCTCTTCTATAGCGACGGCTATCCCTGCAACTCTATTATCTAGGTCTTGCTCTGTGGCGATATTCTTAATCTTCTCTTCGAGCGCTGCGCTGTATGCGTTCCCTGTTTCTTCCTCACATAGCCTCACCACATCTCTTCTTTTCTTAAACTGCGTCTTACATTTTCTTTTGAGTTTTATCTTGATGTTTGTGATCACTAGACTGTGGTCTGAGTCTATATCCGCTCCTTGGAAAGTTCAACAGTGCTGTACTGATGTCATCCATCTTCTTATATGGGTGAATCCAAACAATCAGTATGTCTTAAAAGTACTCACCAGGAAAATGATAAAAGACAAAAAAGCCCACAACCTGTGAGTGAACACTTTTCACAAAGCAATCATTCTATATCTGATCTCTAAGGTTTTGCATGTATTTTTCTGGTGCTCTCAGTCCTCATCCTCAAAAGAAGCCTGCATGACAAAAGACAAGTGTGGGATTTCAAATTCTTAGCTCTGCTAGAGGCTTAAAGTCATGGACTGAACAGATACTGCATTAATGACTTATAACATTCTATAACTCACAACCTCCCTCCCCTTTTTGTCTTATGACTGAAGTAGTATTAACAGGCCACTCTCTACCTGGAATGGTCACTTGGAATATACGCTAACTACTTATACCAGGGTGGGCAAGAGATGGCCTGCCAAGCCACTGGATATGGCCTGTGGACCTTCTTAGGCACGGAGCAGCCAGCTGCTGCTTTAAGCAGCTTTCTGCTCCCTATAGTTCTCTTTTCTGGACACTGGGAGGGAGGGAGAAGGATTTGCATGCTTCTCCTCCACCCTCAAAATATCTCTACTCCCACTGGCCAGTTTCCAGTGAGCTCAGAGATTTGGCTGGTAGGGTGGGAAGCAACACTTGAAGTCTCACCCAACCTCTAACATACATAGCACAGAGCTACAGGGAGCAGACCACAGTTTTAGGTGGTCTGGGGCTGCAGCAAGCAGGGAGCCTACCTCAGGGCTGCTGGTCAGAGCCTGCATCTGGGAACCCAAGCACATCCCAACCTTCTGCCCTTTTACCTCACATGAATCAAACCCACTGCATTCTCTCCTGCACCCAGATACCCTCCTAGACTCTGCCCCACCCCCAATCTCCTGCCCCAGGTCGCAACCTCCCCCAGCCCTATATCACAACCCAAACCCCCACACCCCCATCCCGGGTCACAACGCACTCCTGCCCTAGGTTACAACCCCCTCCTTCATCCCTTCACCCAAACTTCCTCCCAGACCCCACCCCTCTTCCTGCACCCCATTCCCTAACCCAAGCTCCCTTTTCCACCCAATCTCCATCCCAGACTTCGCACTTACTCTATTAATATCATGGAAGAGCGCAGCCCTTGATCATTTTCCAAATTCTTGGAGTGGCCACCCCATCAAAAATTATTGCCTACCCCGACTTACACCAAACAACCTGTCCATCTTACAGTTAGCTGTTGTGCTTTCCCAAACACAAAGCAGAGTTCTGTAACTCAAAGGCTTGTCCTTCTAACCAACAGAAGTCAGTCCAATAAAAGGTACTACCTCTTTCATCTTGTCTAATACTTCTCAGTGAAAGTCTTACTCACTTATACAGAAGAATATTTGAAAGTAATGATGCAGATACAAAAACTAAGAAGGCTGTTTTAACTACACTGTAGTTCATCCTGTGCTCTCAAGGCAAAATTAGCAACTCACAGGATCATATGCTTTGTCAGCAAATGAATTACAGCTCTGTGTTGATCTCAATAAAACAGCACGTGTAATACAATGCCAGCCAATAGATCTGCTTAAGTCAATGTTTAAGAATCCTTGTAGTGGCCTTCCCTACATCTGCACAGAGAGCAACATTTTAGGTCCTTAGAGCATTTGTGAGAATCTCTCATGAGTCATAAGAACTCCTTTAATGCTTCTTCTGTGCCATCTAGACACTACAAGTTCTGCCAACATACTGCGTATCTTTGCAGCAGCT
This sequence comes from Carettochelys insculpta, assembly GCF_033958435.1. Classification (NCBI taxonomy): domain Eukaryota; kingdom Metazoa; phylum Chordata; order Testudines; family Carettochelyidae; genus Carettochelys; species Carettochelys insculpta. The sequence continues at coordinate 96,983,064 of NC_134140.1, read as the reverse complement.
AACTATATTGTCAGAATGCTTACAAAAAGACTGCTGACACAAAGTGTGCCATCAGTTGTTTTGGGTACAGTAAAAAAATCACATAGGAAAACTTCTCTCTATTATTACTTTGCATAACATCCCAACACTAAGAAAGATTTAAGAACAATGTTCATAAATGGGATCTGGCATAAGCTTTTATCTTAGATAATTTAGGATTTTCAGCCCTTTCAGCTCTACAATCTCTGACAAAGTAACAAAAATATGCTAAAATGATATAATTACAATTCTGCACATCATCCAAATATATCCCAAAAAGTACCAGAAATGAGGGTCTGCCACTGTATTTGTTCTATCATCAGGCAACCATGAAATCCAGCTTGGCTATAGCAGTAAAGTGGCTTGTTTGTTGGTGACTGCAAGTGAAATACCAGAACTTCATTTCAGACATTTTTTTCTTGTATACTTGAATTACATGAATAACATTAATTACTTGATTTTGGCAGATACTGTTCCTATTTTGTTAGAAGTTGTACAGTTGAAAAGACTAGTTTATATGGCCCCTTTTGTCTCAAGAGACAGTGGTTAGCAGTGATCGTGAGATTCTATGGGCAGTATTTGAGTCTGCAGCTTCTCTCATGGCTTATCCGTCCAATATTGGATTCAATGGTCAATTGTAATAACCGCACATCACTCTATTTCTGAAATCTTGAGTCAGAGTTTTCCTTCCAAGACAAAGTTCTTTTATGTGGCTTGCACAGATACTATCGAAGGATGATGTGCCCTGTTGTAGCAACTGTCACCAGGTATTTCGATCCGATGATGTGGATTCCCAGGATTTTGGATCTTCTTGTTCTCAACCCCCATGACAGTTTACCGAAGAAGATTTCTTCGGGAACATGTTCGTCACCCATTTTTTTCACATCACCAAGCCATCACAGTCTTCTGCTGTTGAGGATCGCTACGATGCTGGGTATGCCAGGTCTTGACAGGACATCTGCATTTGCAATTTTATCTTGCCAGTTGATATTCATTATTTTGCGCAGGCAGCAAAGATGGAAGCTGTTCAATTTATTTTCCTGGTTTGAGTAGGTGGTCCATGCCTCAGAACCATATAGCAGGATACTCAATACACACGCCTCGTAGATTAGTATCTTTGTTTTCCCTGTCATCTTAAGATTGTTCCATGCCTGTTTTGTGAAAGACTAGTGGCTCTAATAAATCTAAGACAGACCTTCATTCCTGACAAAAATGGGGCTTATGGTTTAACTGCATAAACATTTTTACGCTAGTATTTGGGATCTATATCAAGTTCATTTGTCTATATAATTTTAATCTAGAGAAAAACTAAATACTGAAAACAAAATGGAAGGGAAATGTGTAAGCGGTGAAAGACATTCCTGCCCACCCTACCAACACTTCCAAGAGCAAGTCATGATCTTGCTCTACACAGGCCACACAACCACTCTACACATGGCACATCCTTTATAGAGACCCATGTTATAACAAAACTGAAAAATGACTAATGACCAATTACTAAATTTATTTAGGAAAAGAGCTATAGTGAGTAGAGATTATGTGTTCTGGACATTTTGGGCAAAAGATGCAGAGATTTTTTTTGGAATATGGATGGCACCTAAATTTCCTAATATACATTTGATAAAATACACAGGTATCACATAATATCTCATTACATATACACTTAAAATGGGATGCATGACTTAGATTGACATATATGAATGAGACACAGTTATTAAATGCAGCTGCTCGCACAGGCTTTGTATTGTATTTCAGTTAACTGAAACTATCTGCAAAGCATCAATTTATTAAACATTGTAGTTAAAGGTGTGCATGAAGGAAAAAAAACAGATTTTGAAATCATTCCTAAAAATAGTTAAAGGCATTACTTGTGTGTACATTTTTTTTTAGGACAGAAACAGTTGTGTTTCAAATATGTATTCAAGGTGATTTAAAATATAAAATTTAACCCCTAAGATCCATAGAAGGAAATAACAATAGTATACCAAAGAAGTAGAACATTATGGATAAGATTCTTCACAAAAAAAGAAAATAGTTGAGGAAATAAAGTCTTCCAACTATCTGGTAGGTATATTTTGGATTCTGGCTCAAATACATTACCACATAAGGCAATTGACAAAGCCATCTGAAAAAGTTTCCGGAGGAGTCAAGATTACATATATATGTACTGAGAGACAAATTAAAACCAAGTATGGTCAAAATGCCCATTTGGTAGGGTTTTTTTGTTTTGTTTTGAAAAAACAATAGTGTCCTTAACAGTGCAGGATAGATGATACTCAAAGCTCACTTTTTTAAGTCCCCACAAAAAAAAAAGTTAACTTTATCTTGTTAAACACATTAGACAAAATTAATGTATTTTCATTCTTTGCTGCATTGTATATTCAAACCCAATTTCCTTAAAAATTACTCTATTTTCTAACTCTGGAGAAACAGTATGTGAATACCAAAAGGTAGATTTCTTTACAAGATCATATCACAGAACATTACACATTCTGTGACTGCAGTGTGAATGAATGGCACGGTTTACATTTAAACAATTACAAGTAGTCTCTCCCACTCACTCTTTCTACCTTCCTCTTCATATTCAATAATTGCCTTACCTCATTTACTTTCTTCATCCATTATCTTGCAACCTGTGCCACTCTTATTAAAAGCTTCTCCCTTTACCTTCATGCATTTTACCTCTCACCAGCAGAATGAGAAGAGAGCCTCCTTCTCCTAATATAAAAGTCTATTTCCCCCACTGCCTCTTGACAGCTAACTCAGCTCAAGATTTCTACTCATTCAAGTGAGTGTTACAGTTGTTCAAGGCTTACTGATCCTTCAAAGTGAAAAGCATAGTTTCTTACCCTGTAGCAAGTCTGTTTCTTTGAGATGTAGCAGTATGTGTGGATCCCACAGTAAATGCATGTGTCTTATGTATGAAAGATTCCATTTTAATACTGTCTGTCAGGGTTGCACATGTGCCTTCTGGAGCCTCATTCTTCCAGGCAGAATCACGAAGGGCAGTGACTATGACCCTCTCAATTCAAAAGCCTAAATAGCTGTACACTCTGAAAATCAGCGACAGAGGGTTGACAGTGGGATCCACACTGGTAACAATGTGATAAATAACCACAATTACGGGAGAGTAAATAGCCATTCTTAGAAATGCTGTAGTCAATGTGTATCCCACTGAAGGTGACTGGCAAGTAGTGTCCTCCCAGGATAATGAGGAGTTTCTGCTAGTCAGTTGGTCAAATAGATTGCAGTACTGCTTTCCGAACTTGACTTCTGACCTGGCTGTCATGGGAAGAACTTAAATGTTTAAAAAGAAGTCACTGGTTACCCGACATTGCAGGTTTGCAGGTCTCAGACTGAAATGCTCCTTATGCAGGCAGATCCTTCTGCTTATGGAAATGCACTGTGTGGTCTATTTTGAGATCTTCTGAGATGAGAATGTTTGGCCTTTTGATAGGCTAGATATGGCCACAGAGATGGAGACAGTCCGGTAGGAGGCCTCCTGCTCTGTATGAGATTCTCCTCTTAATCTATTTCACTCTGTTCCCCCAAGGCTACTAAGAAACCTGGACTGGGGGGAAGCACAGTATTACTCAAATCACACCCCTTCTTGACATGTTTTGCAATGAGTGTTTTGACCAGTGTCTACCACTGGTCACTAGTGGGATTGAGTAGTCCCTCATTTCTTGGGAGGAAAATCATGGATGGAACAGTAGGTGACAAGATGTCAAACAGCTTATAGGATTCCTCTGATATGGCCAAGGTCTTAATTTCCAGCGCCTCAAACAGATGGAAAGACAGCCTGAGAGGCTTGGTCCTGTTAAGGTGATAGAGTAAAGCTCTGGACACGTTCAAAATACGAAGTTCCTTTTTTATGGTCTCAAGCTTGCCCTTGGCAACACAAATGGACCTGGGACCCACCCTACCACATACCCCATAAAGAACAGACTTATATATACCTGAAATTATTTTGAACTTGCTACACGCTGTTTTAAGAAGTGACTGTTAAAATATTAATTGTTTATTCAAACTACACAAATTCAACTAGCACTGGAAATTATGCAGAAAAGAATAACATACTTCCTTTCTAGTTCTTGCAGCAGCATCTTGTACAAGCTGAGAAATTGCTTCTTTCATATTTTCTATCTCCTCTTCTTTTTGCTTCTCTCCAAGTAGGGCCTAGAGAAATATGGTTACAGTATTTCAATTTTGTTTGCCACTAATAAAAACAGTAATGTTTCATTAATAATACCTGATAATAATCTAGTTATGTAGTTTTAAGTAAACAGGAAAAGTAATGAGGGCTTGCAAAATGGCATCACAATACCTCAGTTAAATAAAAAAGTTTGGTAACAGTGTTCAGTTTTTCATTCTGCTGGCTATGTGAATCCAAGCATGTCAGGAAGGCAACACAACTTGGACCCCAGGAAGGGGTTACTTTGCAGCAAATATTATTCCTAGGGGTATTCTGTGCCAAAAATTAAAGAATTCTGCAAATATTATTTGTCAAAATAACACTAATCACTCCAAGTTGTTTTATTTTGGTAAAAATACTTGTCAGTAAGTATGTCTGTAACAATACAAATACAGAACACTACAAATAAAAATTTCCCAAAGAACTGAGAGTTAAAGAAACCTCTGAGACAACTCTGTTCCCATTTCTAGGTTCCCCCATCCCGCTGAGCCCAGCCAGGGGCCAAACACCCACAACCCTCCCCCTACTACAAAAGCCCAGCTGCAGGTCCCACTGGCCCAGTAACCTGCACTATACCTCTTGCCCACATACCTGCACCCCGTTCCCCTAGATCCCAAACACTGGCCCCTCACCCCTCTAGAGCATAAGGATCTAGAGAGAGAAACAGATAGATGCTGTTCCCAACTAACCCTTAAATGTTGACCACAAGGGGTCATAAGCAACTAAAAAATTTATAGAAAGAAGGTGGAACTCCTATGAAGAGGTAAGAAGATTCTCCGAGGCTTTAAAATTGGGACAAGCAACAGCGAGGAATAACCCATGCCATGGAATAAAACAAACAAGTTTTCTGCAAGGAGCCACAGTGAGGAGAAATTGATGAAATTTCACGGCACACTTGGACAGTTCTCACAGCACACAAGTGTTCCATGGCACACTGGTTGAAAACCACTGAACCAGAACCTGTTTGATGGGTAGCAGAGTATGGAAAACTGTGGGGAAGAGAGGACTAAAAACTGCATCTTTGCATATACTCCATCTGTGGCTCTGCTCCATTCCATTCCTCTCTTTTAGCAAGAGGGTATCCAAGTCTGTTCACATCCTCCCTGGCTCCTCTAATTAAATGGAAAGGCAGCTGACTGTAGCAGTAACCAGTATTCCCTTTAATTTTTTCCATCCACGTGCAGAATAAATTTTGTTGTGAGCGCCAAGACATGTACAGATATTCAGCACCAGTAGAAACACCTTATGTCCACTGTAGGCTCACCGCAAATTAACTGGGGAGCATTTGACTCTCTCCTGGGTGACTGTCCAAATACCCAGCTTGTGTGGAATACTGGCAGTAACTTCAGCACTTTTGACTTTTGCCAGTGTTTGGAACTCCATTCAGCAAGAGGGTCTACCGATGGTTGAATCCTTCATTTGAATATGCAGTCCTGACTTCCTGGCAGGTAGTGTCTAGCTCAGCAGTGGGAAAAGTTTATTTCCTGAGCGCCAGATCTAGGTATGCAAACTGTATAACACATCAGACTGGGAGGGGACTGGGCATTCAGCCATGTAGAGGTGGGGTTGCAATCCCGGAAACAATAAAGTCAAGTCTGAGTAAATGGCGCTGGTTGTGCCTCCGCAGTTTGGCTCTGTGTGTAGGAAGAGGGTGCTCAAAGAATTATTGAGAGTTGGGACTTGGGCAGCACCAGAACAAGCCCCCAACTCCACTCCTCACTGCAAGCTTGAGAGCCAGACAGAAAAAAGGCCAAGATACAGCCCATGTTCCCACCCTTGAACTAGTCCCTACACTACAGGGCTGCTACCAGGAAAGAGAGAACACTAAGAATAGAGCAGCAAGCATTGTATCCCCTCAGAGTAAAAACAAACATTTTTTCCGCTACCCATGAGTCTCCTCAATAGGATTTAAAAAGGATACTTAGGTTAGAAAGGCTTTGTCTACACTCGCATTCCTCTTTCAAAAGAGGAATGCGAATGAGGGAAACTGAAAATGCAAACGAGGCAGTGATTTACATATTCATGCTTCATTTGCATAATATATTTTCAGAAGAGGTTCTTTCGAAAGAAATAAAGCAGTGTAGACGGGGCTCTTTTAAAAATAAACCCCATCTTTGAAAGAACCCTTCTTTCTATTTTGTTTCAGGAAGACAGGTTCTTTTGAAGATAGGGTTTATTTTCAAAAGAGCCCCGTTTACACTGCTTTTTTTCTTTCAAAAGAAGCTCTTCTGAGAAAAGATTATGCAAATGAAGCACAAATATGTAAATCACTTCCTCACTTACATTTTCGATTTCGCTCATTTGTATTCCTCTTTCGAAAGAGGACTGCAAGTGTAGACACAGGCCAAGGAGTCTAGTCACACTAAGTCTTCTACCTGCTTGTACTGATTATTAAGGTTTAAACACTTTATTTCAAGAAATCTGAACAAGCTTGGCTTCATTTGCCCCTGGTTAGAACCCTCTAAATGTGCACTAAATTAACAACAATTCAGCAAATGTAAGTCAAACTACTTTGGATTTCCTTAAGACCTGATTTTTAGAACATGCTCACCACGATTCTCTCAGAAGCAGTCCCCCGAAAAGTTGTTCTCAGATTTAGAACCCAAAAAATTGATGTCTCAGAAATCACTAAGTCACTTCTAGAAAATTATGGGCAGGTTTTTTAAACTGGCTAAAGCTTTGGACAGATTTACTACATAAAACCAAGCCTTAAAATAGTTACATCTTTATCTCACCTGATTTTTTTGTAGGTTAGCTTCTTCTAAGAGTTGCATGCTGTCTCGGACTTTTATTATAGCATCATATTTTTCCTCTTCTAGATCTGAGCACTTTGCCTGAAGCGCTCTAGTTTGTTTTTCTTGAGCTGCTCTCTCTGTTCTCAGCTGCTCAGCATCTTGTATAGCTACACATAGTCTAGAAGTCAGAACACTTAGATCTCATTGGCTGAAATGGCAACCTGTTAAAACACTTTCACTCCTGCAAACTATCTGCTCTCCTTTATTGAAAGTACAAATTTACTTGTAAAGTATTAAGTTTAAATTCTCTGGTATTATGTTTTTATACATCCTCCTACTGTTCTATTACTACATCTCAGACAGAAACAAAATGAAAGGAGTTAATTTTGAAAACATGATCTATAATTAAACTAAGAAGGGCACAGCTATTTAAAAATTCCACTACTGGTTTGCTGACTTGTGCTACAACATGCCGTTTAACATTTTTTTTTTGTTATTTCTTTCATTATTTATTTCTCACCTTAAATCATCATCTTTGCCAAGCCAAATCAGTTTGTTACACCACCACTTAATGGTTCTAACATTAGATATTAAACAACAGGAACAGGTAAACCTTCAACAAACAGTGGTATATAAATGCTCTGCTTATTTTTCTTATTCCTTTTCAACGGTTTTTTTTTTTATAGAGGCAGAGAAGTGAGTAACTGGGGCATGGCAATAAAAATTTTATGTAACAGCATGAACACCGCACACGCTACCTCTCTTTCATAAAATTTGTACATGTAGCAACACATTTTTATACAAAATGTAACCGTTTTTCTAACGCCTTCCCTTACGACAATGTCAGTCAGGTAAAGCAATAATATTAGCTGGAGCTACTATACTACTATAAGCCTTTTCCCAGTGCTGATGCAACTGTGTGTGTGTACATGTACACTGAGAAAGGGTTTGTAACATTACACTAACTCTAAATAGTCTTAATATTTTAATTTGATTTACGTTATTGGTTGGTATGGGGAAAGGAAGGTGACAGACAGCCTTTGGTGCATGCTTGTGGACCTAGCTGGGTTCAGAACAGGCTTTTAAAGGGATTGTAATGATGGACCATAAATCAACATTTTATGACTACACCCGGAATAGTTTTTGATGCAGCCAAGTTACTTATTTTTTGATCTGTACAAGACAAAATATATATGGACACAAAAAAATTAAATTAACTATGGCTAGCTGGTCACTTTGGGTCCAGTTTCAAACAAATAAAAAGACTACAATGCTTAGTTCTGACAAAAGCTCTCAAAAGCCACTGTTCAAGCGGCACAAAATTAAAGGCAATAAGAACTTCCACTGCTACAAATAGGGCAGAGCTCTTGTACGGGCTGGTTGCTCGGTTCTTTACTATAATGATTCTGCTACTCATGCCCATAAAGCAGAGACTAAGAAATGTGAATCTATTAGAAACTATTACTTTGGGGGGTGGGGGGGAGAACACCTTCTCTCATCAAGTCATCTGACAAACAAACAATCTGATTACAACAATCAAAAATTTTGGACCAGAATTTATTCAGATAAATTTTCTCCTTGGTAAGAAGGGCAGGGTGGGGGTAGAGGAGAGGAAGAAGAAAAAAGATTGCAATGGAAACCCTGAGTCACTCTGAAGTATATTAGCAGGTAATGCTATCACTGCAATCATATCCTCTATTAGTCATCTAAGAAATCTTCATCACTGATGTTTACTACTTAAAGAAAAATCTGCCCTAGTGTACTATTATAGTCTCCTTGCTAGTCTCCACTGTCACAAAGTGATTTTTGAAACCAGCTTTTACTTTTTTTTAAATGAGGTTGCATGAAATGCAAAGGTGGCCAAGTTTAAGGGAATACTTTCAAGCTGATGCTTAGGGCTTTTGAGGTACCACTCCCACTAATGCTAGTAAAATTAGTTAAACTTGGCACCTATGCGCAGACTAACAAGTCACTGGCAAAACTAAGGCACGAGTAAGATCACATGACCTGTGGTCCTCCCGTCTCTAACTCAGGTGAGAAAAACAAAGCAAGACGCTACTCTGAGACAGTTGGGGAAATGAAGTAGGTAAAATTTAATAACTAATATATGACCTCTCTCATCTGCAGGTAAGACACAGTTAGAGAATTAGATCACTCAAAATTACAGGAGCTTAGGCATTTAGAAGAAGCCTCAGATTTCAGGTCACTTCAACAAATATCAGATTCAATGGCATCATTCATCTCCTTGCCTTGTTTCCAACTGTTTTATGCCTGACTGCAACTGCTGCAAGTGTTTGTCTGATACTTCCTCTCTCTGCCGGGCAGACACTACATCTTCTTCCTAAAAATAATAGCATTTAGACAGATATTTTCCTGAACACTGCTTGAGCACAAAAAATGAAATGTTCTAAATGGAAATAAACAATTTTAAACTAATCTAAGTTCCATGTCTGCAAGAGGATAACCCACTAAAACATTCAATTACATTAATTAATACCTTTCTCTCCATCTGGGCTCGAAGGTCTACTAACAATTTGGCTGTTTCATCATATTTAGCAGTTGCTGCTCTCATATCTATTTTGGCTTGCCTGAATATAAAGACATCACTCAATTAATTACATTTAGCTGAATGTGAATAAAACACAATTAACAGACTCTTTATAAAAAAAAAACATCTGTGAAGTCTACCATACCAACAGAACTTTTCACATGGACAACAGCAGCAGCCATTGATTGTTATGCAAAAGAGCTTCTGAGGACACCAAACAGAAGGCACATAAGCCATTGCAATGCTGAATGCAGGTTCATCGGAGGCTCAAAGGTTGGCCAAAATTTTTCAAAGTAAGTTAATGATTTTGGGCTGGTCAAGTTTTTGGGAACTCAACTTGAGACATTTTAAAGGAGCTATTTTTTGGAAGGAGGCAGCTAAGGACTTTCTAAAAATCAGTTTCCTCTTAGGAAGTTTCAAACTGAGCAACAAAAATCACTACAAGTATCAGCAGCTGTGGAAACAACACTCTGTGTTTTGATGGGTTTGCTCATTTGGAATAGCACTGTAGTTCTTTTGGTGCTACTACATTACCAGTCTCAGTAACTGTTATTCTTTGACAATACTTACAAGTATTTGAAACTTACTTTTTAAGTAAAAATATGATCAAATTTAGGCTCCACATAGCCTGATAAACCAAAAATCTGATGCTGTAAAACCAAAATGTGGATGGGCAGATAAAGAGCTGCTTCTTGTGTGAAATGTTTCACTTGGGCTATGTCAACTTTTACATTACATGTCATTCATCTTTGAAGCATGACTATGTAAGTCACTAGCCAGAATATGTCTCATTGTTATTCATAAAGAAGCACTTGATCAAAAACAGCATTCATAGTAGTTGAGAATGGAAGTTCTGCACATCTGAAAGATATGACTTTATTTTTACAATATGCTGTAGCTCCTTGCAAATTTCACACTTTGTTGTAGCTGTGAATGTGTGCTTCCCTTTTATTATGCACATTCTCCATGTGAGGCCAACAGAACTCTTTTGGATTACCAGTATACATAGGACAAAGAATCAGAAGAACTATGAACTTCACTCGGACGTCATTCCATATGTTGGACATGGTTGTCTTGCCTACAAGATGGTTAGTATCACTGGACAGTTTCTGCCTTTATTTTTAAGTTCTGACCAAGTGCAACAATGAATAAATGATTCTATTGAAAGAGATTATGGTACAAGACAGTTAAAAAAAAGCAGCAACCCACCAGGATTAGTCAGTGGCAGGCCATTGCTGCTATATTTACCTGAATCTCTACAGACATCAGGTGATCACAGTTCTCATTGGTTGCGGATCGCCATTTGCGACCAAAAAAGTGGTGGGCACTGGGACATTGCTTCCTGCCATTCTCACCGGTGTCAAACAGCAATCCAGGGCTGAGAGCTGTGATTGCACGATACCTGCACAGGTAGAGCTAAATATAGTTCCTGGTGGGCTTCCACCTCTAACCACTAGCAGATCAGATCTGATCCGCAAGCCTTTATTTGCCCACCCCTGATATAGTACCTAGCAGATGCACAAAAATACTAAATGAAAGGCAGCCTTAATTTGTGTAGAATGATATAAAAAAGTTACTCACTTTGTGTTGTAACAATGGTTCTTCAAGATGTGTGCCCCGTGGGTGTTTCACGGTAGGTGTTAGGCTCAACCAGCACTACAACACGGAGATCTTTCATAGCAGTCCTGAGTGGGGCTGCACTTGCACCACCCTGGCACGCACCATTTGCGCCACTGGGGTAACGCATGCAAACCCGCTCTCTTCAGTTGCTTTTTTGATGCCCTAACTATAGCTGCTGCACCAGAGAGAGAGGGGAGGTAGGTAGGACGTAGAGCACCCAGGGGGACACACATCTCTAAGAATCGTTGTTACAACTCAAAGTGAGTAACTTCTCTTTCTTCTTTGCATGCTGTCCCCGTGGGTGCTCCACTGCAGGTGACTGTAGAGCAGTACCTCTTTAACTGGATGGTGGGTTTTTATTCAGTGCATCTTCTGTGGACAGTACTGCCTGACTTACTGCCATATTTCTGTTTGCGAGAGACTACAGTGCATAATGAGTCATGAATGTGTGGTTAGAGGACCACGTAGCTGCTTGACAAATGTCCTACAAAGGTGCTCCCTTTAAAAAAGCTGTGGCTGTTGCTATTGATCTTGTAGAGTGTGTTTTTGGAAACACTGGCAGTGGTCTATTTTGAGTGGAATAACAATGCACTATACGTGTGGATATGAGTCTTAGTATGAACTGCTGATATAGGCAGTCTCTTTGAGCTCTCTGCTATGGACAGAAATAATGTCTGATTTCCTGAATGACTGAGTTCTATCTATGTAAAAGGATAGAGCCCTCCTGATGGCCAGTGTGTGTAGTTTGGCTTCTGTGTGGGAAGCATGAAGTTTAGGGCAGAAAGTAAGTAGTATTATAGGCTCATTAATATGGAATTGTGAGCACACTTTCAGAACAAATTGGGGATGTGGGTGTCGTACCATCTTGTTTTTGTGGAAGGTTGTATAACGGCAGAGAATCAGTCAGAACTGCTAGCTCACTAATTTTTTGAGCTGATGTTATTGTTATTAGAAATAGTTTTCATTGTTGTTATGGCCAAAGAGCACGTAGTCATTGGTTCAAAGCGTGTGTGGGGAGGAGGGCCCATCAGTGTGTGAAGGACCAGTTCTAAGTCCCAGGCTGGGGATAGAGATCTGCAAGGATGCATGATATTTTGTAGACCATTCCAGAATCTTTCTACAATCGGATGAGTGAAAACTGAAAAGCCTTCTGTAGGAGGATGAAAGACCGAGATCGCTGAAAGGTGAATACGAAGTGAGGACAGTGACAGGGAATTCTCTTTTAGGTAGAGTATATTGTTCAGGTTCATATGCAGTGGGGCTTCTGTTGGCTGCCTGCCCCTTTCAGAGAAATAGGCTGAGAATTACTTCCACTTTGAGAGAGAAGTTTTTCAAGTTGATTCTAGTCTGCTCTGTAGGAGCACATCCCTCCCTTGCTGGGAGTAGTGTTGTGCATGTTCTGGGATCCACAGAGAAACCAGGCCATCAGATGGAGCGTTTGCAGTCTGGGGTGGATCATGGCATTGTTGTTCTGTGAGAGCAGGTCTTGATGATGATGAGATAGGTGACAGAGCAAGGGAAACAAGATCTGTCTGGGCCATGCTGAAGCAATGAGGATAATTCGTGTTCTACCTGTCTGAATTTTCCTGAGAAACGTGGAGATTAGGGAAATAGGTGGTAATGCATACAAAAGGCGAGTATTGCAGGAGAGGAGAAAGGCATCCCCTAGAGACTTGTGCCCATTGCCTGCTCTGGAGCAGTAATGAGTGCATTTGGTGATCTCTTGTGTTGCAAACAGGTCTACTGCTGTTTGGCCCCATATACAGAAGAGCTGTTTGGTCACCTTGTGGTGGAGCTCCCACTTGTGCTCCAGAGAGAAGTGACAACATAGAGCATCTGCCAGGGTGGTGTTCATGCCCGGGAGGTATGACACTGTGAGGATAATGTTGTGGCCAATACCCCCATTCCAAAGATTTATAGTCTCTGCACAAAGGGATTGTGATTGGGCCCCTCCTTGACAATTTACACAGAACAGTGTCACAGTGTAGTCTGTAAGGATGCGGATGGTCCTGTTTTGAACGTGAGGTAGAAAATGTTTGCAAACACTGGAGACAGCGTATAGTTCGAGGAGGTTGATATGCAGACTCTGTTCCCCTGTGGATCATCGGCCTTGGGCATGATGCTGTTGATAACGTGCTCCCCAGCCAAGAAGTGAAACATCTGCTGTAATTTGGCAGGATGGTTGGTCGTGGTGGAACGGAACGCCTATTAGAGTGCTCCACTGTTGAGTCCACCATCACAATGAATCGATTACTTTTTGTGGTACAGATATTCATTTGTGAGTCTGACATATGTCAAGGTATACACTGATGTCAGCCAATGATGCAGGCAATGAAAATGTAACCAAACATTGGAGACAACATATGTGGTGGCTGCCATATGGCCAAGGAGGCGGACACATGTAAGTACAGGCACCATGGGGCAAAGGATAAGCTCTGATATCAGGTTTTTTCTATGGCCTGGTGACACTAGATAGGGAGGTAAAGCTTAAGCTGTTGTGGAATCGAGCTGTGCTCCTATGAACTCGATGCACATAGTGGGTTCCAGCATCGATTTAAGGTATGTTTATCAGGAAACTCAGGGATTGTAATACGTTTGAGCCGCGTCTACAGGTGCACGCTACTTCGAAGTAGCGGCACTAACTTTGAAATAGCGCCCGTCACGGCTACACGTGTTGGGTGCTATTTCGATGTTAACATTGACGTTAGGCGGCGAGACGTCGAAGCCACTAACCCCATGAGGGGATGCGAATAGCGCCCTACTTCGACGCTCAATGTCGAAGTAGGGACTGTGTAGTCGTGTGTCCCGCAACTTAGAAATTGCGGGGTCCTCCATGGCGGCCATCAGCTGAGGGGTTGAGAGACGCGCTCTCCAGCCCCTCAGCTCAATGGTGGCTGCGTGGAGTGGCCCCTTAAAGGTCCCCACCCCCTCCCTTTCTGTGCAGGAAGCTGAGAGAGCGTGCAGGCAGCCGCAATAACACGCGGCTCGTCTGCACGCTCTTCTTCAGCCACCCACACCCCCAACCGACCTGATGGCCGCCCGGCAGCCCCCCCAGGGAACCCCCCCGAAGGGGAGCCAGGGTTCCCAGGGCAGGAGCCAGGCCGGGAAGCGGCAGCGGGGCCCCTCCTGGACAGAGACCGAGCTTCGGGACCTGCTGGGGCTCTGGAGCGAGGAGGAGGTGCTTCAGGTAATGGGGAGCAAGAGGCGGAACGCGGATGCGTTCGCTCGGCTGGCCGAGGCCTGGCCGCCCGGGGTCACCCTGCCCGCACTCCGGACCATGTCCAGAGTAAAGTGAAGGAGCTGTGGCAGGGTTACGCCCGGGCCCGGGATGTGGCCGGCCAATTTGGGGCCACCCCCATCACTTGCCCCTTTTACAGGGAGCTCAGGGACATCCTGGGCCCCTGGCACACCTCCTCCCCTCCGGCCACACTTGACACCTCGGCTGAGGAGCCCCAGCAGGCCCCGGAGCCGGAGTCCACCCCAGAGGCAAGCCCCGCACCCCGGGGGCCCCCCCAGGAGCCCACCCCCGGGGCACCGGAGCAGGAGGAGAGAGACTCCTCCTCCACCGACACCAGCCTCCAGATCCTCCTCCTGCCATCCCGGAGCAGCAGCCGGGTGTCCGCCCCCCCGGGTGTCCCCCGACTGTGGGAGTGGACCGTCAGGTATGTACCCCCCCGGTGCACACCCCCGGGCTTGAGGGGCGGGGGTAATAGATATGGCCAGGGCCCTCCACATACCCAGATGACCATGGCCCCAAGGACAGCAGTGGCATGTCCTTCACAGGAGTGCATCAGCCCCTGCCCCCACAGCACAACAGTGCCATGCCCCATCCCCGGGGCAGGGGGGAGCGGAACCTCTAGGGTCCCCCGGGGGGAGGGGGTGGGACACCCAGCAGCAGCAGCATGTGATGGAGTGGGGGGAGTGCAAATGCGAGACTCAGGCTAGATGTGAGCAACAAGCTGAATAGCTCCCAGTGGCTAAGGATGATCCTGGGGCTACAACTGGCAGGTTACACCTCTGCCCTGAACAAAGAGGAGGGAGGAGCCGAGCTGGGTTTGAATCGGGGGCCGCAGTTAGAGGCTAGGGGAAGGGAGAGCTGGAAGGCAGCCAGCCCGAGGAGGGGGAAAGCTACACCCCAGAGGGGCACCCCTTGGGGTCTTCTCCCCAGGATGGGTTGGAAGGACTGTCTCTGACTGCTGTACTGTCACTTCTGTGAGAAACTGGGCATCTGTTGCCTAAGAAACCTCTCCTGTCAGACCCTGCTGAGTGAAGTGAGAGTCACTCCCGCCGGGGGACGGGGTGCAGTGCAGGGGGACCCTTGAACCCCATCACAGCAGCATCTCCCGGGGACGGAGATGGGGAACCTGCAGCACAGGGGTGGGGGGACAAGGGCCACAGCTTGGGGCCCACACTGACGCCTGTCTCCACTCTTCCTCCCCCCTCCTGTGTTCTGCAGCTGCACCATCGGAAGGACCAGAGAGCGCCGGCAAGGCATCAGTGGTCCCGGAATCCCCTCCGGGGCCATCGCTCCAGGCCAGCCCCTCGGCGGAGGACCGACCGGCCCCACGGCGAGCAAGACGGCGGACCCAGCACCACCACCAAACGGCGACGGACCCCCAGCTGCTGGCCCTCCACCGCCGGCAGGTGGAGGTCGCGGAGCAGCGGCTGCGGGTGGAGCGCCGCCGCCTCCACCTCCAGGAGCGGGAGCTGGCCTGGCGCCAAGAGGCATGGGGAGCCTACATGGAGACCTTTAACCGCATAGCGGACTACCTGGCCCCCCATGCCGCGCCGGCCGCCGCTGCGCCCACCCTGACTGCTCCACCCGCTGCTCCTGTCGTCGCCCCACCGTCCGCTGTCGCCCCGCCACCCGCCACCGAGGGCCGTTCTGCCAAGGGAGACCTGGGGCCAGCTGACACTCGCTGGCCGTATCTGCTGGTCCGCCCGGCCCCCAGCCAGCCCCGGACAGGGCTGCGGCCGAGGCAGGGGCTCCCGGCCGCCCACCCCCAATGCTGGACTATAGGGGTGTGGGGCCCAGGACGTGGCCCCCCCTTGTATATATTCCCCCCACTGTTTTGTTCTTTGCGTTGTATATAGTTTGTATTTATTTATTTGTGCCCCCCGTTTGCCCAGTCTGATCCTTCCCCCCCATGTAAATAATTCTCCCCTTCCTTGTTATCCCTGTTTTTTTTTGTTAATACAGACATACACTTTTCATATTTAAGTTAGTTAGAAGTTCCTGTATATAGTTAGTATTAGTTAGAACAGCGTTCAAAGTAAACAAGTTTGACTTCACAAACAAGTGTCTGCTTTTATTTGTCCAGGAAAAGTCGGGGGGGGTGTGCTGTTGGGTGCTCCGTGGTGTGGGCGTAGGGGCAGGGAGTGTTGTGGAGGATGGGGGGGGGCAGTGGGGGGCCTGCCAGTGTTCACCCCGCGGCCTCATCGAAGTGGGCCGGCAGGGCCTCCTGGACCCGGGTCCCTTCGGGGTCCACCTGGCGACTGGGGGCAGCGGGTGGCTGCACATCGGCCCTGCCAGCCTCCACAGCCCAGCCCTGAAAGAAGGCCTCCCCCTTGCTCTCCACCAGATTGTGTAGGGCGCTGCACGCACCCACAATCTGGGGGATGTTGGTGGGGCCCGCATCCAGGCGGGTGAGGAGACATCTCCAGCGCCCTTTGAGGTGGCCAAATGAGCGCTCCACCACCTGGCGCACGTGGTTCAGGCGCTGGTTGAAGCGCTCCTGGCTGGCAGAGAGATGGCCCGTGTACGGGTGCGTGAGCCAGGGCCGGAGGGGGTATGTCACATCTGCGATGACGCAGAGGGGCATGGTGGTGTCCCCCACAGGGATCTCCCACTGGGGGATGTAGGTCCCCGCCTCCAGCCAGCGGCACACGCCCGAGTTCCGGAAAACCTGGGCGTCGTGGGTGCTGCCAGGCCAGCCCACATAAATGTCCTGGAAACGGCCCCGGCTCTCCACCAAGGCCTGGAGGACCACTGAGTGGTAGCCCTTCCGGTTTATGTAGCGCCCTCCACTGTGCACCAGGGCACGGATGGGAATGTGAGTCCCATCCAGAGCCCCGAAGCAATTGGGGAAGCGCAGGGTGGCAAAGCCCGCGATGGTGGCATCTAGGTCCCCCAGCCTCACGAGCCTGTGGAGGAGCATGGCGTTGATGGCACGCACGACCTGCAGGGGAAGCACACCTGCAGGGACAGCACCAATGAGGGGTGAGCAGGGTGTGCGTGGCCCTCCCCTGCCAGGGCCGCCTCCCCCCCCTCCCCCCGCGGGCCCTCTTACCTCCATGAGGACAGCCCCGACGGTGGCCTTGCCGACGCCAAACTGCTGTCCCACGGATCGGTAGCTGTCTGGAGTGGCCAGCTTCCAGACAGCGATGCCGACCCGTTTCTCCACTGGGAGGGCACGCCGCATGGCGGTGTCCTGGTGCCTGAGTGCAGGGGTGAGCCACTGGCATAGCTCCATAAATGTCTGCCGGCTCATTCTAAAGTTCCTGAGCCAGCGGTCGTCGTCCCACTCCCCAAGCACCAGCCGCTCCCACCAGTCGGTGCTGGTGGGGTAGCTCCACAGCCGCCAGCGTGTGAGGCGGGGGGCGGTCGGGGTGCTGCAGGGTTGGGGGTTGAGTCCTCCTCCCCTGCGGGCCACTCCTCCTCCTGTGTGGCAAGGAGGTGCTCAGCTGCCTCCCGCATGGCATGGAGCAGGGCTCGCCCTGCTCCTGCAGGGGCGGTTGGGTGGACCTCTGGCTGCTGCTGCTGCTGGGGGTCCATGACTGCGTCGCCCGAGGTCTGCGTGCCTATGGCTCTGCAGACCACGTGCTGTGCAGGCTGAGTGTGTCTGGGAGGGGCCCTTTAAGGGAGCAGCTAGCTGTTGCCCTGGAAGCGCTAGCCCACCGTGCGACCCTGTCTGCAGCTGTGCCTGGCACCCCTATTTCGATGTGTGTTACTTTGGCGTGCAGACTTTCCCTCGCTGCGCCTATTTCGATGTGGTGCTGCACATCGACGTTGCCAGCCCTGGAGGACGTGTAGACATTATTCATCACTTCGATGTAGGCTTCACGTGTAGACGTAGCTTTGGTGGGCCGGATGACTTGAGCTGGTCTGTGGAGCAGGCAGTCGTCCAGATATGGGAATATAGAGATGCCTTGCCTACTGGGGCAAGGACTTTGGTGAATACCCTCGGGGCAGCTGCAAGCCCAAAAGGCAGTATTTTGTATGATTCACAACTGAATCAAAGTGCAGAAATCATCTGTGTGCAAGAAGAATGGTGACATGAAAATAGGTGTCAGACGTCGAGAGCTGCAAACCACTCCCCCTCATCCAGTGCAGGGATCACAGTGAATAGGGTGGTCATTTTGAAATGCTGCCAGCGAATGTATTGTTCAATTGCTGTAGGTTTAGTATGGGGGGATGCTGGGAGAATGGAAAGAAGAAGCAATATGTATCCCTGGGCAATAATGTCTAGGACCCATTTTTTTTTGGTTATTGATGTCCACTGATGGTAAAGGGGACGTAGGTGATGCGATGATGGAATGTTTGTTTGTTCTGCATGGGTAAGTGTGGGAGGTTCGATGACCTCTTGATCAAAGCTTCAAGCCTGCTGCTTCAAGGCTGGTGGAAGGGCAGAGCGGTTGTTTGGAGTTTACGTTTCCGGTTTCTTGTTTTTTTGGTATTGAAATGGCATTGCCTGTAAGAGTGCCTCAAATGGCTGGTCTTTGTACCATTGGTATGGGGTGTATCTTTGCTTCCTGGATGGGGAAGAATACACTCCCAAGGTACATAAGGTGGTTCTTGTAT
Organism: Carettochelys insculpta; assembly: GCF_033958435.1. Classification (NCBI taxonomy): domain Eukaryota; kingdom Metazoa; phylum Chordata; order Testudines; family Carettochelyidae; genus Carettochelys; species Carettochelys insculpta. Next base: position 96,964,147 of record NC_134140.1, on the reverse strand, counting down.
CTTTGCTGGAACAAAGCATTTCATCTATGTTCATTGCAAATTTCAGTTTGTCGAATGGCAGATCTTCAGCCTTGGCCTGGAGCTCTTTCGGAATGCCCACTGCCTGGAGCCAAGATGATCTTCACATGGTGATTGCTGTAGCTATGGTTCTAGCTGCCGTGTCAGCAGAATCCAGTGCCATCTGCAATGATGTCTTTGTTGCAATGTGGGCTTCTTGGACTATAGCTCTTTGGGTGGATCATTTGTCTTCAAGTAGATAAGGTATCAACTCAGAGAGCTTTGGAACAGTTATCGAAACCATGATTAGCTAGTAAGGCTGAGTAATTGGCTATACGCAGTTGCAGGGTAGCAGAAGAGTATATCTTCCTGCTGAATAACTGCAGTCTCTTGTGTTCCGTACTGGCAATAGTATTCTTGTATAGTAAGGACCTCGATCTATGATGGGCAACTTCTACTATTAAGGAGTTAGGCTGTGGATTCTGAGATAAAAAGTCCATGGTCTTAGCTCGGGTGAAGTACTTTCTTGCAGATTGATTGTCAGTTGGAGTATGGTTGGATTTTTCCAGACATTGTCTGCTGCCTCCAGTATAGCTTCATCCAAGGGAAGAGCTACTCTTGTTGCAGTAGGAGGGTGTAGATTCTTTAAAAATGCATGTTGTTTCTCCGGTAATTCAATCAGTATGATTTCTTGGCTGACTGCCACTCTTCTGAATAGATCCTGAAATTGTTTAAGATTGTTTGGAGAAGTTTGATGGATGGGTAAAGGGCTTCAGTATGGTAAATAGCAGATTCAGCCTGTGGCGACTCTGGGGGGAGCAATGATTCAGTATTGCTGGGTAGTTGTGAATCATACAATTCTTTCTCCCTCACACTGGGAACAGAGGTTGGCAAGGGAGGGAATGAATGATGTCATCCCGTGGAATGTGGTTGTGAGTAGCTCCTGGAGGGACTAATATAACAGGGTGCTGGATGCAATCATGACCCAAAGCCATGTAATTCATATGAGTAGTGAGATGACGATGGTCATGGCAGTAACACGGTGCCCGAGAAATATTTGTGGATGAGTGTCTCAAAGAAAAGGCGCTTCTGTAGTGAAAATATATGTTGAATCTAGCAGAATATGGAGATAGATGGCTTTCATGAAATTGACTAGCTCTTGCAGGTGACTGGTTTCTTTATAAATCAGCTTGACAGTAGTGAGGTGATCTATAGTACTGTTGGTGATTGTCCACACTATATCTGTGAAATGCAGAGCTGGGGGTGGGGGTATAGTGGATCATCTTATCTGTGATCAGATTACAGAACTAGGGCTATTGTTGTCAGCAGGGAGCTTGCTTGGTTTAGTCCTAGCCCCTCTCGGTGCTAGGGGTGAATACTGCTGATGTCGAGCACTCAGTACCAGTTTTGCCAGTGCCAGTGGGGAACATGGCACTGTGCATTGATCAGGCACTGGTGCCTATAGAATGTCTTCAGGATCAGCCAGCACTGTGTTGTTTGAAGCTATCTTAGAAGATGGCTCTTTGATTTTGAGGATGCTAACATTGTGGGCTTAGGGACTTGGACTGAATGCCCGAGGTGCCCGGTTTGTCCCCCAGGCTGATCCTTGATCCAGGCATAGGGGATTGTTTTCAAAGGGACTGAGTTCCTAGCAGAGACAGGGGAGGATCCCTGACAGAAGAGACACTTCCCACGGGTGGCAATTCCATTTGAGGGTGAAGTGTCTTGTCAAACGGGAGCATTTTATGCCTGAGCTCCCTTTCCTTTCTTGTTCCGGCTGTTAAACTTTTACAGTCAGAGCAGCACTGGGGATGTGTGACTCCCAGAGGCAACCGACACATTCCAAGTGCCTGTCTGAAGCCAGCAAGGGGTCCCACCACTTGTGGCATTTTTGAAAGAATCCTGAAGACTTTTTTTTTTTGGTGACAAGCCAGTCTGTCAGGAAGCTTGACCTGAAACTGACGATGGGGGAGAAGTCCCTCTTCCTCACAGATGGATCCCTCTCTCTTTCTCTTTGAAGTATTGTGGAGTAATATAAAATTAACTTTGTACAAGAGAAAGAACAAGGTAGACACTAACTAACTAAACCTAATTCTGTCTATGGTTTCTGAGGTGAGATGAGAACCACTGCTCTGTGTGCAGCCAAGGGCAGCAAAGAAGCAACTGAGGAGAATGGGGCTGCGCACGCTACCCTGGCGGCCTGAAAGGCACATGCCAGGGTGGCACAAGCGCAGCCATACTCAGGACTGCTATGAAAGATCTCCGTGCTGTGGTGCTGGGTGAGCACAACACCTACCATGGAGCACCCACAGGGACAGCACTCGAAGAAGAAAAGTTTGTTCTTCATCAAGACCAGAAACAACTTTTATGAAGATCAACATATACCTAATGTGGAATATTTGCCATAGGTGGACACTGGATTATTTTTTTGCAAAAGAAGTGAGGAAGCTCTTTCAAGTAAGAGAGCTTTGATGTTGTTTCTCATATAAAGAACATAATAGCTGTTCCTGTCCGTTACTGGTATGGGGCTGAAGCAGAATGGCAATTTCATTGAGAATAAAAGGCAAATATGATGCACTTTTATTAAATTTGCATTCTCTTCAGCAATGTCTTGGGGGAAAAAAAATCAAAGTAAAAGACTCAAATAGGCATTCTAAAACATTACTATTCTGCAGGTAACAGCCTACACTACCCTTCATATTTTCAGACACAAGTGAATTCTTGACAGTGATGATACCAACAGTGACAGAGCACTTTTCAGACACTTAATACATAGTTCTTACATAGTGCTTTTCACCAGTAGGCAACTGTTTCTTGCCTGTTCTCCCCAGCAGAATCTCTCAGTTCAAGACAATAAATTTTTCCAATGAAAAATGAGGTTCTCTCTCCACTTACGTAATAAAAGGTACCAACCCATGAACAAACAACTGAAGCAGACAGTATCATTAATCTTAGATGGGGAATTGATATTTTTCCTGTGTCAGCCAGTTTCTTTTCAAAGAGCTGAACTATAAAATAGCTCCTGAAGGGAATACTCACAGTAAAAAGATTTCAGAAGTTATTTACAATGAACCTGCACATGGGCTTGCCACCATTATCTTCAGTAAATAAGGGCACTTCTGTATTTACAGTATCTCTCTATTCTTTCCTAAATTTACCTTAGAAAATGAGTATCAGGGAAAAAATTAAGTAATCTTGTTCATCTAAGGCAAATAGTTTTTAGAGTGGCTAATGTATCAATCACTCAAACTATGCAGAGGCAAGAAAAAGATTACTTTAAAAAAAAAAGAATTGACATAGAACAGTTACTACAAGTCACCTCGACCCAATTTGATACTATGAACATGGTAATGTTATAATTATTACAGCTGAAATGGGATACTGAGAACTATAGCCACTGTGACAGAGATTGTTGTCTACTACACAACATCCTACACTGCTAATTGAAGGTAACTGCTGGTTGAAACTCTCTCTTCTGGCACTCTCTCAATTGGCAACATCCCTGGATCGGCTGGCCCATGGTTGTTGGCAGGAGCAGAGAGCACTGGGACCAGAGATCTCCAGCTGTGAGGGGATGGGAACAGCCCTGCTGGTGGCAGGGAGCTTTGATGGAAACCTGCTCTGGGGAGCCCTATGGGAAGCCCTAAGGAGGTGAGCAGGCTGGGTGAGGGAGCCTGGGGTCTGAGAGAGACACTGTGGGGAGCCCTGTGGTGAAAGGGAGCCCAGCTGGGTCCCAGGACCCATGCAGCCCCGAGACACGGAGCCAGCTGGAAAGCCCTGCTGTGGCACAGAGTGCCTGGTACAAGCCCCACACCCCAAGACTGGGGAGCCTCCTGAAGACAAATAGCCAGACTGGCAGCCCCATGGCAGCAGAAAGCCCAGCTGTGGTGAGGAAGCCCTGCAGTAGGGAGCCAGCCTGGGAGCCTGGCTGGAAAAAGGAGCCCTGTGGCAGCAGGGAATCCCACAGCCAGCAGGGGCTGGGGAGGTAGGGGGAATAAAGAGTCCCACTGGGAGCCCTGACCAGAAGCCTGGTGACAGAGAGCCCTAGCAGGAGTGGAGCCCTGAGTGTGGTCAGGAGGGGAGCTGAGTTAGCAGGCCGGTAGCCTTCCAGAGCAGCCCAGAGACCTGACTTTCCCTAGTCTGGCAAATCCCCTCATTCAGGACCACTCCGGTCCCAAGGATGCCAGACCAAGGGGGTACAACTTGTAGTTCTATATATCACCAATATAAAAACCACACACTTTGTATAATACTGTGTGTATTTGCAGGAAAAATGAAGAATGCACAAATCCTTAGTTTTGATTCACTAAATTGTCACATTCTTCATAAAACAACCCACACCAACCTAGGCTTCTGTACAACAGCACAGCCTGCGGAAGCAGCATACATAATGAAAAACATACTTGAAAAAGCTATTCTGCCTCAGACAGAATTGATAAAGTTTAAATGGGTGCTGTAGAAAGAAAAAGTGAAAAAATGTGAGAGTAGCTTCCCCAAAAAGTTTCCAGTTTTGTTAAGATATTTTCCTCAACAAAAGCAGGAGTTTTTACAGGACATGTTGCAGGTGTTTGAAAGGTAATTCAAATATCGCAGACTTTAATTCTGTTCTGAGCATTGTAACCAACAAATTACAATTTTTAATTAACGTTATGCAAAATATAATCTAACATCGTGATACTAATATTTTAACAAGCAGCGTGTAATACTGCACAAATATGTTACTGTATATCAGTACTGAATTTGCTTCCACTCATTTCATTGTTCCATAAATTTATGAAATTTATTCTTCTCCGAACCGAAATAGGTATTTAACATGTAAGTTTGGAAAGTCACATCTCTTTCCATGTTTGAGTAATTGAGCACCCTATAGGATGGGACTCTAAGGCTATGTCTACGCTTGTGGTACTCAGGGTGATGGGAGATTACTAATGAAGTGCTGCAGTGAATATGCAGCACTTCTTAGGGAAATTCTCCCCTGCGGCATCTTCGAAGTGCTGGCATGTGTGTAGCCATGGGCACTTCGAAGTGCCCGTGCTACTTTAAAGTGCCTTTACTCTTCAAAATTTTGAGGAGCAAAGGCACTTTGAAGTGCCTGCGGCTAGACGGTATGCCGGTACTTCGAAGTTTGACAATTTGAAGTTATCACGGGGAAGAACTTGCCTAATGAAGTGCTGCATATTCATTGCAGCACTTCAACAGCAATTACCCATCACACTGATTACCATGGCCCTTTTGAAGAAGGGGGCAAGTGTAGACATAGCCTAAATGTACAAAGCTAGCCCCAAGATTATCTTAACACACACAGAGTACTAAAGGGTGCTGCGGGCAACACGTGCAGCAGTTTGCTTAAATATACATATAACTAATTATATGTACGTTATGTGAGTATACGAAGTTGTATCTTCCCTATGTTATAGATTATTATATAAACTCATAGCATGGTATACTGTATACATTGAGCAGAACTGATCAGCCGAAAACATGCATTGTTAGGATACGGTCTCACCTACATTTAAAGAGGAACAGTGTTTAACACAAATTAAACTGAAACTAATAGTAAAAAACAATCAGTAACAGTTTCATCATAAATGATACAGTACTGACTCAGGAAGGAATGCAAGATACAACAGAATATATAAAAGCGTCTCTGATTTTTACCTCAATTGTTTGCGGAGCTCTTCTAGTTCCACATTCTGCTCTGTAACGGTTTTCAAAAATTGTTGATTAGTCTGTAAAAGGAGGAAAGATTTGCAACATATTCTTTGTTCTGCTGAAGACAATTTACATGTAAAGTTTAGTTATACAGTGTTTTATCTGATACTCAGTATGTTAACTAATGAATGCAGATTTATTCATTCATTCTCTTTAATCTATTTATTGCTTATTTTATGTGGGCTTAGTAATACACATCCTCTGATCAGGCATCCCATTAAGGTAGTTTAACTACTGTCTAGAAATACTGACAATACTACCTTTACAGAATTCCAAACTATGAGTTCAAGCTCCTCTTAAATTATGGCTTGATTCAATTAAAAAAAAAAAACAAAAAAACCCCCACATCTATTTACTACAAACACTACTGGCATTTTGCAGCTGGTAACTAGTTCAAGTTATGTGACAGCTGTTGAAGCATCATAAAACATTATATAACATTATTTAAGCTTCAGAGGATTCATGTTTTATAATATTTAACTAGAAATTTAAAACAAATCACAAACTTATTTTGAGGAAAAAGCCAAATCCTACTTTTAAATTATGGTTTGACAGTGGCAGTGAAAAACACAAACCACACCACACCAAACCAAACCAAACAAAAAAACCCCACAGTAGTATACCCAATACCTTCAGCTATAATGGGACTAACTCATGAACACAGATCAACCATAGGTGCCCACATCAAGAGTCTGTTCACGAGGCTGTGAAGTGACATCTCATGCATATGCCAAGGAGTGTATTAGTTTAATTCCCATATCAAATTTATGTATCCTTAAAATCTTAAGGTGAGGAAGCCTGGGTTTGGGAGGCTGGGCTAAAGTAGCGCAAAGAGGTCTATAATATCCCACAGCTGACAGTTTCGAGCCAGCTTTCTAAGGATTTTCTACTGATTTCTTCTATTAGTACTAGTTTTCTTTAAATCTTGAAATTTTCCTCTGCTATAATACTCTCTCACATCTCATCACCAGTGGAGTGAGCCTGGTCCTTCAACTCCTAAGGAGGGAGCATGAGTACAGTGTTATATTAAGCATTTGCAATTGTACATTCAAACTGCATTTATGTAACTGACCGAGATCAAATTGATATGTGATCACCACCTTAGAGACACTTGAATGTGCAAAATTTCACTACTGGTTGTACTAAAAATTGTGCTGTATCACATCACTTACAGTGTGTGTGTGATTGCTGTGAGTCCTGAGACCTGCCTCAAGACTCCGAGCTCATTTAGTTCTTAATATCTGTCGTCCCAGGTGGAGGGTGAACCTAGGGAATCTTGGGTCAGACTGGAAAACCGTTACCCAAATTAAGATCCCTACCCAAATTCCTGACTCTGGTCAACACTTTGTAGAAGTGATTTCAGGAGATGTTGATCCACTCTTTTGCAAGGGGGGGAGATCAAGCCCTTCCATGGTATCTCAAATGTGTAAGCCAAGATTGCTCAGCAGTTCTGGGAAAAACTTGGCTTAAAGCTCGTTGGACCAAAAGCCAACACATAAGAGTGGATAAAGTGGTTTCAAAGCCCCAGAAGCAAAAGCCAAGAAAATAATCCTAAAAATATTGATCATAAATGTCAAGGACATCGATGTGAGTGATATAATTCACAGAACACTGGTAAATATGGTGCAGAACTGGCTTGTATGACACGCAATTATGGGAGACATAAAAACATGCTGGACAAATTTAGTTTTCATTTAAAATGAAGTAACTTCCTTGCCTTTTCCTTGAGATCATGCTTTCCAGACTCAAATTTAATATAATGCAAACTATATACTTGGGTGAAAGCTTGTTATCAATTTCTCCTAAAGATCACAAATTTTTTACCCTCACAGACACCCAGGAATGGCTATTGGTGTCCGAAGACCCTGGATATTGGGGTGGATTCCAAATATCAGTTTACCCTCTCAGAGCAGTGATGAACAGACAATAGCTGAGTGCAGAAGGCCACCATAAGCTTCTAACTATCTTGCTGCCTGTGGATGAAAAATTTCCTCTGCCGAACAGCCAAACTATCAACGACCACTATCAATGGTCAGCAGCATGAATGGCAGTACAGCTGAGAAGACTGTGAATACGGTCAACTCCCAGCTCTGACACAAACTCAGTTTGTAGTCTTGCATATCACTCCGGATTCAAATCTCTTTTTTAAACATTTCCATCTGTGTTAACTCTGACATTTAGAAAGGGAAGAACATGGATAACACAGGTTTCATATTGTAAGAGTACAAGTCCTATGCTCTTTTCATAAGATAGATGTAGGATAGAGGGAAAGAAGGAGACAACTTCACTGCAAGACTGTCTGGGATGGGCTACTCTGTAAATTACTTACTGGAGGGAAGGAGTAACACAACCTAGTTTATACAGTAAGAGTAAAAAAACCACCAATTATGACAAGTTATGATACGGCCAAATTTCTTGCATTATATGATGACCTTATCCAAAGACAGCACCGTTGTGTGTCATGTTATTAGACATGTAAAGGCTGACGTCTTTATGGTTTTCCTTTATTAATGACCAATTGTGATAGGACATTCATATCATACTAGCCCTGAAAGTACTAAAAAAGCTGAGAAGGTCAATTAGTGTGATAGGCCACAAATGAGAGAATATGGTTGAAGAAACAATCCTATTCGAAGATCAAGTTAAGGTGAGCAGGTGTGGGGCAGGCTAGAATAAAGCCAGGAAGCTTGTAACACAAATAGCTGCAGTGAGGAAGTCTATAGTCATCCTCTACTTGTTAGAGAGCAAAGAAGGGAATCTAGGAAAAGAGTAGGTCCCTAATGGAACCTAGTCTGAAAAGAGTAGAAAAAGAAAGTGACAGAGAGGTAGAAAGCAACCCAGTGAGGGAGCAGGCAGACTGGAAAGCAACTTGACCCTGGCTGAACATTGTAGGATCTATCAGTGGTAACCAATAGGAATTCAAAGATCTCCACACTTGTGGTTGTCATCTTTCCATATTTGCCACATTATTTGCATTCCCACTGTACCCCACCCCCTACTCTCAATAAATGCTCTCCCCCTCCCCAAGAGCCAGGCTCCCCAAAAGCCAAGCACTCCCAGCTCCTCTGCCTGTAAATAAATGCTCTCCCCCTCCCCGAGAGCCAGGCACTCCCAGCCTCCTGGCAAATAAATGCCCTCCCCGTCCCACTAAGCCAGTCTCCCTCAGCCCCCTCCTGGCCCCCTGCTCTAACTGAACGTCCTTCCCAGAACTAGGCACGCCCATCCCCCTATTCCAATTAAAGACTGACAACAACTCACAGTGGGGAGGAATAGCTCAGTGGATTGAACACTGGCCTTGTAAACCCAGGGTTGTGAGTTTAATCCTTGAGGAGGCCATGTAGGGGTCTTGGGCCAATAGAGTTTTAAAAATAGTCTGTCAGGGATGATGATGATGCTTAGTCCTGCTGAGAGGGCAAGGAACTGGACTCAATAACCTTTCAGTGTCCCCTCCAGCTCTATGAGAGACATATGAGAGCTGCTGCCACGTGCTTCTCCCGCCAAGAGGTGGGGTGCACGCACAGAGCAGGCAGATGTCACTACCCCATGTGTGGCTCTCAGGAAGAGCCACATTTAAAAGACTCCAAGAGCCAAATTCGCCACATGTGGTGAAGGTACTGAACACCGTGGGTCTAGAATAATGGGTAAGCTTAGGTTCCCCTACTAGCCACATTGCCTGGCCACCTGGTCCAGTGAGATCATACCACCCAGTAGGGGAAACCACATAGTGATCTGGAAGGAGGGCTCAGTCATGAAGAGGAAACCACAGCTCCCAGAGGGAGGAGACCACCAGGGGAACTATTGGACCTAGAAGAGAGCTTTATCCCCAGAGGAAATTCCACCTGTGGTGAGCACAGTAGCTTCACATACACACACGTAGACTGACACATTTAATAGTGTGAAAATGTGAATGTGCTGACAAGAAGGATTCACTTACCAACTCTGCTTTTTCATTGGCTAATCGAAGTTGCTCAGTCAGTTGCTGAAAGCCAGCCAACTGATCCTAAAACAGGAAATACAAGGCTTGAAATCATCACAACCATAAAGGGCTTGTAATTATTTTAAATGAATTTTAAGGTCAACTGAAAGCATTTTCAACAAATAATGTACATTACGTTTTGCACAGTCAGTGTTAATCTAATTACATGTCCAAAAAAGTAAAATACTTGTAGGATTTGACAGAGTAAATCTTTGGGTACATCAGATTGATTACTGAAAAGGGCCTAAAGCTTTAGGGTCAAGTTCTGAGCAGTTACATAATGCACCTCTCCTAAATAGGTACGAACATTGCAGTGTGCAAACAAACATAAACATTTAGACCATTCCCGTGTCTCCAGAACGCCCTTGATCCAAGCTTTGACACAGAGGATCCTCAGAGGAGGTCTCTCCCAAATTACTGGTTGCAGGGGAGGTAGGGAGGGAAGTGAACAATGTCTTCTCTTCCACTTTCACTTGTGATGTTTAGATTTCCTGGCATACATACTGCTGCAATTTAGCCCACAGACACATTAAACTGTGCAGCCTGAGGTATGGTCTGAGCCTTTTAAAAGTAAATAAATATGAACTTATTTTTGAAGGGTGTTGAAGAACCATGTAACTGGAGTCTTGCTCCAGTTCACTGTATTTCTTTATATACACAGCCACCGCAATATGCAAGTCCCATCTGATTGTCAGAGGGCACATACAAAATATAGCTTAACTGTAGTAATAGATCAGGAAACAGTCATTTCTGAAATTTACAATAGTCTTTGACCATTACATCATATTTAGATGACTCATGGAATACATTTAGTGTCAGAAGAGTAAGTAACGATAGTGAGGTATACCATTTTATATTCGACTAACTTATAAGACCTGGAATTTTTCCATACAACCATGGCATGCCAAAAGAAACAATACACTCAAAATTACGTTTTGTTTTTGCCTTTCTACCACATGAATCTGTGCTTCAGTCATGTGCCCCTGATACCGCTGCTGGAGTTGATCTAGTTCTTGTGATACTGTCTGCCAGAGCTCTAGTGCTTGCTCTTTTTCCTAGAAGATTTAAAAACAAGGAAGATTATATTAAAATTCCGTTAATAGAACACGTTTACTTTGACGTGAAACACTTTAAAAACCAGGGACTCTATATTGAAGAAATGTAATAAAACTTCTATAAACATGACTTCATATTTGTATTCTTTCACCATCAAGATACAGTGATTACTAGACATCTTTATTAAATGAATGGAGGGTAGAAACTGCTTTCCAAAGCACCCCCTCAGCTACGCTAAGCTATGGTATGGATCTCAGAAATGTATCAAGATACTTTTATAGAGCTCTTCTGAAGTCTCCTAATGCAGTTCTCTTGCTCTCTTCTCTCTCTCCCCACCCTACCCTTCCATAACACCAAAAAGCAGACTCAAGGCAGGGTGGGTTTTTTTTTGTTTAAAAAAAGTAAGTAAACCATTCAGTGACAATTCACTATTCTGCTACTGGAGTCAGTGGTACAGTTTTGCACCCCTATTCACAATACACCAAATTTAGAGAAGCCAAAATATTTCAAGAAAGCATGATTGATGAAGTTGGGAGAGATTCCAGATGACTGGAAAAGGGTAAATATAGTGCCATTTACAAAAAGGGAAAAAAGAACAAGCCAGGAAACTAGAGACCAAACAGTTTAACTTCTGTGCCTGGAATGATAATAGAGAATATAATTAATCTGCAAACATCTGGAAGAAAATAAGGTAACAGGTAACAGCCAGCATGGATTTGTGAAGAACAAATCATGACAGACCAATCTGATAGATTTTTTTGACAGGGCAACAAGTCTTGCGGATAAGGGAGAAGTGGTGGACGTGGTATACCTAGACTTTAAGACATGTGATACGATCTCACATGATCTTCTTATCAATAAACTAGGCAAATACAACTTAGATGGCCTACTACAAGATGGGTACATAACTGACTGGATAATTGTTCTCAGAGTAGTTATTAATGGTTCACAGCCATGTTGGAAGGGCATAACAAGTGGGATTCCACAGGGGTCTGTTTTGGGACCAGTTCTATTCTACATCTTCATCAACAATTTAGATATCGACACAGAGGGTACGCATATTAAGTTTACAGATGATACCAGGCTGGGAAGGGTTGCAACTGTTTTGGAGGATAGCATCAGAATTCAAAATGATCTGGACAAACTGGCAAAATGGTCAGAGGTAAACAGGATGAAGTTTAATAAGGGCAAATGCAAAGTACTCCACTTAGGAAGAAACAATCAGCTTCATATATACAAAATGGGAAGTGACTGTCTAGGACAGAGTACTGTGGAAAGGGATTTAGGGGGTCATAGTGGACTACAAGCTAAATATGAGTCAACAGTGTGATGTTGCTGGGGAAAAAAATAAAAAAAAACAAATATGATTCTAGGATGCATTAACAGGAGTACTGAGAGCAAGACATGGGAAGTCATTTTTCCGCTCTACTCAGTGTTCATTAGGCCTCAATTGGAGTACTGTGTCCAGTTCTGGGCACCACATTTCCAAAAAGATGTGGAGAAGCTGGAGAAGGCCCAGAGAAGAGCTACAAGAATGATTAAAGGTCTAGAGAACATGAGCTATGAGGGAAGATGGAAAGAACTGGGCTTGTGTAGTTTAGAAAAGAGAAGACTTTGAGGGGACATGATAGCAGTTTTTAAGTACCTAAAAGAGGGTTACAAGGTGGAGAGAGAAAAATTATTCTCCCTGGCATCTGAGGATAGGACAAGGAGCAATGGGCTTAAACTGCAGCAAGGGGAGTTTAGATTGGACATTAGGAAAAATGTCCTAGCTGTCAGGGTAGTTAAACACTAGAGTAAATTGCCCAGTGAAACTGTAGAATCTCTATCACTGGAGATATTTAAGAGCAGGTTAGACATCTGTCAGGAATGGCCTGGACGGTGGTTGCTCCTGCCATGAGGGCAGGGAACTGGACTCGATGACCTTTTGAGGTACCTTCCAGTCTAGTGTTCTCTTATTCTATGACTGTCATTTTAAAGACCTGAACACAATAGGGTCTGCTATTTTTAAATCATACCATCTTTCAGAGTTTAATTGAAAAACATGTGGCTTCTATCAAGAGTTCTGAGACTGTTTGATTGAACATCTTCAAAGGTTTGAATCAAATAGGCTGGTGTTCAAACAGCTAAGTAAGCTTAAATTATGTGGATTAGCACTCAGAGAAATTGTAAGAGTTGCACCTGTGCAACAAGAAAATTTGTTCCTTTGTATTCAATAGGCAGGACTTGATCCTTTTATAGTGCAGATGTTAGAGAACCTAACCTTTTCTAGCCTTAGATTCTGCAATTTTCTACCTTCCAAAAGAGTCAAATTGTTTCTCATTTCACATTTATGATCTTTTTGACCAGTGTTTGGCAAAATTATTGAGAATACTTCTTGAAATATTCACCACTGGATGAACAAAACTTTCACAATCATACTTCATCACCATTTCCCCTCTTTGGGAATTCAGAAGTCGGTATGGCTGTGTCTACACTAGCCAAAAACTTCGAAATAGCCATGCAAATCGTCATTTCGAAGTTTACTAATAAAGCGCTGAAATACATATTCAGCGCCTCATTAGCATGCGGGCAGCCGCGGCACTTCGAAATTGACGCGGCTCGCCGCCACGCGGTTTGTCCAGACAGGGCTCCTTTTTGAAAGGACCCCACCTACTTCGAAGTACCCTTATTCCCATCTGCTCGTAGGAATAAAGGGACTTCAAAGTAGGCGGGGTCCTTTCAAAAAGGAGCCCTGTCTGGACGAGCTACGCGGTGGTGAGCCACGTCAATTTTGAAGTGCCGTGGCCGCCTGCATGCTAATGAGGCGCTGAATATGTATTTCAGTGCTTCATCAGTAAACTTCGAAATGGCCATTTGCATGGCCATTTCGAAGTTTTTGGCTAGTGTACACACGGCCTATAAGTAATTACATACTAGTACAAAATAAAAACTTTGAGTCCAAAAATCCAAAGACAAACTCTTTCAGAACTGGTAATCAAATGCAGCTGTGTTTGTAGGTTATAAATAACTAAATAAAGATAGTACTCTTTCATATTCCTAATAAGAAAGATGGTTACAAAAAGGGATTCCTCACTAGCTGATGAACATGTTTTCCAAAGAAACCAGCCAAAGAAAGTAGAAGCTGTGTTTTAAATCACTCACTTGATTGGCTAGTTGTAACTGATTTTGAAGGTTTCTTACTATTTCTTCATCTGCAAACACATCACTCCCCAAGGCACTGACAGAAGGAAGAGCCTCCAGTTGCTTCTCAACAGTTTCTTTCAATTCTTCATGCAGCCTGTGATACAAATAAGTAATGCAGTAAAACTGTGCTCTTCTAACAAGTTACAAAAAAAATAAAAACCACTGCCGTTTGGAATAGCATAATTTCAGCAGCTGTAAAGCTGATTAAAACTGAATGTTTTAAACAAGATACATTTTCAGCATACTTCCTAAAGGTAATTGGAATTTTAGATTAATTTTTAATTATCTTTGAGTGTATCATAAATATGAACACTAATTTAAATGCATGAAATTACAAATTGTATAACGTTCTCAAAGAGGTAACAGTCATACAGTATCCTTGTTTTCCTCTCCAGAAGAAACTTACCAAATACTAAGCATTTTCCTCCATCCTTATGAGTCCATACCAAGGTGGTATAAACTTCTAGTCTATTATATTTTTAGCACTAACTCACTCATGTGAGCCTTGATGGTGTGAATGAAAAGTTCCCTAACATATGTAAACATAGTACTGTTAGAAATGGAACCACACGGATGTCTCCCATGGAATTCTTAGTGAGCAACAAGTTCACACAGGTCAGTTAGGCCACAGCTACACAATAGCGTTATTTTGAAATAATCCATTCCGGAATAACTATTCCAAAATAACTAAACTTCTCCTCTTCCTCCTCACCCCTCCCCCAAAAAAACCCCACAGCTACACACAAGAATGCATTTCTAAATAGCACATCCAAATACATAGAGCCTATTCTGAAATAGTGCCATTGGACATCATTTTGGCTTATATGGAAATAGTGCTATTCTATGTTTTAATAGCGTCTATTTCAAAACACCTATTTCAGGGTAGGTGTTATTCCTCCTGCAATGGGGTTTACAAATTCAAAATAACATGCCTACTATTTCGAACTTATTTCAAAATAGTATAGATAGTGCATAGTGTAGATGCTTGCAAAGTTATTTCAAAATAATAGCCATTATTTTGAAATAAAATGCTGTGTAGATGTAGCCTTACTGAACAACGTGCTTCTGGGGACTGAATCTTAAATCCCTCTCTTGGGAATAAAGCTCCATGTGGTGGAGCCCTAAGGTTATTTCATCCAGAAGGTCAGCTATTAAAAATAAAATCTATATCTTTGCGAGCATTTCTGTTGTGCATATACACCAGCTTTTATAAATGTCATTGATGCCTGTCACTGAGACTAATGTAAAATAATGTATTAAAGGTCTAATTCAAGTCTCAGTGTTAATCTCCATCATGAATATTAGCACATCTTGTGTCCTCTTATCTAACTTCTTCCAACTTGAAAGTACACATTTGTAAACATACTCAATTCTAAATTAGCTGAAGTCTAAGGGGAAAAACAAAAACTAAATTAAAAATGCAGGGTTTCAGATGCTTTTCTAGGTTTTGCAAATGATATTTTCACATTTCCCCCCCATGTCTTAGGCATAAATAAACTTAAAAGCTTTCATATCCTCTGTAAGCACTACTTTTGTAGTAATTGTACACTTAGTCAAGAGATCAGAATTGCTTTGGGTGAAAGTGAGAAGCATGGGTCCTTAAATGATAGCATATGCTCTAAAAATGTAAAATTGTGATCCAGTGGAGGAAAAAGTAGAGCTCTGCAGAGCTATGGGTAAAACTTTGCATTTGCCATTGAAATGAACAGTTTCTAATCTTCTCTTCCCCATACGCCATAGATGAGAGTGACTATGATTGAGACCACTAGTAACTTTATTTACACTAAAATAAACCATTAATCAATAGTTTATTCCAACTATCTTGTCACAGACAAGGTCAGCTCCCAGACTGCTGCACCAGGCAGCACCGTTTGGGTAGGAGGTGCACAGCCCTCAGAGGGAAAAGCAAAGGTTCAGAACTATTTAGAAAAGCTGGATATACACAAATCCATAGGGCCAGATTTAATCTATCTGAGGGTGCTGAGGGAGTTGGCTGACGTGATAGCAGAGCCATTGGCCATTACCTTTGAAAGCTCCCAGCAATCAGGGGAAATTCTGGATGACTGGAAAAAAAGCAAATATAGATGCCCATCTTTAAAAAAGGGATGCAAGAGAATCCAGGGAACTACCAACCTGCCAGCCTCACTGCAGTCCCCAGAAAAATCACATAGGAAATCCTGAAGGAATCCATTTTGAAGCACTTGGAAGAGAAAAGTGATCAGGAATAGTCAATATGGATTTGCCAAAGGCAAATCATGCCTGACCAACCTGATTGCCTTCCATGATGAAGTACCTGACTCTGTGGATATCGGGAAGGTGGTGGATGTGATACACAGACTGAAACTCCGAAATCCAGAATTCACTTTTCTGGCAAGCCCACAGATCATCTTGGAAGAGGGAGTCCCAAGGCTGGGAGCAGGAGGGGCCATCTAGACCAGTGGCCAGAGTCCAGGGCAGGGCAGCCACAGCTGGGCTGGCAGCAAGGGGAGCAGGGGTGTGGGGTGGGCTGCGGGGAGCACGAGCCGGGGAGTCCAGAAGCAGCAAGAGCCTCACCCCAGGAACAGTAGCTGGGGCTGGAAAGTTGACAGACCAGGCCATGGAGCAGCTCATGGCTAGGGGTGGTGAGAAGCTGTGGCGCAGGGAAACCATGGTGAGGGCCAGGAAATGGCAGCTGATCCATGGCTGGGGAACCTTCAGGGGTCAGAAGGCAACAGGTGACAGCTGGGAGGGGAAGAGAGGCTGGAAGCCAGCAGGGGGGCATTGCCCTTCCCTGGTCCAGGACTGTTCAAGTCCAGAGGGTGCCAGACCAGACAGGTTCAACCTGTACCTAGACTTTAGCAAAGCTTTTGATATAGTCTCTCACAGTATTCTTGACAGCAAGTTAAAGAACTATGGATTGGATAAACAGACAGAAACATGGACAGAAAGCTGGTTAGATCATCAGGCTCAACAGGGTGTGATCAATTGCTTGACACCAACCGACATCGAGCCGAGTACCGCAAGGTGTATCAGTGTAAATTATCTTCAGAGTTGTCTGTCAAATCAATTAAGACATTGGAAAATTTATTCAAAGTCTCTTTGCTGAAGGACTAAGCTTACTCAAATGCACAGGTGCCCTGAATCAGACCCATTCAATTTCTTGGTTAAGGAAACCCTCATTCTTTGATTCTGAAGTCCCAAAATTAAAGCTGGCTGTACGTTGGGCCTCCAAAAGCTGCTGCCTCTAACCCCAAATAAGTTAGCAGTAGGCAACCTCCATTGAAGCATTTAAGGATGACCCCTCCCATCCCCTGCTACTGCCCTCTGTTAGAGATTAATCAGGAGTGATAGGCAAACATGACCATAAGAGCTAGAAATGTTTTTCTTTTTTTGTTTTAAATGACAGCTGAGATTCTGCAGATACTAATGGTACTAACACAAAAAAACTTGTTCTGACTGAACAGACTTTTTTTTAAATCAAAGAATCCTAATACCTGAATATTGCTGCAAATGCTTTCAAATTAACCTCAAGTTTTTTGAAGACTATATTCAGTCTGAAAAGAATTCTGATAATGAGACGAGCTAAATGGTAGCTATTACTATATTAGCATAATTCCCATTGTCATTAATAGCAACCGTCTGCCTATGCAAACAAAAAACCTTCATGTAATACTATGATAAACACCTCACAAAAATAGATTTCAGTTACTGCTCACTTACAAAAGGATAGGAATCCAGTGTTACTTTGAAACTTGCAAGTAGCCCTGCTTTTCTCTTGAAGAATTAAGACACAAAAGCCGCATCTACATGAGCCGGCTACTTCGAAGTAGCCGCGCCAACTTTGAAATAGCACCCGCCACGTCTACACGTGGCGGGCGCTATTTCGAAGTTGAAATTGACGTAAGGCAGCGAGACGTCAAAGTCATTATCCCCAACAGGAGATGGGAATAGCGCCCTACTTCAACGTTGAACGTCGAAGTAGGGCACATGTAGGCGATCCGCGTCCCGCAACATTGAAAGAGCAGGATCCGCCATGGCGGCCATCAGCTGAGGGGTTGAGAGACACTCTCTCCAGCCCCTGAGCTCTATGGTCACTGCACGCAGCAGTCCCTTAAAGCTCCCCGCCCCCTGTGCTCCTGTGCAGGAAGCTGAGAGCACGTGCAGGTGGCAGCACAGCCACGCAGCCAGCCTGCATGTCTCTCTGCAGCCCCAACCCACCACCCCCACAGCGATGGCAGCCAGCCAGCCCGGGAAGAGACAACAGGGCCCCTCCTGGATGGAGGCCGAGATCCGGGACCTGCTGGGGCTCTGGGGCGAGGAGGAGGTGCTCCAGGTAATGGGGAGCAAGAGGCGGAACACAGATACGTTTGCTCAGCTGGCTGAGGACAGGGCCTGGCTGCCCAGGGTCACCCTGCCCGCACTCCTGACCACTTCAGGAGTAAGGTGAAGGAGCTGCGGCAGGGTTCCACCTGGGCCCAGGATGCGGCCAGCTGATCTGGGGCCTCGGGTCCCCTGGGGCGGGGTGGGACACCCATCAGCAGCAGCAGCATCTCCTGGGGACGGGGAACCAACAGCAGAGGTGGGGGGAACAAGGGCCACAGGTCGGGGCCCACACTAATGGCTGTCTCCACTCTTCTTCCCCCGTGTTCCGCAGCTGCACCATCAGAGGGCCCGGAGAGCGTCGGCGAGATGTCCGTGATCCCGGAGAACCCACCGGGGCCATCCCAGCAGGCCAGCCCCTTGGCGGAGCACCGACCAGACCCAAGACAGGGCCGACAGCAGAGCCACCACCACAGGACGGCCATGGACTCCGGCGTCAGCTGGAGGTGTCAGAGCGGCACCTGCGGGTGGAGGAGCAGCGGCTGGAGATCCAAGAGCGAGCGCTAGTCTGGTGCTAGGAGGCATGGGGGGCCTTCATGAGCACATTCGAGCGCATAGCAGAATACCTGACCCCCCATGCCGTGCCGCCTGCCGCTCCGACCGCTGTCCCACCACCGTCCGCCACCCTGGGACCTGCCGCTGAGGGGGACCCGGGGCCTGCAGACACCCACCGGCCATATCTGCTGGTTCACCCGGCCCCCACCCAGCCTCAGCCAGGGCTCCGGCCGAGGCGAGGGTTGCGCCCTCCAACCCCGGGCGCCGGACAGTAGGGGTGCGGGACCGAGGACGTGGCCCCCCCACCCCCTGTACATATCCCCCATTATTTCTATATAGTTTGTGTTGGACCCCTGTTCTGTTATGGCACCTGCCCCCCCATGTAAATAGTTCCCCCCTTTTGTTCTATATATATATATATATATTGTATTAATAAGACATTTCACTGTTTGCTTTCAAAAACAGGTCCATTTATTTGCAAGAAAAGTGGGGGGCTGTGTGCTCTTGGGTGCTCTGTGGTGTGGGCGTGGGGGCAAGGAGTGTTGTGGAGTATGGTGGGGTGCAGTGGGTGGCCTGCCAGCGTTCACCCTGCGGCCTGGTCGAAATGGGCCCGCAGGGCCTCCCGGACCCGGATCCCCTCGGGGTCCAGCTGGTGACTGTGGGCAGCGGGTGGCTACACGTCGGCCCTGCCAGCCTCCACAGCCCAGCCCTGGAAGAATGCTTCTCCCTTGCTCTCCACCAGGTTGTGGAGTGTGCTGCACACACCCATAACCTGGGGGATGTTGGTGGGGCCTGCATCCAGGTGGGTGAGGAGACACCTCCAGCGCCCTTTGAGGCGGCCAAAAGTGCGCTCGACCACCCGGCGCACATGGTTCAAGTGCGTGTTGAACTGCTCCTGGCTGGCTGTGACATAGGCCGTGTAAGGGTGCATGAGCCAGGGCCGGAGGGGGTACGCCACATCTTCCAGCAGGCAGCACAGGACCAAATTTCTGAATACCCGGGCGTTGTGGGTGCTGCCAGGCCAGCCAACATAAATGTCCAGGAAGCGGCCCCGGCTGTCCACCAAGGCCTGGAGGACCACCGAACAGTAGCCCGTCCTGTTGAGAAAGCGTCCTCCGCTGTGCTCTGGGGCACGGATGGGGATATGGGTCCCATCCAGAGCCCCAAAAGCAATTTGGGAAGCCCAGGCTGGCAAACCCCGCGATGGCAGCATCCAGGTCCCCAAGCCGCACGAGCCTGTGGAGGAGCAGGGCGTTGATTGCGCAGACGACCTCCAGGGGAAGGACATGAGAGAGCACCAGTGAGGGGTGTGCAGCGGGGGTCTGGTCCTCCACCCCAGGGCTCCCCCATCCCAGGGCTCCCCCCGCCCCCGGGTCCTCTTACCTCCATGAGGACAGCCCCAACAGTGGCCTTGCCCACGCCAAACTGCTGCCCTACGGATTGGTAGCTGTCTGGAGTGGCCAGCTTCCAGACAGCGATGCCGACCCATTTCTCGACCGTGAGTGCACGTCACATGGAGGTGTCCTGGTGCCGTAAGGCAGGGGTGAGCCACTGGCAGAGCTCCAGGAACATCTGCCGGCTCATGCGGAAATTCTGGAGCCAGCGGTCATTGTCCCACTCGCCAAGCACCAGCCGCTCCCACCAGTCCGTGCTCATGGGGTAGCTCCACAGCCGGCGGTGTGTGCGGCGGGGGGTGGGTCGGAGGGCAGCAAGGTCTGGGGCTGCTTTCTCATCCCCTGGGGGCAGCTCCTCTTCCGCGAATAAAAGGTGGTCAGCTGCCTCCTGCATAGCATTGAGCAGGGCAAGCACTGCTCCTGCAGGGGCAGGTGTGTGGACCTCTGGCTGCTGCTGCTGCTGCTGCTGCTGCTGCTGGGGGTCCATACTGCTTCAACGAGATGTGCATGCCTGTGGCTCTGCAGACTGCGTGCTGTGCAGGCTGAGTGTGTCTGGGAGGGGCCCTTTAAGGGAGCGGCTAGCTGTTGCCCCGGAAGTGCTAGTCCGCCCTGTGACCCTGTCTGCAGCTGTTCCTGGCACCCTTATTTCGATGTGGACCGCTTTGGCGCGTAGACGCTCCCCTGCAGCACCTAGTTCGATGTAGTGCTGCCCAACATCAACATTGAACCTTGACGGCACCAGCCCTGGAGGACGTGTAGACACTATTCATCGAAATAGCTTACGTGTAGATGTAGCTATAGGGACACTGTCAACTCAAATGTCATTTAATTTCACTGTAGCTACTGTTACAAGCAGTACCCAAGATTATTATAACCAGTGGTAGTTTTTTTTTTTTTTTTTTTGGTGCGCCAGTACTCACACCTTGGCATCCCCAGCTGAAGAAGTGGCTGAGATTGGGAAGGTGGGTAAGCTGGTGGAGTACGGGTTTTTGTTTTTTTTTTTTGTTTTTTTTAAAAAGCACTGATTATAATAAACGATACAGAAAAAAAAAAGGATCCAGAAAAAAAAGTATGCAAAAGTTTAAAAAACTATTTCTCCTGCATGATTTAGTCTTGGGCTACACTAGGAGAATAGGCTGAATTTCTAAAGCGTCAGTCCACATTACAGGGGTCACTTCATTGACTTTAAGGGCCCCTACAGTCGACCATCTTAGCCATGTGTTCCCAGGGTTGCAGACAAGCTCCAATATGGAGTGTGCAGTTGATCCAAGACCTCATCGTTGTGCTGGGAAAATTATAAAGCAGAAAAAAAGAAATGCAGACATGTACACCAAGATCTTTTAGGGCACAGAACATAAGGATTCATCAGGGACACCCAGCAGTGCTGCATGAAAATAAAGGAGCTCAGGCAGGCAAATCATAAAACAAGTGACGCAAATGGATGTTCTGAATCATCACCACAAACGTGCCCCTTCTATGAGTAGCTGCATGGGATTCTAAGGAATGACTATAGCTGTCCCCAAAAACTCTGTGGATCCCTCCAAAAAGATTCCTCGGGAAGCCTCCAGCAACAGGAGGAGGACATGGAGAATGAGGAAGAGGAAAATGACGGTGGCAATGGACAGCAGGCAAATGGAGCAGCTGATCTTGCCAAGAGCCAGCATCTTTTTGTAACGTTAGATCTCATCCCCTCCTTGCAAGATGTTTTGCAGATGGACCCTGATAACGGGCAGAGTACCTCTGAGTTCTCCTTTTTAATCACGTTATAAGTGGGTTAAGGCAACTGGGTGTGATCCGTGGGTGTGATCTTAATGTCTGGCCTTCAGTTATGTTTTGTTGCAGTGTGCTTAACAGCAGGCTCTTTGACAACTTACTGCACCATCCTCACTCCCCACCAACAGATGCAGGAGGAAATGCACACAGAGGACGATATGCTAATAGAGCACACGGAAGCCACCTGCACAAACAGGGGAAAGCTGAATGCATGGAAGAGAACCATGGCAGAGCACAGTTGGGCTGATCAGGCAGAAAGGAGAGTGGATCATGAGGTGAGGAAAGAATTCAGATGGTGTGAATTGGAGACCCAGGAGGACAAAGTGCAGCCGATGAGGCAGCAAACAGAGCTCCTGAGGTGCCTGATGCAGCAGCCCAGAACCCCACTGCAGCTCATGAGGAACCACATGCCTTCCTCGTCATGTTCCCCAGAACGCTGCAGGTGTGTGCGTGTGTGGGGACAGGGGTCAAAGACAGTCATGCATTCCACTCCCAGGGACACTTCTGAAAGCAGAAGGATGACATTCCTGCACCTGTGATGGTAAAACTGCCGTTGCTTACCCACCCCTGAAGCCCCTGCCATGAACTCCTTTAGTGTCCCTTCAATAAAAACAATTAAGCTCACAAACCTAGTGTCTTTACTGGTGGTGTTGCATGGAGGGACGGGTGGGTTACAGGCAAGTACACATCATACAAGGGGACTTCCTCAAGAGCAACAGACTGTCATGTTGGTGTCTGGTCATTCGTAAAGCAGTTTTTCAAAGCCTCTCTGATTAAAAGTGCTCCTCCCTCTGTTCTCCTTATTGCCCTGGTATCTGGCTGCTCCTAATTACTGGACAGATGACCTGCCTTGGCCCTCCAGCCTGGCATGAAATTTTCCCCTTTACTTTCACACAAATTATGAAGCACATGGCAGACTGCCCGCATGAGGGGAATAGCAATGAAGGGTCCTGTGGCACCTTATAGACTAACAGAAAAGTTTTGAGCATGAGCTTTCGTGAGCACAGACTCACTTCATCAGATGCTGGTCTTGGAAATCTGCAGGGCCAGGTACAAATAAGCCAGAGCAAGAGTGGGGATAACAAGGTTAGCTCAGTCAGCAAGGGTGAGGCTTACTACCAGCAGTTGATCTGGAGGTGTGAACACCAAGGGAGGGGAAGCTGCTTCTGTATTTAGCCAGCCATTTGCAGTCTTTGTTTAAGCCAGGCTAACACGGCTACCCCTCCGCTACATGAGGGGAATGTTACCCCACCTCAGGGTAAACAGTGAGGTGGCAAAGTTTGCAGATGACACCAAACTGCTCAGGATAGTCAAAACCAAAGCAGACTGTGAAGAACTTCAAAAACATCTCAGCAAACTGAGTGATTGGGCAGCAAAATGGCAAATGAAATTTAATGTGGGTAAGTGTAAGGTAATGCACATTGGGAAAAATAACCCTAATTATACATATAATATGATGGGGGCAAATTTAGCTGCAATAGATCAGGGAAGAGATCTTGAAATTATAGTGGATACTTCTCTGAAAACATCCACGCAGTGTGCAGCGGCAGTCAGTAAACCAAATAGGACGTTAGGAATAATTAAAAAAGGGGTAGAAAATAAGACGAAGAATATTTTACTTCCCCTATATAAAACTATGGTAAGCCCACATCTTGAGTACTGCATGCAGATGTGGTCTCCTCCCCTCAAAAAAGATATATTGGCGTTAGAAAAGGTTCAGAAAAGGGCAACTAAAATGATTAAGGGTTTGGAACGAGTCCCATATGAGGAGAGGCTAGAGAGACTGGGACTTTTCAGTCTAGAAAAGAGGAGACTGAGGGTCGATATGACAGAGGTATGTAAAATCGTGAGTGGTGTGAAGAAAGTGAATACAGAAAAGTTATTTACTTGTTCCCATAATATAAGAACTAGAGGACACCAAATGAAATTAATGGGTAGCAGGTTCAAAACTAATAAAAGAAAGTTTTTCTTCACACAGGGCACAGTCAACCTGTGAAACTCCTTACCAGAGGACGCTGTGAAGGCCACGACTCTAAGGCTATGTCTACACTAGCCCCAAACTTTGAAATGGCCACGCAAATGGCCATTTCGAAGTTTACTAATGAAGTGCTGAAATGCATATTTAGCACTTCATTAGCATGCGGCCAGCTGCGGCACTTCAAAATTGATGCGCCTTGTGGTTCGTCCCGACAGGGCTCCTTTTCGAAAGGACCCCGCCTACTTCGAAGTCCCCTTATTCCCATGAGCTGATGGGAATAAGGGAACTTCAAAGTAGGTGGGGTCCTTTCGAAAAGGAGCCCCGTCAGGACGAGACGCGCTGCGGCGAGGCGCGTCAATTTCGAAGTGCCGCGGCCACCCGCATGCTAATGAGGCGCTGAATATGCATTTCAGTGCTTCACTAGTAAACTTTGAAATGGCCATTTGCGTGGCCATTTTGAAGTTTGGGGCTAGTGTAGACACAGTCTAACAGTTTAAAAAAGAGCTCAATAAATATTTGGAGGTCACGTCCATAGATGGCCATTAGCAAGGGGTAAGGTATGGTGCCTAGCCTTTTGTCGAAGGCGGGAGATGGATGGCAGGAGACAAATCGCTTGATCATTGTCTTCGGTTCACCTCCTCTGGGGCACCAGGCATTGGCTACTGTCAGCAGACAGGATACTGGGCTAGATGGACCTTTGGTCTGACCCGGTATGGCCTTTCTTATGTTCTTATGCTGAGGTCTAACCAAATCAGGAGACTCGTGAACCTGGCTTTTAAATGGCCAGATGCATATTGTACTATCATTCTGCATTTGTTCAGCCTGTAGCTGAACTGCTCCTTACTGCAGTCCAGGCTGCCTGTGTACAGGTTCCTGAGCCCAGGGAGCAAAGGGTAAGTTGGATCACCCAGAAACACTGTTGGCATCTCCATGTCTCCTATGATAATTTTCTGGTCCAGGAAGAAAGTTCCATTATGCAGATTTCTTAATAGACCAGAGCTCCTAAAGATGCACACATCATGTACCTTTCCCAACCATCCCACAATGATGCCAGTGAAATGACCCTTGTGATCCAATAATGCCTACAACACCATGGAGAAGTACCGCTGTGGTTTATGTAATTATGTACTCTGTGGGAAGGTAGGCTGGTACCAAAATAGGTATGTGCACTCCATCTATCACCCTAGCACAGGTATAGAATCCCACTGGGGCTAAACCATCTACTATGTCCTGCACAGTTCCCAGAGTCACTGTCCTTTGTAGCAGAAGGGTACTGATTGCCTTGGCTACCTGGATCACAGCAGCCTCCACTGTAGATTTGTCCACTGCCTAGTAAGTGGTCTGGTGATGGAAGCTTCACAGAGCTACTACCACATGCTTCTGAACTGTCAGAGCAGGTGTCATTTTGGTATTGCAGCACTTCAGGGCAGGGGAAAGAAATTCACAAAGTTCCATGAAAGTAGCCTTACCCATGTGGAAATTTTGTAACCACTGCTCAGCATCCCACACCTGAAGAACAATGCAGTTCTACCAATCTGAGCTTATTTCATGGCCCCAGAACAAGTGCTGCACTGTGTACAAAGAATCAAGCGCGCCAGCATCACCCCATCCTCGTCTCCAGAGTACATTCATATATATCCATGTAATTCTATATCCTTGTAATCTTCACCATTCACACAGTTGCTTAGGCTTTGCACATACCACAGCATAAGTAGTGAGGTTCTCATAATACTTGCCAGAACAGTTTCAAGCTGGATGGGTTCACGTTGGCCTTGCAGTAGTGACTTCACGGATATGAAAAAAGGGCATGAAAACACTTTTTGCTGTTGCTTTCCAAAAGGAGGGGGAGGAAACAAGTGCACTGTGAAATACTGACAACACCCCCCCGGCCCCAGAACCACCTGCTGCATGTTTTTGTCCCATCGAACACCGGGACAGAAACCCACAATGCAATGTGGCAGCAGGAACTGTGGGATGGACACCCACTGCGCATTGCTGACAAAGTCAAAGCTAGCAGTGCTAATGGGGACACACTATCAACTTCATGTGGCAGCGTGGACATGGACCCTCAACTTTACAATATTGGGTATTAGAAAAATTGACCCCTATGAAATTAGGTTAAATTTGTTGTGTAGACATATTCCTGCATAGGGCTATGCTCCTCCTGCATTTGTGGACCTGTCACACAGCAGCAGGAGAGAGACTTTTAAATCGTTGTCTTTTTTAAAACTACAAAAATTGGCAAGGAGTCCAAGTGACAGTTGCAGAACCTGTAACTATTCAACTATATTATCAGTTAACTTTTCTTTTAACAGTATGTATGCATAGGCATTCAATACAACCACATCACAGAAAAACATATTACTACTTCATGTAAATACGGTTTTTTATACACACACACAAAATGAGCAGTAGTATCACAGTGATTACTACATGATATTATTCCGGAGGACAGATGTTTTACTGTCACGTAGTCACCAGAACAAAGATTTGCATATAGTATCCATATCTGGAAAAACAGATGTAAATGTTACAACTGAAGTGGGAAAAAAAAATCTCATGTACCAAACTACATGCTTGATTCTTTTTTACCCTGAATGCTTGTCACACTGAAAATATATATACCTTTTCACATAAATATAAGCTATCGTAAACTAAAATGAATTATTTTACAATGTAACAATGGTAACTGATGTAGAGTGCATGCCACAGCAATTTGCAAGAACATTTTCTGCAGTTCTATCATCTTTGGAAGAGAGGTCAGGAAGTTATCAAGTCCAACCCCCTGCGCAAAGCAGGGCCAGCTCCATCTAAACCATCCCGTCAGGGCTTTGTCCCAGTCTTAGTAGCTGCCTATTCTTGACAATAAGCTATTAGACACTTAGCACACTATCATAAGAATGTTGAAAGCTGAATGCATTGGTGTGGGATATGTCCAAAAAAATTATGAACTGAATGTGTGTTTATGTAAACCACAACTTTTGTACAGTACAGTATATTTACTGTAATGACAAAAGGTATTACTAAAGTAGATATGACAGAGGGACCAGTTAGAATGCCAAATAAGTACATGTTTCAACATCAATATTTCTTTTAATGGAAGCACTGAACTTATCAATATTCTTCTGATATAAATACCTTGACTTAATCTTCAATTTTTCTGATTAATCAAGAAAAGCTTTAAACAGAACTCTAAAATAAATTCATCTTCAGTTTCAACCCCCCATCAAAAGATAGTTTTGGCAACAGAGCTGGGAGAACAGAAGGCACCATATATAGTGAGACTGTAGGTTCAATGTGGACCTGGTCATGACACAGAATCTGTGCCAATGTGGGAGATTTGCCCCCACATTCTCTGCTAAGGCAACACAAGAGCGTGGGTGATATTAGAGGTACTAGCAGATAGCAGATTTGGGTGCCGTAATTACCTTAGTTCTGGAGAAAAAAAAAAAAGGATAAAACAGTGAAAACTAAGTTACATAGAATTGATCATGCTAACATTGTGTATAATTCTAACTTCGAACAGTCCCTGACTTTAATGCATAATGAATACTAACTACACTGTTATACTTGCAAGACTGCATCTGTATTCTGGAGAACATTAATAGTGTAAAAATTAATGTCAAAGAGTGTGTAGGGATGAAAGGATAGTAACAAATGTAGAATCCCAGATATCTGGGTACAGCAGAAGAGATCTGGGAAGAGAAAGCCTGCTATAAAGAGGAGCAGGAGAAAGACAATCAACTCTGGAGTCTATTCTCTTCTTAATTACATACAAGTCATTTAACATACGCACATTAAAAAAGGAACTCTTGGGGGAAAAAACATTTGCACAATACACAAAAGAAATCTGTACACTGACTTCTAAACAGACAAATTTATTTTAGTCCCTTTTATTATGTATACACACAATCCAGATTTCCAAATACAGGTGCCTCAAAACACCTAAGAGCCGAAGTTTAAACATTCAAGTGCAAGTTATACTTCTCTTATCTGGCACCCTCGGGACCGAGTGTTCCTAAACAAGATTTGCCGGACAAAGGGTGGTCAAGCTGGCTGCCTGCCTTGCGGGGGGCGGGGGGGGGGGGGGGGGCCGGCGGGCGGGGTCCCTACTCCTGCTGGGCTCCTGCAGTTGCAGGGCTACTGGTGGTACTCAACGCCCACCATCTCCCCCATCCCCAGTTAGGGTCCTGCATCTGAGCCCCAGCTGGCTCCCAGCCACACGGCTGTCCCTGGCTGGGCTCCCACTGCTGCTGGGCTGCTGATGAGCACCACGCTGTGCCCCAGCCAGCTCCAAGCAGTGGGGCAGCAGAGGTTCTCCACAGTGGGGCTATAGGAGTTGGTGCAGCAGTGGGGCTGCTGGCTGGGTGCCACAGACCAGTTTCTAGCCCCATCAACTGCCAGTGGTGTTCCTGGCGGGACTCCCCAACCCCAGCTGGCTCCCCACAGTGGGGCTCCCCAGCCTGGCTACGTGCCCCTGGGGCTCCCTGCTACCAGTGGGGCTCCACTGTGCCAGTCACAACTGGAGATCTGTGGTTCAGGTGCTCTCTGGTCCAACAATATCCATTGTCCTACCAGACAAAGGATGTTACCAGATGAGAGTGTGCCGGTCGAGAATTTCAACCTGTGTGAAAACTTTGGCCAGAGTTCACAAATTCAGAGGTTTATGAAATATCCCTAGAAATACTTTTCATTTTTAGAAATAGAAAGTTTAAAATTAACTAATTGACATTACTTACCTTTCATTTTCCTTGATGACCTGTTCAAGTTTTAATCTCATCTCACCCATCTGTGCCTATGAGAGTAAAATTTGAGAGTCAACTTTCACATATAAATCACAGGGCCTCTAAGTAGTAAGGTCACACCACTCCTTTAATATTCAAAATCTTTAAACATTACTAGTCAGAAATAAAAATTAAGATGGACAGTGTTACATGTTAACAGTTACATACAGCTGTAGAAAAAAGTTATCACTAAATTTGGTTATTTTAAAATTTAAGACAGATGGGTGTCCCATATAATGGGCTCATTTGAACAATACACAGCCTACCATTTCATAAATCATGGAACAGGATTATTGCCTCTCTTATCTGCTAGGAATATGCCAACAGGCATAATTAGACTCTCAATGCTCCTTCCAAGACTGCAGACAACGTTGGAGAGTTTGGACAAATTCCATTTCTTTTCATGAAAGATCCACCACTCCCAAAGACAGGGTCTTAGTGAAACTTCAAAATGTAGTATAAAAAAATGTCATTCACCAGAAATGAGTGCAGTAAGTGATTAGTACTAGAAAAAATTTTGCTACTGATTGCAGCCACTGTGCTTTAAAATTAACATAATTCAGGCATACGACGTACAAACTAGTTCTGTGCCCCACTTTATCCTAAAAATCAGACCTTTGATTCAATATTAAACACCAAATACTTCACTTTCAAGAGTTACATTATCATTGTGCATTGACTTAGTTTCTCAAATTACATACTTAACATTTTATTTCCTAAATTTTAAATTAATGTAGAGAGATGAACACTTTAAATATTTAATTACACATTCTTCTTTTAAGAAATACACTCCATCATACTTCTGGTGGTATGATTCATACCTGATAATACTGAAGCTGTTCACTCATTTCCTCCAGATGTTTATCATACTCAGCAATTAGGGGGGAGAGTAAGCTAAAAGTGAAAGAAAAGCAAAATACACATAATTGTAGCTATGGCTCTAGTGCTCTCGTAGTTACTTGGTTTTACAGAAATGGCTTACCAAACTACTCCTGGTCCTATAATATGAGTTACATGAACAACCTTTGGTTATTAATTTTAAAGCGTGCACATCAAACGAAAGAAAAACAACATTCAAAGTTTAAGTGCATTTGCAAAACTCAGTTGTCTGAGATCAAAATTAAGCTACTTTATCTGCAGAAGTGATGTTAACGTACCATTATATAGTGAAACACTAGAAAGAGGAAAAAATTCAGGTTTAACATAGACTATAAACTTTAATTTTGTATATGCATGAAACAAAGCAGGAACATTAACTAAAAGGACGGTGTAAAATAATTCACCTGCGTTCAGGCACATTATTTCTCCTCCTGATAGTTCTTTATTCTTTACTACACTTCCTTCTACTCTGTCAACAGTTCAGGTTTTTCCGATGTCCTTATTGATCAATTTACAACTGTAAGCCATTTGCACTGATGTTGAAACATCACTACTTGATTTGCCCCATTATCAGTAGTCACCAACCTACCAGTCACAATCACCTGGTCAATCCTGGAGCCACAGCCAGTTAATCATCATCTCCAGGCTGCTGAAAGTCCAGTGGGATACTCAGGCACATTTCCTGCAAGCTGTCCCATGCTGCCAGACCCTATGGTGGCAGGCACGCTTCAGCATGCCCCAGGGGAAAAAAAGTATCTCCACAAGCTGCCCACACCTGCAAGCTCTGCCCTTGTGGCTCCCATTGGCTGAATCCCTCACTGTACCTGCCTCAAACTTTATAAAATATACAGACCACCCATTCTTTATTTCCATATTATAGACAAGAAATGAGACATGAACTGTTAAAATCAATTTGTCTGAAGTGATGCAGGATGTCAGTAGCAGGGCCAGGTAGTGAACTTGGAACTCAAGTTCCCATCAACTGCCTTAAACACAAAATCAAGTATTTTCAAATGAGATTTGAATGGGCTGAAATTTTTTACACACACTTTCATTAATCAAAACTGTTCAACAAATACCCTACATACAGTATTTTCCTATGGATTGTTCAGAAAGTGGTGGATATAAGCGTTCACTATTTGTGCCCTATAAATTACCCAAGTTACATGATTTTTGCTTCTGTCCCCTTTTGGGATGAATTAGGCTTTGTAACAGGCATCCCTTTCCTCCACACCCACCTTTTTTTTGTTCCATATTATTGAGTTGTATTTGTTTGATTTAACCTAAGCCTATGTCTGTGTACATTGGAGAATTTTGTCAACAAAACTCAGAGCTCCACAAACAAAATATATTTCATCAACAGCCACATTTTGTCAACAGCCTTCTGCCCCTCTGCCACGAGGCAGAATGCGTTTACCGACAGATTCTGTTGACAAAAAAACCATGTGTGGACGCTTTTGTCAAAAGAACAGTCCTCTGTGGCACTGGCTAGCTGCTGTGGTCAAGGCATTCCCCCCGGCCAATCACAGCTCTATGCTCTCTGCCTCCAGATGTTCTTAAAGCTGCAGGGAGACCCAGAAACCCTGTAGCAGGAAGCTGAGAGTGTGCAAACAGCAGACCCACCACACTGCCTGCCAGCATACCCTCCCTGCCACTCCCAGACAGTGAAACAATGGCAGAGGCCACCAGATGCCTTACGGGACCCTCGTGAGATCTGCCTGAGGGTCCTAGGACTCACCTCAGGGAGGTGAAGAAGCAGGCCCCCTCCTTGTCTGGCTCCAAGCTACAGAACCTCTTGGGCCTCTGAGGCTGTGTTTCTGGACCCCTCAGCTAAACACAAGAATGCCCTGGGCTCCACATGCCTGGTTGCAGCCCTGGCAGGGCACAGACATCCCACCAGCACCAAAGAGCAGGTGTGGGCAGAAGTAAGAGAGCTACACCAGGGCTACATTTGGGCCAAGTACACATGGCAGAGGTCAGCGCAGGGACGGCCACCTACCTGTTCTATGATGAGCTGTACCAGCTCCTTGGTGGCAAGGACAGCACCACCAGCTGACACACCACAGACACCTTGGAGGAGGCACTCCCCAATGTAGCCAGAGCCAGAACCCAAGTCCACCCACTGGACCTTGGTAACAGACCTGGACTCTGGCCCCTTGAGCATGGCGACATCCAGAGCATCTCTAAACCTGTTTGGGGGACTGTCTGGTGAGCAACTCATGGATCACAAACCCTGGAGCTTGGGGACACACCTGCTCCTGCCATGGCTAAGAGTGGGCCAGCCACAGGGGTGATGGCCTGACCCTGGACACATCACTGAGGAGTACACTCGAAGGTGACAGTCAGCACAGGCCCCCATGGATGGTGCTGTGAGCTGTTCGCATGCAGGGGACCCCAGGGAGGACCAGAATGCAACCAGCTCTCCCTCCACCCATGCAAGGACCCCTTGGTGGCTGGACATCCCCCTGGGCTGCTAGCCTATTGAGTGGGTGGTGCTGTCAGCCCCCTACTCAAAGCACCATGAAATTGCTGTGTGGCAGGGCCCACCGTGCAGGGCACACATGTCTGGGGGTGGGGGCTGCTGCCAACAGAAGTAGGGGTGCAGGACCTTAGGAGCTGTGTGGAGGGAATGATTCATCGAAGGGCCAGACAAGTCTAACCTCGATGCCAGGGCCAGCCAGGCCCATCCCCCACCTGGAGCCAGACAGCCCAGCACCAGCTTCCAGGCCAGCTGACAGCTCAACACCTCAGGGGCAGGCTTGTGGATGGAGGGGCTATCAGACAACTGAGGAAGATGTGCTATGGGCCTACACCGCCACTCTCTGTAGGCACACTGACATCCTGGAGCAGCAGCTGCAGGCCAAGCTGGAGTAGTGGGCTTGGGAACGGGAGTGGTGGTAGGGAGAATGGGAGTGGTGGATGCAGGCCTGGGGTCAGCTCATGGCCATATTTGACACTGCCACAGCTATCTGGCAGGTGTTGCTGGCCCAGGCACCTGCGTCTGCTGCCCCCATTGCCCCCGCTGCCCACCTTGTCCCTCCCAGCTCTGGTGCCCTGCTTCCAGGAATGCTGCAGCTCCTTAAATGGGTGATGGCCATGGCCAGCCCCCTGCCCCCAGCCATTGCCAGCCCCTGCTTCCCCTCAGGCCCCCTGCTGAGCCCAACTCTGCCACATCGCCGCCCCATCCATACCTCCTTGTGCTCCCAGCCCCAAGCCAGCCCCAGTGGTGACCCCGAACCCATGGTGAATGGGGATCCCACAGCTGATGCCGCTCAGAGCTCACCACCCTTCCATAGACTGAGCCACACCCCCATGTCCCAAGCCCCCGTTACAAGTTTGGACGCTCCCCATACCAAGGCCTCCACCACGTATATATGTTAAGACTTGCACCTTGTAAATAGTTCACATTACGCAAAGTAGTTTTGTACAAGTTTTTCACACCTCAATAGTAAAGGTTTTATTTTTTCACCACTCCTGTGTACCTAGTTATTGGGGAAGGGTCAGGGAGGGGTAAAGGGATGAGGGGAGGGGTTATGGTCATGACAGGGTAGGGCTGCGTGCCCTAGACCAAAGCTGGGGGTGCCCTGGGGAGGGTCACTGGGGGGCTGCAGGAGAAGCTCTCTCTCAGGGCCCGTCAGATGGGAGCCCAGTTGTTTGTAGCCATGTCCAGCATCTGCGCCCCAAGCCTGGGAGGAAGGCCTTCACCTTCTCCTCGACAACAGGTGGCCACAACACGGGGTACTCTGTGCTCCCCATGGCCAACCAGGTCAAGGGGCACCGAAAACATGCCTTGAGGCACCCAAAGGCACACTCCACTTGGTTCTGTGCCTAAGTGGTTACCTTATAGTTTTTCAAAACATTCAAGAAGCTATTTACGGTATGAATGTTCCTGTGAATATTTACGGTATATATATATATATATATATATGCTATCTATGCTAGCTGTAAATAAACATTTTTGCATATAAAAATAGCTGCCTACAATTAAGTAAGCATCCTTAAATGCCAAAGTTTTGATCATGAATCTTTTTCCTGTTTTTATTCAGGTGCAAACCTTATAGACTCAACAAGACTTTTCAATGACAATTTTTAAATAGCTCATTTAAAAAGAAGTCTGAAAAATATTTTGTTCCAAACCATAAAAAGAGAAGTAATTACCTTTGGTCAGTGAGCCAGGGTTCCAGTGTGTCATTGCCCTTTACGACATTTGTCTGTAACAGATTAGTTAGCACTTTAATGCAGCTGAACACTGCTGCATAACACAAAGTTTTTAAACTTCACTTCAGAGCTCAGATCTTTTAAAAACTTGATTCTATTCCACTTGTATTCAAAATTTAAAAATCACTTTTCACGTGTTTAGTTTTTAGTATGTATGCACAGTGAACTAATTTTTACAATTCCCATGCAATCTGAAAGAGAAAATGGTCATTGGAATTCTAGCTCTGTCTTGAGATATATTCATATGAAGTGTCACATCACAAAATCAGAGAATCAACTACACTAGCAAGATGACGTATGAATTCTATATTCCATTCTGGATAGAAGACAACAAAAAGATCATTTGCAGAAAAGTGGCAAAAATTAATGGCAGCTAATCTAAACTCCTAGCGCTTTGTATACAAGTCAGCAGCATGCATGCTACTACTCCCAACTCCTAAATCTGTCTATAGCTGTATACTTTCTTCTAAAAGCAAGGCTTGACAAGAACTTCTGTAGTTAGTAATCTTTCCCAGGCATATACCATCAACTTTTGCGGAAATTAAGCTTTAATGCAACATAAGCAAAAAGAACTTTTTAGCCCTTGTGGTTGCAAATATGTTCATTTCAGATTTGGATGTGATGTCAACTGATGTATTGTGATCTCTCTAAGGAGTCATCTCTACTTTCAGGAGATCAAAACTGCAGCAATTGATCCACTGGGGCTTGATTTAGCTGGTCTAATGAAAACCTGCTGAATTAACCACAGCTCACCTTCCTGTCAACTTTGGTATTCCGTGAGAACCAGATGCATAAAGTAAGTCAAGGAGAGAGTTTCTCTCATTAATCCAGCTCAGTGTAGATACTGCAATAAATCAATCTAAGCGAAGTTGAATCGCTTTATTCATGTAACTGGAGTTGTGCAACTTAGGCTGATTTAACTGTGTGGCATACACTTGCTCATTGCCTGGAGACAGTGCCAGTGTCCCTGCTGCTGCTCAGAATGAAACAACCCCACCAATCAATCACTGTTTTGTCCTTTTTACCCGCTGCCACTCACAACTTAATGCCTAACAATCTCATCACTTTCACTGAACAGCTGTTGGGGAAACCTATGAGCAACAACAGAAACCTTCAATGAACTTAGACCTAGTCTACACCAGGGAACCAAATCAATCTTGGATAAGCGATTCTAGCTATATCATTAGCGTAGTTAGATTTCATGTATCAGGATCGACTTGGTTCCCTGGTGTAGCTCTGAGCTCTTCAGGCTCACACCAAAGTTCCTTACACCACCTGACAGCGTGGAGTACCAGGGTCAGTGGCCAAGCCCAGAGATATAGATTTTGCTGTGCCAGAACTCTGTAGAATCGATTTTAGCGCGTCAAATGCATTCTAAGTATAGACACACCCTCAGTCACAGGAGTGTATGACTCACATTACCAGTGCAAATTTAATTATATATATTTGTGTAAGGCATCTATACTGATGGTTTACACAGTCTAAAAATCCTCAGTGCTGACAAAGCCATAATTGACATACTTGCACAGAGCTGGTTCTCAAAAGGTTCTCTTCCTGATGCTGTCTGAGTGCTGCATTTAGTCTTTGATCTGGAGGAGAAAAAAAAAAATGGTCAAGCAGTCATAGATAAATAGGCAATTAAAAGTTTCATAGACGTAAGTGGGTTGGAGGCATATTTTTCCCTACATTTTAAGGAAAGTATACTTTAAAAAAAATGGACAGTTTCTTTATAAAAGAGACCATCTTTCTAGGCCACACTTTTTTTTGTCATTTACAGTAAATGTCAGTTCTCACATTGACCTGGTGGTTTTAAAAACATTTCTGTAAAGCTGTTTGGATCCTAAATCAGGCAAATAGCTTGTACCAGATAGGCACATTCATTACTGAAGGAATCAAGGTACTGAGCTACTCCTATCAACTGAATGTCTTCACCTTAGATAATTAACCCCAGATGGACTTGGCAAGTTTAGAGGAGAAAAATCATACTAATTAATGCATCTTGGCATGGCTGATTACTTTACCAAATGATGCAAGACTGGCAATTTCCTGAAGGAAATCTACTTCATAAAAGAGTGCTAGGAAATACCACCTTCAATTGAGAAAAATAATTGCATTGGTATCCAGCAAGCACAAGACAAATTTTTTTTCAAATATTTCAAACTTTGGGTACACCCATTCAAAACTGAGGAATAGACTTTGTCTACTCACAATATCAAACTAGGTATTCTGCTACAAAATGCTGCATGGACAAATGGACCCAGACTGGTAGTCTCAAATTCAGTATGCTTACTGCTTAATACTTCAGTGGTACACCTCTGTATTATTGTAAATTTCATATAAATAAAAAAGAAACATTTTACAGACTATTACACTGAAACATAAGTGATATATTAACTTTGTTGAAAAAAATAGACATTCAGATGTTCAGTATTCTAGTTTACATATTACTATTATGCCTGCTGAAGTTTAACTCTTTATTGGTACAACCCTAAATTAAATAATCAATCTACTATTACATGTAACTAAAAATCCATAATATGCTATGCATTCATGAATCACTTTTTTAAAATATAAATGCCCTATGTTACAATTGACTAGTTCTTACCAGAGTGAAAAACACTCCTGGGAAAATACCATACCATCCCCGGAAAGATAGAGAGTATGCCAGAAACTGAATAAAACAACAAGCGTGGACATTCTCAAAAGACAACCCCCATTGCTTATTGGGGAAGGTCAAATATAATAAGAAATCAGGACAGCATTTTGGGGTCATGAAGAAAATGGGGAATTCCAAATTAGCTTGAGAATAGTAGTACAACTGGGCATGCACACGTGTGAAAAGAAAAAAAAGTGTTCTGTTTTCCTCTTGGAGTCAGCACTAGCACAAAGCTAAGGATGGCAGCTTTGCATGGAGAATGAGGAAGAATAAAGCAAAATGGAAATTAAGGAAACACCCATTAACATAAGGCATTTATTCCAACATTAAAGAAAAAAAATGAAGTATACTTTATGTCTCCCACCTAGTCCATTAAAATATGAACCAGCAAAACAGCTTCTAGCAAAAGAATTGGCCATTGCAACACATATTAAACCATAAGACAGCAATGACCATCTTCAACTCCTTGATTGCTGCTTGAAAATGTGCAAACACAATAGACCCCTGATTTACACAGAAGTTGTTTTCTTGTGCAACACTGCAGAAGTCAAATTTCATATTACTTGGGTGGAGCCAGGTGCCAACTCCCTGCCACTCAAGAGTCGCATTAACTCATCTTGAGCACACATATCTCAGGGTTCTATTGTACTTCATGAGCAATATTCTCGTTAAGCAAAACTACAAGACATATGCTAATTGCACAGACATCCCCCCATGCCTCCAGAACACATAAAAAATTGCCATATGCTCCCCCCAATGAAAAAAGGTTGGCCACCTGTGTTTTATACCATCTAATTGCATAAAAACAAATACCAGGATGTCCTCTCCAGCACTTCCACACTAAGTATCAAAAGACAAAACAATTCTCTGTGCATATGACAAAATTAGAGAAGGCATCACTGAAGACTTTCAGAGTAGAAGCTACCAGGAGAGTGGTCTTCTGTACAGTTTTAGACATAGCACAGGAAGCAAAAGTCCATGTCAGCTAGTGTGAACCTCCCAAGCACATCACGCATCACACACATCCCAATGCACCAACATGGGGATAACTCAGTGGTTTGAGTGTTGGCCTTGTAAACCCAGGGTTGTGAGCTCAATCCTTGAGAAGGCCATTTAGGGGTCTAGTGCAAATAGACTGGAAAAAAAATTGTCATGGCTAGTACTCGGCCCTACCAAAAGGAGAGGGGACTGCACTTGACAACCTCCCAAGATCCCTTCCAGCTCTAAGAGAGGTGTATCTCCATATATGAACATTGTAGATGGATGAAAAATGAAAGCTAACATACTACTTTGGGATGATACACTCAAAGCATCAAAAAGGATGTAATCAACTCAACAGCCAGATGTAAACAAAAATTCAGTGTTATAAACAAACCAGTGTTATTGACACAAAAGTTATTTTCTTTAACTGTTCGGAAAGAGCATTATACCTAGTAATTCCTAACATTACTGTAAAACAGAACAGTAGGGTATTTTTCCTTTTACTCTACAGGTACAAGACTAAGGTTTCCCATTTGCACCTTCCTTTCAAACTGTAATCAGGGAGCGTAACACAGGCTATCCAGAACGACAATGGCAAACTTTCTTTAAGTGCGTAAAAGGCTATTTTAAGTCTATTTGGCGCTTACTTTGATCTCTTAGAAAGCTGATCTCCGCTGCCATATTTCAATCTGCTCCAACAGTCAGTCCAGCGTTGGGTCATACAGCGCTTCAGCCCACTGCTATTTTGCCCAGGTGTGCTGCAGAGCCTGCAAGAAGCAAACACAAGCGGTTATTTAAAGCCTACAGAACTCCGCTTCTGCGGGTACGTTCCATTTCGTCCAGCTCCGGGAAAGCGGCACACGAGAGGTCAAGCGCAGCGTGCAGCTTCTCCCCCGCACCTTAGCCACAGCTGGAAAAATCACAGCTCCACACCAGACCCGGCAACTCCGGCCGCGCCGACCGTTAGTCCGCCCCACCCCCCGAGAAGCGGCCCGCGCAGGCGCGAGCTCGCTCCGGTCACGTGCAGAACCCGCCTGCTCTAAGGAAGAGGGGGGCAGCCCGCCTAGGGAGTCTCGGGCTGGGGGCGTGCGCGGGGTTCTGCTGCTGAGAGACACACACCGGGCCGGGCCAGATCAGGCGAGGCGATTCGACGGCGGGAATGAGGTCCCCCGGGTGCAGACTGACCGCTGCGCAGCGACTCGCCCTGGGGTGGAATGGGAGGGGGGTGATACAGCAACCAGCGCAGCGCCCACCCTCTTCATGTGGCCCCCTTCGCGCCACCCCGAAGGACCTTAACGCCCCCCCCCCTCCGCAAGTAACTGGGTAGGTCACGTGACAGGAACCCGCTCCACCGATTGGAAGCGGGGAGCAGTTTCTTATTGGCTCTTATCCTAATTTCCGCATGAGAAGGCGGCTCTGGGCGGCCCGGCAGGCGAAGGACCGGGGTAAGTGTAAGTCGCCCTGTTTCTCTTTAGGGGGAGCAACGATTGCCGCTGTAGCCTGCGCCGGGCGCTGCGAGGCGCGGGTTAGGGAGAAAGAGACAAGCGGGAGAGACGGCGCCAGTGGCGCGTCTGTCTGCTACGGAGGGACATGGGTGCGCCGCCGGCCGTGTGACGCTTCCCTGCGATCCCCAAGCCCGGGACACCCGTCCCTGCCCTTTTCTCCAGGCCCCAGTGGGGAGGTGGGGGTCAGGCTTGGCTTCGCGCTCACCGGAGAGTGCTGCGGGCCTGTCTCCGTTTTTCTTCCTCCTGCCAGTGAGTTTAGCGGCACCTTCCCCTGTGCTTCAGGGGTCAGCCCGGCCGCCCCTCCTAAGGGCTGCTGGGCTCCTGCTCCTTCCGCCCATGGGGGGGTGGTGGTGGGAGAGGTACGTGCCTTCATGTTTCCCCCGCCTCTGAGGGCTGGAATCTTATGGAGAGACACCTCATAGAGCTGGAAGGGACTTTCGGAGGCCATCGAGTCCAGTCCCCTGCCCTTTGTTAGGGCCAAGCGCCATCCCTGACAGGTTGTTTTTTTTTTTAAAGTTTCAATTTGCCCCGGACCCCTAAATGGCCCACTTAAGGATTGAACTCACAACTCTGAGTTTAGCAGGCTAAGCACTAACCACTGAGCTATCTCTCCCACCCTAGGTGGGGTTACATTAATGATGTGTCAGCCTGTGCCAGAAGCATTTATGAGTACCAAGGGGTAATGGAGCATGGTGTGTGGGTGGAAGGAGGGGTCACTCCGCTGGAGCCAACACACTTAGGACTTCTACACCGCCCCCCTCACAGCCCAGCACCCCCAGCTAGGCTTTCCAGGCACCCAGTCCCTGAAGCTCCTGGCTACACTCACTAGTCCTGAGAGATGACTCTGCCCAGCAGGTTAAACTATTGGTGTAGCCAGGGCTGGTCCCAGGGCAGGGAATTGCTCTAGAGCCACCAGGTCAAGGCCCACCCTGATGGGCTCCGTGAGGACCCACTTGCTTGGAAAAGCCCAGCCAAGCCTCCACTGCATACTATACCATCACCACCAATTAGCTCAGACTTGCTAGCCCCAGGTGGATCCAGGGAGACAGGTGGTGGAAGCAGAGACAGCTTGAGGTGCACTGGAGGTAGACCAGGAGGCAGAGAGAAGATGATGGGTGAGGCCAGAAGGTGGAGAGGAGCCCTCAACTAATCCAGGCAGGTTGAAAGGAATGGGGTGGGGGAGGTACAGTGTAAGCAGAGCAGGACTGCGGCCCCTTCTGAGCATGGGCTGGCTACATGGCACCACTGGCATCACTGTAAACTTGGGCAATATTTGGAATAGACCCCAGTAGGTCTGAGTGTCTGCAAATATCTTTGAAGCCCACCAGAAGCATATGTGTCTCATCTGTCCCTCCCTTAGTCCTCTAGTGCTGGTGCACAAAGGGTATATCTACGCTGCAACTAGATTCCGGTGGTGAGCCCATACCAGCTGACTCTGGCTTACAGGACTCAGACTAATAGGCTGGTTAAATGCCCTGTAGATGTCTGTAATGTGGCTGCTGCCTGGATTGTAGGACCCCACAAGATCAGATGGTCACAGAAGTCAGGCTCCCACTGGAGCCTAGAAATATTCACTGTAATGAAATAGGTCTGCCTCCTAAGCCCTTTGAACTTGAGTCAGGTAGCACAGGCCAGCCTTGTGTATCTAGTGGCTGTGTAGACATACCCATAATGCATGACAGTCTACTAATGCTGTTAGTTATTCAGTCCACTCGTGGCCAGGATCCATGCATTGGGGCTAACCCTGCTGATGACTCCTGTGTGATGCAACGTGATGGATTTTTTTTTTTTCCAGTTTATTTTAAATCTAGGAAACCATACACACAAAAGTAGTGGAAAAAAAACATTATTTGGATGGCAAAGTCAAGTATTCAGGAGTCAAACACCAAAATTACAATTCTGTGTTTAATTTGGTCCCTTTGTGTGTATGCAATATTATAGTTTTTGACTTTCTTATAGCCTATTTTGCCTTGTATTTTTTTATTGTTGTTGGGAATTCTTGAAATAAGCCACAAATGTTTATTGATCACTGCCAAAGCTTCTGGTTTGACTATAAAAATTCCGTGTGGTACAGAGGGCAGCAAACACCATTTCTCTTTGATACTATAAGGCATCTGTGTAGAGATGCCAATAATAGCAACATATCAGTACCAGTAAATTCTGACTATGATTAGTTATATATCTAATAAGTAACTTAATGGACTCAAAGATCTGTGAGCATATAAAGTAAACACTGCTAATTGTTTTACATCATTAGCTTGAAGCTATGTTTTTCACACTTTTTTATGAAAGTTCCTTTTGACTTACAGCTTATTTAATCAAAATTTACATATTTTAATTGGCTGTTGAACATTTTGAAGTTTTCTTATAGGAAATGCCCAAGCACAGAATTATCAAGGTAGTACATATCTTTGTACTGTATCAATATTTTAACACAATTCTTAAGCAATAACCTATGCAGATTTTGATATTAATGTTGTTTTCTACTTGACGAAAACAGGGGTGACCAACTCCTGTCAAGTTGTAGTATATGGTGTCTCGCGCATTAAAGTTTATCATACAATCCTTATACAGGGAAGTCTCTGAACTTCGGGAAGAAATATGTATGTCAGGGCTTCAGGTGAGGCAGTGAATGCTTTAATATTACAAAGACCTTTACCAGACTGGCAAATCTGGAGCATGCATTCTGAAACCAGCGTGATGGCACATGCAAAATTCTGCATTCCTGTGCAGAAGAGCAGACCTCATATGAGTCAGTAGAACAAATTATCAGTAAAATTGTATCTGCTTATGTAAGGTCTGAATTTGGAAGTATGGGAGTTGTATCCATGTAGCTGAGAAGAGAATTAGTAGCTCTCTGCACTTTGCACGCCTCTAATACTAGCTTCTGCCTTTCAGCCATCATTTATAAGCGTTTTTTCCTGAATGTAGTGAACGTATGGAATAAGATCTGGTCTGTGCTATCTGTTGGGCCCTACCAAATTCACTGCCATGACAAATGCATCCTGGACAGTGAAATCTAGTCTTGTGTGCTTTAACCATACTGTAAAGATTTCACAAGGAGAGCAATGTTTCTCAAATGGGGAATGGAGTTTACTGTAGTTCCCTCTAGCACAGGGGTCAGCAACCTTTTGGAGGTGGAGTGCTGAATATTGACTTTTTAAACCTCTATGTACAGTCTGAGTGCCAGCAATACCTTTTAGTTGCTGATAGTTCTACTTACAACAGCTTCATTAATAAATAAATAGAGATGCAGTGCTTCACTGTTTGGGTGGTGGTTGGGAGCATTAGCTAGTCTTGTTAACCCACAGACACATGGCTTTGAGCAAGCTCCCAGCTGCATGGAGGAGGAGGGGCAGGGCTGAGGTTCCACCACACATGCCATGAAAATCAGCTCACATGCCAGAGGTTGCTGACACCTGCTGTAGCATGGGCAGCTGTGCATAAGAATGAAGGGCTGCCCACCTAACTAGTGGAGCTGCACAGACATGGCTCCACTAATTCTATGCCTTTTGGATCTTAGAAATAGAATGTGGAAAGTGAGGTGGTGTGGGAAATAGAGAGTAAATGGAGGGAAATAGGGACGGGTGAGAGTTTGGTGGGGATGGGGACGTTACATTTGGGGCAACTCATTACTCCACTCAGCCCACTCTTTGCCTTCCCCCTTCAGCATGGTTCCATCAGCTAGGTCCACGTTCTACCATCCCTCCCTGTGCTCCAGGACTGGGGAATGCTAGGGCTGTATGTTTCCCATGCTCCAGGGAGGCCAGGGAAAACTGTGGGCTGCCCATGCTGGAGGGGGGTCCACACCTGCAGTTGGAGGGCTTGCTTCCCATGGGGGCCATGGGCAGCAGAGGTGAGGTCTCACAGAAGGAGTGGGGCTGGAGGCTTACATCAACCTGCCCTAGCTTTATCCATTGCCCATGCTGCAGCTACAGCAGGTAGAGAGCCGGGGAAAGCTGTTCAGGGCTCTTCCAGCTCAGGCTGTGCATGCATGGCAGGGAGAAAGGAGGGAAGAGTGATTCTGTCTCTCCCACTTCCAGCTGGACTATGGTCAGTGCTGTTCCTAGGAAGTCCTGGAGCAGTCCTTCCCCTGCATCCCAGGCATGGGACCTGGAACAAACTGCCATATCTTGCCTCTTCACATCTCTGTTCCACCCCCACTCCATCCTTTCCCCTAGCCCTGCCCCCACTCTCCCTCTTCCTGCCCCCATGGTACCCCTTACCTGAAGTTCTCCTTCCACAAGACATGTCACCTGGAGAGTTACTGGTGGTGACTGGAGCTGGGCACAGTAAGAGTCAGGTCCCCTGCACTCCTTGCAGAGGCAGGAGCTGTGAGAGGTGGAGCAACAAAGCAGCCTGCCCTTCTTGCCATCTCCTAGTTGGGTTGCTCTACTTCACTGTGGCAGTGGGAAGTGGAGCGACCCTGCCCAGCCAGTTGTATTCCCCAAACCAGCCAGGGAGGCTCCAGTTGCTGCAGCTGGGAGGCGGCCTGTGGGAAGCAAATCCAGTTGCTGCAGGCAGAGTGTAGCTGTGAAAGGTGGCTGGGCTCCCTGTGACTTCATTTTTTAGCTACAAATGGAACCCACAGCATGCTTGAGGCTTATTTCACTAGGTCTGTGTTTACGCTAGCTCCCAGCTTTGAAGGGAGCATGGTAAGTCGGGTGTCGGGAGATCATTAATGAAGTGCTGTGGTGCATATGCAGCACTTCATTAAACTAATTCTCCCGTGCAGCAACTTGAAAGTGTTAAACTTCGAAGTGCTGGCTTGCGTGTAGCCACGGCTAACCTACGGGTACTTCAAAGTGCCCGGACTGCTTCGAAGTCCCTTTACTCCTCAAAGTTTTGAGGAGTAAAGGGACTCCGAAGTAGCCCAGGCACTTCCAAGTACCCATGGGTTAACCTTGGCTACACACAAGCCAGGACTTTGAAGTTGCTGTGAGGGAGAATTAGCTTAATGAAGTGCTGCATATGCACCGCAGCACTTCGTTAACAGTCTCCCAACACCCTGCTTACCATGCTCTCTTCGAAGTTGGGAGCCAGTGTAGACACAGCCTACGTTTACAGAATGCTGTGTAGGGCCCCATCCAGCTCCCTTAAGCTAATGGGTATCTTCCTGCTCACTTCAGTGAGAGTTACTTAAACTTAGTTGCATCCACAAATATCTTCTGTGTACACATCTCCAAAACACAGTCACTTTATGCTCCTGCTGCTCAATGCACAAGTTATAGGATGAATTTATTATGTGTGCAATTAGTGTCCTTTTCCAATAAATCTTTCACAGATTCATTTTTTAATGATTAAAGTAACCATGTA
Source organism: Carettochelys insculpta (assembly GCF_033958435.1). NCBI lineage: Eukaryota > Metazoa > Chordata > Testudines > Carettochelyidae > Carettochelys > Carettochelys insculpta. The sequence continues at coordinate 96,919,882 of NC_134140.1, read as the reverse complement.
AAAGATTATCCACTTCTATGATTCTGCATAGATGAAAATATGCATCAAATCAGCAACTAGACACTAATTTGTGCCATTATATTCATTTGATAATGTATGTTTTAGTTATACACGGATTTTCCATTTGCTTTGTTTTAGTATTTCTTCTTTATCAATGGTCTAGTATTATTTTGGAATCATTTAAATTCTTCTTTTTCTATGGTCTAAAGAATTTTACTTCTCCTTTAGGCCCAGTGCTGCAAACATCCACCTGTGGGCAGTGCCACATATTTCACATACAGTAAACTCTTTCATGTCCGGCAGCCCCAGAACAGAGAGGTTGCTGGATATTCAAATATTCTGGGTAGTGCAGAGGCTTACCTAGCAATGCATAATACTAAAGAAAAACAAGATTAGATATTAAGAAACAAACAACATGTATACAGAGTACTTTATTTACCACCAGTAGTATTGTACACTGTAATACTATATTCTCTGTATTTATTTGTATTTATTTTCACTATACTGTAAGGAAAATACAACTAAAATTTACTTATAGTTTACAATGCCAGTTATTTGAGAATTCCAGATAATAAAATGTCAGATATGAATTAGTTTACTGTACACACATTAGCTGGATTTGTGCCTTTGATCTTATTTTCCAGTCCTTTCTTTCAACTTGAGACATCATATCACATAACAAACTGGCCCCAGAGCTAAAATTGACAGTAATGAACAAAGGAGACAAACCATAAAGCTCCCCACAATTGATAGTCCTATGCCAGGGGTCTGCAACCTGCGACTTTGGAGCCACATGTGGCTCTAAGGACTTTTGTGGCCCCCAACACTATAATTGCAGTTTGAAAAAAGAAAAAATCCTCCTCAGTATTTTCAATGAACAGTAAACATCTAAAAGCCCAAATATGAAAAACTCATATCTAAATAGCAAATGGTATGTGATCTCAAAATGTTGGATGACCCACTAGCATCCTCCAGAAACAGAGAAGTTTCAGGAAGAGAAGTGGTACAAACACACATGTAGCACGTCCCGTGACGCCCAGCCCCTTGGTCTAGGGCGGGCGGCAACAAAAGAGGGGGTTTAGGGCACCAGCCCGCACTCAGTTCGGGCAGTCAGCGGCTCACCGCTACCCCCGTACAGGCCCCAGCCCTCAGTCCAGGGCAGGGCAGCAGTTCACAAGAGTTATATAGTTCTGGGCCCAGCCCTCAGTCCAGGGCGGGGCAGCAGTTCACAAGAGCTATATAGTTCTGGGCCCAGCCCTCAGTCCAGGGCGGGGCAGCAGTTCACAAGAGTCAAGCAGCGGCCCAGCCCTCAGTTTGGGGCAGGGCAGCAACACAAGGATAAACACCGGCCCAGCCCTCAGTTTGGGGCGGGGCAGCAACACAAGGGAAAACACCAGCCCAGCCCTCAGTTTGGGGCGGGGCAGCAACACAAGGGTCTACAGACAGGCTCAGCGGGGGCTGGCCCTGTCAGGGAGGGGGGTAGGGGGTCGCAGGCCCTCCCACTCCACTGCGACCCGGCCCGGGGCCCTGGGGGTCGCTCACGTGCAACCCCGGCAGTGGGGATCCAGACCGCAACACACTGCCATTGGTTCGTGAGCGACGTTCCCCGGGCCACTTCCTACCTCACCCTCTGTTGGCGGCAGGTCCCAGTCCATCTGGTCGAGGGGTCCTCCTAGGTCGGTCTCCTCTGGGTCATCCACCTGTGGGGGCTCCGGCCAATCGTCCATGACCACGTCGTTAGGGTAGTCAGGCGGTGGCAATACAGGAGATGCAGGGCGGTCCTGGGTCTGAGTGTTGTAGAGATCCGCCGGGGCTCTGGGGCGGCCTGCTCCCGGGGCCTTTTCCACGGCAGGGGGTCTCCACCGGCGGGAAGTCCGGGTAGTCTCCTTGGGGCATATGGACCCGGGGTTGCGTGGAGCCTCTGGGGGCCTGCTCCTCTGGCCTGGCCGGGCGGCCGCAGGCCCTCTCCCTTTGGCCCCGGGGAGCTCGTGCAGGCACGTCCTCCCTGCCCGGAGGCCCAGCACTGAATGGCTCCCGAGTCCCGCCTTTGGCTCTTCTAGCCCTTGGCCCCGCCCTCTGAGGGGCGGGCCTCTGGTCTCCTGACTCCGGCCCCGCCCACCAGGGCCTCTGCATAGCTTCCCCGGCCTCTGGGTCTGCAGGAGGCCATACTGACCCACTACAACACACTTAGGCTACGTCTACACAAGCACACTATGTTGAAATAGCCTATTTTGACATAAGAACATCGAAATAGGCTACTTCGACGCGGATCGTGTACACGTCCTCCAGGGCTGGTGCCATCGACGTTCAATGTCAAAGTAGCGACGGAGAACATCAGAAGGAGCCGCCCCAGAAGGAAAGGTGGAGCGTTCACACGCACAAGTGCTCCCCGTCAAAATAAGGGGCCAGCAAAGCCCCAAGCCGCTCCCTTAAAGGGCACCTCCCAGACACACTAAGCCTGCACAGCTCGAGATCCACAGAGCCAACAACCGGTTGCAGACCCCATGCACGCAGCGTGGACCACCAGCTGCAGCAGCAGCCAGAGTCTCTGAACCCCTCAGCTGATGGCCGCCATGGAGGACCTCGTTATTTTGACATAGCGGGACGCGGATCATCTACACACGCCCTACTTCGTTGAACGTCGAAGGAGGGTGCTGTTCCCATTTTCAGATAGGAAAAGCGATTTGATGTCTCACCGCCTAACGTAGATTTCAACGTCAAAATAGCGCATGGTGCGTGTAGACGCGACGCGTACTATTTCGACTTTGTGCCAGCTACTTCGAAGCAGCCAGCTAGCGTAGATGCACCCTTAAAGTGTTAGGAAATAGAATATGTGAAAAGTTTGAATGACATGCAGTAATCATGTATCACATTACAAACCAGTGTGTGTGCACTGTTCTTAAAATACAGTTTACAAAAAATATGGTTTGATGTTATTTATTAAGCACTGTCTCGTATTTGCATTGCTTCTTTTGAATTACTGAATTTTTTACTGAACTGGAAAAAAAAATGGCTGCATTGCTATTTTGGTTGCCGCCACCTGTCTTACACAAATTAGTCTAGCTTTTTTGTGTTAATGAAATCTTAATTAATTGAACATTGAATTATTTTTAAAAACCCAATATTTAAAGAGATTTTGTTGTGATTGGCCCAATATTTGAATTCCATTTGTTTGCTGATTTGTTTGCAAAGACAAAGAGAGCTTTTTAAAGAAGTTATTTTCAGATATGTCTTCATTCTATCTTCCGCACGGGGGGCAGGAGAGACGATACATTTTTGCATTTCCACATTGATGAATTTTTTGTAATCACTTGTTTATTTACTTATTTTATTGAGGTAGGTTCTATTCTTTTAAAGGAAAATGTGGTACAGCAATATTAAAGGCTTATTGAAATATTAATATAACTATAGTATGGAAACTTGCTAAAAGCACGATGACTTTAGTCAAGAATTGTGAAGTTTATGTTCTAAATAGGTACAATCAAAATACCATAATATTAAGGAGACTGACTTTCCCCTGATTTAATAGGAGTCATTGGTTTTACTTCTAAAATTGAATCACTGTTCAGGTGCCCGAGCTTTACAGAGAGTTCAGAAGGGTTTGTGGACTCCAGAAAAGTTCTAATCTAGCCAGATAATTTTCTAATTGTGTATGGCTATGCTTACCCAGTGTATAGATGCCTCCATTTTCTGTTTGATGTACTTCACACCTGCTTAGGCTGTGTCTACATGGGCACAAATCTTCGAAATGGCCATGCTAATGGCCTTTTCAAAGATTACTAATGAGGCACTGAACTGAATATTCAGCGCCTCATTAGCATTAGGACGATTTCGAAAAGGACCCCTGTGTAGCCGTGCCGAGCGGCACGCTTTCGAAAGCGGGGCTTTCGAAGTGCCGCGGCCGGAAGTGTCCTAATGCTAATGAGGCGCTGAATATTCAGTTCAGTGCCTCATTAGTAATCTTCGAAATGGCCATTAGCATGGCTATTTCGAAGATTTGTGCCCGTGTAGACACTGCCTTAGAGCGCATGATGATGGTGTCCATTAAAACAAGGGTGTGCAAAGTGGGGGAGGTGTGAAATTTTTGTAAGAGGGGAGCAGCATAATTGGCTGCTGGGTGTCAGGCTCATTCAGCTCATGAAAAAGGTTGAAACGTTACTGTTTTCATGTATATGTATTTACATTTATATACCGATTAATAAAGTTTTTACATGCTACACTTATTTTCTTAAATGTGCTAAAAGTTTTTTATTATGAACATAACCGAAATTTCCATCGGTTTGGATTGCATTAGGCAGGTTGTGGGGGGCAGGTGTCCTACAATGAAAAGTGGGGCCTGACATAAAAAGTTTGCCCACCCCTGCTTTAAAAGCTAACTACTGTTATTGCAAAAGTTACTGTCTTGTCCTTTCTGTTTGTGTGAGCATGTTGCCCCCCAGTGGCTACATCCTAATCAGGATATAAGACCTAATGCTTCTACACAAGTACGAATATTTTTCTCCTGATTACGTTAACATCTGATACATTTTTTTGAAATTTCTACTTTTGGGCTAGACAATGGCATGCCTTACAAAGATAAGCACCCTTTCTGCCCTCTCCACACCAGGCGATGTTTACTTTTCCCCATGACAAAGAATGGCAGAGTATGTTCTCTGTTGTCTGCATTATTGATCAAGATATTCCTGCTATTCCCATCGATTTATGGCAGATCTGGCAGTACCCCAACATAGGACAGTGCCTTGCAAAGAATGTTAGTATGAACTATAAGTGCTCCTAAAAGTGTCATTACAGTATGTCTTGTAAATGTTCTTAGCTTTGTGCAGCCTCTCAGATATAGAATATCCCCTGTGAAGTAAGCAAGAAATATTTGAATTATCCCCTGAATTTTCTGAAACCTAATTCAATACATTTTAGATTCTTTCCTCTCTTTAGCTTTGGTGTTCCTTTTCATACTGCTTTCCTTCCTGTCACAAAAAAGACTATGAGCATTCTGAGTTTTAAAGTATAAAGCAAGGAAGTATTAGATAAGCTGCTTCCATTAATATCTATTTGTAATGATGCTTTGGCTTCACTATTCAGTTAAGCGAACACGTAAAAAACAAGTGTGTAGTGAAAGTTGCCTTAGGAGGTGGCCGTGTGTTGTTTTTTCTGTGGGGTGTTTTTTGTTAGATTCTATATTATATAAGCCTAAATAACTATACATTGTAAGATATAAAAAGCTTCTTCACAGAAACTAGTGTGCCAAGGGGTCAGATGAGTCTGTGGCTCTCTAACATAGTGCTTGCTAGAGTTGTGACTGGTGAGCAGGTGCTATCCCATCACAAAAAGAATAGACTTACAGTATTTAAAAGAGTATGCAGAATATTCCTCCTATAGTAGGCTGCTTATCAGAGCATTCACCACACGTTGAAAAAAGGATGAAGTTCTCTGAATTTCAGGTTATAGCCTGTGCTACAACTGTGTGAGAGTAGCTGGAAGGCATTATGGGTGTTGGGCTGGTTATACCTTTTCTCTTTCTTTCTGATTTCTTCAAGTGTATCCCCGTAGGAGTGAGGTCTTGTAATCTTACCTCTCCTGAATTGGAATTCCACTATTCTCCCACACATGTAGAGTTCTTCCCTTTAGGAGTTTGCAGCAGAGAGGAACATTGTGACTAGATAAATCATTGTTTGTTTTAATAGAGCAATGAATTTAGAGCAATGTTTCCCAAACTTAAAACATTCACATACCCTTTTGGGACTTCAGCCTTAGTGGTGATTCCCTCTTCCAGTGCTGCCCCAGTGCTTATCTCCTGATTTTTAGTAATTTATTTTCTGCCACATACCCCTTGAAATCCTTTCATGTATCACCAGCGTACCACACTTTGGGAAACACCGATTTAGAGGAAAAGGATAAAGTTTGTCTCCTTAGCATCCCATTGTGTTGGTCTGGACAGGCTGAATTTCTTCAAACATTCCAGCTGGTTTCAGTATACTTTCCCCTAATAGTTCTCTTTCTACTTGTCCTCTGGAAGGAGTTCAGTCAGTTCTTTTGTTCTTGTCAGTGCACAGAATTTTGCTTTTGTCATCAAAAACAGTTCAAGTAGGCTCCACAGCAATTCAGGCCAGGTTCCAAAGAGATATTAGCTCTTAACAACCCTCAAGAGTTTGCTGAGAGGAGTCTTACACAGAGCTGTTCCTCTCTTTCTGCTTATTTTCATTACAGCCCAACTACTAAATTAAGCCAATATATTTATATAGCAAAGGTTCCAATAATTAGGTCACCATACATTATTCACAAATTATTACCATCATGGAAGGTTCTTTGTTTTAAACCACCGCACTTAGCTTCAATTTAATTAAAGGGATCTGTGAATGGTCAGTAGCAGAATATGGGGTTATTTGCAGATAATCTTTAAAAGTAAAAGCTTTTACAGTTAACCTTTTAACAGAGTAGTTACTTGAGTGCATGAAGCTGCTATGAAAATCAAAACTGAGCTGTGGGATTAGAGTTGAAATGTTGGTTTGATTTTTTTTAAATTCCTGAGTTTTAGTGGCTCACAGCAGAGCAATCCTGAAATGTTTTCTAATCATTTTAATTTCCTATATTTTGAAGTTTTACAAGACAGTATTGCATGCTACTTTGCCATAAAATAAGTGACGTTTCATTTTGTCGTGGAAATAGTTTGATCTAATTTAGAACATATGTTGGGGCTTTTTTTTTTGGGAGGGGGATAAAAATCTCTGACAGTTGGTGAAAGAGATGATTATGTGCACCTGCACAGTTGCCATTTTTTAATCTTAATTTGGGAGATTGTGTTTTCAAAATAAAAGTAGTTGGATCTCAGGCTACATCTACATTAGGAGATACATTCGAATTGATTAAAATCAGCTTTGTAACACTGTTTTATAAATTCAAATTGGAGTATTCTCACATCCCCACAAAGTCGACTTATTGCTGCCACACTCAATTGCCAAACATCGACTGCTGCAGCAGTGCATTGTGGGAACCTATCCCACAGTTTCCTCAGACCCTTAGCTTTCTGAGTATTTTCACTGCTGCAGCATGGGAAAAAATGCCCCGCAAGTGGTTGTGGGTACGTGATGTCATCTTCCCACATTGCATTGCCCTCATTCCCCTCCATGGACAACAAACAGCCATTTTTCCATTTGGAAAGAAGGAAAAGTAGGATATAGCATCAACAGCAAAGATCGCCAGATTAACTGAAATCTCTTGCTTCTACAACTGAATTGCTTTTTATAACTAACTGAATCATCTAAGATTTTACAAAAATCAGCAGGTGTCTGAGTCTTCAAGTGGCCTCCCAGGTGCTGTCCCTCCTCCCTTGATTACATAAGATCCCTGAAAATAACATAGGAACAATGCAAAGCTTGAAGAAGGAGCAGGATAGTAAAAGTCTGGAAAAAAGAGAGGTTTTTTTGTTGATGCAAGGGTTTTGGTTTCCCAGTCCATTACACAGCTTGTTTGTGCCCCAGGATCACCTAGCAGTCTGTGTTTTCTCAACTGGCCCTTTACCCACTCTTCCCTGTGGTAAGGGGGCCAGCAAAGCATGAAGAAAGAGGATAGAAAAGGTTAGGAAAAAGATTTTAGGCTTCCCACTACACTACACAGAGTTGTCCAGCTCCCCAAAATATGAACAAGCGGTGGTGCTCAGGTGGGAGGGCCAGCACTGATTGACTGTCAAGAGTTCTTGACCCCCTCATCCTGTACGGGGAGGGCTGGGGTTGGGTGGATCGTAGGGTAATGGGCTAGTTGACAAGGTCCTTGAAAATCTTATTGTTGGGGGTGGGGAGGGGAGTGAGGACCATGGCTGCAGAAGCAGTTGAAATGTTCCCCACAACAGCTGCAAGTCCCTGAAAATATTTTTTGGTGGGGAGATGGGGGTCTGTGGCTGCAGAGCCAGTTGAAATGGTCCCCTGGGCAGCAGCAAGCCCCCAAAAATCTTAGACGCTGGAGGACACTTCCCTCTGGTGGCAGCAAGCCCACAAAAATATTTTTAGTGAGGGTGGAGGGCCAGTTGAAGCAGTCCCGTCCCCCCCCCCACCCCCGGAGCAGCAAGTACCCAAAAATCTGTCCCACCCTAAGAGCCTTCACCACGTGAGCCAGGACATGGTGCTGGCTGGCAGCATGCTTTGCACTGAACAGCAGGTATGCCCTTTTATTGGGTCAGGAGCTAGCGACGTGATTTGGTTGAGTGCAGGAAAGACCTTGACTGCATGGCATCTGTGGGAGGGGAGAGAAGGAGCCCTACACAAATGTAAACAGCATAAAAAAAATCTCTCATTCTCTTTCTCTTTCATGTACAACGCCCCCCCACATCCCACCACAGCCTAGCTGCCATGTGGGGGGCCAGGGCTGGTGCCAGTGCTGAGGGAAAAGAAAAAATCCAAGTACTCAGCTTGAACCATGAACTCCATGCTGGGGTTATTTTGAATGGGTAGAATGCTCAGAACACTGATAGCAAAGAAAGAAAGACGTTTCTCAGCCTTTCATACAAGTGGGACCCTGCCACCGTGTGCTTCCTGGTGCCAAATTCAAATTCGCAGGTTACCTAATTCCTGAGCAGCAGAGATGGAAGCGGCCAGAGCAGAGCGCTGTGGGGGATTGAGGCATACATATGGGACACCTCTGAAGGCTAATGAATTGGATTTTAAGATTCAGTGCTTCTGCACTGGCTTTCATTCAGACTCTTAAATTCGAGTTTGACACTACACCCTGCTGGTTTTGACATTGTTCACAAAATTGACATTAGTGCTCCCTAAATGGAGTTAATGGTATTTACAGTGAAGACGATGATGTTGTAATATCGAACATACAGCTGTTGATTCTAATTTATCTCATAGTGTAGACGTAGCTGTATTCTGAATGAATCACTTGGAGATTTTATTTTAATTATACAAGTGTAATATTCCTAAAAGCATTAACTGGTATTTTTGAAAATGTTGAAAGATGGGTTTTTTGCTTGTTTTCAAAATTTCTGAAATTTATTTTAAATAAAAATCTCATGTAAAGATTTTGTGAAGAAAGGCCCATGTCAATGTGGAAGCACCAGAATACTTCATAGCCTGGTATTTTGCAACCACCTGGGTACTGAAGAGCAAGGCTTTGCGACAATCCACTCTGGTAGTGTCGGGGTTGGTTGTGGTGGGACGGAGGGCCAGCAGTGGTTTACTCATACAGGTCTTTTGGTTACAATCCCTGTATACAACCATAAACATTTCTATAGACTGTAGTACCAGAAGCAGCCATGGATTGGATATAGAGAAATATATCTTAGCTCTGCATCTTTCCAAATCCTTCTATTTAACAGCACGCATGTGCGTGCACACACACATACGGAGAGTTACCCTTTTTGTTTGTTTTGAGTGTGGGATTGGATTTACATCATGGGTTCCTGTGTTTCAGGGTGATTTTTATTGACTTACACTGAACTCTGGTTTTGAAAAAGAGATCTCCTTGCTCTTCCTCCAGAAAAGGATGAATTTTAATACTCCAGGATTCTGTATGCATAGACAAGAACAGGAGTAAGTTTTTAATGCATGTTGTCGCCATCTTAATACTTGAGGTTGGCTGCTTTTTCTATGTTAGTGTGCAAAACTTGCTTTTATTATAGAACTCATTTGGCTAAATTATTTTTTGCAGCAAAATAGTGCAACTCTTTTGACCTCAGTGATGCATTTTTATGTGAGGACTGAATTTGACCTCTGTTTTTAAGGTACTGTGACTAGCTTATTTTATCAGTTATCTGTGAAAAGCAGAATTTGCATTAAACCCTATTATGGTGTGACCAGTATATTGTCAACCCATTGTATGACCTCTGGCAGTCTTTCATTTGAATTTTGTTCAATTTCCTTCCATGTAAAGGGCCTCATTTGGACGCCCTTATTCATGGGAGAACTCTGACTGATGTTCATTTGTATTTTCCCCATCAGTAAGAACTGAAAGAGCAGTACAAAGAGATCAGTTATCCCATGTGCTCTCTTTCTTTGAGTGTCACACATAAGGCAATGAAATACTCTTGCATAATTTTTTTTTCTTACTTTAGATTATGCCAACAGAACAGACTTTTCAGCTCATCTGGCATTCTTGACATTCATCTGTTTTCAGTTTGTTTACAAAATAGTTAATTAAATGGAATTTAAAATTGAACACACGTGGGACAGTTTACCAGTGAGCCATGAGCCAGTAGCTATCAGGCTAAAGTCAGGCGATGCAGGATTGCTGATGGAAGTAAGTGCTCCCTTCTTTAATGATCCACCAGCACCACTTGGGGAGCCAGGAGAGCCTTTTAATGGACTATGGGACTATGAGGGTAAGTAGAAATGTCTTGTTGCAAACAAAAAATCATGTATAATATCTCAAGCAGTCCACTTATTTTTGTCTCGGTGTACATGTCAATGTTCCTGTGCATTTGATATGTCTAATTTTTGTATTTAATCCTTGTGCAAATTATTTCATCAGGCCAACCAATGTAGCTTGAACTCACATATGCATTAAATCTACTACAGGTTTAAACTCTCTCATCCAGCGGGACCATGGATTTTGCTGGACCAGAGAGCACCTAGTAGACCACAAAGCTCCAGCTGTGTAGATCTGGGATAGAGCAGGAGGCAGATGGTCCAGTTGGCAGCCTGCTCTGGGGAGCCCCAGGGCAAGGAGCCAGGTCAGGAAGTCCCACTGCTGGGAGCCTGGCTGGGGTTCGGGAGCCCCACTGTGAGGAATCTGGCCCCAGTCGGGAGCCCCACCGGCAGCCCAGTGGCAGAGAGACAGGCCAACTGGCGGTCCTGCAGCCATGGGAATCCTGGCCTAGACAGTGGGGAGCTGGCTGGGAGGGGCAGCCCTCAGACTGGAGTGTCCACTCATTCAGGGCCACTTAGGTCTCAAGGGTATTGGATGAGGGAGGTCAAACCTGTAGTTAGAAATTCTGATTGTTTGATCCCAATCCAGTTCCCTTAAAGATGAAGTAGTCTGGTAAGATTATGATGTTAACATTCTGCCTTTCTGTAATATGCTTGGTAGTAAAGTGTTTTCTTGATCACTAATTTACTCTGACACCTTGCGTTCTGAAAATTCCTTAAGCTATTTTACATTGAATGCATCTTTATAAATCAGCTCTCTTGTAGAAATACTGTCAACGTTGGAACAAAAAGTATGGAAAGATGTTTAATAGCGCATACAACAATTCACGTTTGCTTGGGAATGGAAGTAAATATGGTCTCTAACTGAAACAGCATGATTATCTGAGACAAACACAGTGTAGTTAACTAAATAAGATATTTTGCAACACAGTAGAGTTAATGTCAGTGTTCCTACTTGAAGTGTGGAATTGCAGTTTAGTTAAAAAATGTTTTGATTTTGTTTTTAAAAGGTGTAGAGGGATAAAATCATGAGTTCTTGAATGACAGGTAATGATAAGCAGATTAGTTTTATGTCTCATCCAAAAAACGAGTACAGTCCTGTGTGGATACAAATGTCTATCCGGGGATGTGGATATCCGCAGACAGAAATCAGTATCTGCTGATCTGAAGGGCGCTAGTGTTGGGAGATACTGCAGTCAAAAGCGAGGAATGCGGTGCTGCCACTCCGAGAAGCCTGCACCCCACACCAGCAGCTCTCGCCATGCATGTGGCTGAACTGCCCCCACCCTCAGCTGCATCTTCTGTCTGGGGTCATACAGCCCTGCCGGCAGTTAACAGCTGGGGATAGAACAGCCTCATGATTGAGAGCTGGTGTGGGGCTCTGGTTCCTGGAAGCTGTAGCACCATGTTTCTCTGCTTTAGACACACTGTCTCCTGGGAATAGAACTCTACAGATCAGTGGATACTGATTTTTATCCTCAGATATCTACATCTATGGACAGAAATTTGTGTCTACTCAGAGCTCTAAAGATGGGGGCATGTATTTAGAGATGTGCAGAGAGTGACATTTGTGTTAATCCTAATGAATGATTGTGCTCTTCATTAAAGAAATAGACAAGTCAGTTGAAACCCGTAATAATTTAAACTGAACCAGTAACTAGCAAATCTTGGTAATTTGGTTAATTTAGATTGGCAGTTATTGAATTTTTTCCAGTGGGAATCTATTTAAGAGGCAATACGTTTGCAGGACTCACTGCCAATCAGAGTTGACCACAAACCTGGTACATAAACACAGGGAAACTTTATTAGTTTGTGTAATCTTCAGTGCAAACTTACTGCTGTCTGAAAATTTGTTGTTGCAGCAGCACTGCTGCTTCTATTTTCTGTATGTTATACTTTTTTCAGTTGTGCTATGATGACTAGGTCCCTGTTTCTGTTGTGATTGTCAAAGCCCTGATACTAGTGATCACCCATCCCCTACGAAATTCATTATATCCAAAAAATCAAGATTCATGCAAAAGGCAACCAAAATAATGTTGTTAAGAAGACAGTAAATTGTGTTTATTCCTTTCTGTAGCTGAAATCAATAGCCTCTGTTTCTTGCTCTGAAAATTACATTGTGAGAGAAGCTCCAGTATACTGTGAGTGTTACACTTTGTGCTGATGCAGCAATAAATGAACTCAAGATTCACGTTTAACATTCTTTGCTATTCTGAACATGGGGTGGCGTTCAGGCCACAAGACTCTACATTATCATACTCTTTCCCATCAACTGCTCCTGAAGGGTGATACAAGGACAGTTTGTTTCCAAGTATGCTTGCTGCCTTAGAATACTATGCTCTCCAGAGTGTCCGTCATCTGCAGGAAAAGCCAGTTGCATTTATAGCCCACATATTTTATTCCTTGGCTGTATGTATTCTCCTCGGAGGATTCCTGCTTCAGTCAAGCCTCGTGACAGGTCTGTGTGTGGAGCTTGTTCTCTGTGTGTGTTCACATGTAAGCCTGTGTTTTTCTGGCTTCCCCTTTTTTGTCTTGTCTTTCACGTTCAAGCCAGTGGTTTAGAAATTTAAAGCACCAAGTTCCTTCACTTAAGAGCTTTACCTGTGATGTCCGCTGTGAGTTCAATTGACTACAATCACTAAGTCCTAGCCAATTTCACTCTCAGCAGGCATAACAAGTGAAGTGTTTCTGAGCTGCTGCTACTTTTGTCCGTTTGACAACTAACATCAGTTAATGGAACTATCTTTTTCCTGTTGGCTCCAGCTTGAGAACCACTGGTTAGATACAACAGAGAAAAGCCAAAACTGCCTCATTATTGCTGTTGCTGCTTATTAGAAATATCCGTATACGAGCACTTCCCTCTCCCTGCCCCCCCCCCCCCCAAAAAAAATTGCCATTCTAAATGATTGTGGCATATTTCTCAGAATAGCTTAGAAACTGTGGTAGCTTATATGAAATTAGTGGAAAACTAGAACATTTTAGGTTAAATTTTTCATTAAAAAAAGAAGTAAATGTTTTATTAGGGAAGAATTTAGAGGTGAAACAGAATAAATAATTACCATATTCATACTGTGTTTGTGACTTTTTTTTGCTTTCAGTTGTAGAAGCATTTTTCTTGAGTGAGACAACTAAGCAGTACTTAGAAGTTGAACTTTGTCCGTAAGTAATGATGCTTTTCTATTCTTTTTAAAAGTGTCAGCTTGCATTTTTCCTGCCATTACACTAGCATTTCTAATGTTCACTCAGACACGCATGCAAGTGTGTGTGCACACATGCAGTGTTCAGAGGTACAATAGAGAATATAACAATATCAGAAACTATTCAGCTCTGGTATATGTACCAGTTCCCAGTACGTATGTGAATATAGATATTTACTTCAACTGGATAACTTTGTTGCTTTATTTTGTCAGCCATGGACAACATTTATTGCTGTTGCTTTCTGGTAGAAGAAAAGTATGGAAAGTAAGTGATAAAATACGTTCTATAAAAGTGTGGAAAAATTTGACTTCCTTTCTTAGTCTTTACTTGATGTTTCTCTGCCAAGCTGAAAAGAAGCAATTGCCTTTCTTTTGCTCTTTTATTGCTCTAACATAGCAAGAACTTGCTTTAAAATTTGAAGTGTCCAGAACAGAGGTGAAATGGGAAGGCAGAGCTCATCTTCCTTGGAGTTATTTTCCACCATATATTGACAAGTTTAATGCATTTGCAATTCATGGATCTGAAGCAAAGAGAACATATGAAGCACTTTACCCTGTGCCTCAGCATGAAATACAGAAAGGACAGAAACCTGATTTGTAAGTAGAAAATTACCTCATATGCACAACAATATATAATAGGAGTCCTGGGGAAATTTTTTTTAAAATAGTTATTTTAGTTATACAATTAAACCTAGCATCCTGTCACTCTGTGGCAGATAGCTGTAATTGGACGTTGATTTTTACTGCTATTCTTGAGGTGCATAGCAAATGTTGCCTTCCACAGCAGTTGCACTTTTTTCATCACCTTTCCTGACAAGATCAATAAGTTGATTGTCTCACCTTTCCCTGCCTAGAGCACCTAGAGCATCAACAGAAAAAAGAAAAGCATGAGGTTACCCAGACTCCATTTTGGGACTATTTATGTTCCTGACTATGAAATGAAATCAGATGACAAAATATTGGGTTATAATACTAATAGCTTCTTCTGTCCGAAAAGGCTTCTAGTGTTTGTATTGTTTAAGAATACCTTATTCGTTGCAGCAAAGAAGGAAGTGCCAGAAGGATTTTGTGAGGGAAAGAAAGAATTTATGGAATATCTAAACATATTTGCGTGAATGTTCCCCAGATCTTGTTGTGGAGGAGCATTAAGCGTATCAATAGATTATTGATTCCAGTTTCATTTTTGCTCTGTAATTCATCTTTTCTATTGAGTTTTGACTCTTCAGAGTTAACCTTAGATCTGTCTTCATTTAATTTATTTGAAAAGAGGAAAAAAATCCTTTTTTAACAGTTATGTGATACGAGCATAGTGGTGAGCTTTGTTGCATAGTTTCCTGCCTGGTGCTTAAAATTACTGCATGTGTAATGGAACTAAAATATTGCTGTTAGTATACGAATGGTCCGGTAGAGCAGCCTAACGGATGCACCAGGCAAGGATTTTTACAGGGTTTCAGTCAAGATTTTATGTATAGCATTAATTTCATCTTTGTGTATATAGAAGAGGGAGATTTCAAGCCTTGTGTTACCCATCTTTCTTCTACATTCTCATTTTCATCTCCTTTGCTTTTTTCCTCCTTTTGATAGCCTCATCTTGTTTTCCTCCTAAATCCCTTGTTGATGTTTATTAATCCTATCCAACCATTTTTTTCCCACCATTGCTAAAAATGTAATGGAATTAAGCTATGTCCCTATCATTCCCATTGTTGCTTATTTGGAAAGGGGAAGGAAGGGAGAAGCTTAGCTAAGTACAGTCTGTGGACTAGATATGAACTGGAAGTTCAAAAGCCAGGGTCCTACTTCGGTTTCCCCCCTGTTGCTAATCTGGAAGATATGGCTGCAGGCAAGGGTTGAAGTAGGTCTCCCTTTTTAATGGACTAACTCACAAACTTCAGTTTCAGCCTCCATCAACAGTCCCCATCCATTAGATGAAGCCCTCGCACTGCTTTAACCTAAGTTTGGGAAGTTGTCTAGTGTATAGCAGCCCAAAGACTGCAGTTGTGTAAAAATGAGCTGAGTGCTTTCTGGCTTTACACGTAGTGTGTGCTGTGTGCTGCTTGGCTGCGGATGGGGGTTACACAGCTCTGTATTATTCCCAGTTTATTAGATTTAGTTCTTACAAAACACCAGAATATGGAAAATAAATGGAACATTTAGCACTTTAGTAACTAACAATTATTTATTATGTGATGAGCTTTCGTGGGACAGACCCATTTCATCAGATCAGTTTCATTCTGCTGCTTTGTTTTGTTGGAGTACAGACTAACGTGGCTGCCTCTCTGTTACTATTCAAATGGAACATTAGCTATGCCTCTGTCCATCAGCTCAGGAAAATAAATATTGAGTTATTTTTACATCCTGACTACCTTTTAATATGCAACTATTTTTATTCTTCTGAGTATAAGGAAACAAATTTCATAACCTAAGTAATTCCCCTCTCCTGCTATTTTATTTACAGCCATCGCTTGGAATTTTTCAGACAACTTAACCTGAAGGTGTTAATGGGAGAAGATTGGAAACAGCCTGAATCAGATCTGTGGATGTCAGTTAATGAGAGAAACAGGACAATAAAATGAGATTTTTGATATGATTCAGAATGGACAAAGCTAAATTATAAGAGTATGCATTTGTAATTATCACAAAAATGAGTGCATGAAGGCCTTTTTAAGCAACAATTTCAATCTTTTTAAAAAGTCAGTAATGTGCTGCAGTTGCCTCTAAAAATCATATATCAGTGAAAGAGGCTTCTTTTGTATTATGTCATCAAGATACAGCTGAGGAACTCTCTCGTGTGCTTAGAAGATGGAAGTGAGCCCATTTAAGTCACCCAGACCCTGCCCTTTTCCCCTACTTTGACTAAGGTTGTGTGATTAGGTTACGGAGTCATAGAATACTAGAACTGGAAGTCACATCAGCATGTCATCAAGTCCAGCCCCATGCTTCTTCAGGTTTGAGTTTTTGGAAGAACCTAGTGGTTTGATTACATGGTGTAATCTGAGCATCTCTCTTACATTAAGAGATCTCCAAAGATTTTTACTGCTACATGCCTTTCATAACTGTTGCCACTGTGATTTCTGTTACCGCTGGTAATAGGTAAATCTGTTCTATTCTGTTAACTGAATCTTGAGCATTTTTCATAAATTTATGTAATACTGCACTCGGCTACTTTACCTAACTTGAATGTTATGGAAGGTTGATTCTACAGTGGGGTTTGTTAAATTGTGTTTGACATAACAAAAGAGTTGGACAATTAATAAGGTAACCAAACTAGAACAATTATTCTTTCATTAGCTTCTTGTTTTAGGGAATGTACAGAATTCCTTTCTGTACAAAGAATATTTTAGGGCATGCAGAACCAGTGCTCAGGGCTGGGGTGGCACAAAAGTCTTTGCCCGCATCCCACCCTCCAACTAGAAGCCATTGCTTCTAGCAGATGCTTTCCCACTAGTTCCAGCATGGACATGCCCTGACCACAGCAGCTCCATGGTGTGGCCAGCAGAGAGGGCTCTTCTTCCCAGATGCAGTGGCTCCATGCCAGGGCCAAAGAAGGCATACTTCCCCACACCTCCCACCCCAGGCTACAACAGCTCTGTGCTAGGGCTCATGCTAGGGCCATGAATCAAATCCAGCATGTGGGGCTCGGGGATCCCCTCCAACCCCTTGAGTGGGAAGCCGGTGCAGGTGCTCCAACCCCATACTGGGGGCAAGTTCTAGCTGCAAGATGCTCATGGACCATTAGTGGACCCTTGGACCCCACTTTGAGAACCACTGGCTTACAGGTGGTCTGAGGGCCAGTTTAGTTTCTTTTTTTAAGGTATTTAAGTTCCTCTTTGCGTTTTAAGATGCCCAAGGTATCGTTAATAGCATGGCTGTCAGTGTCTCTGAGGAGGTGCTTGCTGCTTTTATAAGAATGCTATATTCATATGTGCATTCCTTTCTCACCTACTGCAAGGCATAATTTGACACACATTTCCATCAATACTGCTTATGGCCAAGCTTCTTACTACTCACAGATTACAGATATTTATCTTAAATGAAGCTCTTCTAGGAGGCCCTGACCCTCCTGTGTACAGGTCCCAGGACCCAGTCAGTTCCTTGCTACAATCCCAAGCAGGAGGGCACCACCCCGGTTTGCTACGGACCCCGCCCAAGCCACCTAGAGGGGTGTGGCTAGCACAGAGGACAAGACCAAGACAGGAATTAAAGTAAACGAAATGGAAGGAAATTTTATTATTTAACACAAACATCAACAAGCAAAGATGCAACAGCAAGTATAGAAAAAACAGATGAGGCAGTTCACAATAGTAAAAGTATGCTACTCTAAACTCTAATGATTACTTACACTTAACATTGTAACAAATATATTCTGGTAGTGAAGTCTTTGAAAAAGTATTTTATTGTACCGCAAAGCAAAGTTTGTAGTTAACTGAATAGTCAAAAAATAAAACAGGAATAGAAATTTTGAAGTCCCTTAGAGGTAAGTAGGGGTTTATATATCCCTTTATGGCTTCTTAAAAGGGAAAGGTGGGGTGCTGGCCCCACCACTTCCTGGGGGCGGGGTGCTAACCCACCCCTAAAATATGCCAAAGCCCCGGGGTCCTTAGGCAGAGCCTTTCTTTTGAGGTTGCCGCGAACTTTCGGTGGCTTGGTTATACAAACCGTTCCTGGGGGCGATTGTCTCTACCCAGGTCGGGGAAGCCAGGGAGGTGAGTCAGGACTATTTGTGTCCTTGACTCACAATGAATTTTGGGGGTTTAGGGATTAAAGGGAAAGGGAGGCTTTGCCTTCACCTTAACAATTTAAACTAAACAGATTTAACAGTATAACCAGTAATTGTAACTTATTAATTAAATGTGCTGAAAACAATATTAAAGAAACAATTAAATGTGATATTATATGTATATACCCTGGGCACATAGGCCCGGCCCTTGAGGGTCAGACCCTTGGGTTCTGCCCCTCCCCCATCCGGGAGGGTGCACAACAGGGGCGCTCCCCCTGCTCCCCCTTTGGGGGCCCCGATGTCCCAGGTGTGAGTCGATATGTGTAGGTATTGTTCTTCTTCGAGTGGTCCCCATGGGTGCTCCACAGTAGGTGTCGGGCTCACCCCGCCGCCACAGATCGGAAATTTCCAGCAGTCTCCGTTGGGTCGCGCATGCGCCGATGCGCATCGGTCCTTCACGCGCTTACAGTCACGTGCGCAATTCAGTCCCCGCCAGTTCCTTCTCAACCGCCAACGGCTGCAGACGGAATCCACTCAGGCTCCAACGCCTGAGACAGATAAACTCTGCTTTACTTATTGTTAATGGTTATAGGTTAATGCCTAAGTATTATAGTTGTTTATGTTAGAGTGTATATAGTTAAAAAGGAAAAGAGAGCAAGGAAAAGTACGGAGGCGGCCGCCTCTGCAGGGTCCGCTATCTGAAGGCCGCAAACATTATCTGTTAACTGTTATCTGCTACTGGACTGGATAACTGCTAAGTACCCTGTTAGCACTTAAAGACTTTAAATCTCAAACAATGTCCTCGCTGGGTTTTAAGAAATGTGGCTCATGCCGGGAGGCCATGCCTGCCTCAGATGGACATAGCAAATGTATTCGGTGCCTCGGGGAAGCCCATGTCCCCCAGAAATGCCCTCATTGCTCTAAGCTTACAGCTAGAGCTCGAAAGGACAGGGAAAGGAGGCTAAAAATGTTTCTGTTTGATAAGGCCCTCCAGCCTGGGACATCGGAGAAGCCCCATAAGGAGGGATCTTTGGGCTCGCACAACAGGAAGGCGGCTTCCCTAACCTCCTCTGTGCAGAAGAAGACAAAGCTTTCACCAGCTTGATCCCCTGCCCAGTTACTTCTGTGAGCGGGACAAGCGGAACACGGGGCCCGAGCCCGCTGACTTCTCATAGCGGGAAGGCCGCGGCACATGTACCTGTGCAGGGGCCTCCGACTGTTAAGGAGGCGGCACCAAGGGCCCTGCAGGCGCCGGAAATGGCGGCACCGGCTTCCATGGCACCGAGCCTTGCGGCAGCGAGGGCACCCGGCACGGGGCCCAAAGGTGCCGGAGGAGACTACCCGCGCGGCACCGCGGGCAGTGGAACCGAGCGCGGCACCGACTATGGTGCCGAGGTCCCCGGCACCGGTGGGAACACCTGCGGCGCCCGAACAGGGGAAAGCGAAGACCAAGACCCAGCACTGCAGTCCTTCCCCAGAGATCATTGCGCTGCCATTATCACCTTGCTCTCCCACAGAGATTCACCAGGCAGCAACTCCAACAGCCTGCCTTAGACTTCCATCTCCGTTCCTTCAGCCGCCATCCCCCGGGCTTAGACACTTTTCACCAACCTCCAGCAGGGATCCCTATGAATACTATCACAGAGGATTCCCGCCTTTGTCAACGTCATCTCGACGATCACGCCCTTCCACACGTCACATCTACACTTTCTGGTCGTGGTCCAGGTCCCCATCACCGGACCCTTGCCCCCGTTGTTATGGCTGCCCTTACCACACGGGACACCGGCACAGGGGATCTAGATCTCGGGGTAGATCCCCGTCAACGCCTCATCAACATCACAGCACACAGGCTCGCCCTGGGGGAACATCACAACTTTCCCAGTCAGAGAGTGGTTCAAAGGATCAGGACCCCCATCCGGAAACCTCAAAAGAACAAACGTGAACAGAGTCAGGAACCTGAGGACTTAGAGGAAATGTATCATAGCGATTCCTCCTCATCCTCCCCAGATGAAGCAGTTGTTCCTGGGGATATCTCTCCCCCGATGACCTTCAACAGTTTCAAGAATTGTTCAAAGGGGTGGCTCAAACACAGGACATTCAAGTGGCAGAGGTGCAGGAGAAACACCATAAGCTCCTCAAAAATATGAGACCCCCGGCTTCATCCAAGATCGCCATCCCATTAGATGAAGTGGTTATGGAGTCGGCCACCAACATATGGCAGACTGCGGCCTCCATCCCTCCTACAAATAAGAGGGCGGATAAGAAGTGTTTTGTCCCAGCGAAAGGCATGGAATTTCTGTTCAGTCACCCACAGCCGAATTCACTAGTGGTTGAATCGTCGCAGCACAGAGCCAAAACGTCCCAATGTGGATCAGGGGGATCAGACAGGGACACACAGAAATTAGACCTACTCGGCAGAAAGGTTTACTCCTCATCTACCTTACTGCTGTGAATGGCGAATTACTCCGCTCACTTGTCGAACCATAATTTTGACAATTATTTGAGACTTACCTCCCTCATGGATTTTCTTCCAGAGGACAAGAAGCCGGTTCTCAAAGTGATCATCCAGGAGGGCTACGCAGCTTCACGAGCAGGAGTTCAGATTGCCTTGGATGTAGCGGACACAGCGGCTCGTTCCACAGCCACTGCAGTAGTAATGCATAGGGAATCGTGGCTTCAGACGTCCGGGATTCCCAGGGATCTGCAAGTAAAAATCGCAGATCTTCCTTTTGATAGGCAGAAATTATTTGCAGACTCAACCGACTCGGACCTACACTCCAGCAAGGACTCGAGAGCTACACTTAGGACCCTGGGTATATACACCACCCCCCCGTACAGGAGGAGGAAGTTTTACCTTCAACAAAGGCATTACACTTATCAGCCACAGCGTACTCAATATCAACGGGGGTATGACCAGGGGCACCAACAACAGCCACAGCAGTACAGGGCCCCTAGACGTCGGCCCCAGCAGGGCCACGCCCCCTCTGGGCAAACCATGAGACAGCAGGTTTGACGGGTACTTTGGGGACTGCAAGACCAAGACCATCTCTCAGTGCCAATCTCAATACGTTTCACCATGAGCTCAAACCGTTCTACTCTCAATGGCAAAGCATCACCACAGATGGATGGGTATTGGAGATTATAGCCACGGGGTACACGATCCCTTTTCAATCATTGCCACCACCGAAACCTCCCACCAGGTCCTTTTTCAAGGATCCCTCTCACCACACAAAGTTAAAACAGGAAGTGGACCACCTCATGTTCATAGGGGTGGTGGAGAGAGTACCGGAACAATTCCAGGGGAAAGGCTTCTACTCACGCTACTTCCTGACAGAGAAGAAGACAAGAGGCTGGAGGCCAATCCTGGATTTACAGGCCCTCAACCGGTATTTGCGCAAGCAGCATTTCAAAATGACTACAATTGCTTCCATAATCACGGCACTGGACGATGGAGACTGGTTTGCAGCCCTCGACTTACAGGATGTGTATTTTCATATAGCAATTCATCCGGCACACAGACGTTTTCTCCGATTCACAGTACGCAGAGAACATTTCCAATACAGAGTTCTTCCATTCGGTCTGTCTTCGGCACCCAGAGTTTCTACCAAAACCCTGGCGGTAGTATCAGCGTACCTACACAGACAAGGTGTCTTCATTTTTCCATACCTAGACGACTGCCTGCTGAAAGGAACCTCCAAAGCGGAGGTCTTACGAATTATACACATCACCACAAACACATTTGCCTCATTGGGCCTCATCATCAACCTCTCGAAGTCAAAGACCGAGCCCACGCAAAATATAGAGTTTATAGAGGCGCGAATAGACTCTGCTACATCAAGGGTATACCTGCCCAATGCCCGTTTTCATGCCATCGGATCCCTGGTACAAGTAATAATGTACAGCCCCACTGTCCCAATCCTAACATGTCTACAACTGTTGGGGCACATGGCGACCACCACATCTGTGGTACAGAACGCCAGGCTGCATATGCGAGGCCTGCAGCATTGGTTGGCGAGCGTTTACAAACCAATAGCCCATACCGTTCACAGGACAGTATCACCCACAATGGAGGTGCGAAGGTCACTGGCATGGTGGGCAGACCTCAAGAACTTACAAGTAGGGGTGCCTTTCTGCCAACCGCAAATTACCGTTTTTCTCACGACAGATGCATCCCATATGGGATGGGGAGCACACATTGGCAACGAAGTTACTCAAGGGTTATGGTCCCCCGTGGAAAAGACACTGCATATAAACATACTAGAGCTCAGAGCAGTGTTCAATGCATGCAGGCGTTTTCGAAATTACCTGCACGGCAAAGTAGTCGGGATAAATACCAACAACACCTCCACCATGTTTTATATCAACCGACGAGGGGCCAGATCTCGTGCGCTCTGTGCGGAGGCTGTCTGGTTGTGGAACTGGTGCATTGCCAACAATATAACCCTAAAAGCCTCATACTTACCGGGTGTCCACAACGTAAAGGCAGACCAACTCAGCAGACGCTTTGTGCTCACGCACGAGTGGCAGATCCGTTCCGACCTGCTCCAATGAGTGTTTCACAAATGGGGGTTTCCCCAAATCGATTTGTTTGCCACTCACAACAACAAGAAATGTCCCCAGTATTGCTCCAGAGCGGGCATAGGGCAGGGATCCTTGGGGGACGCCTTCATGATTCCATGGAAGGGCCCTCTACTCTATGCGTTCCCTCCCACAACACTCATCCACAAGGTTTTGGAGAAAGCCAAAAGGGAGACAGCACACATGATACTCATAGTCCCAACCTGGTACCGACAGCAATGGTTCCCTCTGCTTCTGCGCATGGCATGCCGCCAGTCGTTTCCCCTACCGGCAGTGCCAGACCTTCTCACGCAGGCTCGGGGGTCAATAGTGCATCCACATCCTCAGGGACTCCGCCTACAGGCGTGGCTAATCCATGGCTCAGCGCCTTAGAGAGCACATGTTCGGAGGGAGTGAAGCAAGTCCTGGAGTGCAGTCGGAGGACCTCCACCAGAAGGACTTACGAGCAGAAGTGGACACAGTTTACCTCCTGGTGCTCTTCCAAGCAGTTAGCTCCTCTGGACGTCCCTATAACTGTAATTCTGGACTACTTGCTGGAGCTCAAACGACAGGGACGCTCCCTATCCTTGCTAAAGGTCTATCACGCGGCTATATCAGCCTTTCGACACAAAGAGGAAGGGCCAATCATATTCGCCCATCCTGTTGTCACTTGGTTCCTAAAGAGGTTAGCAAACCTGTACCCCCCTTGGAAACCGCTTCCGGCCTCATGGAGTTTGGACTTGGTCCTCCACACCGCCCTTTGAACCATTGGCCACAGTTCCCCTCTGGTTACTTACCATGAAGACAACCTTCCTTGCGATTACGTCAGCCCGTCGGGTGAGCGAACCTGCAGCAATAATGGCGACACTGCCCTGCACAGTGTTCTCAAAGGAAGCGGTGGTCTTACGATTACACCCAGCCTTCGTTCCAAAGGTTTCCTCAGAGTTCCACGTTAATGAACCAATAGTATTACCCTCGTTTTATCCTAAGCCTCACAACTCCAGCAAGGAGGTGCAGCTGCACTTATTAGATGTGAGGAGGGCGTTGGCCTTTTACATAGGACTAAGCCTTTCCGGAAAATGGACAGACTCCTCGTGTCCCTCGCACCCAGGTCGAAAGGGGAAGGCCTATCCTCAAAAAGGATTTCGAACCACATCGTATCCTGCATAAGACTGTGCTATGAGCTTTGCAAGACCCCTCTGCCAGTTCCGCCCAGGGCTCACTCAACTAGAGCAACGGCGTCGTCGACGGCCTTCTTCAAGGGAATCGCGCGAAGAGACATCTGCAGAGCGGCGACTTGGTCATCCTACAACACCTTTGCCAAGCACTATGCCATGCACCGGGTGTTTGATGAGCATACACGCCTGTCGACAGCAGTCCTTTCAAGGGCAAGCTGCTCATAAATCGGGTACCCATCTCCTTTTTTGGGGTCACTGCTGGGTAGTCACCTACTGTGGAGCACCCACGGGGACCACTCCCGTTGGTGCTGCAGGTGGAAGTGGCTGCTTGCGAGCAGTGGGACCACGTGAATCCAGGCCTGTGCCGCAGATGGAGAGCGGTGCTGAGGTGATTTCTAACAGCTCTTAGTGATTCTAGATCAGCTGTGAGTGATTTCAGGTTCTTTGCCCCTGAGGGCTGGTCTAAGGGACTCAGCAGACGCTGCTCTCACAGCCACACTTCCCTATGTAGGAGCGCAGAGTCCTGTCTGCACCTCCAGGGGCCCCAGAATGCTCCGCAGCACCTGCTTATATTGAGAGTTCTCATGCATAATTCATAAGGTGATTTGAATATTCATGATTCTATTTACATGCAGGTGTGGTTTTCAACCAGGTCCTCTGAGGGAGGGAAGGTTCTGGAAACTCTCCTCCTCACCCAATCAGAGCCCTGGATTTCAAACACCTGCCTATGAATTATTCATGAGTTCAGGTTACCGGGGGAGCTAACTGTCAAAAAGTGACCGTTGTTAATGCTGCCAAATGGCAGCCTGTGAGACTTTGGATTTTTCATGTGCCTGCACTGATTTTACCTAGCCAAAGGTGTGTATTCCCTGGCCCATGGGGACGATAATGTCCTAAGATGTTAAAAAGCACGACACTTATGTCTAACTCTGCTCTGTTATGAAGGGGGAAATACTTCTAATTTCTTCCTAATCATATTTTCAAAGTTTTCCTCAGTAGTTTGATAGGCTCATAATACAGCAGAGGTTCTCAAATTGAGGTCTAAGGACCACTAGTAGTCCACAGTTACCTTGTAGGTGGGCAGAAAGCGTGGGGATTGCCCTTTCTTCCCCCGTTGCATCAGGGAGCCTGCTCTGGCACTCCATCTGTGTAGTGTCCCCCATAAGGTTGGTGTTCCAGTGCCAGCTTCCTGCTGTGGGGAAGGAAGGAGTGGAGATGGCAAGGGAGTTGGAGCCCTGAGCTCACAAACTGTAATCTGGTTCGTGGGCCACAACTAGCTCACGGGGTGGAGGGGAGGGAGAGGGAATGTCAGTACAAGAAACCGCTCACAGGAGGCTTTCCCTGCTGCTATATTGGCCAGAATTGTGGAAGCCAGCACCCTGTTCTCTGTCACATGCCCTCCTCTTACCCAGATCGTGCACTCCCATTCCCCTCCCAGCAAGCCAGGCATGTTGTCCTCATGGGTGGTTGGCTGGTGGGCCACAGAAAGGTTTGCCCTAAGCAGGGTGGACTGCAGGCCAGAATGTTTGAGAACCACGGAAATAGAGTAATACTGCCACTTAGGGATTTTCTGATTGACTTTAGGGTCCTTCTCCTTTAGTAGATTTTTATCTACCAAAGCCAGAAGTGGCCACTGTGATTGTCTAGTCTTCTACTACTTCTTCCTCAAAGTAATTCCAAGAGCATATTTTCTCGGAATGCATCCAATTTTTATTTAAAAAAGTGTCAGTTATGGAGAATCTGCGAAAACCCTCAGTAAACTGTTGGTGTGGTTAATTAGTTTAAAAGTTATGCCTTATTTCCAGTCTGAATTTGGATAGCTTCAACTTCCAGTCATTGGATCATTTCATACTTAATGTCTGCTAGTTTGAAGAGCCCATTAATAAATTCTGTTCTCCATGCAGATACTTGGGTATATCACCACTACTGAGAAGATCAACCCTGCTTGTGGTCGATCTTCTGTAGTTGGATTTTTTTTTTTTTTTTTTTTTTTTTTTGCAAGCCTGGTAGGGATGCACTAAATCAAACTTACAGGGTATCAGCCCCTGTATTCATGCCTCTTGTTGGCTACGTCTACACGTGCCCCAAACTTCGAAATGGCCATGCAAATGCATATTTGCATCCCATGAGCTCCCATTTGCATTTGCATCCCATGAGATCCCATATTTGCATCCCATGAGCTCATGGGAATAAGGGGACTTCGAAGAAGGTGGCGTCCTTTCGAAAAGGAGCCCCGTCTGGACGCGCCGCGCGGCGGCAAGGCGCATCAATTTCGAAGCGCCGCTGCCGCCCGCATGCTAATGAAGCGCTGAATATGCATTTCAGCGCTTCATTAGTAAACTTCGAAATGGCCATTTGCATGGCCATTTCGAAGTTTGGGGCACTTGTAGACACGGCCGTTAAGAGTAAGGGAACCAACTGGAGTGGGCACTCACGTCCATCTCCCTGAGTGGAGACAGTGCGGAAGCCTGAATTCAGGTACATTGACTCCAGCTATGTAATTAATGTAGTTGGAATTTCTTACCTTAGCTGGACCTTCCCCTGTAGTGTAGACCTTCCCTTAGACTGTAATCAAGATTATATACTGTAATGGCATATCCCTTCTCTCTTCAGTTGTGCTCTCTAATCAATAAGGGCACTTTAGTTTTTCTAAACCCCAGTCTTATGCAAAAAGACCACTGCATTCTTTAATGACACCAGCTGTTCCTGTTGTCTTAATTAGACTTGTAGATTTCTTGCTATAGAATGCCATTTGTTAAGCTTTCAGTTCCTCCTGAAAATTACCCTGTAGTCTGAGAATATTGATCAAGCCAATAAATGCTGGTAAAAATACAGTTGTTCTGATGTTCCTCTAAGCTGTCTTAATTAATGAAATATAGTCATGGACAAAAAATCTTTTTAACATGTTAATATTTAGTGTTTCTTAATTTTTGATGCTTGTGGAACGATTTTTGCCATTAAAGTCAAATATTCTGCGTATAAAATGAGTGCTGCAATTCAAAACTGTTGACTACTTCTATCAGACTGTCTTTTCTCATACACAGCTGGTTATCTTGTATGTAAAGGAACAATAAGTCGAGTGATATTTACTCAGATGGCTTTCAGCGTCTTTTCCCCATAACACTTCAAATTCTGTCCTTGGATGTTATTGTTGGACTATAACTATATTTGAGAGAAGTGGATATGTTATTCTCACTTTAAATAAAATAAAATTGTTCTTGTTTCAAAAAGTGTTTTCATTAGCTGTTTCTTAAAATGCCATTATCATATCTCATGTATACTGTAAGGAGAATATCTGCATGATACGTTTCAGAGTTTTGACACAGACTTCACTGTACACCTTGACAACTTTGCCTGCACACTCTCTACTAATCCATCTCCTGTCTATTTATTTTAACATTTTAAACTTGTGATCCTTTATAAACTGTCATTTAAAAATCAGGTCAACTGGCAAATTTTTCTGACAGGCAATATTCAGTCCTACATCAGTTTCAGATATCTGATGTCTTATGGCACAGGAGACTGAGTTATAGGGGTTTTATTCTGCTGGACAGGGGAAATTCTCTGTAGGATGCATAGCAGTTGATGCTAACCCTGTAGGGACTCAAGATAACTGATTTTATAGTCTGACTTACATATAATATGAAAAGCACTTTAGGTATTTTTAGAGTTTTTTTGAAAAGCTGTCATTTTCTTCTCCCTCTGTGTCTAAGTAGGACTCAAGATAACCTAAAATGTGTGTTTTTTGCATTGAAGGCTATACCAGAACTCTGCCTACAATGGGCATCTGAATGATAACTTAAGGAGCTTGGAGAAAGTCCCAGTAAATGTTCTTGAATATTGCTAATTTAGTTATGTAACATGTGGCACAAGGAGTTGGTATGATGAGGGAGAAGATTAATGAAGATTTTAACACTTGTTTAGAATGACCTTTATAAGTTACTTGTGTCCACATAACTTGTCATACAGTTATCAAAATGCATGGCAGCAGAACCTGTGGAAGTGTCACATTATTTAGTTTTCTCTCTTGTGGTCCTTCTGATGTAGATTAGCTCCAGAATGGAAACCCAAGGTATCATATGAGTAGGAAATAGCTGCCCCAGTTTTTATTTTCTGTGTTTCCTGCTGTTTTTCCCTTTCTGTTTCCTTTTGAAATATAACAAATTATGACTGGAACGCGAAAAAGACTAAGTTTTAGTCACAAAAGGTGTCATGCTGCCATAGTTGCAGAACATCACAATCCCATGCTCTTAAGTCAGTCAAAAGATTGATTCTTAAAGTCTAAAGACTCTCAATGTAAATCTGGGAGGAGACATTTTAGTAAATGATCTTTTCCCTGTAATCTCTTCAAAACCTCGTCTCCTCAAAATCTCTGAGGAGATGTTTTGTGAAGCTCAAAGGCTTGTCTCTCTCTCCAACAGAAATTGGTTCAAAAAAGATATTACCTCACCCACTTTGTCTCATTTAGATAAAATCATTATTAGCTGTTGGCTACTGTAAAATTCTGTATTTTATTTTCTTTACTAATTTTTTAAAATTCTGACAGTTCTAAGTGAGCCAACACCCTCTTTAAAATATAGCCTGGGGCTATGTCAACACTAGTCAAAGTAAATCAACCTCAGATAAACAATTATAGTTACTGCAAGTGCATAGAATCAACCTATCTGCACTCAACTTGGCTGTTCCTACTGAACAAGCTTGATGGGAGAGTTTCTCCCATCAACCTCCTTTTACTCCTCACATCTTGCAAGGAGCTCAGAGATCGACTGTGACTCCTGAGAGGTTGTTTTCACGTGTATCTGTTAAACACATGAAATCAAGCCCTGGAAGGTCGACCCTGAGCAGGTTGATCTCCCACATTAGTGTCTTTCTTCAGCTGAGGGTCATATAGCAATATGTTTTTTAAAATATTTCTCTTTCCAAATTCAAATAACATTTTTGTATGTATATCAGGCAATGCTCTGCTTTGACAACATTAGAGAAAAGCTGGCAATGTAAGAATTTAGTCAATGTTTTTGTGCTCTGGAGGGATCACTCTTCAGAATCAGAGGATATTTCATTCTCCAATCGTATTCATACATTCTTGGCTAAGATTGGAAACAAGACACTCTATCCATGTCAGTAAGATGATATCTTCTGTAATGTGGTCAGATCCAGCTCTTATGAGCTTGCAGATCCCAAGACTGATGCTGAGACTTTCCATATCTACATGTAATGGTGAATATTAGCTTTCATTTGTTCAATATAAAAAATTTCATCCTTTTCTCTTGGTAAGAAAACTTTAGAACAACGCCTCTTGTGCTTGAGCATGAAAAGTTTGACCCTGATTTTAAATTTGTCCATAGTCACTCAGGCTCGCTTTTGGAGTCCGGGAAAAACTACAATTGGCTTTGATTTTTTTTTTTTTTTTTTTGGCATGAGAACGCTCCTGGTGGCATTGGTGCTGCCTAGGCAACTATTTATGATGCTACAATCCACACAAACCCACTGAAAGCTGGCAAAAATTCTTTTATCTATAATGAAGGACAATGCGATAACAAAAACAAAAAAACCCTATTTAGTAGCTCATGGATGTGACTAATTTGAGGGCTGAAGCATTTTCTGAGGTCTTGATCAGGTCAAATCACATAGGCCTAAATTCACCAAGTCAGATTTACTAAATCCAGATGTGCAGGAATTTCAGTTCCCCTTAATTTTTGCTTTAGCTGAGAATGTCTGAAAATTCACCTACTTCTATATCAATACTTAAATATAAAGGTAGGCCTCTAACTTCATAAAATTGTTTGATAATTTTGTTCTTAGCCTTAGTTTCTTTAGCTGTGAAACTGAGGTGGGTTTTCTTGTAACAATTAACTAGTTAATGTTGCTGAATATAAGTCCTAAAATTTACTAGAATGTACACAAAGCTCTCCAGCTGCTAGGACTCTAGAAATCCTCAAAAGCTCCTTTTCTGGGTAGTTATCTCTTGAACACCTTTCTAACTGCTAACCTCCTAGACTCCCGCACAATACCCACTGTACTTCATTCATAGCAGGATCCTTAAAGGAGAAGCACTTACACATTTCCATACCCAACTCATTCAAACATGTTTTTCCTTTCTCAAGTGAGTTGTCCAGCCAAGGAGTGCTTGCCAAAGGCTTGTTTTATTCAGCCTCTGCACAATTCTCAAGCCAGCTCTTTGCACAAGAGTGCTGGAAAGAGTTATTTTTTCAAGATCCCAGTCACTTGATTTAGGCTAGGATTATAGCAAATCCACTTAATATGGTGAGGGTTTGTATACAGTACATCTCTAGAGACCAATGTGGAAATGGCCACTAAACTTTGCTCAGTGATAAAATTACTACACTGGAGCATGAGCTTGCAAACATTTCTGCACATGCTTAAATTGATGCATGTGTAGTGCACCTAATGGTGGCATAAAAGCGTGATGGTATTTCTATACCTCACATTTTTTCCCCAGGAAGAGGCCCAGAGGGTCAGACAAGCTGTGTTTTTGCGGCTCAAAGTAACTGGGCATACTGGTGAATCTGGTTTAAGGGTGTGATAGTCATCATCATGTTTGATTTTGTTCAAAACAAAACTAAAACCTATTGATAAAAAATGTGATTAGAACTGAATAGTTTACAATACAGTGCTGATATGCTTTTCTGTTCTAGTGAGGCGACTGAATTGATAACTAATGTGAATAATTAAGAACAAAGCATTTTTATGTCACCAATTATGTTAAAGTGCTAGTTTGGTATATTTTAGTAAAACATCACAGTTTATTTTTCAAATAGCAAGTGAGGTTTATTTAAAATATATATTTCATTAAGTACACAGATTTACGGAAAAGTACATTGACAGTTTTTCAAGTTCTCATACACCAGTATTATTCTGCTGTAATCCATGAGAGAACAGAAATTAGGGCACCTGTATCTATCTCTAATACATACTAAAACCTATATATTAAGGAACATCTCCAGTATGCAACCACCTGCTTCTCTACACTCACTAAATATTATAAAGGTATCTGGGATGTGATAATTTGGCTCCTGACGTAACCATTAGTCCTGGCTCTATTTTAGCCCTTCAGCCTCCCTTCTGCTCTGACCATTACCAAAATGTCACCCACACCCTGTTCAATTTGAT
Source organism: Carettochelys insculpta (assembly GCF_033958435.1). NCBI lineage: Eukaryota > Metazoa > Chordata > Testudines > Carettochelyidae > Carettochelys > Carettochelys insculpta. The sequence continues at coordinate 96,888,744 of NC_134140.1, read as the reverse complement.
CCTTTTACAACCCGTTCATTGTTACCCACAGAGTCTGTCTACCACTGCTAAAGGAGGAAAGGGTGAGGAAAGTTTGTGCATGGCATCTTTCCTATGTTCCCAGGGACATGTAACTGGATGACTTGTCCCATGGGCGTGTAAGGAAACTGGGTCTAAACTAATCCTGATTATTGGAGTAGCCCCATCTGCACATTCATATGTGACAGCAGAAAGGTGCCCCTTTATCTCAGTGTGGTTGTTGCAATTGACAGAGGACACCCAGTGGAGATTAATACAACCTTGATCAATAGCTCAGAGATGTGTGAACCATTCTATTTCTCTCAGGTGTTCCTATGCTCTTTAGTGCTCAGTGCCTGTAATAGGCATAAAATGTGCCTGTTCTCAGCTCCCTATGCAAAGGATAGGACAACTTGAGATCAGTGGTTTACATTGGGTGGGGGCAGTGAGAGGCCTAAGAGCCTCACAAAAATAGTGCTTCCAGGGGCGCTAATCCAAAATAGGCTCTATTGTGTGTGGACACTCTATTTCGAAATACAGTAAAACCCTGAGTTACACAACCTGTGTAAATCAGGAGAGGGGGGGACCGGGGGGACCCTCCCTCTTCCTCTGAGCCTCTGGGACTATTCTGACTCATATCACATCAGCAATTGGTGTTTGATCTCTGTATCTTGGAAAAAAATAAAGAAACCTTTTTGGAAAATGGCTATTGTTGAGGAGCACTTTTATCTCCTCAACCCAGAGCTCAAATGACTTCAGATTTGGGTCACTTACCCTACCCTGTACCCTTCTAAGTTGCACCGAATTTCAAAGGAATATGATAAAGAATGTCACCTATAGAGGACTTAGAAAGGTCAACTCTTAAACAGAAGTCAAGATGCAACCTTAACTGTAGTGGTGCTCCTGTGCAACTGTAATTTATGAGTGTAGTTAAATTAATGATGTTGGATTGCATGTTTTATGCTATTACCACAGTGATTAGGGGAATTGTTCAACGGATCAAAATGAATTGCTGCCTGCAACATACCAGTACAAAATGTTAATCTGTAATCGTAGTCAATTATTAAACCATTGCGAAAGACGGTAAACATTATTAATCACCACTTAAATAGCAGAAATCAGAATGTCCAGTGGTTACTTAGCCATGATAGCAGGAGCTAGAGTATAAATGTGGCAAATTTAGCACTGGTTTAATCTTTTAAAAAATGAAGGCTCTATGTATTTTAGCTGTTGTTGCGGCATGTGTAGCTAGTCCTGCTCATCATTCCCTCCTAAGCAGGTATCAGACACCTTCCTACTGTTTCTAATTACAATTGGGAAAATGGCTCATTTAATTTTTCTCTACAAGGTGGTTTTAATTGCTATTACTATTTTTGATTATGAAGTCAATCTAAAAATTAAATGAATTTAAATGGAGCTAATGGGCGAATATCATGTAATGCAGAAGCTGTTCCCCACACACAGGGAAACAAATATGTGGCTTATGGAGAGCCCGTAATATACTCTCTGCTTTAGAGGAGTTATTTGGGAGTTATTTAGAGGAGTTGCATTAGGGAGGAGAAGTGGCAACTTCACTGAACAATCTTTGCTGAGGCCTAAGCTGCTCTCTATCACTGTATCTAAGGGTTAGGAATACAGTAGGATCCAACCTGGAAAGGGGAAGGGAAGGTTTATGTTTTGAGAATTCTTCCATTTCTGATTTGGGTCCTCTTTTCATGTGTAAGTGTTTTAAATTTGCCCTCATCTGAAGGATCAGGTCACAAAGATCCAGGTTTGGGACTAGATGTAGCACTGGTCTTATTTAATATGAGTTCTTGATATTTATTCAGTTCATCCCCTTGCATTGCACCTAAATCCTAATATTCATGGCTTTCCCACTGTGGTAAAAGTCCCATCAATGGTGATTCAGAGGAAAAAATTGATTTTTAATTTTCTTTAACATTTCCCTAAAACCCACAGTTGCAGGGCAATAGCTGCCTCAGAACAATCTGTCTTGGTCCTTACAAGACTCTTATAATTGTATCATCTGAGGACTGAATATTTTTGAGCAGTAACATTTCTTAGACTCTGCTTTTATTAGAACTATACCGTGGAAATCTCAACAACTGAATCAGAATCCAACATCCGATAGTGACAAGCTCATATATAGTGAAATTATTTAGACTGACTAGTCTGGAAAACTCAGATATTAAGCTGAATGACTGAATGAATAATATACCTGCAAAAACAGAACTTTGGCTTGTCTTAGTTCATGTAATTCTAATTCTTCCTGACTTTATTTTTTATCTCCCTTATGAACTCATGCATAAATGTTAGGCTTTCTGGATTACTCACCCACTCTTTGTCACATCAATGAGTCTTTGGAGTTGGCATTTGGAAATGTTTTGTGACAATGTTCTGAGATACCTAGTTTTTTACTCCTTCCTGCCACTAGATGGAGGAAGAAGGTTATCAAAGTGATGCTGTACCAACTCAGCTATATTCATCCAGTTCCACTCCCTGTATTTCTAAAATAAGGAATCCCTCAAAAATTGTGCTTGTACAGAGCTGATTTTGACTGTTCTATGTCTAAGTTGTTTGGTTGTACATGTTATATCAACAGAAATACTAAATAATACCATACAATCCTGTCTTCAGTTTTTATCTGTTTTTTGTTTGTTTTCCCTAATGTAGAAATATTTTCTCTGATAATCATCATACAAAATCATTGGAGGGTAAAACGAATGAGGTAAGTAAGTTTGTGAGACCTATACTATGCAATGGTTTGTAACATAAGAATGGTTTGAAGAATATCTTATTCTTCAGAAGTTTAATATGAGCTCATGCACACCTTCCACAATGCCCATAATGCCTTAAATATTTTTGATGAGTAGAGGTAGCTTTTCTAGATTTTGTCTACATGAGGAAGTAGTTTTATCAGCATATCTTTTGTCAGCCAGGCCATGTCTACACTAGCCCCAAACTTCAAAATGGCCATGCAAATGGCCATTTCGAAGTTTTTACTAATGAAGCGCTGAAATACATATTCAGCGCCTCATTAGCATGTGGGTGGCCGCGGCACTTCGAAATTGACGCAGCTTGCCACTGCATGGCTTGTCCAGACGGGGCTCCTTTTCGAAAGGACCCCGCCTATTTCAAAGTCCCCTTATTCCCATCTGCTCATAGGAATAAGTGGACTTCGAAGGAGGCGGGGTCCTTTCGAAAAGGAGCCCCATCTGGACAAGCTGCGTGGCGGCAAGCTGCGTCAATTTTGAAGTGCCGCGGCTGCCCTCATGCTAATGAGGCGCTGAATATGTATTTCAGCGCTTCATTAGTAAACTTCGAAATGGCCATTTGCATGGTCATTTCAAAGTTTGGGGCTAGTGTAGACATAGCCCCAGAGGCTTAAAAAATCCCAACCAACATGTTTCACCGACAAAAATGCTGTGCTTACATAGTTATCACTGCTTGTGTGTGAGTGGTTTAATTATGCTGGCAGAAGAGTTCTCTCCCACAAACAAAAAGCAACAACTCAGGAGACCTAGGCTACTACTAGAGAGTTTTGTTGATAAAACTCAAGCAGAATCTGCACACGAAATGCATTTTATCAACAAAAACCGTTGACAAAAAAAAAAAGCTGTGTAGATGCTCCAGGGGTCACTTTTGTTGACAGAGCAGATAAAAAGATTAGTCTGCTTTTATGTGTAGATGTGATTTGTTGACAGAAGTTTTGTTGGAACATCTCTTGCGACAGTAACTTCTGTAGATTGATGCTTTTATTGTAGACGTAGACCTACTAGCATAACTGCAGCAGTACAGCTATGCTGCTGTAACGTCCATAGTGAAGACATAGCCTTAAAGGCAAACTCTAAAATCATTGTTGTGCCTTTTGCTGTTCCTTTATGGTGCAGAAACCTATCCAGGGGAGTAAAAAATCAGGACTTAATATTTAACAACAGACAATAAAGCAAGCCACATAAAATCTCTTCTTCAAATAACGAGGACTTCTTTTAGCAACTTCACAGAAACAATGGCATGTAGAGCCTTTTTATTATTTATTTTCCTCTATGATTTAATACCGTTAGAAGTTTTGTTTTGTGCCTCTGAAAGACAATACGCAGAATTTCACTATTGGGGTATTTTAATTTCCAGCCAAACTAAATATTTCTGAAGTATGTATGACACAATTTTCAATATTCTTTAAATACAACTTGAAAAATATTAATCACGTCAACTCCATTTCTAAAGTGTGCCTCATTGTGCTTAATTACAATATTTATAATAACATTATTGAAGCTTGAATAGTGACAGAGAGAGAGAGCCTTGTTATTCTGTATTCTATCAAAACAAAAAATCAGTCATGTAGCACTTTAAAGACTAACAAAATAATTTATTAGGTGAAGAGCTTTTGTGGGTCCCTTCTTCCAGAAAATTTTTGGGAAGAAGAACGGTCCAGAAGAATGGTCTTGTAGACTCCAAATCACGTGACGTAATGCTAATGAGGAGTGGGGAATTTGCATCCACACCTCGTTAGCATCTTTCGCTCCATGTATTAGCATGCCGCTTCCAAAGGAAGTGGCCTGTATAGAAACGGTCACTGAAGGAGGCACTGTTAAGATGCAGAATAGCACTATTCCGAAATAAGCCACAATGATGTCCAATGACACTATTTCAAAATACTGTTCTGTGTCAGGAAATGCTATTTTGAAATAGCTGGGTGCTATTTCAAAATATATTTTGTGTGTGGCTGTGTTATTTCAAAATAAGACATTTCGAAATAGCTGTTTTGTAATATCTTATTTTGAAATAACTCTGTAGTGTAGATGTAGCCTAATAATCCTAGGTTTCTCTTGTCTTTGTCTCACAGATCATAGGACTGCACTCAGTTTTTTTTTTTCGTCTAGCAGGTGGAGTGTCTTCTGCATTGGAGGTTGTAAGGTAACAGACCTACCTCACTGTCTTCTCCTTTTTCTGGTGCATATTAAGGTTTGCTCTAAAATAATCGTTTGTGTGAAGCTATGAAAAATATTTAGTTAGCAAATTAAGATTCTGAGTTAAAATATCATGTTCTATATCTATGAGAAGAATTGCTAAAATTAATCACATAAAGTAAACAGTTATAATTATGAGCAACTCGGGGACAGATGAACTAAAACATGTTTTGGAATATTAGTTTTCTAGAAGGCTAAGAAGGTTTGCAGAAACTCCAACACTTAAAATTACTTACACACATGACTTATACAATTCAAATATATGCATATGTATACTGGCTTATACCAGTGTTTCTCAACCAGGGGTACACTGAGGTCTTCCAGGGGAGTACATCAACTCATCTAGATATTTGCCTAGTTTTATAACTGGCAGTGTAAAAAACATTAGTAAAGTCAGTACAATTTAAAAGCTCATTCAATGACTTGTTTCTGCTGCTTCATATGCTTTACACTGAAATGTAAGTACAATACTTCTATTCCAATTCTTTTATTTCATACGGGCTACGTCTACACTAGCACACTACGTCGAAGTAGCCTATTTCGATGTAAGAACATTGAAATAGGCTACTTTGACGCATATCGTCTACACATCCTCCAGGGCTGGTGCCATCGACATTCAACATCGAAGTAGCAACGGAGAATATCGAAAGGAGCCGCCCCGGAAGGAAATGCGGAGTGTCCACACACACAAGCGCTCCCTATCAAAATAAGGGGCCAGCGAAGCCCCAAGCCTCTCCCTTAAAGGGCTCCTGCCAGACACACTTGACCTGCACAGCATGAGATCCACAAAGCCGACAACTGGTTGCAGACCCCGTGCACGCAGCATGGACCCCCAGCTGCAGTAGCAGCAGCAGCAGCCAGAAGCCCTGGGCTAAGGGCTGCTGCACGTGGCGACCATAGAGCTCCACAGGTGCTGGACAGAGCATCTCTCAACCCCTCAGCTGATGGCCGCCATGGAGGACCCCACTATTTCGATGTAGCAAGATGCGGATTGTCTACACATACCCTACTTCGACTCTGAAAGTCGAAGTAGGGCATTATTCCCATCTTCGGATAGGATTAGCGATTTTGATGTCTCGCGGCCTAATGTCGATTTCAACGTCGAAATAGTGCATGGTGCGTGTAGATGCGACGCGTACTATTTCGACATTGTGCCAGCTACTTCAAAGTAGCCAGCTAGTGTGGATGCACCCAAGATGGTAGAAAGTCAGCAAGTTTTCAGGAGTCTGTGACATTTTGCATCTTTTTGCGAGTAAGTGGTATTAAGTGAGGTGTAACTTGGTGGTACGCAAAAAAACATCCCACTACTGAAAAGGGTACTGCAATCTGGAATGACTGAATGACACTCGTTTCAAGACCTCAGATTACCTTAAGACCATGTTTCTCAACCAGTGGTACATATTTGCTTAGGGGTATGCGAGAGAAGTCTGGGGGTACTTTTTATTTTTTTTGAAAAGGGGATACTTTATAAATAAAGAGGTTGAGAAACACCGGCTTATACTTACTGGAAAAAAAAAAAGCCAGTTTCTTGAGAAACTGTAAAATCTTCCATTTTGCAGGATTTTAAAGGGGCCATTTTGAAAAGGTGTTGGTGAATGTTTCTATATTAGTGGGTTTTTTTAATTAAAATTGTATTGACATTGAACTCTTTCATTAACTGAAAACTGTATCTTGAAAATATATCTGTTTAACATAATTTGCATTTTTGTTTAACAAAAATTCATGATTTTTAATAATGCAGTTGATTAAAAATCTCAAGTTTTGAAAAAAATGGAATGTTTTGAAGATAACAATTTGTAAATACAATTCAGTTTTTAAATAAAACAATAGTTACTTGGCTGTGTCTAGACTAGCCCCCCGCTTCGAAAGGGGTATGGTAATTAGGGTGTTGGGAGATTACTAATGAAGTCCTATGATGCATATGCAAAATTTTGAGGAGTAAAGGGACTTCGAAGTACCTGCGGCTGACCCATGGCTATACGCAAGCTGGCCTTTCATGGTTTCACACTTCAAAGTTGCTGCGGGGGAGATTTAGCCTAATGAAGTGTTACATTTGCACTGCAGCACTTCATTAGTAATCTCCCAACACCCTAATTACCATACCCCTTTCAAAGTCGGGGGCTAGTCTAGACATAGCCCTTCAGAAACATTTTTTACAAAAAAGAAAAAAGATCCTGTAGTAATCGTTCATATTTTGTACTGTTTACCCATCACAAAGTGCAGTGCTGCAATGCAGAAGGAAAAGAGTTTATCTGGCAGAGGAGGACTGGTTCAGAATTTTCGCTACAAGTCAAACCAAACCTTTTGGAATCTTGGTCTCTTCAGGAGAAAGGCCAAAGCAAACTAGTATACCCTGTCCCCATCCATATATTTCAGTGTTTGACTACACAGAATGCATGCAAGAATATTGAGACATTCTTACTATCTCACAACTCCGCAATGCCAGAAACGTCTTAAAGATAAATGAGAGAATAATTTAGAGGACATGTTGGCATCCTGCTTGTAAAGACTAAGGCTATTCCATGAACTTAATCCTTATGATATTCACCTGGCTGTTGTTACGCTGACAAGTATCAGCGAGGTAGCCTTAGCCTTAGTTAGCCTGTATCTTCAAAAACAAGAAGTCCTGTGGCACCTTATAGACTAATAGATATTTTGCAGCACAAGCTTCATGGGCAAAGACTCGCTTCGTCAGATGCATGAGTGTGGGGGGGTGGGGGGTGGTGTTCAGAGGAGGATTTAAAGAGGAGGTATTGGTAAAAGGGAGGGCCAGAGCTGACAAGGTCTATTCAGTTGATAATGGGCCATTTCCATCCTGACCAAATAGATCTTGTCAGCTCTGGCCCTCCCCCTTACTGAGATCCCCTCTTTAAATCCTCCTCTGAAATGTACCCCCCTCCCACTCATGCATCTGATGAAGCGGGTCTTTGCCCATGAAAGCTTGTGATCCAAAATATCTGTTAGTCTATAAGGTGTGACAAGACTTCTTGTTGGTTATGCTGACAGCGTCCCGTATTTCCAGGTTGCTCATTTATGCCCTCCCAATCAGTACTCAGCATTCTGCCTGCAGGCCATATTATAGATTCATGCAGAGTTTATTTCTTTTCTCAAGTACAAACTTCCTTTATCTTTTCCCTTGTGTTTCTTTTACAGTTGTTGAATCGTTTTTTCTGAATAGTGAGACCAAAAACTATCTTGAAGTGGAACTTTGCCCATAAGTTTTGATGTGTGATCCTGATGAGGCAGTATTGGCTCTATTCTAAATTCTTGTCCTTTGTAACCTTTATGTCAGAGGTATTACTAATTTTTCTTTTATTTTTGTAGTGACATACTGTATGCTGGAAGTCTTAGTTTCTGTCATTAGTTTTTTTTTTTAATGAAACAGTTTATATATAGGTGTAATTTATGACAGGGAGAACTGGAGGCCTGTATGTGAGTAAGGGGAGTTATAGAGGTGCTGCAATTGGAGGGGAATAGTCCACAGCTGGGCGCACATAAAATGACAAATCAGAGTTGAGGAGTGGGTAAGGAAAACTAGCTTGAGCAGTCAAAAGTTTATTCCAGTTTTGCATCTTCCTTGACAATTGTTTGGAATACTTTGTTGTCCCAGCTCTTATACAAGTGAAGAGGTAAAAATCCTACTATTAATGTCTTGTGGGCTTCTGCAACATTCTAGGTTGTAATTTGGTTGCCATCTTGAATCTTGTAAAAGGGCTTCCTAGATGTATTCCCAACGCACCTTCTGGTCTTTCTAATACCATTAAAGAACAATGACCATTACATGGGCAGCACAGTACAAATAAACCTGGAAGGATTTTCCTCTCCACCACCACTATTTTATAGTGCAGACAATTCCAGCTGCTTGTTGCCTTAAATTAGGCATACAGTGACTGCTAATTATGCTGGAAAAGTTCTAGTCCATAGATAATGAGCAACTATTGAAAAGGTCATGCAATGTTAGAGAAAAGAATTTGAATATCTTAATATTAATATCTTAATGTTTTCCAGAATTTGATAGCTGCCTGGGAACTCTTCATAATTATTTTTCATTAGTAAATTCAAATTCATTGAAGCAAATCATCTTCTTTTCAGAACATTTTGATATGATGAGAGTTTACATGCTCAGGGCAAGTGGAGGGTAGAAAGAGAATTCCCCAAACAGACCAATAATAAGGAAATTCATCAAGCCTTTAACCACTGCGAGAGTCTATAGACCAGTGGTTCCCAATCTTTTGAGATGGGAACCCATGCTGCCAGTTCAGTAAGACTTTGTGACCCCAGGCAATTGAAAACTGGGGGGGCAGGAGAAGCGGTGGGAGGTTCTCCCCTGGGAATTTATTTTTTTAGTAAATCTTGATTCTGTTTTAACCCCCTTAACCATTTTTACACCCCAAAAAAATTTCATCTGGTTCCACCCTTGCAACGTACATACACAATGTATATAGTTAAAAGTAAATAAAATAAAATGTATTCTAAGAAGTTTATTTGTGGGCATTACGAAATATTAGAATCAAATAATACACATTATTCAAAAACAAGTAAAATTTAGTATTTTACAGAACAGAAAAGTTTCACTGAACTTAATGGGATGGTTAAGAACATAAGAATGGCCATACTGGGTCAGACCAAAGGTCCATCCAGCCCAGCATCCCATCTGCCGACGGTGGCCAATGCCAGGTGCCCCAGAGAAGGAGAACAGAAGACAATGATCAAGTGATTTATCTCCTGCCATCCATCTCCTGCCCTTGTTATGAAGGCTAGGGCACCATACTTTATCGCTGGCTAATAGCCATTTATGGACCTAACCTGCAAAAATTTATCAAGCTCTTTTTTAAACCCTAATAGAGTCCTGGCCTTAGCCTCCTCGGGCAAGGAGTTCCACAGGTTGACTGTGCGCTGTGTGAAGAAAAATTTCCTTTTATTAGTTTTGAACCTACTACCCATCAATTTCATTTGGTGTCCCCTAGTTCTTGTATTATGGGAAAAGGTAAATAATTTTTCTATATTCACTTTCTCCACACCATTCATGATTTTATATACCTCTATCATATCACCCCTCAATCGCCTCTTTTCCAAACTGAAAAGTCCCAGTCTCTCTAGCCTCTCGCCATATGGGACCCGTTCCAAGCCCCTAATCATCTTAGTTGCCCTTTTCTGAACCTTTTCTAATGCCAATATATCTTTTTTGAGGTGAGGAGACCACATCTGCACGCAGTACTCAAGATGTGGGCGTACCATAGTTTTATATAGGGGAAGTATGATATCTTTTGTCTTATTATCGATCCCTTTTTTAATAATTCCTAACATCCTATTTGCCTTACTAACTGCCGCTGCACACTGCGTGGATGTCTTCAGAGAACTATCCACTATAACTCCAAGATCCCTTTCCTGATCTGTCATAGCTAAATTTGACCCCATCATGTAGTACGTGTAATTTGGGTTATTTTTTCCAACATGCATTACCTTACACTTACCCACATTAAATTTCATTTGCCATTTTGCTGCCCAATCACTCAGTTTGCTGAGATCTTTTTGTAGTTCTTCACAATCTGTTTTGGTTTTGACTGTCCTGAACAACTTGGTGTCATCTGCAAACTTTGCCACCTCACTGCTTACCTCATTTTTTAGATCATTGATGAACAAGTTGAACAGGATCGGTCCCAGGACTGACCCCTGGGGAACACCACTAGTTACCCTCCAGATAGTTGCCAGATATTTGGAAAACTTAGGCAGGACAGGCAGCCCCATCCACAGGATCCCCAGTCAGGGCTGCCTGTCCTGCATAAGAGTTCCAAAAATGGTGCAGAGGGGTGTGGACCCTGGAAACCCTGTGGCTGGAGGTGTGACTGAATCCCCACAGCCATGTAGCTCAGAGACAGCTGGGGTGTGGAGTCCTGGTTGGCAGCTCCAGCCATAGGATCCCTGGCTGGGGTGCAGGGGAATCCCTGCAGCCATGCAGCTGGGAGCCTGCTGGGGCACAGAGCCCTGGCTGGTAGCACCAGCTGTGGGATCCCTGGCTGGGGGTGTGGGGAAACCCTCATAGCCATGCAGTTTGGAGATGGCTGGGGCACAGAGCCCTGGACAGCAGTACCTGTCATGGGATCCCCAGCAGGGAGTGTGGGGGGGGACCACCCCTGCAGCCCCACAGCTGAGAGCTGGTTATGACATAGAGCCCTAGTCAGCTCTCAGCCCCTGCTCCCATCCCCTGGCTTAAAGCTCTCTTAGCCACCTCGCCTCCCCCACCTACCTCATGGGGGAGTTCCACACTGCTGCTGCTGACCACCAATACTCCTGCTCTCTCTAGCTCCCCCCAGTCCTCCTACAGCCTTCCCCCACCTGCAGCAAGTGTAGTTCCCTGCTCTGCAGGTTTAAATGGGACTTAATTTAATTGGTTTCAGGGTGGGTTCCCTCCCTCTGGCTGTTAAACCAATCAAATTGAGTTCCATTTCGGCACTGCAGGGCAGGGGGTGGGAGCCAAGTAGGAGTCAGGTTGCAGCTAAGGAGATGCAAACTGCTCCTTAAGAGCCACATGCAGCTGGAGCCACCCAGCCAGCCACTCTTGGAAAATCTAATCATGACCAATGTTTGGGTCGTGACCTCTAGGCTGGGAATCACTGTTATAGACTCTCTATTTCAGCAAAACAATCCTTGGTTTTCGTCTACATCAGAATGGAGCCAAATGTCAAAACCTCAAAAATGTTCACAAAGTGGAATTCTTGTTTTCCAGCCTGTTTTAGTGACAGCTTTTTTATCAAAATTTTCACATCTATGACTCAGAGATCTTTGGTTTCTCTTGCCCACGTGAACCATATACCCAAGAGATTAAATACACAGAATGTTAGTTCATCCATGAATGCTCTTGGATTGACAAGAGTCACCAGATTGGTGCTTAGGCAGCTCATAGTTGCACCTATATCCTGAAAATGCTATTCTTTGTGGTGATCAATCTATTTTTATTGCCTTTATTTGTTAACATATGTAGATTCTTGGTAAAAATTAATTACGCCACTTCTTACAGACTTCAACTTAACTTTAAGCAATAAGAGTAGATCAAGGACTGTATGTCCCCATTTGTTTGTAGGGCTTGGGAATATTTTTTTCTGATTCAATTGATCAAAAGTCTTGTATTGAAATCTTTAATTTATTCTGAGACTTCATATAGATTTAAACAACTAGAGATACTGGTATCGAGCATATTAAAAACATGAAGGACAAAAACCAGGGGGATGAAACGTTGCAAGCTAAGAATGCTAATATAACGGGGGTTAACACAACTGTTGCTGTCTCCTCACCATTTGTTTTCAAAAGTGAGTTCTTGAGTTGCATGCACGTACACCTGAACATTTCATCTGTCTTTAAGCATACATTTTGCCATTCATGACTGAAGGTGATTACTTAGTATGAGCAGTACCTTACTCCGCAAGTATTCCCCTTGCAATCACTGGAGCTATGGGTGGCACTATTCAGTGTAAGTAAGAGCATGAGAACTGGGACCTTCATGAAAACGGTCTACTCTAGATGTTCATTTCTCAAATTTCAAGTTCATCTCCTAACTTCATTAATTCAAAACTCTTTTGCTATTTCTGGAGTACCCTGACAGACATGACATTTTGCTTATTTTACTAATGTATACATTTTAAAACAAATTATGTACAATTTTCATTTATAATTCTGCAAATGTAGGGCCTGATTCTAAAAGTTGCTGGCTACCTTCTGCTAGTAATCAAGCATCTGCAAGTTTCACAGAGCTCTCTGGGGTGAACTGGGGGTGCTCAGTGTCTCAGAGATTTGGGACCCATTATTGTAAATGAAATACTGGAAATATTATATCACATCAGTAGAGGCACAGAATTTTAAAAAGCATATAAATATGCTGTAAGATGTCACCATGTCTGAACCAAGCTGAATTGTTAAATGTGAGTTTCTAAGCAGCTAAATAGAATATATTAATTAAAATATATAAATTGTTGAAAGATCAAGCACTCATACATTCTTCACGTTTACTAAGTGGGGGGAGATTTTTTACTGAGTTTGTAAACAGAGGTTTGAGTAAATAAAAGCTATTTATTTAACACCGACATAAGTGATAACAATATCTTTTTATGTGAAATAAGATGTTACATTGATTGTGGTCCAGGAGGATGCTGAAATCTTTGGGGGTCTTGTTTATAGAATTCATCACAGATTATGTACAGTGCTATGAACATTAGTAAAATGAATCCAAGCAGCTGGTCTTTAAATTGATTTTCCTCAGTAGCAATTAACTTCTGATGTAGCAAAAGTTGGATGATGAAGTTTTGATCTATCCACTATGTCTAGACGTATCTTAAATTTGGGTACCATTTTAATTTGAGTTGATCACTGTTGTAATCTATTCTAATGGGAATAAAATAGACCACAGACTAAAGAGTGTGAACACATATGGTTGTCACTTCACTATCAATGGGAATTAGGATAGATCAGTCAGCTTGACTGAAGTCTTCAGGGATCAAGCTTCTGACTAGTTGAAGACAAGATTAGATATGAAATTAAATTATTCATTATTTTGCAATGGGGGACTCTGAGCTAGTTAGGGAATTTGTTTTGACATTATAATTGAAATCCTCTTCTCCCCACCACCCCTATATTTGCCTTTTTCTAGGCATGGACAACATCTTGTATTATTACTCTCAGCAGGACACTGTTTTAAGGTGAGTAATGTTCCTCAGAAACATTTTACAATGCCATGCCAACCAAAAGCAACTTTTTGTTTAGACCTTCTTCTGGTGTTTTCCGTTGTACACAGTTGCTTGTAATATCTCTTCAGAAAATAAGATTTCTTTCTTCACTAATTTTGCTGTTTTTCCACTTGAACAAACTATTTTTTTGATCTTTGCTTTTTAAGGAGCAAAATGAATGAGGGTCTTTTAATTATTACTTTATTTGTGCTCTGATCGGAATGATTTCAGAAGTTTCAAGAAACAGGATTTTAGGGCTTGGTTCTGCAATGTGCCTCTTCAATGGTTCCGCTTTCATCAGTCCTTAGTGATGTACCTCACAGAAGGGATTCAGCGCCACACAGAGCAGGAATTCACTTGTATTTCTTCTGCAAGATGATTTTTATAGATTAGAGCAGATTCTCAAATGCTTGAAGATGCTCCGTATATATAATCAGTGAATGTGTTTTGTGGACCATCCTTCACTCCGCACCTTTCCCATTCATAATCTTTAAACTATAACTAATTCTCTACAGAGTGAGTATTGTCAGAGAAGTATTTAATGCAGAGAAATACACTCTTCCCTCTTAAATGAGTACTTTAGTAACGAGTACTTGCTTAAACGAGGGACACCTTTACTTACCTTCGTTCACTCTATGCGTGAACTGCCCCACTAATATGAGCCTTACCCCCACCCCATGGCTCCAACCCCCTGCAGCCTGACCACCCCCCACAGCCCCTATCCACTGCAGCCTGCCCACCCCGCAACCCCCAGCCACAGGAGCCTGACCCCACCCCCAGCCTCGCAGCAGCTTGACCCCTGCCTCCAGCCCTGCGGACCCAACCTACAGCAGCCTTAATCCCTGTGTCGGCCTGCAGACTGGCCCCACAGCAGCCTGACAACCCCCGCCCCTCCACTGGCCTTGTGGCAGCCTGATACCCCGCCATCCTCTGCTGGCCCCACAGCAGCCTGACCCTCCCCAGCCTCCACAGCCCCGCAGCACGCTGACCCTCCTTCCCTCCGCTGGCCCCACAGCAGCCCCCCCCAACCCCGCCAGCCCTGTAGACCTAACCTGCCGCAGCCTGCTCCTCCCCCCTCCCCCTGCCACTGCACCACACACCCGACCTTCAGCAGCCTGAACCCCCGCTCACCCCACGGACCCAACCGGCCACCAGGTTTTTAACCCTCCCTCCCACTCATGTCCCCAAACTGCCTCCAACCTTTCAGCTTTTCCAACCCCCAAACCCAAGGTTCACTTACATTTCAAAAGCAGCGCCACCTGCTGCCACTCTTTCGCCAAGATCTAGGAACTAATCAGAGACTTTTACCTGTATTTTAATGAGAATTTTGTGTCCCTCTTACAAGTTTTCGCCTACGAGCACAAAGTTGGGAACTGACTGTGCTCGTAGAGCGAGGGATGAGTGTATTTAACCTTGACTCCAATGCACCCTAGCATTTGAAAACAAGCAGGACATCTTTCAGCAAGTGACCCCAGCTTGCTTTTCACAGACTACCGGCAAGTGCTCTATAGACTAGAGACTGGAAACCTCTGGCACAGAACATAACATTTTGTGAGCTAAATGCTGAGAAGCGGGTGCCTAGGTTGTTTTTGCAGATATAGGCACACATGAGTGAAGACAGTGAAGATTTACGTAGTTTACCTGTTTAAAACTATATGCAGTTCTGTAAGTCCTGCTGAAAAAGTGAGATTGAGATCATGACACTAGCAGTGCACTCACACAAGGAAACAAGGGGGCCTAAAGATACCAGACCCACTGATGTGGGTAGTGATGGGGACGGTTGCTCCTGGAACCATTTGAATTGCCAAAGCAGCACAGCTCTGGCTGCACGGGGCTGGGAGGGAGAGAGAGAGGTTGGGGGCTGGCACCATGGGCCTGGTGGTGCTGAGAGCTGAATGCCCTAGGCTCTGCCCCTTCCGCCATTGGTTCCACCCCTTCAGGGCATGAAGGCAGGTCCCCCCTTCCACCTGGCCCTGGGGCACACAATGGCTTTTGGCAGCATTCAAGAAAACCCTTGATTCACCTGTTCTTGAGTCTTGCAGTTAGAGCTCTGCATATCCACTGGTAACCACATATGTGGATGCAGATACCTGCAGACCTTCCTCATAGCTGGTGGAGTGGACACCTGCTTACGGCTCTCACCTCACTGTGCCCGAGCTGAGGGGAAAACAGTGGGGCAGGTCCCCCCACTGCCAGCAGGGAAAGGGGGCAACAGGTTCCCAAATATCCCTGCAGGAGGGGCTGAGTGCCAGCCCTGCTCAGGGCCTCACCACCTGGTGAGCACTGATCTGTGGGAGCCCCCAGCCAGGGTTCAGCCTGGAGAACATGCTCTCTGCTTCACCCTGCTGTTCTCTGTGATAGCCGAGGGCATCTGGAGCATTGCGTGAGGGAGACAGCTGATTTCCAGGAGACGGGGCAGGATGCTAGAAAAGCAGTGAGCTGCCTTGCTCCTTGTGGGGGAGGGCCTGGCTCTGTGAGACGGGAGCTGGAGCTGGAGATGAAGCCTGGGCAGTGCCCCAGGCATGGATGGATTCCTGGGCAGCAGGGCTCACCACCTACTGTGGGAATTGGACTGGGTGGGATCCCAATATTCTACCCTTCTGCAGGGTTCCCACTAAGTTTTTCCATCCATGGGCAGAGTAACTTTTGTGCTTCTTCGAGTGTCCCTGTGGGTGCTCCACAATAGCTGCGTCTACACGTGCACGCTACTTCGAAGTAGCGGCAGTAACTTCGAAATAGCGCCCGTCACGTCTACACGTGTTGGGCGCTATTTCGAAGTTGAAATCGACGTTAGGCGGCGAGATGTCGAAGTCGCTAACCCCATGAGGGGATGGGAATAGCGCCCTACTTCGACGTTCAACATCGAAGTAGGGACGTGTAGACGATCCGCGTCCCGCAACATCGAAATAGCGGGGTCCTCCATGGCGGCCATCAGCTGGGGGGTTGAGAGATACTCTCTCTCCAGCCCTTGCGGGGCTCTGTGGTCACCGTGGGCAGCAGCCCTTAGCCCAGGGCTTCTGGCTGCTGCTGCTGCAGCTGGGGGTCCGTGCTGCATATACAGGGTCTGCAACTAGTTGTTGGCTCTGTGTATCTTGCACTGTTTAATGAAAGTGTGTCTGGGAGGGGCCCTTTAAGGGAGCGACTTGCTGTTGAGTCCGCCCCGTGACCCTGTCTGCAGCTGTGCCTGGCTCCCTTATTTCGATGTGTGCTACTTTGCCGTGTAGACGTTCCCTCGCTGTGCCTATTTCGATGTTGGGCTGAGCAACGTCGAAGTTGAACATCGACGTTGCCAGCCCTGGAGGACGTGTAGACGTTATTCATCGAAATAGGCTACTTCGATGTAGCCTTCACGTGTAGACGTAGCCAATAAGTGTCAGGCTTGCCCGGCGCCGCAGATCGGAATTCTTCCAGCAGTTTCTCCTGGATCGCACATGCGCCGGTGCGTGCCGCCCCCCTGCACGCCCCTGGCCGCGTGCGAGATCTGGTCCCCGCCAGTTCCTTCTCAACTGCCATCAGCTGCAGACTGAATCTACTCAGGCTAAGGCCAGAGTCAGATTAAATAGTGGTTTCTTTCTACGTGTCATTCATTGTTTTTGGTTATTAGAAAGCAAAGACAAGGAGAATATCAGCAAAAAATAAAAGAAAAAGAAAAAGAGAGGAGCGGAGAAGAGAAGAGCAGATGTGAAGGCCATTTAGGCCGCCCGCTGCCCCGCAGGCCGGTGATCAAAAAAAAAAAAAGCTATTTGGGGTGGAAAGGCACGGATTAAGTGCTAAGTACCCTATTAACAGTAAAGGACTCACCGCAATGGCCTCTTCAGGTTTTAAAAAGCGTGAGTCATGCCGTGAAGCTATGCCGGCCTCCATGGGGCATAGCGAATGAATCTGATGCCTGGAGAAATCACAGGCTACCCAGAAGTGTTCTCACTGTGCTAAGCTCACAGCCAGGGCCAGGAAGGACAGAGCGATGAGGCGTAAAATGCTCTTGTTGATAAGGCTCTCCAGCCGGACTTGCCGGAGAAGCCTCACCCAGAAGGGCCTTGTGGGTTGCATAAGAGGAGGGCAGTTTTCTCTGACCCCCTCGGTGCAGAAACGGAGGAAACTCTCCCTGGCTCGATCCTTGCTGGCATTTGCAGTGAGCAGGATGAGCGGAGCACGCAGCCCCCAGCCACATACTCAGGCAAGCGGCAGCACGGCAGCGCACGTGGCAGAGGCTGAGCCTCCAGTTATACAACAGCTGGTATGCGCGGCGCCTAGAGCGTCAGCAAGGCAAGCGCCGGACCCGGCAGCACCGGCCCCCACGGCACCAACGGTGTAGGGGCGCCAGGCACGGAGCCTGCAGGCACCGGAGGAGGATACCCGCGCGGCACCGCAGCTGACGGTGCTGAGCGCGGCGCTGACAGCGGGGCCAAGATCCCCGGCACAGAAGGGGGCGGTGCTGGCCCTGCAGGGGAGGGGCAAGGCAAAATCAAAAACCCGGCACCGCAGTCCATCTCCGGACAGGGCTGCGCTGCTGTTAGCACCAAGCCCTCCCCCTGTGATACACACGCCGCACCGAAGGCCTGTGTCTCCACCGGCCCATCCAGAACCACCTCCTCCGTTCCTCCAACCAATGTCACCATGGCTTGGGCCACCTTCACCATTTCTAGGATTGGATCCCCTGGAGTACTATCACAAGCCAGTTTCACCTCTATCTGTGTAGTCACGGAGGTCTCGCTCTCCCAGACATCGGGAGTACACAACCCGTGAATGGTCTAGGCCTCCATCCCCGGACCCTTGCCCATGCTGCCATGGTCGTCCTTATCATGCTGGACACAGACACCACAGGCCTACATCCAGGGGCAGGTCCCCCCCGGCCGCTCAATACCCCCGTGGACACTCCTGATCAGGGATGGAACACACAGTTGTCTCAAGGGGAGTTCATTTTAGAACCCCGAGACTTTCCTTCACAATCCTCCAGCGAGCAAGTGTATCATTGACTGCAGGAGCCCGAAGGTTCGAGGGAGGTTTACCCTAGTGGTTCCTCCTCATCCTTCCCAGATGAGGCCATGGCCCCTGGGGATGTCTCTCCCCCGGATGACCTTAAACAGTTTCAGGAGCTGTTTAAAATGGTGGCTGTCACGCAAGACATTCAAATGGCAGAGGTGCAGGAGAAACATCACAAACTCCTGGAAAATTTGAGACCCCCGGCTTCGTCCAAAATTGCTATTCCGCTGGACGAAGCCATTCTGGAATCAGCCATTACTATATGGCAGACTCCGGCCTCTGTTCCGCCTACGAACAAGAGAGTGGGTAAGAAGTACTTCGTCCCGGCAAAGGGCATGGAGTTCCTCTTCAGTCACCCACAACCAAATTCTTTGGTGGTCGAGTCGTCACAGCAGAGGTCAAAGGCTTCTCAGTACAAATCGGGGGGATCGGACAAAGATGCTAAGAAGCTAGAGCTGTTTGGCAGGAAGGTATACTCCTCTTCTACCCTGCTATTGAGAATGGCAAATTATGGGCACACCTAGCAAACCATAATTTTGATAATTTACTCCAGGTTTACTCCCCTCATGGATTCACTTCCGGAAGACAAAAAGCTGGTGTTAAAGGCGATTATTCAAGAGGGCTACGCAGCATCGCGGATGGGAGTCCAGATTGCCCTGGACGTGGTGGACACGGCGGCACATTCAATGGCTACAGAAGTGGTCATGCGTAGAGAATCCTGACCCCAGATGTCGGGTATCCCGAGGGACCTACAGGTGAAGATCGTGGACCTTCCCTTTGATGCATAAAAGCTGTTTGCAGACTCAACCGACTCGGTCCCTCACTCCAGTAAGGACTTGAGTGCTACACTTAGAACCTTGGGCATTTACACTCCCCTGTACAGGAGGGAAAAATTTTATCCTCAGCAAAGACGCTACGCTTACAACCACAGCGTGCTCAATATCAATGGGGCTACGGTCAAGGGCGCTATCAACAGCAGCAACAGTACAGAACTCCTAGGCAACATTCTCAACAAAGCCGTACGCCCTTGGGTCAGGCCCAAAGGCAACAAGTTTGACGGGTATGTCGGGGGGCTGCACTATCAATACCCTCGCTCAGTGCCACTCTCATCTCATGTTCCATCATCGCCTCAGACTGTTCCACTCCCAATGGCAAAAGATCACCACAGACAAATGGGTGCTGGAGATCATAGCCACGGGTTACGCGATCCCCTTCCAGTCGCTTCCACCGACGAAGCCTCCCACCAGGCCTCTCCTCAGGGACACTGCCACGAGGTGAGGCTCAAGCAGAAGGTGAATCACCTTATGTTCATAGGGGAGGTGGAAAGAGTGCCGGAATAATTCCAGGGGAATGTTTTTATTCACGCTACTCCCTACCAGAGAAGAAAACAGGAGACTGGAGGCCCATCTTAGATCTTCGGGGCCTCAACCGTTACTTGCGCAAGCAACATTTTCGGATGATCACAGTTGCCTTGATACTCACAGCACTGGACGATGGAGACTGGGTTGCAGCACTCGACTTACAAGATGCTAACTTTCATATAACGATCCACCCGGCACACAGGCGCTTCCTCTGCTTCACGGTTGGCCAGAAGCGCTTCCAGCACAGGGTTCTTCCATTTGGCCTCTCCTTGGCCCCCAGAGTCTTTACCAAAACCCTGGCAGTGGTGTCAGCCTACCTGCACAGATGGGGGGTGTTTATTTTTCCCATATCTGGGCGACTGCCTGCTAAAAGGGGCCTTGAAGGCAGAGGTCTCACGCATGATACGCGTCACAGCGGACACGTTTTTCTTCACTGGGCCTAGTCATCAACCTCGCAAAGTCAAAGTCCGAACCCACACAACATATAGAGTTCATAGGGGCACGCATAAAATCTATCACAGCAAGGGTGTACCTACCTGACGCCCGCTTCTACGCCATCAGTTCGCTGGTGCAAGTCATCACATACAGCCCCACGGTGCCGGTCTTAACATGCTTACAGCTGCTGGGCCACATGGCGGCAGTGACGTTTGTGGTACAGAATGCCAGGTTGCACATGTGAAGCCTGCAGCATTGGCTGGCGAGCATTTACAAACCGGCATCCCACACTGTCCACAGGGTGGTGTCGCCCACGACAGAGGTGCGCAAATCCCTGGCATGGTGGGAAAACCCCGAGAATCTGCTAGTGGGGGTGCCTTTTTCACCAACCACAAATTTCTATTTTTTCTTACTACCGACGCCTCCCGCATAGGATGGGGAGCGCACATCGGCGACAAGGTAACGCAAGGGCTATGGTCCCCTGCGGAACAGACACTGCACATAACCATGCTGGACCTCAGAGCAGTGTTCAACGCCTGCAAACATTTTTGAGATTACTTACATGGCAAAGTAGTCGGGATTCAATACCGACAATATCTCCACTATGTTTTACATCAATCGACAAGGAGGAGCATGATCCCATGCCCTATGTGCGGAAGCAGTCCAATTGTAGAATTGGTGCATCGCCAACAACATAACGTTGAAAGCCTCGTACTTGCTGGGTGCTCACAACATGAAAGCAGATCAGCCGAGCAGGCACTTCGCAATCACACACTAATGGCAGATCCGCTCCGATCTGCTATGGCGCATTTTTCGTACATGGGGGTTTCCCCAGATCGATCTGTTTGCCACAAGGTCTTGCACAAAGCCAGAAAGGAGAGAGCTCGCACGATACTCATAGCCCCGCTTGGGATCGGCAGCAATGGCTTCCCTTGCTTTTACGCATGTCGGACCGCCCACTGCTCCCTCTACCAGTGGCGCCAGACTTACTCACGCAGGCTCAGGGGTCCTTAGTGCACCTACACCCTCAGGGTCTGCACCTACAAGCATGGCTAATCCATGGCTCAGCTCTTTAAAGAGCATGTGTACGGAGGGAGTACAACAAGTCCTGGAATGTAGCCAAAGAACCTCCACCAGGAGGACTTGCAAGCAGAAATGGACTCGATTCACAGCCTGGTGTTCCGCCAAGCAGTTAGCTCCCCTTGACGTTCCTATACCTGTAATACTAGAATACTTATTGGACCTCAAGAGAGGCGGGCTTCTTCTATCCTCGCTAAAGGTCCACCTCGCCACTATATCAGCTTTTCGGCATACAGAGGAAGGGCCCACGGTATTCGCCCATCCTATTGTTACCAGGTTCTTGAAGGGGCTGGTAAACCTGTACCCCCCTCGGAAACCGCTTCCACCATCGTGGAATTTGGACTTGGTGCTCAGCACGCTATCGGGTCCACCTTTGAACCATTAGCCACAGTTCCCATACGTCTCCTTATGATAAAAAAAACAAAAAACAAAAAAAACCAACAACCTTCCTCCTTGCAACTACGTCAGCCCGCAGGGTGAGTGAGCTCGCGGCAGTGATGGCAATGCTGCACTGCACAGTATTCTCAAAGGAGGCGGTAACCTTAAGGCTGCACCCAGCCTTAGTTCCAAAAGTCTCTTCGGAGTCCAATCTTAACGAGCCAATAGTTTTACCCTCGTTTTACCCAAAGCCTCACAGCTCCGGCAAGGAGGCACGCCTGCATCTCCTGGATGTGAGGAGGGCGTTGGCCTTCTACATAGACAGAACTAAGTCCTTCTGGAAAACGGACAGGCTCCTAGTCTCTCTCTCTCCCAGGTCAAAAGGAGAAGGTCTCTCTTCACAGAGAATCTCTAAGCACATTGTGTCCTGTATAAAAATGTGTTACGAGCTTCAAAATGCTCCTTTGCTGGCCCTGCCCAGGGCTCACTCCACCAGGGCAGTGGCAGCGTCAACAGCCTTCTTCAAGGGCATCGCGTTAAAAGACATCTGTAGAGTGGCGACCTGGTCATCCTACGACACCGTCGCTGAGCATTATGCCCTGCCTCGGGTATTTGAAGAAGATACCTGTCTGTCAACAGCAGTCCTCTCGGGGGCAAGCTGCACATGAACCGATTACCCACCTCCTTGCTTGGGTTACTGCTGGGTAGTCACCTATTGTGGAGCACCCACGGGGACACTCGAAGAAGAAAGAGAAGTTACTCACTGTAGTAATGGTGGTTCTTTGAGATGTGTCCCCGTGGGTGCTCCGCCACCCACCCATCCTCCCTGCTTCGGATCTCTGTCTAGTGTTTTTCAGGAGCATCCGAGGCAGTTGGTCAAGGAACTGGCGGGGACTGGATCGCGCACACGGCCGGGGGTGCGCAGGGGGGCGGCGCGCGCCGGCGCATGCGCGATCCAGGAGAAACTGCTGGAAGATTTCCGATCTGCGGCGCTGGGCGAGCCCGACACCTATTGTGGATCACCCAGGGGGACACATCTCAAAGAACCACCGTTACTACGGTGAGTAACTTCTCTTTTTATGTGCACCGAGGCATATGAGGACGTGCACCACCAATAGAAACATTGACTGCGGGTGCTGTGGGTGTTCTGCTAATCAGTTAGGTGGCACCTGAATCTCTCCTGGGTGGCCCCCAAGCACTCAGCTGACAGGGACACCTGCCCCTCTATCTCACTGTGATCTGACAGAAGCTGCTGCTGCCGTGTACCATCGCTCATGAGCCCCTGGCAGCAGAAGCATGTGATGCAAATACACTCCCTTCTCTGTACCCCAACCCTTCTCAAGACCCTCACCCTGCTCCCATGCTGCCCCTCACCCCTTGCCAGTAGACCCCTTCTTACATCCAACTTTTGGTTGCAGTGTGTAAGTGACTGAGGCCACTTGAAACCTTTTTATTTTTATTACTATTTAAGTAATGAGCACTCCAATGTCCATGATATTCTTGTATAGATTGCACATATATTTTTGCTGTTGACTCATGGTGTCAGTTTCATCGAACATGGCACTTAATGCTTCTGTTGAGTTGAATGGGATTTCTCTCTTGCATGAAATCTTTGGCAGATGGATTTTGTAAGGCCATACACTGCAGAAATGATGTTTGATTTAGCACAAAGCTCTGTATCTTTGTGAGAGTTCTTCCGAAAATGTCCACCTCCTGAATTGACCAAGGAGTTTTACGGTGACCATAGTGTGATTTTAAAAAAAATGTTCTTAAAGTCCCAGTCTGTGCTTGTTGGAATAAATGGCAAAACTCCAAGAACTGGCCCTAGGGGCGGAGGGAATGAAAAACAATGATATTTAAGCAATGATGGCTGATAGATTATTGACAGGCTGAATGGGGGGCCCTAATACTCATGTAGCTAATTGTCCCCTGTAACTGCTCGTTCACTTGCAGGAGACAGCCATTACAGAAACTGCTTTTGTGAAAAAGGGACTTCATTGGTATAAAAATCACATTTAGGTTGTTACAGTCCTGTTAGAAGTATTGTAACACAGAAGATCACTATAACTGAGACTAAAGAGACCCTTTTTTGTTGTTATATAAGTTTGTATAATTTTTACATAATGAAACTGATTATACATGTTAAATGTTTCCCTTTTGTAGTCAGATAGTTCATCAGATCATCTTGAATAGTAACAGAGAGGAAGCCGTGCTAGTCTATACACTATCAAAACAAAAAAGCAGTCAAGTAGCACTTTAAAGGCTAGCAAAATAGTTTATTAGGTGAGCTTTCGTGGGACAGACCCACTTCTTCAGACCATAGCCAGACCAGAACAGTCTGGCTATGGTCTGAAGAAGTGGGTCTGTCCCACGAAAGCTCACCTAATAAACTATTTTGCTAGTCTTTAAAGTGCTACTTGACTGCTTTTTTGTTTTGACAGATCATCTTGTTATTGTTTGCGTCTTTCACAGAGTATCAAGGGACAGAAATGCCAAAAAGAGGGTGAGAATTTTAAAAGCATGTACAATGACTGTGCAATTTGGATGTTGCATGTGAAACTAAATTTAGCTACTGTTTAAGTTGATTGTGTTGCTTTACTTATGAACAAGTTACGATGTCTGTGTGGGGAAATAAAACAACTACTACATATGTTTTGAGTAATTAAACTGAACATGTTGCTGTACTTATACTCTCTGGTCTTTTCCTAACCATTAGAAACAAATTATTTTGGTGTTAGGAAAATATTCTATTTTTTTGAAGAGGAAAAGATAACAGGTTTGAGGCTCCTCTGACATACAAAGACATAAATCAGAACGAATGCCACTGATGGAGTAAAATCAGTGCAAGATTATGGCCTACTTATTCTTCCTTACTTCACTTCATTTTAAAGAACAAGATGAACACCCAAAGAGAGAAATTTAATTTGATTTAATTCCATGATGTATAAAGATTAGTCCAACGAACAAAAGAATATGATTGCATTCTCTACGGTCCATTAGTTTGCAATATACAATAGGAGTATGTAGAATTCTGGGCCGCATAAAAGCAAAGCTTGAAACATATTTCTTTTTCAAATATCAATACTAGAATGACTCAAGATCTACTATATTCTTGGCAAAATAAAGACCCAATGGGACGTAAATGTGGGCTATCAACTATAGTTATGAAATCAAAATTAAATTTCTGTACAGTGCAGGCTAATCAGGAAATGATGTAACAGAAATGTAAAGAGTCATGAGTCTTTTTCAACAGTCTGGTATATTTTCTTTTCATTGTCTTGGCTTAGTCAGTTGTAATTGAGAATAATGTATTTTGAGACATCTGCTGTACTGGTAAGAATTCCTTCAGAGCATCAACACATTTTAACCTTTTGTTGTTGTGCTCTTTAAGGAAATCAATGCAGGCAACATCTCCTCTAATTTTTTCCATCCATGTGCAGAATAATTTTTGTTATGTGCACCAAGGCATGTATGGATGTGCACTACCAGTAGAAACACATGCTGCCCTCTGAGGGCACTCTGCTAATCAGCTGTGTGGCATTTAAATGTCTCCAGGGTGGCGGCCCAAGTGCTCAGTCTACAGGGAACACTGAAAGCAGGGATTCATTCTGTCTGCATTGAAGTCAGTGACTACATGAATGACCATGGCCAGTTCCACAATGTCTTTCGTAGCAACAGATCTCTCAATTGCCAATGAGTAATACCCACACATGGAAAGATATTTACACAAATTTTCATAAAGCCCAGTGTACTTCAGTGTAAATGAAAATACTCCCAACAAACCCTTAAGGTGGTGTTAAGCTGAGACTTGTACATATGTAAAGCACAGAAAATTTCAGAATAACATTTTTTTACATGATCACATGGTTTATAGTTAAGGATATGGCTGACTTAATTTATCACTTTC
Organism: Carettochelys insculpta; assembly: GCF_033958435.1. Classification (NCBI taxonomy): domain Eukaryota; kingdom Metazoa; phylum Chordata; order Testudines; family Carettochelyidae; genus Carettochelys; species Carettochelys insculpta. The sequence continues at coordinate 96,862,916 of NC_134140.1, read as the reverse complement.
CTTGCCTCCTGCCCTTCTATCTGTACTCGAAGGTCCTTGCCTGCAGTTACATCCCAATGGGCCTTTATTTTATCAAGAATGTGATAGTTCTGTACTCCTTTAGCATCTAATGCAGATTCTACACCATTACTGCCACTTTTTAGGCTTCCTGTGAACAAGGCTATTGCTCTTGTATTGTTTGTTGTGATCCAAGAGACAAGGTGTAGGGCAACTGCGTGGTTATGGGTCTTCTGGTTGTACATAGGGGCTAGAGTAAGATTTCAATAGTTCCTCTGATTGCTGCTACTGTCACGAGAAGATATCAGGGCATCCTATCTAAGTGAGACAGTGGGAAGGAAAGAAGAGAAATGAAAAGACTTCTAGAATTCAATGAGTATTAAATTTAGTACTTTCCTATAGATATTTAATAGGGTTATATAAAAATACACAAAAATCCTACAGAATTCAATAGAGAATAAGACCCTTTCCATAGTTTTAGGAAACATCCTATAGAATTCTACAGGAAAATATAATTTTATATTACATTCTGGGAAGTGGTCAACAATCTGCAGCTTTCTGTAGAAATTACCTTTCAAAAAGAGTACGTAGAACTCTTGTGCATACAGAGTTGAGGATTAATCAGAGTTGAATGATTTTCAGTATTCAAGCAGTTTCTTGATTTTTTTGTGTGAAATCTTATTACATAATCTGTCCCTGGCTTTCCCTAAAATGTTACTGAAAAAATGGGGAGGTGGATTTAGCACCCACTGCTGGTGGGGCTCAAGGATCCTCATCGCTGTGGTCTGTGGAAGCTCCAGGATCTCCTGCCACTGTGTGTGTGGGGGGTAAAAGCTGAGGGGGTCCCCTCACGCCTAGGGTGGCTGGGTGCTCCTGTGTGTCCCCTGTTTCCTGCCATGGCTGGGCATCTGCATGGACTCCTTCACTGCCCACCATGGTTGAACAGCTGTAGGAGGGGCCTTTAGACGTAGGCAAGCTTGTGCACGTTGCCTCCTGGAACTTCAGTAAGAACACGGTCCTCACTGTCCCTAGCTGGACAGTTGCAGGGAGCTAATATGGGAGTTGTGAGGATGGGGTATGGTTGGATGTTAAAGTGGGGGTAGGGAGAGGGGGCAGAATATGTCATGGAGGTCAGTGGAAGTCACTCATTCCATGGCTTCTGTGACCTCCATACATAATCGTAGCCTTAGTTGTAATTATTAGGCTTATTTGTGATCTTTAAGCAATAGTCAGGGAGATAACATATACAGTGCGCCACAAAGTCTTTTTTTCTTAGACTTTCATCCAACTGCAGCTACTGTGACTGTTCTGCTGAACTTTTGAAAATGTTATCTAAGACTTGAATGGGAGCTACCTTTAACCTCACTCTGTATCATTCCATAGTAAAAATGAGTATAACCTTGCTTTTGTATGCAGCTTAACTACTTCCTCTTTTTAATGGTGGCAGTCTGTGCCTTAAATTCAATGCATACATGCACACACAAAGGTGTTACCACTTTATTAGATGATTGTGCAGTAATGACACAGCAACAGGAAGTAGTGAAAAGGTTTAAAACCTACAGTATCATTAAAAACAGTTAAAAGATAATACAGTATCAGGGTCCCACTGAAAAAGGGTTTGTGAACCTGTTTCACAATAGTTGTTGCCTGGGTCCCTGGAGCTCTGGCTGGTGACCTGTGGAAAGCTTGCTGGATGTATTGTGCTGGCTTCTTTTCATTTGCAGCCTCCAAACTGTACAAAATATACCTGAAAAGACATTACTTTGTTTTGTAATGTTACTTTTCTATGTAAGCAATTGCTGTAGTTATCAGAGTCCTATGTGACTCAGAATGTGAGGGAAGCATTTTGTGCCATCTCAAATAGAAGGGAAGTGGTCTGTGGGAATAAGAATGGCAGGGAAATTGGCTTGAGCAATTGGGAGGTGAAATTGTACCATTTGTGTGTTACCATGCAGTTCATCCTCCCTCTGAAGATGTTTGCCGACTCCTGCCTTGGAATATGTATATAGTAAATTTGGGAGGAATTCATTCTTTTGTCTCTGATTTTATTTTACATTCTAGCTTTCAGAATAAGGAGCCTGAATTCCAAATTGTTCCTTCATCTCCACAGGCCGAGGCATTCAAGTGGCATTGTCCTGTTACCTCTTCCCCTTCCTCCATGGAACTTGGGAACTACATATGGGAGGGGCAGGGGCAGGAATAGAAATAGGTGGAATTGGGGTGAGGCATTTTCCAAGTATCACCTTTCACCAGCCCTATGGGAAAGTATCGTAGAAGAGACCATGGCAGCACTGTTCCAGTAGAACTGTGCAGCTGTGGAAACAAAGTGAAACAGTACAGCTGGGACCCTGGAAAACTTGTGATTAAAATGTGGACAGTTACACTTACCAAGGGATTCTTCCTCTATGTTAAAATACGAATGAACTTTCTCATCCGTTTGCTTCCTTCAAGAAATGGTCCTTCAGGGATTGATTATTGAGGATTAGATTAACAGAATCTGATCGCCTTATCATTATCATTCTCCTTATCATTCCTTCTGATGTGCATTATCAACGTCACACCTTTGGAGAAAGACAAGAGGTAGTCAATTAAAATGACGCCAACTAATCAATGCCACTTTCTATGACAGAAATTCAGTTGAATTTTGGGTTAAAAGACCTGCATCGATTGTATCTATTTATAAAAGTAATACACAAGAATTCTTTTCATATGTAGTTGTATTGTTTGCTGCATAAATATATCTTCAGTTGTTGTTTTTCTTCTAAATTTACATGCCAATCCATATATTGTAAACAATTATGAAGTAGTGATTGATACTTTAATGAAAACACTAGTAGACTGTCAATTCTAACAGCGTGTGTAAATATCCCATATTATCTAGATCAGCCTTTGCCAAAGTGTGGTGTCTGCAGCCCATTACTGGTCCTTGGGAAAAATAAATTGTCCTTAGAAAATATACAGATTATCACTATGTACTATTATTATTGTGAATAAATAATTAAGGGTGAAAATGTATCTAGTTTGCATTCCTTTTGTTATATGCATTTATAATTTTGGGCTTCAAAAAAGAGGTACTGAAAAAACCCGGGTCCCGACTATATAAAGTTTGGGAAACCCTGATCTAGAGCGTATTAAAACATAATAATGTCTGACTGAAAGAGCCTTAGTTCAACATGGTTAGTGAGATTAATGTGTGTAAAAGATATTAATCTTTTATTTAAATAACTAGGATAACATTTTGATTTTTTTTTTTGAAATCTCGTGTAAAGAAAGGGCTTGACTTGGAGTTTAAAGCAGTCATAAACTGGAGCAAGTGGAATGGCACAGCACTTATTCCTTGGAGGTATTTCCCACCTGGTGTTAACAAGATGAATTCATATGCCATCCATGGGTCTGGAATTGGAAGAACATATGAGGCACTTTATCCAGTACCTAGAGAGGATATTAAACCGTGCCAGCAGCCTGATTTGTGAGTACAAAACCAGTATCTTATTTACGCTTTTTTTCTCTTTTGTGTGTGACTACTAATACTAAATCCTTCCTACTGCAGTGCAATATGGTGAAATATTTTCGGCATGAAACTGATAGGAACTATGCAACTGCCTTTTGGGTCTTGATTCAAAGCCCATTGAAGTCTGAAAGTGGAAGTCCTTCCATTTATATTAATAGGATTTGGTTGAAACTCAGTGCTTAGGCAGACTGTAGTCTGAAATACTACATTTCAGCTAACAAGAATACAGAACATTCTATTTAAAATTATTTTTCTTTTACAGTTATGAGAAACATGTATGCCATAGGAAATATAACACTGTGACATGCAACCAAGTTGTCGAGCGCATAGCCTACTAGCTCTTCCCTATTCATTAGTGAATCCAATTTAAGGTTCAATTACCAATTTATAAAGCCCTGATTCAGCAAATTACCTAAGCAGGTGCTTGATTTTAAGCACAAGAAGTCCTTTAGACATCTCTATTGGAGTTTCTGTCCCAGATGGGTCACGACGTGTGTGCGTTTTTTGTAAATTATGGGCTGGCTGCTTCATGCTATTTTGGATGCAAAGCAGGCACAAAGGCATTGGCTTCTCTTATGTCAGGGAATCCTCATGTGGGCTGTGTCTACCCTTGCCCCCTACTTCGAAGAGGACATAGGCAGGCTGATTGGAGAATCCTAATGAAGTGCTGCAATGAATATGCAGCACTTCATTAGGCTAATTCTCCTCGCAGCAACTTCAAAGTGTCAGACTTTGAAGTGCTGGCACGCCATGTAGCCGCGGACACTTCCAAGTGTCCACACTACTTTGAAGTGCCTTTGGGGAGTAAGGGCACTTCAAAGAAGCGTGGGCACTTTGAAGTGCCCATGGCTACATGGAATGCTGGCACTTTGAGGTTTGACACTTTGAAGTTGCTACGGGAAGAATTAGCCTAATGAGGTGCTGCATATTCATCGCAGCATTTCATTAGGATTCTCTGATCAGCCTGATTACCATGCCCCCTTTGAAGTAGGGGGCAAGTGTAGACATAATGGAGTAGAACTACTGAATAAGCCCCTACTCCACCCTGTCTCTGGATCCCAGAACAGGACATGCCTCTGCTGTCCCTATAATTCAGCAATTCTTGCCTGCCAAAGAGAAGTTTCTTTCGTGTCTTTTATCCTGTATTTGGTGGAATGGGGAGAAGGGAGCTTTGCTGCCTAGTTAGATAGACTCCAGTCAGCAGGACTTCAGCTGTTATGCTAAAAATGTTTTTGTGGATGTTGTAGTTCTCACGGAGACAGCTTAGCTTAAGTCCACCTGGACTCCTAGGCTTGCTCCCAGCTGAAGTGAACAGATATACTTACAGCCAGAGGCAGCTGGACACAAGGTAGACATGGGTGAGCCTTTGAGCGAGTTCATTCTTTTTGGCTTTGTCAGCCAAACTACCTTTAAGTTTTTGGTCACAGTGTTGTGTGTATAATTAGTTGTGGGCACAAATGATAGTTTTTAATATCTTTTTGGCTTGTGAGACCAAAAGCAGCATTGGTGTCCTGAGTTACTTGACCTCGAAATGCTAATTCAGTTGGTATTGTTAAAATATTGACATTTACTGCTCATAGGTGTTGCAATGACTGGGGTATTTGTCATGTTTCCTGTTCAAAAGAGAGGGAATCCTATAAATACACCTGTAAACATGAATACTGAGCGGCAATAGCTGTCAAGATTTTAATAGCATCAACTATATTTACCCACAGAAATGATTGTGTGCACAAAATTATAGGCTCCAATGACTATGGCTACGTCTACACATGCACGCTACATCAAAATAGCTTATTTCAATGTAGCGACATCGAAAACGTCTACACGTCCTCCAGGGCTGGCAACATCGACGTTCAACTTCGACGTCGGGTAGCACCACATCGAAATAGGCGCTGCGAGGGAACGTCTACACACCAAAGTAGCACACATCGAAATAAGGGTGCCAGGAACAGCTGCAGACAGGGTCACAGGGCGGACTCAACAGCAAGCCGCTCCCTTAAAGGGCCCCTCCCAGACACACCTGCACTAAACAACACAAGATCCACAGAGCCGACAACTGGTTGCAGACCCTGTGCATGCAGCATGGATCCCCAGCTGCCGCAGCAGCAGCCAGAAGCCCTGGGCTAAGGCTGCTGCACACGGTGACCATAGAGCCCCGCAGGGGCTGGAGCGAGAGTGTCTCTCAACCCCTCAGCTGATGGCTGCCATGGCGGACCCCGCTATTTCGATGTTGTGGGATGCGGATCGGCTACACGTGCCCTACTTCGACGTTCAACTTCGAAGTCGGGCGCTATTCCCATCCCCTCATGGGGTTAGTGACTTCGAAATCTCGCCGCCTAGTGTCGATTTCAACTTCGAAATAGCGCCCAGCAAGTGTAGCCGTGACGGGCGCTATTTCGAAGTTGGCGCCGCTACTTCGAAGTAGCGTGCACGTGTAGACGCGGCCTATGTGTGTGATATTTTGAGCCCAGATTTTGGTTTCAGCCCACCTTTGCAACAAACAGTTCTTTCTGAAGTGTATTATTAAAATGAATGTTGAAACTTGTATTCTTTACTTACAAGTTGCTTTTTCTTCTATGCCTTTTCTTACCAGTAGTCATCGTCTGGAGTATTTCAAAAGGTTCAGTTTAAAGTGGATTATGGGAGAGAACTGGGAGCAACCAGCATCACACCTGTGGACATAGCTTAATCAGCATCTACAATCAAGAAACACTTTAAATCACAAACACAGTTATTAGAAAGCAAACAATTCCACCAAGAAACAAACAACCCCTGCCCTTCAACTACTAAAAAGTCTATTTTCAAACGTCTGGAATTAAGTTGTATTTTGTCACCTATTCTAATTGACATGGCAATTAAAATCAGTAATTTAAAAGACTACTTCTTTTGATAATTTTTTATTTTATATTCAGTTATATACAATTAAATGATAAAAGGGGATCATGGGTGTTTAACCATCTTTCATGGCACATTCTGTCTTCCTAAAAGACCTGAAGACAATTAAATTTACTTTGATTTCTCTGCAAAATACAAATGATGCTGATATTTGTAAACTAGATACTAGTGGTGCACTTGAGAAAAGTGTCCATGGTATCATCATCAACAACAACCATGAGCGCAGCGCCAATTAGTGTCTGATGTCTCTCTCACTATTTCCTTCCATCTTTCCCTGTTGAGTGCAGAGTGACTTAGTTTCTGTAGACTACCTCTGCACCCATATATTGTATCTGTGGTATCTGGCTTGGGTAACTTCTGTGCTTCTGTGCTCACAAAAGCCACTTCCTAATGCGTGTCGGCTGGATGTGGGAGAGGAATACTGTCCCTGCCCTGCCACTAACAGCTGAAGGCTGTCTAATTTCTCCTTTCTCTGGCGTGAAGTCTGTCTTTGCAGATTACCATATAATATACTTCAGTGTGATTATTTTTGGGGAATGCTATTGAGGGCATGATTAAAACCAGGTTTTGTCTTAGACTGACATGCCTTTCTCCAGCTGGAAGGAATTTTTAAGGGACTACAAGGTAGATTCCTGAATCTCTCAGGGAATGAAGCTTGAGATCAGTATACAGGCATAAACTAAGGAATCATACAATGCAATATGTACTTTCACCAGAAAAAAAATGATTCTGTTATCTTCAGATTCTTGTACCACATATATCACTCTTTTGGATTTATAAGGAGAACTTTTGCCCCAAAATAAGGGGGATGTACAATTACTCAGCTCTTAAAGGAAATTGGAAAAAAAAAGTGCAGGTTTTAGGATCCTGGTTTAAGTAAGTACAACTTGTAGTGAAATCAGCTGCAGAGCTGAACTCAGCCTATTGTCTTCAAAGCCTTCTCTTGCATTCCTTATGTCATCTTATATGTGAGTTTAAGAACTTTAAATGAAAGTGTGTAAAGTTTTCTTTGCAGACTGTTATTAACTAGAGGGTTTTGAATTAATTCCGCAGCCAGGTCTGTTCCTTCAGCCATAAGCCATGCTGTCAGGGAAACTTAATTACATTTTAAGTGGGATGCAAATGAGTTGTGACACTACATCATTTCACATGAAAGGTTCATTACTTACATTAACTTGTACAATGCTCTCTCCTAAGCATAAGCCTCATTACAATTTTTTCTATTTTTAACATGGTTAAATGTAAGTAGGACTTTTACTTTTAATATGTCCATTTTTAACAGCTTGTCCATTTTTAATCATTTAAGCTTTAAGCTGTTGCATTTATTAAATCAGTATAAAATAAATTAACATCTACATACAAGGCACTAAAATAAAAGTCAGACACATCATGTCTGTTCCTCCAGCTCATTCTGAATTGTAGTTTCTTCTTTTTACATGCTGAGCTGTGAAATGTTAAGTTAACATCTATCTTAGATCCCTATATGACTTGCATGCATGCTTTTCTACAGGTGCGTGGTAAGAAAATATTGTGTTTCTTAATGCTATATCCAAAATAATCACCGTTTAACAACTTCACTATCATGCATTCAGTATGACCAAAAATTGGCAAAGATCTGTTGTGGAGTCATTCTCAAAAAAGAAAATATTGTGTAGTATGTTTTAAATACCCAAGGAGCACATCAAAACCAGCTGACTAAGAGAGATTAGTTTTTGTAAAGCACTAGTGTGGTAGTACTGGAAATTGTGGGGATACGTTGAAGTACTTCAGACAAAGGGCTGTCCTTTGGAAGTAGTTTCTTCTGTCTGGCTGTGTCTAAACTTGCATTCCTCTTTCAAAAGAGGTATGCAAATGAGGGAAACTGAAAATGCAAATGAAGTGCAGATTTACATATCTGTTGCCTCTTTTGTATATTCTCTTTCAAAAGGGAAAAAAAGGGAAGAAGGGTTCTTTTGAAGATGGGGTTTACTTTTGAAAGAGCCACGTCTACACTGCTTTTCTTCTTTCGAAAGAAGAATATGCAAATGAGGGACTGGATAGGTAAATTTTCACCTCATTTGCGTGCCTCTTTTGAAAAGAGGAATGCCAGCGTAGACACAGCCTCTAGGTTTCACTTTGCCTCTTTTCTTCCATCTCTGAATGCTGCACAGAATATTTGTGCATTTCCATTCCTCTTTCTATCCCTCTAGTATTTTTTAAATACTTCCCATATTTTGATGGCACCAAGCACCTATCTGAATAACTTGTGAAAGTATATGATCACTATGGAGCAGTATTATAAAAGCTTTATAAAAAAGCTATTCTGTCTCTCAGGAGCTGATCTTCAACGTACATAATTTCACCATTTAAAAATAAATTTAATCAAAGCTGTCCAGCCTCATTGATAAAATCCTGAAAAGAATATTTATGTGAAAATGTAACAGTTCTTTCTTGGACCCATTTGTATATCTGCTAATCCAGTTATTTTTAAACCCAGACTAGATTCAATCACCAGTTAGAATAAACCTCAAACTGAAGCTAAAGCAGAGACATAGAGTTTGTATTTACACACAACATATATGGCAAAAGCAAGGGTCATTGCTAGTTTACCAGTATTTTCCTCCCTGTATGCTTTATTTCTGTTGTCAAGGGATCAAATGGCAATTCTATTTTCCAGGCCCACTCAGGCCCCAATAAGTAAGCGACATAAGTACATGCTTATCTTTAAGTATGTGAATAGTCCCATTGACTTCAGTGGGATCACTGTGAAATGGGACTACTCCCTGAAATCAGTGGGGCTGCTCATGTGCTTAAATGGTGGGACTAGTGTCACTGTTTTTTTGCTAAGACTGCCAACAAGGGTGCTGGTTATCATCAGTGTTGTTTGTGATCAGGACATCAGGCTACAGGGAAATGGAGTAGGACAACCAAACCCTTACATTTAGGCCACTGCAAAGTGAACAGATAATAATAACTTCTAATAGTTACTAAAGTGGTTTTGAAATAGCAAGTAAAAGGTTAAATGCCTCATATACCATTAGCAATCACCTGAACTATCCATCCCTTGGTAAATTGCATCTGTGTCTCTATATTGATTTTTCTGTGAAAGGGGCATTTCACTGATTTCTTGCATGATGACAATTACAAACATACCTGAGTCCAAAATGCATAGATGAGCAACTGCTCCTTACTTCGTATTCTATTTCCCTGGACAGGTTGGAGGCGGTGAAAAAAGAAATGCCTATTACTTGATCAGTATAGGGCCTCCCTACCCTTTCAGAATTTTTGTGTGATTTTTATGTGGGGAACTGCCAATAGAAAATTACTTGACCTTTAATTTTGTGCATCGCTGAAGTAAATCTAACAACGGCTCATTAGCTGCAAAATGTTCGCAATGTTTAAGAAGAATATCCAAATTGATAAGCACAGTTTCTCCCAAACCACAAAATAATGTGCATCTCCTAAAGTAACTTTATTTTTTTCATTCCTCTTCTGTTAGACTCAAAAATGAAAATGTCCTGATCTCAAAAGTTTCACACTAATTTTGGAACCTGTGGGCAGCTGCTGGTTTGATGACTTTGTGATTACATTGCAACTGCGTAACAATATTCTGCTGAAGTCTACATACTTCTGAGCCACATTTCTAGGGCTGAAAAAACACGTGATTTTAATTGTTCCATTGATTTGATAATATCTTCATTGTTATATCATCACTTCTTAAGTGAAAAATGGGGCTGATTGGAAAATATAAGTGGAAAATGCCACATTTATTCTAAAAGAATAGTCCCTTTTTTGTTGGAAAATTTCAGAAGTTCAAAAATTTGATCAGCTTTTGATAAAATATGTTTTCTCACATTTCAGATCTTGTCTTAAGGAAATGTAGACATAGTTAAGAGCTGTTTTTGGCCCCTGAAAATACTGTATTTGGAGGTGGCTATGATTTATTATGCTGTTGTGTGATGCCTCAAATTTCTCAACATGGGCTTCAAACTTGTGGTGGAAAGTGGAGGAGAGGGTGGATTACTACCTCTGGGGCATATGGAGGAGCTGATTAGTAGGACTGTTTTAAGGCAGATATGGATGGTGATCAGTCGCTACAGAACTTTAGAATGTGAAAGATCTCATTCCTGGATCTGTGTGCCAAGTGTGCCCCAGCCCTCCAAGGATAACAAACTGAAAGCTCAATTGACTATGGAGAAATGAGTATCACTCTTGCTGTGGAAATTTGCAACAGTTAGTGGGCAGTTACTTTGCCTATCCTATTATTGTTGCTTGGAACTGGAAGTAATTTGGGATTCTGTTGAAGGAGTTCTGTGTGCACACTTGCTCTCAGTTCCACATGAATCAGTGAAGCTGTAAAGGGCCTCTAGTCAACTGGACATGAGAGAACAAGATGATGCCCATTGCTTTCCTGAATTGAAGACCTTCCCTTTACTTGAGTCAGAAAGCCTAACAAAATTCTCCAGTGTCACTGAAGAGCAGAGAGCTGAGCTGGGTCTATACCCAGGTGGCAGTTGTTAATGGGTAAATGGTGGAACCGTAACACACTAAAGTCTCCTCTCATTTTGAGATTCAGGGTATTCACCTAAATATCACCTTGAGAATGCCCACAAGGCAGAAGAAATCCAGACCCTGCTCACTGGCCTTAGGCCAATGGAGAAAGCTCCCGATACAATGTACTGGGATGGACATAGCTGGCCCCTTAAAAAGCGCTGTAGTATGATGGTGAGCTAGCCTCAGGCAAAAGACCTCCCGGACGCCCCCAGTTGTGCTACAAAGATGTCTGCAAGAGAGACCTCAGAGAGGTAGACATTGAGCTGGACAACTGGGAAGAACTAGCAGATGACCACAGCAGATGGAGGCAGGGGTTACACAAGGGTCTTCAGAAGGGCGAGATGAGGATCAGACAGCGAGCAGAGGAGAAGCGAGAGCACAGAAAGCACACTAAGAACTTGCCAGACACCCACCACATCTGCAAGAGATTCAGCAAGGACTGTCTCTCTCATGTGGGTCTTCATAGTCACAGTAGATGCTGTAAATGAAGTCCTCAATTGAAACTATAAAGGATGCGATCCATAGTCTATGCAGACTGAAGGATGCCTGCTACTAGTATGACAGTACACTTTGGTAGTTGTGGACTGTGTTCCCCTCCTCCACCTGCTCCTGCATATCCTGAGGCCACAATGCCCTCTATGAATGCCAAAGCAGTCACTTCTGAATTTAGGATGATATTTGCCCTCATTAGGGTAGCACAGGAAACTATACCAGGCTGGGGAACATACCTCATGGCCTAGACAATGAGCAACTATGTTAGCTTTTGAAAATAAAAGCTGTCTGAATGTCAGTCCACCATCCCCATATACACAGGCGGGGATATTGGTTCAACAGTACCCTAAAATTATGCTAAGAAGGTTTATTCACTGTGGCTACATCTACACTAGCAAGTTTTTTTCAAAAAAGCCAGGGCTGTTTCGAAAAATCCCATGGAGCATCTACACACAAATGTGTTCTTTCGATATTAAATTGGAAGACTGCAGCACTTTTTCCAGCAGCCCTCTTCCTCTGCCAAATGAACAAGAGTTCTTTTTTCTAAACGACTCTTTCAGAAAAAAAGTGTTCAGATGCCCTGGGGGGCCCTTTATTCAAAAAAACAGTCCTCGTTGAGCCGGATTTTTCGATCTCTGGCCCATTCTTTCGAAAGAGCAGGGGTTGTGCGTGTGCTTTCTAGCAAGAGAGCAGAAGACCCTATCAGTTTTTTACATCTACTTTTTTGTGTGTGGATGCACTCTTGAAAGACATTTTTTTGCATGAGAACTTCTGGAGGAACTTCTTTTGAAGGATTGCTGTAGTGTAGATGTAGCCTATGGGTATCCGACATTGGGACCAATTGCTCTTTTGCCTACTGTTCACTATATGAGAGGTAAAACAATCCACCACTGGCCTCTCAGCATCTGAACTATTATACAGGAGACAAGCAGGAGAGATACTGGACCTTATTCTAGAGATGTTTGAAGAATGGTCACCTTGAGCGGATTTTGTGATCCAGCACATTCTTAGCCTTTGGAAGAAGCTTGAGGGTTTAGGCTCATTTGTCCATGGATATCTACATGTCTGCAGGGCAGCCTATAATAACGGGGTCCACCTTAGGATATTTCAGCCTAGGCATTAGGTTCTTTTATTGCTTCCCAGAAGGGAATCAAAGCGCCTGCGTGGTGGTAAGGGCTTATGAAGTGGTGCAATTAAAATGATCTGTGAATTATGTGTTGTGGCAACCAGGTGAATGGAAGTTTCAACAAGTTTGCCATCTGAACTTGTTCTAGCTATGCCAGGCTCGAGAGAGTCTGTTTTTATCCCCCCACTTTACTGTATAATGGACAATCTTTGAAGGGAGCTAGTTGCTTGCAGAATCCTCATTTGTATTTTAAGATTGCTTCTCTTGTTTTAAAATTGGGAACATCATATAAAACTGAGAAATTAAACCTCTCTTTTCAATTTTGTGCAAAGGTTAATTGCTGGAAATATAATAGATTATTACTGGGTGTAAATCTTTGCCTTCACAGAGCATGAAGCTGTTCAATTTTAAGAATAACCAAATTGTGTGTATTACGGAGACAAAAGGTCTTTAAAATGGTAGGATTTCTGAAGGCCAAGATTTCTAATCATATTAGGCAATGCTCTGCTGAGGAGCCACAATCTCATTTTCAAAAGGGATTTAGACAGTTAGGCTATGTCTAAATTAGAGAGTTTTCTTGACAAAACCCCAGTTTTGTTGACAAAACTTATGGCACATCTGCACTAAAAATGCATTCTGTTGCCAGTATATTGACAGAACTAGGCACTTTTATTGACAGCTTTCTGCTCTTTCTCTTTTTTGTTGACAGATTCTGTTGACAAAAAAACAAGTGTGGATGCTCTGGGGGGCCTTTTGTCAACAGAATGCTCCTCCATAGCATTAGCCGGCTGACTGGAGGCACACCCCGTCCACAGCAACCACAGCTCTATGTTGTCTGCCTCCAGCCACCCTTAAAGCTGCAGAAAGCCCCAGAAACCCCAGGGTAAGCAGCTGAGAGTGCGCAAGCAGCAATGTGTTCACCAAGTGTCCAGCATGCCTCAGAGCCACACACCCCAACTGATGGCCAAAAGCCAGCCACCCTGAGACCCCCTAGCAACTTCAGGGGAACAGCCTGAGGGGTCCCAGGACCCACCCTGGGGCAGGAAACACTGAACCCCATCATGGACCAGCCTGGAGCTGCAGGACCTGCTGGGCCTATGGGCTCAGGAGGCCATCCTCCTGAATCCCAGCACTAAGACACACAATGCCCCAGGGTACATCTGCCTCACCACAGCCCTGACCAACAGAGGACTCACTGTATACACCCTGGAGCAGGTTCAGGCAAAGGTCAAGGAGCTTAGGCAGGGGCATGTGTGGGCCCGGGATGCATACTGCAGGTCAGGGGCAGGGACAGCCACCTGCTCCTACTATGAAGAACCATCTGGTACAACTCCTGGGGGTGAGCACAGTGCCCCCAGCACAGCAGCCTTTGACGTGGTGGAGGATGCCCCCACCACCACCAGAGCAGGAGCAGCTGGGGACCCCACTGGGAGCACAGCTGGAGCTTGTCGTGGACCCCCCAAGTCCATCCAGAGGATGCTAATCATTGCCCTGGACTTGGGCCTCTCCAGTGAGGCGACATCTGGGATATCTCCAGACCTCTATGAGGGACCTTCTGGTGACTACCCCACAAGTCACACACCCTGGAGCATGGGAGGGTAGGCCCACCATGTGCAACCATGGGCAAGGCAGTGTGTCCCACTTGGACCCATCAGGCTGCCCCTGGGCATGGGTGCCAGCCTGCTGCCAGCCCCATGGCGGGGTGCGGGGGGGGGCTGCATGAGTCCCAGGGCACTGGGGAGAGGGTGACACCTGCCGCTGCCACAGCTGGGAGTGGGCCAGCCATACAGGTGGCCTCCCAACCCCAGACACACCACTGAGGAGCAGGCTCTGAGCTTGTGGGCACACCCACAGGCAACAGGCAGCACCTGCCCCCTGTGGACAGCGCCGTGAGCCACATGAATGGGGGTGCATGTGTGGGCCCGGTGTACATACTGAGTGGCGGGTGGGGAAAGTCAGGCTGCACCAGAGCATTCGCCACTTGTGGGGATTCTTCTGTGGCTGGACCCGCCCCCCCCAGGCTGATAGCCATTCTGGGGGGACCAAGGGGGCACAGTGGTCAGCCTGTTCCCTGAGGCAGTGCAGAGTACCTGTGTGGCAGGGTCCACCATGCAAGGCACATATGCCTGTGCTTCTGGGACATCCCCATCCCCCAGCCTGGGAGTCAGGGCTGCTGCTTACAGTGGGGGGGGGGCGGGTACAGGGCCAAAGGGGATGTGTGGAGGGAATGAGACATTATCTCTCCTACCTCTCCCTTACAGCTGCACCTTCTCAGGGCCAGTCCAGCCCCACCTTGCATCCAGGGCCAGCCAGCCCCATCCAGAGCGCCAAAGCCAGCCAGCCCACAACTGCCATGGCAGACCCACAGGTGGACAGCCTGTCGCCAGGCAGGCAATGATGCCCTGTGGACCTACACAGCCACCCTCAGGAGGCAGATGCACCTCTTGGAGTGGCAGCTGGGGGAGGACCAGGAGTGGCAGGCGTGGGCCTGGGACCAACTGATGTCCTGGCTGGATGATCTCATTGGTGCCTTGCAGGATCAGTTGGCCCAGCTATCCATGCCTGCCATCCCCACTCCCCCTCCCGCCCCTACTGCCCTGCCCTGCCCCTGCCAGACATCCCACTAGCTGTCCTTCAAGTGGTGCAGTGGCTCCCGGCCATGGCCATCCCCTGCTCCCACAGCTCGCCCCCACTCTGCCAACCCTCCCCAGCTCTCTCTGTTTCCCCTGATGAGCCTGACCCCACCAAACTCCCCATCCCATACATGCCTATGCTCCTGGCCCCATCCCAGCCCCAAGAGGCAAATCCTGGGGCTGGCACTGCTCAGGGTCCCACTCCCCTCCAGAGTTGTGGTCCCCATATGCCCTCCCTAGACTGAGGGCCCTGTACCCCTGTCCCAAGCCCCCCTCCCAGTTCAGATGCCCCCACTCCCATCCTAAACCCCACCTGCAAGTTCAGATGCCCCCTACTCCCTCTCCCAAGTCCCACCAATGTATATAGTTACCTATCTTGCACAATAAAATCATTACTTGCACAACTTTTATTTTGCACACCATTTTCTATTTTAAAGTAAACAGTTTATTTTTTTCACAATCCCCATGTCCTTTGTTACTAGAGAGGGGGTCAGGGAGGGGTGAGTGTGTGAGGGGAGGGATCATTGTGGGGGTGGGGATGAGGTAAGGCTGTGGGCCTGAGGTCCTTGCCACAGGTGGCCTGAGGTCCTTGCCACAGGTGCCCTGGGGAGGGTCATTGGGTCCTGCAGGAGAAGCTGTCCCTTAGGGTCTCCCACATTCGAAGCCTGTTCCTGTGTGCTTGGTGGATGGGAGCTGTTTGTGGATATGGCAGTCATCTGCCCCCCATGCTGTGGAGGACTCCCCGTTCCCCTCCCCAATGTCATGGAGGGCACAACAGGTGGCCATGACTTGGGGACATTGTGCTCCCCCATGTCCAGCTGGATCAGAAGGCAACTGAACTGTGCCTGTAGATGGCCGAGGACACACCGCGCCTGGTTCTGTGCCCAGTTGAGGCAGGTGTTGAAGAGGTACTGGGTTAAAATAAAGCCTCACGAGCCAGGGCATGAGGGATAGGCAGTGTCCCCCACCATGCAGAGTAGCATCTGCATGTCCCTGACCATCAGCTTCCAGAGGGGGATGTAGGTGCCTGTCTCCATCCTCTGGCACAGGCCAGAGTTGGAGAACATGCGGGCATCATGTGCCCAGCCTGACCACCTGACATAAACATCAAGGAACCATCCCTGGTGGTTGACCAGGGCCTGCAACATGATGGAGTAGTACTCCTTGCAGTTTATGTACTTGGCCATGCTGTGGATGGGGCTGAGGGTCCTGTAGATCACCCAAAACAGTTTGGGAACCCTAAGGTAGTGAAGCCAGTCACAACCAGGTCCAGGTCTCAAACGCGGATGACCCTCTGGAGTAGGAGACTGTTGATGGCAGTCACTACCTGCAAGGGGAGGACACCAAACACACACATGAGGGAGTGAGGGAGAATGTTCCTGGGGCCCAGCAGGCTTCCCTGCCCCTTTCTGTCCCCCTTCCCCACTGGGCTCTCATGCAGGGCCACTCTCCAGCAACAGGTCTGTCTGAAGGTGGAATGGCATGATCCTCCAGGGACAGGGCTTCCCCTCCTCCCCAACCCCACCTAGTGCATCCCCACTCCCACTTCCCAAGGGACCCTCTTAGGCGGGACTTTCCCCCCTCTGACCTCTCTCCCATGTAGGGCCTGAAGCCCAAGAGTGCCTTACCTCATGAGGACAGCCCTGACTGTGGGCTTCCCCATGCTGAACTGGTTCCTGATGGAGTGGTAGCTGTCCAGAGTGGCGAGCTTCCAGAAGGCAGTGGTGACCCACTTCTCCAGGGATATGGAGGGCTGCATCCAGCTGTCCTGCCTCCAGAGGGCAGGAGTAAGCCAGGCATGGAACTCCAGGAAAGTGTCCTTCCTCATGTAGAAATTTTGGAGCCACTGCTGGTTGTCCCACTGCCTCATCATGAGCTGGTCCTTCCATTTGGAACTGGTGGTGTCTCCAGACCCACCTGGTCTGCCGGGGTGGTTGGTTGAGGGTGGGTCCCCGGTGTACAAAGCACATGCTCCTCAATCTTGGTGGCAGGTGCATCACCCCAAAGGAAATGAGGACGGCCATGATCAGGGTGATCAGCAGTTTGAGCAACTTGGAGTGGGTCTGGTGGAAGCCCAGGGCTGCTCTGGCACCTTGGCTCTCTGGAATGGTCAAACTCTCACAGAAAGAGTGTGAGCCCTGCAGTAGCTATGTTGTGCCTCAGCAAGGTATGCAAGCCTCTGTATGGGCAGGGAAGGTGGATGGGGAGAGTCTGGTGCCTGGTGAGGCTCCCAGAAGGGCTTGCAGTCCATATGACCCTGTCCAACGAGGTTCCAGGGTCTGTTCTGTTAAGAGAGCAGCCAGGCTCTCTGGCCACTCTCTGTTGACAGAGTGGATCACTTTTTGCCCTGCTTTTGTATGTGAACAAGATTTGTCAACAGAGATTTTGTTGGAAGATCTGCTCCAAAGGAACTTCTGTCAACTGGTCACTGCAGTGTAGACATAGCCTTAGGGGCCAAGATCCCATTGACAGTCTAACTTTCTTTTGAAACTAGCATCACAGCATAGCACTGCAACATTGAGAGGCCATATGCAAATACTTTTAAAAATCTGGGCTTGGATACCTAGACAGGTGTGACAAAGTGAGGGACAAACCTTCCTTAAGACATCAAGGACACACAGTGCTCCAGGCCCCTTTGAAATGCTGGGCCTTGGGGTAGCTGCCCCTCTTGGCCCTCCTTCTCCTGTCAGCGGGCCTGAGCAAGGGTGGGATTTTCAAAAGGGCTTATTGCTGGCCTATCTGTGCTGTCCTTGGAATCAATAGTTTACTGGAGTGGCCTATGATGTAGACTACTTTTGAACATTCTAGCCCAAACTTCTTTCAGAAATTACTGAATAATGTGTGAGCACAGCGTCTCCATTTAACTGAATTGAATCTGAAGAAGCAGTAAACTAAAACTGTTATTATTCAACTAGTTAGTGGCCTGTAGCTCATTTGAAATGATCTGATGTAGAATGAGCTAGGTCAGGAGGGAATGAAGCAAAATAGTAAATAAAAGAAAGTATTTCTCTCTGACAACGTCTTGGATGGCTGCATAATGTGAAATGACCTTGTGGCAGAAGGGCAAACTCTAGAGCTTGGAACCATCTTTTACACTTTGTAAGAAAACTGACTATAAATATATTCCTAAACAACAATGCACTGGGGAAAATGAACCATTGTAACATGCCATTAAAAACTAATAATGGCTAGAACTAAGAATTATTACTTTTAAAAAAAGACTGCTCAGACATAAAACAGGCCTGCACACAGAACAAGTTAGAAAATCAGTACAATTGGGAGGAAAATAATGGTTTAAAACAGTTTGAAGGAAAAGAAAGTATCCCAATAAATCACCTGTCAGTGTAGATAATAGAATACTGCATCATTTTCTATCAGCTAGAATAAAGGTTATACACAGTTTCGTACTTCCCAAACAGTATGATCTTGCTGCCATATTTAATATTAGCTTTCATTTTTACTGTGTACCAGACAGTAACTCTACACTGTGTGGCTGTACACGGACACCAAGGATGGTAAGACCCCAAATAAATCCCTCTGTATGGTCTCCACACACCTAAGCTGCAGATGCAGTGCCAGTGATGGAGGAAAGAATAGGACCTGTACACCTATTACTTTGCTCCAGCCTAGTTTGGTAGAGTGTACTGAGAAATGGGCATCACTTTGGCTCTGCCCCATAATACGTTGACCAGTACAGCTTGCAACAGAGAGTTGCATATGAGGAGAAGCTAATCTGTTACTGAGAAACGTCTGGGAGCGATGGCATTGTAATTTGGATTCCCCCTGAGGCAGGGCAGCAATGCACTGCCCCATACAAAAAGCAGTGACTCAAGGCACAATCTATGCATGGTTTATAATGGAAACATTACACATACTATTCTGCAATTGGTTGTAATAATTTCTGAAGACTAAAGCATGTCATTATATTTAATTATGATAGTAAAGCCTCCACAGAGGCCTTGGAGAGACCATGGCAATTGAATGAAGGAAGAATATATTTTCCCAGCAAACATAAAATGTTGACTGCAGATATTATTCAAAGCAGTCTGAATAAAAATAGTAGCATAAATGGATAGCTTGTCTAGCTTTGAATAATGTGATGTTAAAAATCACAAATATTTGCATTTGAAAAAGAGACGTTGGCAAATTGTGATGTCTTTACTGATAATGGCCTGTAACCAGGATCACTCTTTTAAAAATAACATTTATAAGTATTATCTTCCTGTAATAAAATTGCACAGAAGTTGCAAGTAATAAAGGACAAGATTCTGCTGTCCTTACATTACATGGTACCTTAGAACAATTTGATTTTGATGGGATGACTTAATGTCATTTAGCCATAAATAGGACTCACCCTACAACAGGAATATTGGACAAGGCAACTTAATACTACAGGTTTTTTCAGTTTAGTTTTCTTGCATTCTGAGCCTTATCCTGCTTTCCTAAGTCCGTGGCATTTTTGCCATTAACCTGAAAAATGTATGATTTGGTGCACTGTCTGAATTGCAGATTACATCTTTTCAGTCTTTTCTTGCTATTATTTCTAATTGTTTAAAATAAGTACGTTGGGTATTAAAATTGAGAAGTTACAAAAACCACTAGGATTTGACCTATTTTCCCCTTCTGTACTTTAATTGGTGCAAAAATACTGTACTCTCGACAAACCAGGCACCTGGAAACACAGCAGACAGGGCTGTCCCTTGTTCCCTTGGTACCCTGTCTGTCAAGAGAAGGCATCCCAGAGCACCCACACAGCCTTTTGTCGACAGAATCCTTCGATAGCAGCATTATGCCTCATGACTGAGAGGCAGAATGCTGCTGACAAAACACATTTTGTGTGCGGATGTTCCACCTGTTTTGTCAATGAAAACGGGGTTTTATTGGCAAAACTCATGAGTGTAACCGTAGCCTAACAGATCAAAAGCTGTTTTTTGTTTTTAAGGACTCTTACACAAGTTTCTGTCTGAAGAAATTATTAATGGAATTAAAGTATATGTGGATGCAGAGACTGTCCTTGAAAACCTGAAGCTTCAAGAAACTCTGTTACCCACTAGTTAAGCACGGAACAGCCAAAACAGTTTGATGCACTATAAGTTTTAATTTTCTGGTGCCCTGAAGGGTATAAAATGGTCACTTCATGGTGTGTTCACTTTGGGTAGTTCATAACATCTTTGTCATGGAGTCTTCACTAATGGTTCCCACCCCCTGAATATACAAGTAGGAGTGTAAAAAGGCATTTATATCAATAAAGTTAACAAATAAACAGCTTGTGACTCATGCATGCCTTTTTAGTTTAGAAAATACATTGGGTAGAGCATGTTAATGTTTCTTGTGAACACTGAGTGTTGACTGACGAACTCTGTATGAGATGAACATCTAACTGGAATTATGTTTACATGGAACTGTTGTAGGAAGTGAACGGTAGCGAGAAAAATATGCAATACAGCCTTATATTATTGCATACTTCCAACACTTACAGAATTGCTTCTAGCAATGTTGCGGTTATCATTTGGAAATACAGTACTATAAACGTGCTTTTGGGCTCGATTTCAGACATGCATTTTATCCCTGGATCTTTGCCATAACTACTGTTTTTTTAAGAAGAAACTTGCAAGTTGAATAACCATTCCATGCAAAACCTAATCAAGTAAGGAATGTGTATCAAAAAATATATTAAATCTATGTATAATAATTTACTTTTTAACCATTATCCTATTGTCCTTGGTCTGGATCTTCAAAAGTATTTAGGTGCTTAACTTTTTCACTGATTTCAATGGGACTTGGGTGCCTAAATACATTTGAGCCTCTGCCGTTTATTCCACCATCCCCTCCACCCAATTTTTTTTTTCATGTGCCTGGTTTTATTTGGGATCATATACAATTTTGTTATTGCTTGTGTGAATACTCCTGCCCATACTTCACTAGAATTTCTGTAGCATATCCACTTTGCTCTGTCACTGTTGTCTACTATCTCCATACTTAGCTTCCCCCATCGTACATATCTTCATGTGTCTCAATAACGTCCACATGGATGGATCCCACGGTGATGGAGTGCTAATGTATTTTGAGTTACCACAGCTTTCTCGTAGTGTGCATTTTGTTTCTTCAGGAAAAATATGGTATGAAAAGTACATTTTAGTTTACAGTATGTCATACTGGGGTTAATTTTTAGGAAAGCATGTGATTTGACTAGTGAAATAGATGACTGTTTCTGCTCAGTTAGAATATGGGAATTTCCTAACATCTGATCCTGTCTGCTAATCTCAGTGTTTTTAATAGTTTGGATACTTTTTTCATATTTCAGAACATTTTCAACCCCATTCCTGGAGCAGTAGGTCATTTTGTTGTTCCCAGTTACATCAGCACTAGTCCACCAAAGTCAGTGGAGGTGCACTGCTATGTCCTAGTACAAAATTTGACATTATCTACCTATATGTTCCAAGACTCATAGAAGAACCATAGAAGTATAGGACTGGAAGGGACCACAATAGATCATCTAGTCCTGTCACTTGCACACTAGACCACTCATCAGAGCTGCTTGTCTTACCTGTTCTTAAAAATCTCTAATGACTGAGAGTCTACAACCTTCTCAGACAATTTGTGCCAGCCCTTAATTACCCTGACAGGAAGTTTTTCCTGATGTCCAACCTAAATCTTCCTTGCTGTAATTTAAGACCATAGCTTCTTATCCTATCTTCAGAAGTTAAGGGGAACAATTTTTCAGCCTTTTTTCCCGTAAGAACATTTCATGTACGTGAAAAGGCTGTTACCATGTTTAGACTAAACTAATGTAATTTTTCAACATTTCCCCACTGGTCATGTCTTTCAGAACTGTATTTTTTTTTCCTTTGATCTCCCTTGGACTTTCTTCAATTTGTCCGCACCTTGCCTGAAAAGCGGTGTCTGGAATCAGACACAATACTGCAGCTGACTCCTTATTGGTATGGAATATAGTGGAAGAAGTACTTTTCATGCCTTGCTTAAAACATTTCTGCTGATATATCCCAGAACTGAATTTGCTTTTTTTTTCTCAACACTGTTTATTAATATTTATCTTCTGATCCACTACCAACCCCAGATCCTGTTCTGTGGTACTCATTCCGAGGCAGTCATTTCTCATGTTGCATGTGTGCAGTTGATTGTGCCTTCCTAAGTGGAATGTTTTATCTTTTTCCTTATTGAATTTCATCTTGTTTACTTCAGTTTATCTAGATCATTTTGTATTTTAATGATAACCTCCAAAGCTCTTGCAACCCCTCCCAGCTTGGGATCATCCTCAAACTTCATAAGTGAACTCTGTGTATCAGTGATTTTCACCCTGTGGTCTGCAGGCTCCTGGAGGTTCACAGACTGCATCTAAGACTTGTGAAGGAGTGTGCACCTCTGTTCAAAAATGTTTTAGGGGACAGCTCATGAAAAAAAGATAGAGCAGTGTTTTTTCAATGTTATTATCCAAATTAGTTATGAAGCTATTGAATATAACCAGATCCAGGATCAATCACTGTGAGATCTGACTCAATATGTCTTTCCAGCCTGATTATGAACCACTAATTACTCTCTGGGAATGATTTTCCAACCAGTTATTTTCCCATCTTCATATGGGCGCTTTATCTAGTTTGCATTTGTCTCGTTTGATTATGAGATGGTTTTGTGAGACAGTATCAAAAGCTTTACTAAAGTCAAAGTATGTCATGTCTACTGCTTTCTCCCTATCCACAAGGTTTGTTACCCTGTCATAAAAAGGCTGTTGGGTTGGTTGGACACAATATATTCTTGACAAATCCACATTGACTGTTACTTATTGCCTTATTACCTTCTAAGCGTTTTCACCTTCACCATGTCTACAATAGCAAGTTCTTGCGGAATATCAGGTGCTTTTTCAAAAGAATACATGGAGCGTACACACACAAAATGTGCTCTTTCAATCCGAAATTGAAAGAATGCGGTCTTTCTTCTGGAAGCCCTCTTCTGCTCCTGGATCAGGAAGAGGGCCTTCTTTCGAGAGCTTCTTTTGGAAAAAAGCATGTGTAGACTTCTATGGGCCCTTTTTTCAAAAGAGCAATCCTCATGGTGCCATAATTTCTATCCCTGGCCTGTTCTTTTGAAAGGTCTGGGTTGGCACTCTATTGAAAGATCTTTCGATCCACTTTTTTGTGTGTGGATGCTCTCTTTCAAAAGAAGATCTTCAGGAAGATCATCTTTCGAAAGATTGGTGTAGTGTTGATGCGGCCATTGATGGATTGCTTAATTATTTGCTCCATTATCTTTCTGGGTACAGAAGTTAAACTGACTGGTCTGTAATTCCTTGTGATGTCCCAATATCCATTTTTACAGATTGGCACTATATTTGCCCTCTTCTATTCTTCTGGAACCTCTTCTATGTGTCATTAGTTTTTGAAGATGATCACTAATGCAGAAGTCTCAAACTCATAGCCCCCAGGCCATCTACAGCCCGAGCATTTTTGCAGTGGCCTTGGAGTCCCAGCAGCCTGGGGGTGATTGTGTCAAGCCTCATCCCTCAAGCTCCACTCCTTCCCGCCACCATCCTGCCTTTCCCCCCATTGCACTCCTTCCCCAGAGGGAAGCGGCCCCCAGGATTACTGAGAAGACGGTCTCTCTCCCCTGACACACACACACACACACACACACACACACACACACTCTGTGACAATCAGGGTGGGGGACTCCCAGGGTGGATTGCAAAAATGCTCTAAGAGTATTATAGACCATGGGCTGTTGAGTTTGAGACCCTTGCGCTAATGTCTCAGGTACGTCATCCAACTCCTTGAGTACTCTAGGGCATATTTCATCAGGTCCTGGTGATTTGAAGATACCTATCTTGTAAAAGTCATTTTTAACTTACCTTGCCCTATTTTAGTTAAGATCCTGCCTTGTTTTCATGGATATTCACTGTGTTAGACATTCGATTGCTACTGACCTTTCTGGGGAAAGCTGCAACAAAAAGATATTAAGCACTTCTGCCATTCCACATTATCAGTCATTCTCTCCCCACTCCCCATTGAGTAATTCAACTGCTGTATTCAATTCTGTAAATCGATGTATAAAGTTAATGTTATATGCAAACTAATCACAAACATTTCATATTCTAAACCCTGATGAGAGCAAGTATATACCATTAAAAAGATAGAAGTTAAATGGAGCCTTCTGAATTAAAAAAAGGAAGTATACTTTTGTACCTATCATAAACACAGCTGAGCCTCTATGCATCTTGTGGCTCAGTTATTTCTGTAAGCATGACAGTGAAATAAATCAATAAAAACCCATGTTATTATGCTTACCACAATTTTTAGATAGAAAATGTATTGCTGAGTGCTTATAGAAAAGTCCAACATACAGTGTTAACCTTTTGTAAACCTTTAAAATGAATCTTTCAGCTCAGTGTTTGGTACCTGATAAAATATATACTTAATAAATATTGGATGATTGCCCTGCATAAGCAAATGCCAGAAAATGACTAGAAAAACAGAGAAAATGAATCTCAATGGAAATTATAGATGAGAACTCTGAATTATTTCAGCTGTGATTCTGAGCTGTACCTTAAGGGAAAAATCATCTGAATTCACACTTCTCAAAGGGAAAACAAGTCATGTCCATGCAGTGGATTAATCCACACCAGAGGAGTATAAATCCTGAGATGCACTAACATGTCATGCACTAACTAGCTTGTGTGGATCATGCTGGCATGCCTTAAAAGTTTCATAATAAACATGAATGTAATGCTGTCAGGAGTATACTAATGCACATTAGGAATCTTATAATAAATGCCAGCGGGGTCAGTGCAGGCCGTTTCATGTATAACATGTGATTGCAGACAAGAATTCATATGCCTCTGGTGCAGACTAATACACTGTGTGGACAAATCCAAAAGGCATTTTTGTATGGTTAAACTCTTAGTTCACAGTCCATGTGTATATGCCTCAAAACCAAAGAAAAATATCATATAGATCCATTTCCACATGAGGCAAATTCATCCTAGGCAAAAGGTCAACACAAAACCATTTAAGTTCTACTAAAGACATGTTTTTGGGGGTTTAAGCATGAAATGATCCTTTTGTTGACCCTCAAAATCAGTGAGATCAGTTTCTGCATGGTCAGTTTCTGCATGAATATTGATAGAGCAAAAAAGGCTTTTCTGCCATTGGGAGTGATATAGCTTTGGTGCCAGGTTTCCAGCTAGTGTAAACTGTCATAAATCCACTGATTCAATAAATAAGGATCTGACCCATGTATGCCAGACTATGGATCTAAGACATACAATTTGCTTACATCTTTAGGAGTGCTATATTGGAGGAAGTTTTTGTAGTATTACAAGAATAATTTCAAAACATATTTTTAATGAAGATTGGTTCTAATGGTATGTCTTCAGTAAGCATTCTTTGCTCATAGTAAATTATTACATGTAAGCCAGAATAACAGCTCATTCCTACTTAAATCTTTTCTGAAAAAATTCAGAGTTATGTAATAATAATAATAATAATTAATGGAATGCCCCAAGGATCTGCATTGGGATCAGTTTTACCTACTAGATTTATTATTGATTTGGCAGAGTCAGTTTGGACAGTACAGTAGTGCCATGAGCGCACTCCCCCTACGCTGGGCAAGAGGGAGTTAACTGCACTGCAGGCTGAGAAAGCCATGTCCAGTTCCCCTTACTGGGCATGCTCCAGCGGCTCAGCTATAAAAGCAAGCAGTTCAGCTCAGTTGTGGCTGACAGCTGCAGGGAAAGGACATGCATTGCTTGCTCCAGAAAAGCCACAGAGGGAACACAGATGCTGAGGCTGATGGGGAGAAGCTTCCAGAAGCCTGAGAGAGACTTGAGATACCCAGAAGTGGTCAAACTCAGAACAGGGAGTTAAAATAGAGACTCTGACTGCTTCTGGAGGGCTGTTGACAGGAAGTAGCCCGGGGAAGGTGATGGCTAACTGGTGAGTGAGCCAGCACCAGGAGTCAGCATGTTTCAGTTTGGGCTCTACTGTGTTGACTCAGTGTCTGAAGCTACAGCCTCTAGCAGAGCCCTGGCCTGGAATCTAATGGAGAGGGAGGGCCTGTATTCCCCCTGCTACTGGTGTGTGTGGGGTGGGGGGGGGGAGTGATGTCTCCATCTTTTGCCCCTAATTAGGTAGCAACACTGGCCTGGGGAATGAGTGTGAGTTTACTGTTTACTGACACTGGCCATTGGACAACAATGCCTTGCAGAGTCAGGGTAAGTTTGATTTTAATCAGCAGACCACACAAACACATGCCTGGGGATGGCCCTATAAACATGAGTTGGAGGGAGAACAGACCAGGGACTTAACTGCATGCTCTGTAGGAGAAATGAGTGCATATGCCCTACTTCAGGAGTGACCTTCTCCAACAACATCACAGGTAGAAAAAACTGTAAATGGCACAATTACTTAAGCTAAGGAAGTCAAGAATTTATTAGACTTTTAGCAAGAGCTCAACCAAGATAGTTATTAGGGCAGAACAAAGAGTGACGGCATTCAGTGCACGTAACGCTAAGCAACGTGTGTTGGAAGGAGCAGCTTGAGTCATTCACACACAGATGAATAAACTTTTCATGCACACTGATAATCCTACAGCTAGTTACTCAGGAAAAAGACTGAATTGTGTTTGTGGTTGGTTGAAGATATCTGATAAATGTGCAGTGGTGGTCAAGAAAACAAACATGTTAGACTCAATTCAGAAGGGGATAACATACAATACAGAAAATACTATGGTGTTATATCACAGAGAGTCCAGAGAAAGATAACAAAAATGAATGGAGGCATAAAAAGATTTCCATGTTAGAATGATTAAAAAGACTCTGCCATATAGTTGTTTACATCATGTATAAAGTATGTTTTACCATTTAATAGATTTATAGTAGCATAGTAAGTTTCATTCACGTGCAGTAGTACTATATGAAGCATATTTCAGTGCAACAGTTTTAGAAAAATATTTGCTTACTGGTATCTCACATTAGCAGCATTTGAATTTAAAAAGTGCTGTTCAATTATCATTAGCTACTATAGTTGATTGTGGTTCTTTGTTTTACCTTCAATCTTTGCCTAATTTGTAAGGGCTTAGCAATGACTCTTGTAAGCTTTAGACAGTTTAAAACAAAAAAAGTGTTTTATAATTCTTAATAATAACCATCTAGTCACTATTCATTTCCTTGAATTTTGTTGTAGAGACCTTAATCATGATGGTCTTGTTTCATATGAGTGTATGTTGCAAATACCTTTTAATAAGATTTCTTTTGCAATTCAGTATTATGTTAAATAGAGAATTATTTTAAAGTGATACTTTGCTTGCCTAACAAGCAGCCTACAGCTGCAGCCTCTGCAAGCCATCATCAGATCTATGCCTGCAAATGTTCTATTTGCCAACAGATTTCTAGTGAAAATAGTCTCCAACGGAATCAAACATATGTTTAAAATGTCTGAAATACTGTACCTTGGAGCTACAATCACCTTTAGGGTTGGGTTTTTTATAACCACAATTTCCTGGAGGTGGCAGCAAAGTACACACAAGAAAAGTAAAACCAGCCACAGCACATAAACAAGCAAAGAGATTAATGATGCTGTGCAGTACTGAGGATGACTGACTAAATGCATCAGCCTTTCCTGGCTTCAAATGACAGTGTAGGTAAATAGAGAGCTGATGTATTTATCAATTGGTTTTTTAATTATATTGGTTTACATCCAAAACCCCTCTGCATACCTCCTTTTCCTTGCCACTTTCAACAGAAGAGAGTTCATGTTGCTTATTTTCTTTTCTTATTTTCTTTTCCTGTCTGTTTAGCTATAAACTGATACTTAGAAGAATTTCTCATTAAAATTTCTTAGTTTTATGCACCAGTCTGCAGCAGTTCACAGCCGATCTTTATTGTTATTACGTTGTTTTTAAATAGCTTTTCCTAATCTTGGGCATGCACTGCATTTCAATCCTTCTCAGTTGTCATGTCTTCAGTATCCATAATGGTATGATTAACTGGCAAGGTGATGCATACTCTAATAACAGATTGCAAAGGACATCATATTAGACATTCTAAGAACCCTCGTTATGCCAAGGTATACACACAATAATGCCCTAGCAGACATGAGTTATGGTCATTGTACCTTGAATAACAGAAACTGTATCACTTGTGAGTCCCAGCAGAAGCATTATTAAAATGAAAAAGAGAGAACGTCTTGCTGCCACATTGCAACTGTTGGTTTCAATGTTGAACTTGGTTGAAATGCTGTTGGTGGAACCAATAAAAGCCACAGCCAAGACATAACACAGGTTAACAGACTAAGGACGTATCTGTACTAAGGACCTATACTAGTATAGTTACATTGCTCAGGAGTGTGAAAAATCCACGCTCCTGAGTGATGCAAATTTACCAATCTAACCCCCAGTGCTATATGGATAGGAAGACTTCTCCCATTAAAATAGCTACTGCCACTCCACAGAACTGGATTAGCTATCTATGCCAATGGGAGAAGCCCTCCTGCTGGCATAGTAACATCTTAAATGAAGAGCTGTGGCATTTTAAGTGTAAATCTGCCCTGATACAGAACCATTTTTAGTTCAGGTCGAATACTTAAGGGTCTGATAAAGAGGTATCTGAGCCACTAGTTATTATCTTTGAAAAATCTTGGAAGTCAGGAGACATTCCAGAAGACCAGAAAAGGGCAAATATAGTGCCCATCTGTGAAAAGGGAAAAAGCACAACACTTCAAATTACAGATCAGTCAGCTTAACTTCCGTACCAGGAAAGATGATGAAACAAATAATTAAGGAATCTATCCCTAGGGTTGAAAGGGACCTCAGGAGGTCATCAAGTCCAGCTCCTTGCCCAGATTAGGAACAACCCCAACTAAACCATCCTGGCCAAGATTTTGTCAAGCTGGGACTTAAAAACCTCTAAGGATGGAGATTCCACCATCTCATTAGGGCTGCTGCTACACTACCATTCTCCTGTCAGAGGTGCCATGGTAATGAGGAAATTTGAAGCAGGCTAATAAGGTGCTAACTTGCATATTCAGCACCTCATTAGCATAATGGCAGCCATGTGAACAGACTTGGAACTGCAGATTGACAGTGAAGTTGGGGGCAGCTTTGAAATTAGCACCCCACTTTGACATTCCCTTACTCCGATCTAGTTCTGTGGGAGTAAGGGAATGTCAAATTGGAGCGCTTATTTCAAAGCTGCCCCCATCTTCACTGTCAATCTGCAATCTGAAGTCTGTTCATGCAGCTGCCATTATGCTAATGAGGCATTGAATAGGCATGTTAGCACCTCATTAGACTGCTTCGAATTGCCTCACTACCATGGCACCTCCAACAGGAGAATGGTAGTGTAGCAGCAGCCTTAGTAATGCATTCCAGTGCTTCACCACTCGCCTGGTAAGTTTTTCCTAATATCCAACCTGCACCTCCCTGTCTGTAACTTGAGACCATTGCTGCTTGTTCTGCCATCCGTCACTACTGAGAACAGCCTCTCTCCATCCTCTTTATGAAGATGAAGGCTGCTATCAAATTGCCTCTCATGGTTCACTTCTACAAACTCAATAATCCCAAACTCCTCAGCCTTTCTTCATTGGTCATGTAGTCCAGCCCCCTTATCAGTTTCATTCTCTCCACTGGACCCACCCTAATGCATCAAAATTCTTTCTGTACGGGCGGCCCCCAAACTGGACACAATACTCCAGATGTGGCCTGACCAGTGCCGAATAGAGGGGAATAATAACCTCTCAAGATCTTCTGGAAATGCTCCTCTTAATGCACCCCAATATGCCATTAGCCTTCTTGGCTACAAGGGCACACTGTTGATTCATATCCAGCTTCTCATCCACTGTAATCCGTAGGTCCTTTTCTGCTGCACTGCTACTTAGCCAGTCAGTCCCCAGCCTGTCACAATGCTTGGGATTCTTCTGTCCCAAGTGCAGGACTCTGCACATATTGTTGAACTCATCAGATTTCTTTTGGTCCAACCCTCCAGTTTATCTAGGTCACGCTGGACCCTGTCCCTACCCTCCAATGTATCTACTTGACCCTCTAGCTTAGTGTCATCAGCAAATTTGCCGAGGGTGTAATCCATCCCCTCATCCAGGTCATTGATAATGATGTTGAACAATACCAGCCCCAGAACTGATCCTTGGGGCATTCCACTTAAAACTACTGACCAATGGATAGTGAGCCATTGATCATTACCCATTGGGCCTGATCATCTAGCCAGCTTTCTACCTACCTTACAGTCCATGTATTCAATCCATACTTCCGTAACATATGGGCAAGAATATTGTGGGAGACTGTATCAAAAGCTTTGCTAAAGTCAATGTATATCACATCCATTGACTTCCCCCTGTCCACAGAGCTACTTACCTCATCACAGAAGCTGATCAGATTGGTCAGGCATGACTCGCTCTTGGTAAATCCATGACTACTCTTTATCACTTTCCCCTCTTCCAAGTGCTTCAGAATGGATTCCTTGAAGATCCCCTCCATGATTTTTCCAGGGACTAAGATAAGGCTGTTTAGTCTATTGTTGCCTGGATTGTTGTTCTTTCCCTTTTTTAAAGATGGATACTATATTTGCCTTTCTCCAGTCATCCAGACCTCTCCCATTGTCCACGAATATTCAAAGATAAAGGACAAAAGGCACTGCAGTGACATTTGCTAATTCCCTCAGTAATCTTGGATGCATTAAATCTGGACTCATGGATTTGTGGATGTCTAACTTTCCTAAGTAGCCCTTACCTGTTTCTCCCCACCAAGGGCTGCCCATCTCCTTTCCATACTGCATTTTCCAGTGCAGTAGTTTGGGAGCTGACCTTGTCCATGAAGAGAGAGGCAAAAAGAAGTATTGAGTACCTCAGCATTTCCCATATCATCTGTCACAAAGTTACCTCCCTCATCCAGTAACAGCCCCACACCCTCCCTGATCACCCTTTTATTGCTAAGATGCCTGTAGAAACCCTTCTTGTTACCTTTCTCATTCTTTGCTTCCTGCAGTTCCGATTTTGCTTTTGCCTTCCTGATCACTCTCCTGCAATATATTTATACTCCTTCTTTGTCATCTCTCCAAGTTTCTCCTTATATGCATAATTTTTTGAGTTTAAGCTTTCCAAGAATTTTCCTGGTAAGCCAAGTTGGTTGCTTATCATGTTTACTTTTCTTACTGTGCATTGGGATAGTTCCATCTGCAAACATTTGGTAGATAATAAGATGATAAGTACCAGTCAGCTTGTATTTGTCAAGAACAAATCATGTCAATTCAACCTGATATCTGATGATAAGCCTTGGGATAAAGGGGAAGCAGTGGATATGATATACCTTGACTTTAGCAAGGCATTCGGTACAGTATTGCATGACATTCTCATCAATAAACTAGGAAAATACAGCCTAGATGGGGCTACTATCAGGTGGGTGCTTAACTGGTTGGATAACTATTTACATACAGTAGTTATTAATGGTTCACAATCATGCTGGAAAGGACTAACAAATGGTGTTCCACCCAGATAGGTTTTGGGGCTAATTATGTTCAATATCTTCACCAATGATTTAGATAATGGCATAGAGAGTATGTTTATCAAGTTTGCAGATGATATCAAGCTGGGAGGCATTGCAACTGCTATGGGTGATAGGGTCAGAATTCAAAATGATGTGGACAGACTGGAGAAAATAGTCTGAGGAAAATAGGATGAAGTTTGATGAGAACAAATACAAAATACTCCTTAGTGAGGAACAGTCAGTTTCGTGCATAGAAAATGGGTGGTGACTCACTAGGTGGAGTACTGCAGAAGGAATCTAGGGGTCATAGTGGACCACAAGTTAACTTTGAGTCAACATTGCAACACTGCTGAAAAAAGCAAACATGATTCCATTATGCATTAGCAGGAGTGCTGTGTGCAAGACATGAGAATTAATTCTGCTCAACTTGGAGGTGATTAGGCCTCATTTGGAATACTGTGTCTCGTTCTGAGCACCACATTTTAGGTAAGATGTGGAGAAATTGTCTAGAAAAGAGCAACTAAAATGATTAAAGATCTAGCAAATATGATCCATGAGAGAAGATTTAAAGAACTGTGTTTCTTTAATTTGGAAAAGAGAAGGCTGAGAGGGGACATGATAGCAGCTTTCAACTATCTAAAAAGATGTTAAAAAAGGAAGGAGAAAAATTGTTCTCCTTAGCCTCTGATGATAGGACAAAAAGCAATGGGATTAAACTGCAGCAGGGAGGTTTAGACTGGATATTAGGAAACATTTCCTAACTGTCAGGGTGGCTAAGTGCTGGAATAAATTGCCATGACTGCTTGTAGGATCTCCATCACAGGAGATATTTAAGAACAGGTTGTATAAATATCTAACAGGGATGATATAGATGGTACTTGGTCCTGCTGGACTGGACTTGCCGACCTCTTGAAGCCCCTGCCAGTTCTAGTATTCTGCGATTCTATGATTCTAATAAGAATCTTTGTAAAGAATACAATGTTACACAGGTGAAATATGTAACTCGTTTGCTTGTGTTTAGTACTGGTGAAGGGTACCAATTCTGAGAGCCCTGGAGAATGAAGTGATTTATCCACAGATTACATATAGCACTGGTGCAGCGTTCCATGTACTGTCACACCAAATTTCATAAATCCCAGCATAGAGGCACCACTGCTACAGGTCCATAGGGCAATTCATTTTTCATAAGTACCCTTTATAGGGCCTCTCTGAGACTGTCAGATTAGAATTAATTGCAATAGAAATTTTTGTGATGTGGATGTGAGGATACAAGCTGATTTCACGTAACTCACCCTAACCAAAGCTATGAGGGTGAGGGGATTTTTAAACATACAAAGGATAGGTAGGCATCCAGCTCCTGCCAACAGTCCGTGGAAATTTGGGTTCCTATGAAAATCTCTCACCGGCATACTGATATGCAGTATATATGAACACACAATGCTTATTCTCTAGCCAGATTTGACTATCTCCCTAATGTGTGTACTGTCACAATCTGAGTGCATGTTTTCAGTTTTCTCTTGTTGCAGTGAGTAGCTGCACAATTTGGAATCTTTCACTAAAGAGTATCTTTTATCCAGGCCAATTTATAGCAAAATAAATTGTGCATTCACACAGATGTATCCTGTGTGCATGCGTAAACTAATGCCAGTATTGATTATAGGTCATTTACATGAAGTAATAGTACCTAAACGTTTTAAAAACACGTACTTTAGCCATGCTACACTATTTATCTTTCAGAAGCTATATTTTGATTTTATACAGTTTAAATGAATTGTTAGAACCACCATGCTTACCTTACCTGTATCCACTATAGAATTAGTCCAAAGATGGGGGCAGATTGTGATATGCTTACTCACATTCATTCCTAGATTTTAGAGCCAGACTGGACTATTATGATATTTATCTGGACTCTTGCATAATACAGGGTTTATTTACATGAGAATGTTTCTTTGGTTTAGCCTAAGGTATGAACCAATTCAGTTAAACTTGAGCAAATTCCTTATTTGAATATTCTTTTTCTGGCTTACTTAAACATTTTTTAAATGTAGCTGAATCAGGTTTAAAGTAAACTGCAGTAAGTCACTCTTAAGCAGAAATAAGAGCGTCAATAGAAGGGTTTGCATAATTCTAACTGAAATCCTCTTTAAAAAATGATTTCAGTTAAACGGAGGCAACTTTGCTGTGTAGCTAAGGACACATTCCATAGAACTTTATCTGCTAATTCCTTCATCAAATCCATATTTTCTAGCTGAATTAGAGCGTATCATTTAGGAAGACAGTCTCTAAATCCATTAGATGCTCCTTGTTGAATCTGTCTTGGCTTGGTCACTTTTGTGGTGCAGCTTTTGAGCTTGAATTTGAGTTTTATCATGACCAGATGGTGGGCTGAACCTACATCTGCTCCTCTTCAAGCACGGACATCCTGCATCAATCTTCTGAAAGAACTGCAGGTACAGATGCGATCAATCTGGTTTTCTGACTGTTGGTCTGGTGAAATCCAAATGACCTTATGGATCCTTTTGGGTGGAAAAACACTACCACCTATCACCAAACAGTTGAAAGAACAAAAGTCCCTGAAGCGCTCTCCACTTTCATTCACATTACTTAGGCTGCCTTTTCCCATGGTCTGTTCTCTGCCTGTATTTATGCTTCCAGTTTTTGCACTGAAGTCACCAATCAAAGCCAAGATATCTTTCTTTGCTTTCTGGTTTGTTGCACTTTGTAGTTTCTCACAGAAGTCTGTTTTACATTCCTCAGCTGCTTCATTGGTAGGTACCTAACATTGCGCAATCAGTACCTTCCGCACTTTGGTGTAGAATTTGGCTGTGATGATACTGCTGTCCACTCCACTAAAGTACCAGATGCCTCTCTTGATAATATCAAGCCTACGCCTTCTGTGTGTGTATTGTATTCTCTTCTTCATGTCCTAAGTAGATGAGGGTTTCACCTGTTGCCAGGTGTAGCTGCCCAGATTATGTACATCTTGTCTCACACAAGCCCAAAACTGCCTCAATAACTGGACTGAACATTAACAAGGGAAACACCAAGACAATGAGGATCAACCAGTCCAACAACAACACTATCACGCTGGGAGGGGATGACCTGGAAGATGTGGAGCTGTTCACCTACCTGGGGAGTATTGTGGGCTGATGGAGGAAAAGACAAGGGTATCAATGCCGAAGAGGGAAAGCAACAACTTCATTCAAGACTCTTTATTCCATATGGAGCTCACAAATAATATCTGCAAAGACAAAGCTGGGGCTCTTTCAACACAAATGTGAAGAGTGTGCGGTTGTATGAGTGTGAGACCTGGCATACTAAAAAGTCTTCAAATCACACGCTAAAGACATTCATAGACAGATGCCTGAGATACATTCTTCACATCAAATGGGCATACTTGATCACAAATGAGGAGCTTTGGAACAGAACAGGACAAGAACCACTTTATATTCAAATCAAGAGAAAAATGTGAGGATGGCTAGGCCATACTCTTGAAAATCATTATCCAGCATAGTCCATCAGGCTCTTATATGGAACCTGCAAGGGAAACTCAAAAGAGGACGACCTCGGATGACATGGAGAAGATCTGCTGAGACTGAAGGATAACAACTGGGGTACTCTTGAAGTCAGCTAGCAGATTTGTCTTGAGACAGAGTAGATGACATTTAAGCCAAAGGAGTTGCACTGATTTGCATCAGCAGGTAATCTGGACCTTTGTGTCCAATTCTGACTAAAATTTCATTGCCACGAAAAATATTTGAACAAATGTGTGTTCCTGCATACAACTTGAATCTGAGAAAAGGCAAATATCAAATATGGAGGCAAACATTTAGTACAGCTTTACAGTTGATACATAAATATGTTTACCTAAAATATAAACAATTAAATTATCTTCACATGGATAAGTCCCATTGCACTGATAAGATCACTGTTTTGCCACTACTGTCACTTTTCAATTACAGTAAACCTTTGATTTTATGGATCCTGAATTAGCAGACTTCGGGAACACTGAATAGCCCCATTCCCAAAGTCCACTAAGGTCCATAAAATCCTAACCACCCCACAAAAAAATTAAGGGACTTACCACTGCTGCGGCCTGGAGGAGCCACAGCCTCCTCTGTCCGAGCTGCCACGTGCTCCTTTCACCAAGGCTGGTGCGTATACGGGGGCAGACAGCACTCACATACATGTCGCACCACTGGTGGGAGGATAGCGTGGTGGCTCCAGCAGTGGCGGCTCCTCCAGCCGTGTGCAGAGAGGCAGCTCTAGCTGTGTGCAGGAGAGGCGCCTCCACCCGTGTGGTGGGCTCCAGTGGTGACAGCTCCAGTGGTGGTAACTCTAGTGAGTGGCCAGCTTTTTTTTGTGGGGGAGGAGGGGACTGAGGCTGTGGGAACCTGGCGGGGGTGGGTGGGCAGTAAACACTAATTTAATGGACTTTCAGGAATAACGGACAACCCGCCCCCACATTAGTCTGTTACATCGAGGGTTTACTGTGTTTGGATTCCCAGTGTGTTGTCAAAGAAAACAGGAACCATTTCAGACATCGTACTTAATTCATCTGTGTAAGATTGTGTTAAAATGACAGTAACTCAATCCTAAAACACTAATCAAGGAATAAGGGTAAATCTTACTAGAGGGGGTAAATCTTACTAGATGGGCTTGCCTACACTAGCTCCCTACTTCGAAGGGAGCATGGTAAGTAAGGTGGTGGGAGATTATTAATGAAGTGCTGCCCTGCATATGCAGCACATCATTAAGCTAATTCTCCACCACAGCAACTCCAAAGTGTTAAACTTCAAAGTGCCAGCTTGTGTGTAGCTGCGGCTAACCCACTGGTACTTCGAAATGCCTGGCCAACTTTGAAATCCCGTTATTTCTCAAACAACTTCAAAGTCCCTTTACTCCACAAAAGTTTGTGGAGTAAAGTAAAGGGACTTGGAAGTTGGCCAAGCGCTTCGAAGTACTGGTGGGTTAGCCGTGGCTACACATGAGCCAGCACTTTGAAGTTTAACACTTTGGAGTTGCTGCGGGGGAGAATTAGCTTAATGATATGCTGCATATTCAGGGCAGCACTTCATTAATAATATCCCGACACCCTACTTACCATGTTCCCTTCAAAGTAGGGAGCTAGTGTAGACAAGCCTGACGTGTATTTTTAATAATATTGATAATACAATGGAAGAAGTCTAATCAGGGTGCTGAAATAGGCCTTGAATGATTCTCTCACACATGCAAGTATGGTCACCAGTTGCTTCTCTAGGTAATTTACAAGGTTCCCTGCTGTATGATAAAGCACAGGTGCTAAGGCTGTCATCCAGAGCAATGATTTATTAGCTTTTGCAGTACTATAAACCTAATGTAGCAGGCACTACATCAAGAGAATGTATACTGAAATAAAAATGTTTTCCAATGATGACCCATGGCAACTCTTTAGCTGTTCTTGCCCTTTTATAACTGTTGTTGGTTTTGCCATCTCTTCTCATTATTTTAAAGCCCATGGGATTCACTTTCTGTCTTAATTTCTCAGCAGCCAAGAGTGCTTCAATGCTACCTTTATTGCTATGGATTTCTAGTTGATATGTCATACTATCAAGGAGCAGAGTCTAACACAGAGAAGGAGAGAGACCCCTGGGGCAAATGAGATCACAGAGAAATTCAGACAGCTGCAGCAAATCTCTCTTATTGTGCCAGACTCTGGTAGTCTGAACCATCCTTTTAAACACCATTGGCATATGGTAAAAATACATCTCTGTGTTAGTCTGAAACTTATTCTCTACAGCACTTTTCTTTGAGGAAATATATTCAAAGGTCTCATCTTCCATTTTTCAAGAAAGTGACTATCAATCAAAGTCACTGCCTGTTGTTTATCTGAATACCCTTTGAAGAGATTAGAGAAATCGTTAATTACTATTAAATGCCTGTCAAGCATGGACATAGGGGGAAAAATCAGTCAGTCAAAGTGCAAATCCAGTATAGATTCTGAATTATTATGAGAGAATACTTCAGAAAAGTAAATGAAATGTAACAAATTGTATAAATTGGGTAAAGCAGAAGACATTCAAAGGTGGATAAAAACGTGTAAGCGTTTGAAAAAGAGGTAAAATGAAGGGAGCATTTGACCAGCGATCGAGAAATTCTCAACTGTGACTGCCAGAGCCATATCATCTTCCATTTGTGATCTACCATCCCGATGGTAACTACAGCAATTGTTTATTGCAAAGAGTCATATTAGGAGAATATTTATGTATTTTTATGGTGTGATAAGTATTTTGTTTTTTGTGGAGAACAACTCTGTACTTTTGCTTAATTTCAACTCCTCCCATCTGTAGTTACTCTGACAGAGAACAAGCATCTGGCAAGGTATTGTCTAAAGGGATGCCTCAGCTGTGGAGCTCATTCTCCTTTTTGGACTGATGGATGCCAGATCTTTTGAGGTTTAGGGCATCTGCTATTAGACATCTGTTTTCTTACATTCCTGGTGAAATGGCAATGAAAAATATATGGGAAATCTTTGTAACTGGAAATATATCTAAAGCCACTTGAAGAGATGCTTAAAAGAAAGGTGAACAAAATTAATACGAAATAAAATTATGGAGCAAAAGGCAAACTGATGTAAATAAAATGAAAATAAAAAAAATTCTTTATCTCTAGATTTACGCTATGGCAGATCTAATATGAATAAATAGCAGGTATATGTGTGAAAAACTATAAATGATTGCTGCTGTATACTAAGTGGAATAAAGGCTTTTTTTTTTAAATCAGAAACATGCAACATTGAACATAATGAGAGTCGAGAGAGAGAGAGAGAAAGATTTGAGACTTTACTCCTCTTCAAGTTGGAGTGAAACCAGATTCATAGCCATGGAAGAACTCCATAAACATAATTCACTGAAATGAGAGGGTGATAAAAGGCCTTTTGCTTTCCTTGTGCAGGGATAAATTACATCTGAAGCTACAGAAATGTTCTTTTCTAGGTTCAGATTAAGTGGGCTTGTATAATAAACATTTCTGTAACATCCAGCTACTTAAGCCCAGACAGCTCAATTAGGGCTGTGCGATAAAATACAACTTCAGTGCACTTTGTGAGCACTTAATGTGACTGAAAGCCTGTTAGCAAGAAATCTTGCTGAAAAAAGGTCCTGTCAAGTGTTTAGGGAAAATTGAATTGGCATTGTATTTAAATCACAGATCTGAGAACTGGGAGATTTCTGGATACTGTGTAATTTAATTATATTGTCATATTTGAGTTTCTTTGCTGTCTGAATCTTCTTGATTCATGATATTTAATACATTAAAAAGCTATGCAAAAAAGAAGGGGAAGTTACTCAGGCAAGCTGACAAAAGCCAGGAAAGTTAAAGTTAATGCTGACAATGCCATCCTCATTTTATAGAGTTACCTACAAAACATTGTTCCATTATTGGAGCTAAGGCTAGAGCGTCAACTCCATGACTTTGAACTTCACCTTTGTTCTTTTCCAAAACAACTTTAAAAAAGTGCTAGAACTTTCTAAAAAAATCTTGTAAACAACACAGAAAGCAGCTGTACAGTCTACGTCACAATTATGTAGTTTAGTATTACAGTAGAAATTAAGCAAATGCTTAGTTTGTCATAGCACAAACATTTAGGGAGTGTCTACACTAGCAAGTACATTTGAAATTAGAAACGGAAGACCGAGTTCTTTTGAAAGAAGCCACGGAGCATCTACCCCGACACGGCGCTCTTTCGAAATTAACTTTGAAAGAACTCCTGTTCTTTCGAAGTTGGTCTTCTGCTCCCGGGATGGGAAAGCACCACCTTTTGAAAGAGTATTTAGAAAGAGAGCACGTGTAGATGCTCTGCGGCCCGCTCTTTCGAAAGAACAGGTCCTCCATGGCCGTGATCAGGTGGCAGGTGGTGGCACCGCTCACAGCACAAGCGGAGCTCTATGGCTCCAGCAGCGTCCGGCCGTGTTTCAGGATGCAGGCTCCCAGAAGCACTCAGGCAGGAAGCTGAGAGTACGCAGGCAGCAGGAAGCCCACACTGCTGCACAGCCATCCGGAAAGGGTGACGCTCTAGCCTGCTTACCGGCCTCCCTGGAACCATGGCCAGCACCTCTGATCCCTGCCCACCCCAGGGGCCCCCCAAGGACACTGGGGAGCCCTCCCAGGTGGGGAGCCAGCCACCCCCAAGTGCTAGGCCCCCTCCTGGACCGACGCCGAGCTGGGCAGATGAGGAGGTCCTGCAGCAGATGGGGGTCTGGCGCAGAAACGCACCCGCATTCAAGCGCCTCACCAAGGGCCTCACTGGCCGGCATCACCCCACCTGGACCCTGAACCAGGTGAGGTTGAAAGTGAAGGAGCTCCAGCAGGCCTGCTGTTGGGCTCAGGACACAGCTGGGCAGTCAGGGGCACCGCCCACTGGCTGCCCCTACTTTAAAGATCTCAACCGCCTCCTTGGGCCCAAGGCGGAAGGACCCCTGCCTGTGTACCTCGACATGGCAGACCCCCAGATGGAGCCAGAGCTGGAGGGGATGGGGACTGAGGGGGAGGACTGTGCCAGACTTCCAGCCACCCGCAGGTGGCCACCACAGATCCCGGATACCAGTGATGACAAAGGCTAGAGCAAGGGGACTCTCGTCACCTAAGTCCACTCGGCCCCACCCAGCCTGGTCCCCTCAGATCGTGCCTTGCCCAAGCTCCTGGAGGGATCCACAGGTATGCACCGTGCATGTGGGCGGCACCGGGAGAGGGGCATGCAATCCCTGTCGGGGTGGCCGCAGCCCATCCATGGGGACATCCTCCCCATGGCACGGACAGGCCAGATGGCCCCATCGCCCCACTCTCACAGGGCTGATATGTGGCACTCAGTACCATGCGACCCAGACAGTACCACAGGCCGCCAGGCTGTGGAGGGACATGGGGGGCAGGGGAGAGCCAGGGCTCCTGCAACCCAGATGGGGAACCCTGGATGCAGTCCCTGCAGGACCGCTGGGATGGGGTGGCTGGAGTGGGGGGTTCAGAGGGCCCCTCGCTGGGACTAATGGCCTGTTCCTCTCTCCTGATGTCTCCACAGCTCCAGCAGATGGCAGACGGACCAGCCCCAAGACAGACCTGGGGAGCCCTACCATGGAGAGCGAAGGGAAGCAGCCCAGGCCTCGGACAGGGCCAGCACAGGGCCATCGCCAGTCCCTCTGCTGGCACCACCAGGCCAGGGAGAAGGAGGCAGGACACGGCCCACACCGCCACCCTCAGGGAGCTGATGGGCGTCATGCGGGAGTGGCTTGCCATGGAGCGGCAGGCATGGGACTGGGTGACATCCAACCTGGATGCCCTCACCTAGGCTGTGGTTGGCCACCTGGCCCCTGCCACCACTCCATCGCGGGTCGCTCCCATGCCCACACCTCCCATCGTCCCTGCACAATCCCCTTCGTCCCTGTTGCCTGGGCGTCTCCTCCCCCCCCAGTGCTTTCCCCCCA
Organism: Carettochelys insculpta; assembly: GCF_033958435.1. Classification (NCBI taxonomy): domain Eukaryota; kingdom Metazoa; phylum Chordata; order Testudines; family Carettochelyidae; genus Carettochelys; species Carettochelys insculpta. The sequence continues at coordinate 96,821,771 of NC_134140.1, read as the reverse complement.
CCTCAGTCCCCCATTCCCCTGCCTCCCCCACGTCCCCCCCTGAGGAGGCCGCCTTTCAGCTCCTGCTCCCTCCACACCTCCCCCAGCCAGCCTTTTCCACCTGGCCCACATCCTGCTGGATAGGCCCAGCCAGCTGGAAGTTGAGACCCCGCCCTGCCCCCCCTGTGCTGAGCCCAGCGCAGGTGTGGAGACCACACCCGAGCTGTGCCCCTACCTCCCAGTGCTGCTGGCCCTGGCCCAGCCCCAGTGGGGCCCCTGGACCCAGGGAGGAAGGGGCAGGCGATGGGGCTCCCGGCCATCAAGCCCCGTGGAGGGGTGAGGCTCCCCACCCCGGCTCCCCATTCACCTTTCCTGCTCCCATGTAAATAGTTCTCCCTTTTCACCCTTCCCCCCACACATGTAAATAGTTCCCCCCCACTTACTTTCCCCCCACATACCTATAGTTCCCCCTAGAAAATGAGGGGCACAATTTTTCGAAGGAAATAGTTCATTTTATGGTTTAACCTATGTCCCCCATGCATGGGTACTGGTGTGTGTGCAGGGTGTGGGAGGAGTGTGGGTGCAGGGTGCAGGTGGGGGGGGTTACCGTGGCCCCCGCTGAAAGGCCTGGCACAGGACCTCCCTTACACGCACCTGTCCTGCTGGGCCTAGTGGCATGGGGTGGCAGGGGGCTGTTCGTACCCACACCCTCCCTCGGGGGCTCACCCCTGCATGTAGGGCTAGTGTTTCACCTCCTCCAGGTTATGGAGGGTGCAGCAGGCCCTGACCACCGCTGGGACGTTGGGGAGGCCCACCTCCAGCCTGGTGTAGAGCATCTAAAATGCCCCTTGAGGTGGCCAAACAGTGCCAAATGCTTGATGGTGTTCCAGGCATGGTTCAGCCGCTCATTGAAAAGGTTCTGGCTTGGGTGGGTGTGCCCAGTGTAGGGCCTCATCAGCCAGGTCTGCAGGGAGTAGGCTGCGTCTGCCACAATGCAGGGCGGCATCATGATGTCCCCAGTGGGGGAGCTCCCGCTGGGGGATGAAGTTCCTCTTGGCCATATGACATCCCAGCCCCGAGTTCTGGAAGACCCTCGCGTCGTGTGCACAGCTGGACCAACCCACGTCGATGTCCTGGAACTGTCCGTTGGTCTCGACCAGGGCCTACAGGACCAGAGATTGGTAGCCCTTGCGATTCACGTAGGCCCCACGGCTGTGCTCCGGGACCTGGATGGTGATGTGGGTGCCAGCCAGGACCCCGAAGCAGTTGGGGAAGCCCAGCTCCTGGAATCCCTGGATGGCGTCATCCAGATCCCTGACGCGAACCAGCTGCCTCAGGAGAACCTTGTTGATTGCCTGGACGAGCTGCAGGGCATAGGGGAACACGCTCGTGAGTGTGGGGTGGGGTGTGGCTTGCCCGCCCGTGCCTGTCCCCATCCCCACCCCTCTCCCTGGGCTGCCCATCCCCATTCCCGCACCTGTCCCTGTGGTGCCCGCCCTTCTCATGATGGTACCAGTCGCCAGGCTGCCCCCTGCCCCCGCATGCAGTCTAGGTGTGAGCTGGGCATGGCTTACCTTCATGAGGACAGCCATGACAGTGGCTTTGCCCACCCCGAACTGGTAGCTGACAGATCGGTAACTGTCTGGGGTGGCCAGCTTCCATAGGGTCATGGCCACCCTTTTGTGCAGGGAGAGCGCTGGCTTCAGGTGTGTGTCCCAGTGCTGGAGGACTGGGGCAAGCCAGTGGCACAGCTCCAGGAATGTCCCCTTGGTCATCCTGAAGTTCTGTAGCCACCTGTTGTCGCTCCGGTCCTCAAGCACCAGCCGGTCCCACCAGTCACTGCTTATGGGGTAGCTCCACAGGTGGCAGATGACCCAGGGGGCTGACTGGGGGCATTGCTCCCTGAGGATGGCATCCAGGAGGGTGGCTATTGTGGCGGCCACCCGGAGCTGCTGCAGCACAGCGGCTAGGACTGCGGCCACAGTGCTGGCCATGGCTGTGATGGAGGCAGGGTGCTGCTTGTGGTCCACGGGGGCCCGGGATGCCACCTCTGTTCACTCTCTCTGTCTCTCTCTCACTCTCACGCTGCCTGGGGAGAGGGTTGCTGGCCCTCGGAGTGTGCAGACTGAGGTACCTGGGGGGGCGGGGAGAGGCCCTTTAAGGGGACGGTGGGCGGCAGCCCCGCAAGGGCTCGTCTACCATGCGACCCTGCCCATGGTGCTTCCTGCCCCTATTCTTTTGAAAGAGCACCCTGGTGTGTGTGGACACTCTCTTTCGAAATTGTGCTGGAGGCCTTTTGGAAGACTGGACTGAATCTTTGGTCCCCACTGGTGTGTGTGGACGCTCCGTTTCGAAAGAGCATCTTTCGATGTTCTCTTTCGAAAGATGTTCTTTCAAAACAGAACTGTAGGGTAGACGCAGCCTTATTCTTGTTAGCCACACCTTGGAATGACTCCATCAGCTTTAACAAATGCAAGATTTGACCTGAGAAATAACAATAAGAGCAAGTCTCCACACAGTAATGTAGTAGACCAAGATAAACTCAATCAAGCAAAGCGCAGTCAGGCACAGGAGCAATAGGCTGCTCTCAAAGAATATCACAGACTTTTCAAAATTATCTGTGTGCCAGAGGACTGCTGCATGTATGTTGCCCACCCTATGCTCTAGGAACAGTTTGGGATAGCATGTCCTTGTGGTGGGGGTCACATAACTGAATGCTAGAAAATGTTGGCTCTTGTCCCAGACTTATCATTCTTTTGGTTATATGATCTTGTACAAGTCACTGTGACTCCGTTTCCCTTTAGGTAAAATTTGGGCTGTCATGAGGCTGTCAATTAATGTTTAAAAATGTTGTAATAGTCCCTTCTGTCCTTAAACTCAAGGAAACTATGAAGGTTTTAAAGTCACATGTGGGGATTCAGCTCATGATTTATAAAATGAGTACTTTAAAACAAATGCCAAGTTTAACTTCTTGAGAAGAAAGTACTCTATCACATTAGCAACCCCAGAAGACAAATGGCCTAATTTTAATTGTTTTTCCTGATGTAAATGAGGAGTCTAGATTCCTTAAACACTAATAAATATGTACCGGCTAAGTGAAGAATCAGAGCAAAACTATTTATAGGTGTATTAATTATAATCAGATATGTTATATATACACTTTATATTCTGAAGAGTGGATATTAGTCACTATCTGAGATAGGACTGGCTTGGAATTTTTTGGTGAACATAATTCAAGTGACATTTTGGAGTAGCTTATAAGCATATTAGAAGACTTACTCAGCATTGCTTGGGTATGTAACTCAATTTTTGTTTTTTGAAAAATAAAATGAAAATGCACAAGCTTCATTTAAATCATTACTCTGGAGTGGGGCTGGGATGAATGGTTCAGTATGCAGGCTACCCCCATGAGAGAGAGGACTGCTCCAGCCTTCCCTCAGTGCAATAGCTTGGGGCCAGGTGAGAAGTGCCTCTCTCCATGGTTGCTGGAAGTCCAGTGTGCACAGCTGGGAAAGGGGTGCATCTCCTGGCTGGAGAAGGTCCACTTTCCTCTGCCCCCTGCGCTCCACAGCCAGAGGGAGGAAAGTAGCAAACTGTGCTCTTTCCACTAGCTCCCTAATGAAGGGGAACACACAATATTTCTGTACAAACTCGGGGTGAGGAGGAGGTTCAGCCTCCCCTGTCCTCCCTAAAGGGTGCCTGGAGAATGGAAGGCTCATGGCTGGGGCATTCCCAAAGAGGGCACACCCCCCAGCAAGTCCCTTTCACCCGCCTGATGATTCTCTATTCTGTACGGTTTTATAAGAAGCAATCCCATTCCAGGCACATCCCATTTTCCTGGCATGAACAAACCCTTATCTTGCTTTAAGTTATAATGAGAGGAAGCTGTATAGCATATGTGGTGATCCTAACTCTTACCATTTAGGAGGAGCACTTGTACAAACATTGGACAGACAGGCTCCCAGACCAACTCTCTCAAATATATGATAGATAAGTAAAAATGCACAAACTGCCTGTAGAATTAAGGAGATAAAAGATCTCACTTTAATGTCATCAATGGAAGTGGTTGCAAATGTTTTTGGAGATATTACACCAGTAAACCATTAACATTAACCAGTAATAATAGAAGTTTTATTTTTGATATGCACTGACTACCTACCTACAAGAAACCATGGTTAAGTTTATAATGGCCATTGCAGAATAAATAGGTTAAGAAATGTATGTAGTGTGAGATGGATACTCAACGTGCACTGATCATTCATGCTGATACAGCCTGAGGATGACAGTTCCATCTTTTCATATTAATAAAGTGAAAAATTTCTGTTCCCTTTAGGGCAGAAAGCAGCTATGAAAATCAAGGTTTAGAATGCCAGTTCCTCACAGTAACAGTTTCAGATGAGTTTGTAAGTTTTACATTTTCTGATTCACAAGTAATCAGAATACAGAATATTTTGGCAAATATTAATTATATTAAAACATGATCATATGATTTAGAATGCACTTTTAATTCCCCTGTTTTATTGCTCAGTTGGGAAAAATCATCAACATGTCTGAATAAAAATAAATATTGAGGTGTTGCAGTTTTCATTTGAAAAACCAGTCAAGTATTTACTTTGATATAGTACACTGTTTTTCATTACTTGTCGGTACACCTCTTGTACTGAATGATTCAATTATACATGGAGGAAGTTAATTTTGCATTAAGGTAAGGAATTTAAATTACAGTTGTGGGCTAATAGAAATGATCAAGTAGGTCATCTCCTACTCTTCTATTGCTCTAGTATCTCACAATGAAAGCTGCTTTTCTTCCTGGCAAAGCTTATGAGCATTATGATTTTGTATCCTTATAAGGATACAAGCACAACAATATTTATTTTCCTTGATGAGTTTTTTGTGGTAAATGTCAAGTGGAATTACTACCCTATAATTATAATGTAATAATTAGCTATATTTGAACTTGCTCAGTGATTAAAGAGGTTTATAGGGCTATTGTTAAGAAAAATGCCACACGGGTTATTTGCATTTTTACATGGAAGTCCATCATGTGCAGTTCATAAAAGAAAGAAAGGAGCAGTTCTTCTAGTCAGTGATACTCAGACTAAGGATTATACATTTGGCTCTTTAACATGTCTCCTATGGCTCTTTGTAGCGCTTTATATTAAAAGAACGTGTAATTTAATTCATGGTGTGACAGGGTCAGGCCAGAGGACTAGCTTAGAAGGGGAGAGAGGCAACACCTGGCTAATGAACAGAGGGATCCTTCCAGGAAGCGAGGAGCAGTTGACCTGGGAAAGCAGCTGAGGAGGAGCTGCTACAAATCAATTAGGGCCAGCTGAGCTCACCTGAGGCTGCCAGGGGACAGTTTAAATGCCTCCCCTGCTCAGAGAAAGAGAGCAGAGTAGAAGAGGAAGTTGGAGTGAGGTGAGAACAGAGAGCTGGAAATCAGAAAAAGAACACTGAAGGGGCTAGAGACTTGGGGAGGGGGAGGGGTGAAGAGTTCCTACAGCAAGGGGTTTGGATTCATTTCTCCCTGGGCGCTAGTGGTCCCTCCTTCAGCCAAGTGATGCTGGGGCAAAGGGTGACTAGGGCATATAGGGCCCAAGCTACCTGAGGGGTCTGTGAACTGAGCAAGAGGCTGGGGCCCAAGCATAAGACTGACCTTGCCCCAGTAGTCAGTCAGGATGCTTCTACTATGTTATTAACCAGTTATTAATTTGCACTCAGTGATTAACTATTTAGGATGTTTTTACTGTGATTACATTTCCTTGCTCATAAAGAGCTGCTGAAAAATAGAGGGAAGAATGAATTCACGCCACCATGTCTCCCTTGAGTAACATTGATCATTAACTTGGCTCCTGAAACGCTGAGGGCTGAGTATCGCCCTTCTAGGTTGTTTTAGAATCCAGAAGTTAGGAGCATACAGGAGCCAGCAGTGAGATAAGGGTACTCTTAGAAAGAAGCCAAGAAGGGGTTACGTGCCTCATACATATCTATGGCTATAGAGAGAGGGCTCCCTGCAGACTGTGGCATGGAACAGGCATGGGTCCCTGTGTGGCATCCTGTTACCCTATCTGTTCACCCAGTGCATTGTTACTGCTGATGTTCTGTTGCCCTATGATAGTGCATCTGCCCCATGCTCGGGTCTCAGGGCTTAATAGAGATTTAAGGAGTCTGTGCAGGAGGCAGACACTCATAGAAAGGGGTTTTGAGAGGCAGAGACACAGGGAGCTAAAGGCAGCTCCTGGTGAGTTGCAGGAATCTGCAGGCTGAGCTTGTGAGGCAAGGCAAAGAGGATCATGGGGCCACAGGGAAGTGGCCCATGGAGATTTACAGAGGGGATGCCACAACGGTGGTCATTTACAGGATCCGGGGGCTTGGATTTAGAGTAACAGATAAGCCTGAGTCCCTTCTCTGGGTCCACTTGCCAGGAAGTGGCAGGATTAAGGGACTGCAATGCTGTCTTCTGGAAGTGGGGCACGTAGAGCATGGCACAGCTGGAGGGCTGTGCCACGAAGAGGATGGTGTCACGCTGGGAGTGATGTGGGTCCCGCAAGCAGAAGTGATGGTGGCAAGACATCCTCAGAAGAGAGCACCTGAGCATATAAAGCTAATCTCAGGACATTCAGGAGGAGGCACCACTGTGGTGAGTAACATCCCATCACATGCCTTCACAAAAGAATCCTTTTGGAAAGGACAATTATTATTTATTTTGCATTCTGCAGGAGCTCCTAACGGCCACAACTAGTTTGTCCCCCATTGTAGCGGATTCTATAGAACCACATAGTAAATACTAGTCAGGCCCTTAAAAATATCCATGGGAGTCAGTTGGCCCCCTTAGGGCACAGGTCTTAAACTCGCAGCCTGGGGGCCATCTGCAGCCCAAGCAGTTCCACAATCTGGCCCGCACACAGTTGCTGGTATCTGAGTCCCTGCACCCTGGGGGTGTCTGTACCCTTCCCTCAAGCCCAGCCCCTTGTCTTTCCCCTTGTCTTGCTTCTTTCCTCTTGTGCCCTGCCCTTTCCTTCCATCTTAGCCCTTTCCTTCAGGGATGTGACTGTGAGGATTACTGGGGGCTTGATGCAGTGCAGTAGCAGGGGTTGGGTTCCCCCCCACCCACTCACTGTGGGAGTTGTGGGGAAGTAGAGCAATATAGCAGCCTCTGCTCTGCTACCATCTCTGAGGCCAGCATGGTTGCTCTGTTCTTCACAATGGCAGGAAGTGGTGCATCCCAGTCCCAGGGTAGGCTGGCTTGGGAGATGGCAGCAGAGCAGGCTGCTGTGTAGCTTTACTTTCTAACAGCTACTCAGTGAGTGCAGCAGGGCCTGGCTCTTGCTGCCAGCACAGACTGCCCAAGGCCCCCTAGGCTAATCTGAGTATGGGGGACTGTCCTGTCCACAGGATGGTTGGGGCAGCCGCTGTGGGTCCATACCAAACCATCCATTAGATGGGATAGCTCTGCACACATCTGTCCCCGGGCCACAGGGATGTGCCAGAGCTAGGAAGTGGCTCTAGCCCTGCTGCACTACCTGTTGTGGTGCTGGAGATCCCCATGGGAGTTTTAAGTAGCCCAGGGGTGGCTGGCAGGGCCAGGGGACACCCGGGGGTTGGGGGAGGGGAGGAGTGTGCAGGGCGGCAGTCTAAGCTGGGAGATTCATGGTGGGCAATGTGTGGGTACACCCCTAGCTGGTCTAGAAGGAGGATTTGGGGATTGGCACTGGCTCTAAGGTAAATTGAGTTTGAGACTCCTGCCTTTGGGGAGGAGAATCAAGGATCCTCACTTGAAGATGATGCTGAGACCCCTCAAGGTATGGTTCTGTTTCTGGAGAGCTCTAGCAAAGGCTCTTTGCCTCATAGACGTCTACATGAATCCTCCATGGTGATACAGCATTTATGGACTAACATCTGTAGCACACACACAGCCTGATTCACTATTACGTCATGCTTTTTATGGTTATTTTCACCTGATGGGTGAAAGCTATCTCTTTGTAGTTAGGACACTGCTGTATTGTTTTATCTCATCCTGTGTGTCTGAGTCTGGATGACTCCATTTAGAGTGGTAAGTTGTACCTATATTAATCCCTGAAGGAATGCTGGATTTAATATGTTGAGACTGTGCAGGAGAATGCTGAGTGCTATAAAATGTACATTTCTGGGGGAAGGTCTGGGACAGGGACTGAGTTGAGGTCATGCTGGTGTATAGCCTAGCCGATGAAAGCTGGGATGCTAATGCCAGTTGCAGTTACACGAGCGCATCTTGGAGTGACCTGCACACTGGCAAGCTGTTTGAGTGGTCCAGGTTGGGAGCAACAACAGTAAGGCATTTCAAGCCACCCCAGATTTTCAGCACAAGAAAGACACAGACCTCACAAGTGTAATTTCACCACGGCATGTCATTGGATGCATGAGATTCCCATTTAGATTTGCAGAGGTGCAAATGATTACAGAAAGTGCTAAGTGGAGCATCAAGTTCATGCTGCTTCTGGTGTGCTAATGGTACTTCGGGCACACTAACAGGTACCCACAACATTGTATGACCAAGAAGGTTGGTCATACTGTAAGCACCTTTCAAGCAGTTCATTGAAAAGACTTTCAGAGCAAGGGGCATATTGTACACCTCATTCACCTGTTTTACACTTGTTTAACTCCATTGATGTCAAAGACATTACTCTAGTTTACCAGATAAGTATCAGGATGCTAGAGGAGAGGAAATGACAAGTGACAGGTCATGAAAGAGGGGGAAAAACTGTACAAATGGAGCTAGGGGGCAAGAAAGTGTTAGAGCAAACATAAAATACCAGATTCTTGTGAACCACACCTCCTAGCATGCTCAGGGCTATACTTGGTAAAGAATGAGTGAGTGCATTGTTAGTGGAGTGACAGGATAATTCTGTAAAGTATAAATGCAGGGGGGCAAGCAGGTGCCCTCTGTCAATGTTTTTGTCTGTCTTCAGTCACTAAACATTGTTAGAGACAGCATAAGTTGAAATAAAGATTAAATCACCATCAGCCACAAGTTTGACTCAGCAGTATCATTCCCTGCTGAGTTTGCAGCTTTGCAGGCTGAAAGCTGATCAGGAATTAATGCTGCTTCAAAAGCATGAGCTCTCCCTCTTGATCCTCTTCCTGGGAGCACTCAGCTACTAGTCATGAGGTAGAGGAGATCAGCACAGCAGGGTTATCCTTCCATGAAGAACCCTCCTGTCCCTGTAGAGCTCCTGCTCATAGCTTCAGTCTTAAGAGTCCCTTAGGATGTTCTCTTCTATGCCTTCTTTAAATTCCAGTATAATGTACATGCGGGTTGAAGATAAGTCAAATGTTGTTTTCCAAAAGATTATGGCTATACATTAGGCATTCTTCTGTAGTGAATAAATAAATGAGTGTTAACAAAATGTCTTTTTACAAAGTAGTAATCTTGGCAGCTTTGAGACAAGCTGATTTTGAGATTTGACATCTACCATTTCGTAGCAAATGCAGCTTAGGCACAAATGGTAGGGTGATCATCTTTCCTGTATTGGGGGGATGGTTCTGTATTTGGGACTCAAAAAATGCATCTCTACTTATTTTTTCAAAGGGACTAATTGTCCCGTATTTAGGGCCTCAGGGGTATTTGGGATGGGGAGATATGGTCACCCTACTTAATGGTAATCTTGGGTTTGACATGCTGGACAAGGGACTAGACTTGGTGACGTCTCAAGGTCCCTTTCAGTTTTAGTGTTCTATGATTCTATACAGTCAGGAGCATGTAAATTGATTGCTTTGAAAACTAAAAGTCTGCTCATAAAAGGGAATTGAGTACAATAGTGCATATAAAACCAGATTTTGGAAACAGATCTTTTAATTACTGCAATATTTATAAATCTGAATAACATGCAGTGCTCTTTTTAATTGGGCTGGTACTTGCTGGTAGTGAGTATTGGCACCTCTGCGGCCCCAGCTATGGAACTGGGAAGAGGGTCAGGGAGCCAGCTGAGTACTGACTCCTCTTTTATTTACAAAAAACACTGATAAAATGTATTAAAAAAATTTGTACATACTATTGCTAAAATCCTGGTTCATTGGGTGTCTGCTCCTTTAAGGCGGTTGGAATACTGAGGTTAGTGAGAGATGAGAAACTCAACACCTTGCAAGAAGTGCAAAGCAGGATCAGGAAGTGTGTGTTTATATATACTGATTGAGACACACAGATATATCATGCAATAGTAGCAGCGATTTTAATTGGATTACTTGAGTAAGTGGATCAGGGTTTGAGTTATAGATTTCAGCCAAACGCATTTTGAAGTGTTTGCTTTTGTATAATTCTGGAAATACCGAGCTTAAATTTTGTGAAGTGAGGACGTTACAGTAATCTCTCTATTTACACAGAGGTTGTGTCCTGGGCAACATCCGTGTAAGTCAAATTTCATGCAAATTGGGGCGGGTGGTGGGGAGATTGCTGGAGTTCCGCTGGCTGGGGAGCAGGCAGCTGTAGCCTCTGCAGAGCTCTTTTGCTCCACTGCCATTCGAGCCACCTGCAAGTGGCATGGCCACTGACTCCAGCTGTGGGGGAGGTAGCCACATGGCCCTGGGCTTCTCGCAGCTGGGGGGGGTGGGGGGACACAGCTGCTTGTGGCATGGTTTGTCCCAGCTGGGAGAAAACATGCTGCAAGCAGCTATGTGCCCCCTGGGCTCTCCTAGCTGGGTTGGCTGGAGGGGAGGCAGTTTCGATTTGCACTTAACTTGCATTTACGCGAGTTAAGCGCAAATCGAAATTGTGCTTGTAGAGGTTTTACTGTATTATCAGAATTTTCTTACTTACTAATCTCTCTTTCTCATTGTTATTAAGCACTTGGAAATCCTTGGATGAAAAACACTATCTGCTGTGTGTGTGTATCTGAACCTAATGCAGTACCCATTAAATTCAATGTAAAGGCTCTCAGCGGAGTCAATGTGTTTTGGATTAGTTCCTAAGTAGAAAATATTAAGTGACAATGAAATTTGTTTCAACTGTTCTCCTTTGTGTTCTTAAATAGGGCAAAATATTTCCTTTTTTTTTTTTTTTTCGCCACAGGAGAAAACAGAGTTTAGAATGAGAACTTGAGATAAATTAGTTATTCATGGATCAGTTCAAGAATATATTTCCATGAGGCTTTCAATTTTTAGACGGCATGTGTATACATATTTAAACATTTTTCAGCAAGATTTTTAGTACTTCTCTATTCTGGCAAGAGAGGAAATAACCAATCTTTCTCCTGGCAACATATTTCCTTTCTTGTGCTATGTGAAACAAGAGCTTCATTAAACTCTTTTGAATCTCCCACAAAGATCTGAATTCAGCTCAGTTGGAGGTGAAGAGTTGTCCTATAACTCTGACCCTATCTGAAATGGCTGCTCCCATTCCTTTTTAATAAGCAGAATAGTTGAGGATAAGCTGCGTTCATCTACTTATTTTGGCAGGATAGAATTTTGGTTTAGGCTAGCTTACCCACTTTTAAAAAATAACTACTGCACCACTGCTCTTCACGCCCTTCTTCACATTAGTCTATAATGTTGAAAACAAAATGTTCCAGTCTACATATGATATAAGGCTATGTCTATACTACATCATAAAGTTGATTTTTAAGGCACTTAGCTCAATTTTACAATGCTACTGTCTTCACTGCAAATACCATTTGGTGAATTTTTAAGGGGAGCTACGGTCCACTTTCTCACCCCACCCCTCCAATGCGGTGTAACGCCAAGTTTGAATTTAAAAGGTTGAATTAATGCTAGTATAGAAACATTACTCCAAATCAATTTTATTGGCCTCCAGAGGTATCCCACATGTGTCCGTTCTGGATGCTTTGGCCTCCACTGCTCTCCAGGTGAACACCATAAATAACCTAACAGGAAGCCCAGGAATTTGAATTCATTTTCTTTCTGACCAGAATGGATAGTGCACCTCAGGGGCCATCACATCTTGCCATCATGAGTTCTCAGGGTTCTAGCTTAGATCTGAGTTCTGAGGGTTGCAAAACAGCCCCAGCATGGAGCCATAACGAGATCCTGGATCTCATTTCTGTGTGGGGTGATGAATATGCACTGAGCAGAATGAGAACTAGCAAAAGAACTGTGGACGTTTATGGGAAGATTTCCCACAGCATGACAGAGAGAGGGTTCATCAGGGATGCTCAGCAATGCTGGGTCAGAATCGAGAAACTCAGGCAGAATTATCAGAGGGTGAGAAATACCAACGGGCGATCTGGGACACGTCCAAAACGTCCCGCTATTATGGGCAGCTTGAGGCCATTCTTGGGAGTGACCCGACCATGCTCCCTGGGGGTAGCATGGACTCCTCAGGGCTCCAGTGAGAGCCAAGAGGGTGAGGAGGGGGTGGAGGACACCACTGATTGCCTTGGCTACCTGCATCACTGGCCCCCATCACCTATCTGCCCACCCCAAATTGATTTCCCACTGATTGGTAGCTGTTGGGCATTGCACACTTCTATAGAGCAATTACCACTCACTTACGAACTGTCAACACAGCTCTCATTCTGGCATCTCTGAACTTTGGGTAGTGGGTGATGGGGACAGCAAATCAAAGTTCCACATATGCAAGGTCACTTTCACGGGAATTCTGCAACTGTGGTTGGTTGTCCCAGACCTCCAAAACAATGCATCTCCACCAGTGTGTGCTGGTTTTGTTTCCAGAACCAGCGCTGCCCTGTAAGCAATGCATTCAGGGCAGCCAGCAGCTCTGCATTCCTGGTCTCCCATTCTTCAATATCATCATCCGCATCCATTTCATCCTCCCCCAGGCTTTGTCTAGAGAAATACTGCATGACTTTGGGGGGGGGGGGGGCGGTCATGACACACTGTGCACTGGCTCTGAGCAGTTCAGGATCCATGTTAGTGCCATGCAGTCAGGAGCAGGCTTTGGGAAAATGGTGCAAAATTCCTTGGTTTGTTTTCCAACAGCAAGCCAAAGGGGGGCATTGCACTCTGGGATGATATCAGACACCCACAAGCACTTGTGACGCATTTTTTCCCCATAACATTCTAGCACAAAACCCCAGAATGCAATGGGGCTGCAGGCATTGTGGGATAGGTACCCATGATACATTGGTGATGCAGTTGAACCTAGCTAACACAATGGAGACACACTATGTTGACTCCCTGGACATTTGTGGACATATCTTTGGCTGTTTAAAATCTAGCTGTAAAAATCTTTCAATAAATTCAAGTTTATTTTGTTGTGTAGACATAGCCTAAGTTTGGAGGTAGAGCAAATAATGCAGAATGATGCATTCAGATTCAGCAGGAATTCTATCATTTAGCATACCGGGCCAGTAGATGCAAATACAGTTCAATGTAGGGAAATGTAAAATAATTAAAGTGGCAGTAAGGAACCAGTCTAGGAAATATATGTTAATGGAACAATCATCCTGCACAGCAATCAGGGAAAGGGTTTGGAGATTGTTTCAATTACTTTGCACAGAATCAGTGAAACAGGCAATCTAGAGACTAGATTGTATTAGAAAATATAAAACAGAGGGGTAAAACTATAGTGGGTGCCTGACAGCAGCCACTATAAAATCGCAAACACCTCCATTCTAGTCATATTTATATTACTGCATATTTTATTATATACCAATCTGTGAGAAGAGGGGAGGGGGACTGAACTTTTCCAAGTTTATTTTAATTGCAAGTTAAATTGATTTTGTTGTAAAAGTTTGAATAATGGGAGCATTCCCATTCTTTTTTTTTTTTTTACCCAAAGGTGTCTTTTTTTTTTTTTTTTATGTGAAGGCTGCAGCAAAAATGTCTGAAATTTAACTTTTTTGGTCTGGATCCAAATCCTTCTGAAGTTGAAGGGAACTTTTCTTCTGATTTCCAATGAACCAAAGAGCAGGCTAATCGTCCTTCCTGAAGTCTCATACCTTCACTTGCTTTGGGGATTGAAAAAGTTCTAATCAATTGAAAAATCACTTTTGAGCATCATCAGGGGCAGGTGTAAGAGCTTTTTAGCAGCGTGTGAAATCCCATTTGTGAAATCGTTGCATGCTCCTTCTGACTGCCATAAGGACTGTTGTGCTGAGGCTGCTGATGGGACAATCAGCATGAGGGAGATTGCAAATACCTCACTGAAATGCACACGGCAAAAGCTTCTGAAATACCTACATTAACAACCCGGACAGGAGAAAAATCATGATCCTGCTGTTTAAGAGCCTCCCATGAATAAGTACGGGCTTCTGTAACTTTGTGAAAATTCTAAATTGTATTTTAGCTGCCTGAGAGATCACCTCTGCCCCTGAGACATACTGCCACAGCTGTGCTCAATGCAGGCTCATTAGAACTAGAGAGAGTGGCTGATGTGTCCAATGGAACTTGTTTCAGCATTGGACAACAGTAGCCTGAATCTCATCTACTGGCCATATTGCAAAAAAAAACATTTATTTCACTGGGTTTTGGTTGATGGTTACGGGTATGTTCTCAGATGTGGCAGGGTGTGGGGTGGAAAGAGGCTTTGATTTGCTGGCTGAGTTAATTTGCTGTTTGGTTGTTTAATATGGGCGATAGGATGAGTCAGTTGTTCATATGTGATTAAGACTGATAGCAGCCACATTGTCACACAGAGTTGCCAGGTGTCTCATTTTCAGCCGAAGACCTGGTTGAAAAAGGCCCCCTGCAGCCCTTCTCTGCCAGCAAAAATGAGCAAGTGAGTGATTGTAGAGGAAAGTGAGTGATGGAGGCAGAGGGGATAGACTGAGCAGGGTGGGGTCTCAGAGAAAGTGTGGGGCAAGGATATGTAATATTGTTGGGTCAGGAAGTTGGCCACCCTATGTGCAGGGCCATCTTCTCTGAGGGCAACTTGGTTTTACTCCCATGCTGTGGGGAACTGTAGAAAGCAATGCCTATTATAAAATGGCATCTTAACTGAAAGCAACTATGGCACCGCCTCTCGGATAACAATCAGTGAGAGTAACAGAGAGGTAGCCATGTTAGTCTGTACTCTAACAAAACAACACAGCAGAAATGTAGAACTTTAATGAAATGATTTATTTGGTGATGAGCTTTCGTGGGACAGACCCACTTCATCAGATCAATCTCTTTTCCAATAGTCTGTATTGGAAAAGAGATTGATCTGATGAAGTGGGTCCGTCCCACAAAAGCTCATCATCAAATAAATCATTTTGTTAATCTTTAAAGTGCTACATTTCAGCTATTTTGTTTAATCAGAGATAATGGCCATTTTAAAAGAAGGCAATTTTGTGAGATTCCCTGTAGAAAATATCTTCTCTTTCTCTGATGAAAGAGAAACTTTCAGTTAGGAGGAATACTTGGGATGTGTGAAATGGTTAATCCATCCTCCAAGTCACTATATACAACCTAAGCACAAGATTTTAGGGAGTTTTTAATTATTGGGGAAGTGAGAACAATATATGGTAAACCAGTTACAGGTTCATTCAGGACAAGGTCTGGCACAGGGCTCTATATTACTAGGATACCATTTTAAATAACCCAAGTCCTAAATTAATGATTTTACTAGAAAGTTACCAGAAAATTCATTGTGAGTGCACTATAATTTTGGTGAAGATATTCTCTGCTTTTCATACATAACCAAGTAGTAGAACTCCTATTTTAAGTGCAAAATTATTAACAATGGATTTGTGATTGGCAGCTTCATAATATCATTCTATTTTGTAGTATTCTAAAAGATGCTTATTTGTGCTTTTGACATAAGCCAAAAAACCCCAAACTTTTAATTAGAACTAGCAGCTAACTCCAACTGCACTGCCCCTCGTTGCATGCCCTTAACTACAAAAAACCCAGCTACCATCAAGCTGCTTCCTAAAACATTTAGCGTAGTATTTATCCAAAGTTCTCCCTTTTACCAATTACTTCAGTGGGAGCAGAGTTAAGCCATCATGAGTGTTTTTAAATCTCACTGTGAGTAAATAATTAAAGCTTGTGGCATGTCCTGCAGGTAATTAGCTGTGGTTTTTTCAGACAAGGATGGGAAAGTTAATCACTAAGTGTGAAGAATCTTCACAGCAAGTGCTTTACTGTAATCCTCTCTTAAAATGGGTGGGGAAGGAACAAATCAGGGTGCTTTTGCTAATTGCAGTTTAGCACTGGGGCATAGTGCTGCTCTTGTTATCTTACAGGAAGGTGTCAAGCCATCTGGGACTTCCTAGGTTAGAATCAAACGAGCTGGAAACCAATAGTCAGCCAGGACAGGTCATAGAGCACAGGCGTCAAAAGCCGCTGTCATGGAACACTGAATAATCAGGGCTACCAAGTATCCTCAGAACATTTGAGCTTGACTTGATAAAGTGCAACTCCATGTAGTACTCAAGTGTATCAGTAATTCAGTCTTGAAGTGACTATGGTGGTTTTGTTTTTTCTGTATCTGAAAATAAGTATTTTTTGTTATAGAAATGCAAATATAAATTTTGTAGTAGCCTACCATTCCCGAAAAAAGGGAAGCTGACATTTTAGAGGGACCTCCTCTTTATTTCAGATGAGGCTCTAAAAAACAACTTAACCTAAGTTTTATATTTTTTACTAGTGACAATAATCAAGTGATGTAACTGTGAGGCTTCTGATCCTCTTTATCAGTTCATCTGTGAAACACGTATTGTGCTGAGAGAGGTACCATCCATTAAAGTATGTGAAAGCTCTGTTAAAGTAAGGGCAACTATTTCCTCCGTAATGAGTAGCTAGACCACAGAGTTCGAATTAATGTTTTAGCTGTTAAAAAGATCAGGGGAGATTTGGACTGAAGTTTTGCTTATAGATTTTTTTTTTATAGCTGATCTACCTCTGTTCTTTTTATCCATTATCACTATGATCTTTTTTTCTCTTAAAATAGGCAGCCTATCTTCCGTTGTTCAATTTTGAGTGAGATATACACCTCTTAGACCCCGGAAAGATTGTATTCTGCCACTGAAATCATGTAATTTCTCACATTTTAATAGCTAAAAATTCTGTCTTTTGCCCTTGCTATAAACTAAGTAATCACTTTGTCACTTTCTTATCACCTGCTTTAGCTGGCACGTAGATCACTTATTTTATCAATCTTACTTGCATCATTTTTCTTCTGATTGTGATGTTAAGCTGTATAACATCTATATTTTTGCTACTTTTTAATGCCTCTGTTCCAAATCTAACAATTCCTTCATGAATGGCATCACATTTTATTTGAGCTGCTTCAGCAAATCTTTCTGGCATAATTTTACTGTCGTAAGGGGTTGCATTGCATCTTGGGTGATACCTTTAGAAGAGTTGCGTTCCATGCTTTTTTTTTTTTTTTTTTTTTTTTTTTTGTGGGGGTCAGGGGCTGGATTCACACAGGGACTTATGCCCTGCTTAAAAAAGGTAGGAGGAAGTGTAGGTGCCTTATGACCTTTAGGACAGTGGTTAGAGCACTTATCTGGGATATGGGAGACCTAGATTTGAACCCCTGCTGTGGAGGAGGGACTGGAACTTCTTTCTCCCCTGTCCCAGATGAGTACCTAACCTTGGGTGCTCTTTTCTTTCCTGAGCCTACCAAAACTCTTCTGCAGAAATGTGGCATGGCTGGTCCTATTTGGGGATGTTTGTTGAGAGGGAGAAGAGATGGGGCACAGCTGCTTTGTTGTATTCTTCACTCTGGAACAAATTTTCAGTTACCGAGTGCCATGGAAATTGCTGCTGCTCAAAGCTTCATGGAGAGTGACTCTGCTCCCACTTGACTAGGTTACAGAATGATGGAATTGAAGTGGGATCAGCATCATCTGTTGTTGCTGCATTGCAAATAAGATGCAGAGTGGAGGGGGTTAGGCAGATGCTTTGAGGAGTTTCCTTTGCATGATGATGCCTTAAAGACCATGAGGCTTGGTCCAGCTTTCCTTTTGGCACCATAGGATCTATATGGATTAAGCATCATGACCCCACTGCAGGTTTTTGCTGGCACTAATTCTATCCACCCCGCCTTAAATGGTGGGTACTTTAAACATAAATAAAGTGCCCAATGTATGGGCTAGGTATCCAGCCCACAAATATATTCAAAATAAAACATAAAGGATGGTAAGTTTTTCAGGTCAGGGACCATCTTTGTTAGGTTTGTACAGCACTTAGCATAATGCAGCTGGGTTCTCTAGGCGCTACTTCAATAGAAGGAAGTAGACCTATGTCATCTTGGGCATTTTGCGTCACCCTTATCGTCAGTCTCCTGTTTTCTCGTGTGAACTTTTAGAGCCAATGTGACACTGGAGGAAAATACATTCGGGATACAGGATTGTTGCCGTCTTCCACCGAGAATGTGTGGTGTGCCTTCTACAGCAATCAAAAGTAACCACACACTGAGGCTATGTCTACACTACAGCGATCTGTTGACAGACATTACTCTTCTGACAAAACATCTGTTGACCGATCACGTCCACTCAGCAAAGTGGAACGCTCTGTCGATCTGCTCTGTCAGCGGAGAGTGGCTAGGTTGCCTGGTTGCTTTCTTGACAGAACAGGCCCCAGAACCCCATCATGCAAGGTCACATGGCTGGCAAGCCCTTCCGCGAATCCTGGCCAGGCGTGTGTGTGTGACTGCGGGTGTGCCTGTGTGCTGGGAGCCACGCTCCTCAGTGATGTGTCCAGGGTCAGGGCAGTGCTTGTGTGGCTGACCTGCTTCCAGCTGTAGCAAGGGCTTCCCCACAACTCCAATCCCTGGGCTGTGTGACATGCAGGTAACTTACTGGAAGATCTCTCACAAGGGTCTGGGGATGCCTTGGATGTGGCCTGGCCAGAGAAGGTGCTTGAGTCCAGGGTGATCACCTGTGTGTCTTCACTGGCCTCCAAGATAGTGTCATCCTCTGGCTCTGGCTGTCTCCTGGGCTGCTGCTGCTCCTGCTGTGGCTCCAGCTCTGCAGCGGAGAGCCCTGGTGTGTGTCGAGGGCAGCTACTGTGTGGGAGTAGTCTTCGGCACTCAAGTGGCTGTGCAGTTCGGCATAGTGGGGGCAGGACCTGCAACCTGCCCCTAATGGCCTGGATGTATCCCTGATGCAGCTCCTTGATCTTCACCTAGACTTGCTCCATTTTCTGGGTGGGGTGACCCTGTGTTGCCAGGAGGTGGTGACTGGGTGTAGGCCAGGGTATTCCCACTTTTGGCAGAGGGGTCAAGGAGGATGGCCTCAGCCCAGAGGCTGAGGTCGACCTGGATCTCAGGCCTGGTCCAGGATGGGGCACAGCATTTTGTGCGCCAAGGGAGTTCCTGGGACCTCTCCTGCAGCTCCCTTGCAGGCCCCTGGATGTGGTGGGGCTGCTGTCTGTCATGGCCTGGGAACCCACTGGGGAATGGCTCTGAGGGTGTGTGCAGAGACAGCATGCTGCTTGCATGCCCTTAACTTCCTGCCACAGGGTTTCTGGGGCTCTCTGTGGCTTACACTGGCCGTAGGCATAGAGCTGTGATTACTGTGGACAGGGCATCTCCAAGGCCAGGTGGCTGGTGCCATGGAGGGCTGTTCTATTGACAAAGGGTCCTCCCTGGAATGTCCACACTTGTCAGAATCTGTTGACAAAAGCATTCTGCCTCATGGGGGACAGGAAGAAGGCTGTTGATAGAAGTGCAGCATTCTGTCAATTTACTGTTGACAGAACACATTTGTAGTGTGGATTCTCCCTGGGCTGTGTAGACAAAAAGCCAGTTTTGTCAACAAAACTCTCTCTAGTGTAGACGTAGCCAGAGACTATTTCTCTGTCGGAGCAGTCAGTGGGTAAAGCACGTTCTCCCTGCCTCACAACAACTATGGATGTGTGTGTGAGAACCATTGCACCACAGCACAAGCAACATCTGCAACATATCTGAAAGATTAACCTTTACTAAATATAATTAGGGTGGCTATTGGGATTTGACTAACATTACAAAACATTATGCACAGGTCCAGACTTCTACAGGTAGGGACAGCATGTTACAGGCATTCAAACCATCTGCCTCCATGCACTCACCTCCTGAATAACTACTGCTTACTACTGGAATACACATAGGCTGTGTCTATACATGTCCCTTCCTTTCAAAAGGGGCATGTTAATGAGCGGGTTTGAAAGATGCTAATGAGGTGCTGCAATAAATATACAACACCTCATTAGCATAATGGTGGCCTTGGCGATTCAGAAGTGCAGCTTTTCGAATCACACGCTGCACATAGAGACGGGACCTTCCGAAAGGACCCCCCCCCAGTTTTCAAAAGCTCTTCTTCTGATCACTAGATAGGAAGAAGGGCTTTTGAAAACTGGGGGAGTCCTTTCGGAAGGTGCCATCACCACGGGTGGCACATGATTCGAAAAGCCGCACTTCCGAATCACTGTGGGTGCCATTATGCTAATGAGGTGCTGCATATTCATTGCAGCACCTCATTAGCATCTTTCAAACCTGCTCATTAACATGCCCCTTTTGAAAGGAAGGGGCACATGTAGACACAGGGATAGGGACTGTCCCTTGAAGAAATGGAGATTACTTGTGAGCAACTGCATGCTCTTTGAGATAAGATGTCCTTATATGTATTTCCACCCTCCATCTCCTCTACTGCAGATCATGACTGATTCATGGGAAGGGAATAAACTGGAGGGGAATTAAGTGTGCAGTTCAGATTATGAGGAAAACTGTTCAACACCTCCCACATTGGGAGAGCATATGCAAACAGACCCTGGTTACTATAAATCTGCAAACTCCAGAGCATGGTGTGCATGAATACCCACATGGGTAACACACATCGGTAACCACATATCTTGAAGAACCTCCAGTTACAGATAGGTAACCTCAATCTTCCTTATCACTTATGATCAGATAATAGGTACTTGTATGGAGCAATCATGAAAGTGTTTGGTCAGGTGAATTCAGAGTCTCTATTCTTTAAGCCTATATGCTGAAATATAATCAAAGCACGTATTTATAGGCCATATTCTCTTCCTCTTCCTTTTATTTAAGGATGGCAGTTCTAACTAAACTGGATGTCAAGCACCTGCTGTTTTCTGCACATTTCTATTAAAACATTATTTTGTGTTGTAGGCTAGCTCTAAAAATATTCAAAAATGAATATCATAATTAGCCTGTCACACACAATGATAGACACAGGGAAAGAGGAACTAAGTGAAACAGAACAAATCACAAATTGGCAAGGAAACCAGAAACACACCACAAATGCTCCCTGAAGTGTCCTCACACAGTGGTTTGGCTGCTTGCAGGCAGAGAGCACAGCAGGAACTTGCATTCTGTCTTCCTTTAATCCCTGCTTCAGCTGTCACTCTCCAGAGCAGAAACTACCTTAGACTCAATTTATGAAACTTCACACACACTGCAAATATCTTGACTTTAGCACAAATGTCACCAGAGGTGGTTATGAGAAGGAAGTGAATTAGATGTGTTTTAATTTGTCAATGATTTTGCATTGCCACTGTAAGTCATAGGACCAAGCCTGTGCTTTTTCTGTCTTTCCAGAAGTACCTGTTAGAGCCATTAGCAAATGCAGCACTCTTTCAGACAGAAACAATACATTGTTCCAATTTTGTCACGTTTTGCACCTGTGGCTGAGATTACAAACTGCTCACTTGAATCCCTGAGTGAGAGTTTGTTCTTGAGAGTTTAATTGTCTTTGGAACAGTAGACTCACATTGAAGTGCATTAGTAAAAGGTTAAAAATCCCATTCCGCTATTCATTTTATGAAATGTTCTCATTAACTCATGCATAGTGCTGTGCGGTCCACAATCTTGTGCTCATAACCTCTATGCTCAGCCAATCACATGAAAGCTATGAGTACATGGTGCTTTGCTTCAACAGAATAGGCTCTTATGGGGTGAGCTAATGAAGTGGCTTCATTAACACGTTTAATAGTAGGTCTACCAACATGATCTATCAGTATATGTAAATGCCTGCTATGACTTAGGGTTGCTGCCTTCTGGTCTCGCGGCCTTGGGAATTTCAAGTCTTTAGTAGCACTTGTATCTGGAAAACCTAAGTCACTCAGGGATGAGAAAAAATGCCCTTCTAAATGATGCAAGTTTTGTTGTCATAAGTGGTAATGTGCACAGCATTCTTTTGGTTGGAGAGCTTCTTGTGCTGATAAGGCTACTGTCACTTCTTGGAGGTGGTTTCATTATCTTATCTGTCTTGTTAGCATATTTTATAGAATATTATTGGGTGACTGTTCTTCTGCCCAAGAGGTCTCCCCACCCCTGATCTTTATCTTTTTCATGCAATGTATATGTGAGGCTGTGAAGTTACATGAGCTGAAATGCTTTCAGAATGCTGATAATATCTAGTTTTATATTTCCATGTCATCCTAGCCGGGAGGATGGGGTGGAATATTTTTTTTCAAGTAGCTAGGCCAGATTAAGGCATGGATCAGGAGAAGCTTGCTGAAATTCAACCTTAGTAAGACTACTGAGGTATTTTCTGAAACTTTAAGATGATTTGAACTTTGCAACATACCTCTTTTAACACAAGGGATTGCACTGTTGATCTGCTATCCAAGCCTAGGTTAATAATTTTTTCATCCTTAGATCCCAAACTGCTTTATGAAAAAGATAAAAATATTAATGATGAAACTAAGACACAGGGGCAAAGTAACTTGTCCAAGGTCCCACGACAGGTCAGTGGCAGAGGTACGAACAGAAATTACATCTTGTGATCCCCAATTCTTTCCCATATTCATTAATAAATGCTGTTATCCAAAATTATCTGACACAGAGAAAGCAAATTCAAAACCTGGAAAAAAATCCAACAGTTAAAAGCATTGGTCCTAATTACCCACTGTTATTTTAGTGATACAGTTGTAACTGTATAGAAATCAGTCCAATTACATTGTTATAAAGCTGGAATAATACAGTGGCTTTCTACATTAGAGAGAGCAACTATTGTGATCTGTCACACGTCTTACATTGTGGGTTATTCTCTGGAACTGATGAAAATGAGCCATCAATCACTGACAGATACATTTTAAAGAGGGTTCTTACTTGAAATGACAATGTACAAGGCTGAGTTACTTGCCTTGATTTCCTGCAGAGGAAACCTTCGTAAAAATTAATCTTGGTGAGAGAACTAGCTGAGCTCTTCAAAAGCATTAAAGCCTGGAGGTCTACCAACAGAAGTCTGCCGCTCTGGGAGTCTTCTGCTGACATTCTGGTCATCCTCGAGGAATAATGAAGGTGTTGGCAGAGGGGTTTTTCCTGACATTTGGCCCTGTGTAGATTTGCATATCTTTTGCCAGCAGATCTCTTCAATCTAGACAGCCTATGTGAACAAGAAGTGACTATTCATATTTCATTTATAAAAGATGGTTAAGACATAATGTAAGCAGGTGGAACTCTTCACAGAGCAACAATTAGGTCATTGGCTATTAGATCAGTGGTGGCCTCAGTAGCTATAGACTCAAGTGAGATATTTATACTATGTTTTCCAAAGTAGTAATTGGGGTGAAACATAAAGGAAAATTTGTTTAATGTAAGGAAGAACTGCAGTAAGAAAAAATAGAAGGAAGGGAGACACAGAGAATCATAAATGTGCTCTTTGTGGACAGAAGAAACCATAATCTGTGGACAACTGAAAAGAAAGAAACTGGAATCACAAAGGGGAAAATATACCTAAGGATACTGAGGAGTTAGTCTCCTGGCATTACCCAAATTCTCTGTCATGAGGATGATTGGGATACATTTCAATGTCAAATACACTTTAAAAAATTAATTCATAAAAGAAAGTTACAAAGCAAGTCAATCAGCTAAGACAGATGTCACAGCTGAGGACTATCAGGAGGCTAGTTATTTTTTGGTATTACCAGGGAATGTATTTTCCTTTATAGACCAGAAAAAGGTAATTTAAATTGGTTAATGATAAGAATGAAGCTGTAGAAAAGTTGCCAAAAAGGAACCTTTTCTGAAATGGGGCATGAGGTGGTAAAGATTCATCTGCTCCAACAGTATTGACATTGCAAAAACTAGCCACTCAGCTCTGATAAGAATCCCTATTTATACAGTTTCCTGTCTTGTCCCGAAAAACCTGCCAGGTGTAAGACCTGAGTGTCAGGTGAAAGAAGGTCACACAATTTTGTATTTATGATGCAATGTTGTCACTTGGCACCAGTGTCTGGTTAAGTTATCCTCATTACAAATGGTAGTAATGGTGTTGAGTTGCTGAGGACAGGTATATCCTTTTACTGTAAACCTCTTTCCTTGAAGTAGCACAGCTGCTGAACTGAGTGTATGCAGGGTTCTGGCCAGGGAAAAGCGTCTCTTGTCTCATTACTTTGGACATAGTGTGCTAATAAGCGGAACCTGAATGTGTCTCATTTTGAAGTGACATTTTTTTTCCCCTGAAATCCTGTGAAATCTTTTGATGTAAGCCACAGACAATCACCTGCTCATCCCTCTCTTTTTACAAGAGTTCTCTTGGCTAACACTCCACAGCAGTCATAATAAATTAATTCAAAATTATCTGAGGCAGCTATGAAGATAAAAGTCTTGATTCAACTGTTAGTTTTATGCCAGCATGACTCTACTGAGATGGACTCAGTGAAATTGATGACATTACATCAGTACACTGCTGGTATAGTGCAATGGTGAATCAGGCCCAAAGGTACAGGGCAATGCAGATGTTTCAAGAGACTCTAGGTTTTTTTTAAACACCATTCACTGTAGTATCCAAGCAGTGAATATATAGGTCCAAATGGTTATCTGAAGTTGTGAAATGTGTACTGTAAACAGCATAGGTCACAGCGCATTTTAAAATAATTTTTCTTGTGGCAAAGCTTAGAGACCTCATTGTGCTAGGCAATGAAGAAATGTACAAGAAACAGCTGTTCTCCTAAGCATTTGGATTGTAAAGAGAAATGATAAGCAGGTGTCAGAAAACAGCTGCTTCACCAGAGTCAGACTAATATGGAATTTGTAAGGCTGTGTCTACACTGCAGTTATGGGGTGTGATTGCAGCTTGTTAAGCATACCTGAGTTTGTTTTCATTTAGCCAGTTGGGTATAGTCAGTGTGGGCTGTCCAAGTCCTTCTGAAACCCTGGGTAATTACTCAGCCCATGTTGCTGCAGCTTCTGTGATCTGGTACTGTACCAGCTAAATTAAAGCTAGTTCAGGTACGTCTACAGAAGTTGCAGCCACACCCCATGACTTTGGGTAGCTGATCTTTCATTCGGGGTAGCACAAACTGTGTTGCTTTGATATCAAGTAATATTTGCAAGAACTACATCTTGCAAGGAATTGTCCTCTGTACAGAGTACTATACTTAAGACTCATATTCTAAATCATATTAATCAGATTTGCTTTTGCTCTAAGCCTGAATCAGAGAAATAAGAGACTCTTTCTAATTTCACTGGGCTTTTGATCAGGACCTGAATGGTAAAACCAGGCCCCATTAAACTCATTCACTTGAGTACTGGAAGCTCCATGAGGGAGCTGCTTCGTACAAGTTTTCTAGCTCAGTGCTGACAGTAAAAGATTGATTAAAGTTTTGGGTGCTTATAATTAATCAGAACTCCAAACTTGTTAAGACTCATCAATTAGTTGCTCTTTCAATCTGTACTGCTATCCTTTGGTGTAACTGCATTACTGTCCAAGGGTCAGTTACCCATGTGTGGGTCTTCCTGCCTAAAACTGTGGACTCCCCTAGATGCAGGGGCTCAGAGTCTTCACCCTGTGATTGCATCCTGCTACTTTTATTTTTAGGAGCCTTGCTGCCCTGTGACCCTCTTCCCATATACTCCCTCCTCAGTGCCTTCATCCTTTCACTGTCCAGACTGCCTCCCACCCCAACAAGACCTACCAGAAACAGAGAGACTCTCCCAAGTTCCACTGCTGGTCTACACTTGCCAGCCCTGCTGGGAGGTGACTGTCTGGTGGGATGAGTGAGGAGGGCTCCAGCAGGGCTGCATAGGGCTGTTTCCCCCTCAGCCAGCAACAATCCATTGCAGGACTGGGAGATGCAAAACTTTCAGGCACCCCTAGAATACTGGTGCCCTTAGGCATGTGCCCACTACTTGCTGTGCTTAATTGGAAATCTGACCCTGCCTGTAGGCTGAGAAGTCTGGGGTCTTCTCTACATTAAAAGGGTAGGTTAACATAAGTGGCCTTGCATTTTTGTAGTTGTGCATATGTCTGTGCCTAAATTGCTTCCCATTGATGTACGCTTTCCATTGCACTGACCTAGTAACGCTGCTTCCCTGAGTGGCACTGAGCCATTGTAGATGTACTGAAGTAAATGCAATGCTAATGTAGGCACTACGTTACCTTGTCGACTCCAACAGTCTTCCAGCATCAAGAGTTCCACACTGCCTGGGACTGACCTCTCTGATCTCAGTTGTAAACTTCCCCATCCAGGGGTCACAGAGACTGGAAGTCTCCTCTCTTTAAAACACTGAGAATGTTTGAAAGCCTTTTTTTTTTTTTTTTTTTTTTTTCTAGCTGTTCCTCTTGGGAAGCAGAGTTAGCAGCTCTTCCATGGTTGTATGCAACTGCCCATACCACTTCAGGTATGCTCTGGCCTAGAATAGTCATGAAATATTGGATCTCCCGAGCCTGTGGGAAGAATAGGCGGTGTAAGCACAGCTGCAGACCAACCACTGGAACATGGACATCTATGAGGAGCTTGCATGAGCTATGCAGGTAAAAAGTTACAATAGGGAGCTTTAGCAGTGCCGTGTGATAGCAAAGGAGCTGCGGCAGGTATGCCAAAAGACCAGGCAGGCCAACACTCAGTTTGGGGCTGAGACCCAGACCTACAGCTTTAAATGAAGAGCCACTTGCTATAGTTATTGGACATCCCCAACTGCCACCCTGAAGATCAGTGTGAATACCTTTCAGGACCCTGAGTTCCAGCTCTTGATGTGAACTGCAAGGATGATTGAGGAAGATGAGGTACATGTGACTTAAGGGTATCCAGCTATTCCATTTGAAATCCCACCACAGACTTGAGGGTTCCCCCTCCACACCCATGTAATGCCTGAGCCATATAAATAGGAAATGGAAGAGAACTTGGAATACATGTTTGAGATGCTGAATACAGTGCCTGGGAGGTGAACATTTCAGTGGTAAAGGTTGTTCACTTCTTCACATACCACAAAACCAGGGGTCATGTAATTAAGTTAATAGACAACAAGCTTAAAACAAAAGTAAGCATTTCTTCACACACAAAGCAGTCAGTTTATGGATCTTGTTAGGGGATGTTGTGAAGGGTTAAAAAAGGTAATTCAGTAAGTTCGTGGAAGATGGGTCCATCAGTGGCTGTTAGCCAAGAAGGTCAGATGCAAACTCTGGCTCTGGGTGTGGACAACAGGGGATGACTCAGTCAGTGATTGCTTGTTCTTTTTGTTCCCTCTGAAGCATCTCATATGGGTCACTGTTGGAAGACAGAGTACTGAGCTAGCTGGATGATTGGTCTGACTCAGTATGGCCATTCTTGTGTAAGTAGGGTGTTCAGTCCTCTCATTTTGCAGATATCCAGATATTTGAGTGGATCGCGAGACACGAGCCAGTCCCAGGAGTATCCCTGGGAAGGACAAATCCCCTGCACAGCACCTGGATTGCTTCTTCCCCAATAGTAGCATGGCTGAGGTGAAAGGATGCAACTGCATAGAGCGTGTTGCTGTTGTATTTTCAATATGAAATCGGTCCAGCCACCCAGAGAACATGCCAACTGGCTGTTGCCTCTCCCCTCCAAATCTATAAGCCTCTATTGTACTGAAAGGTGTAGTAATATCAAATTGCAAGGAAGGAGAATAAAGTGGAATGGCTGCTGTCGCCTATCACGTATCAATGTAAATGCTCACAATTGATTAATGCTCATGTTATGTGGAGGAGGCTATCATGTGGCTCAAAAGTGGAAGAGGATTTAAAAAAAAAAACTATATAGGGAAAGCATTTCCCCCATTGAAGCATTCTGATTATTTTGTAGTTGATTTTATTTTTGAAATAGAAAATGCATCTAGTGTGCACATAATTCAACCTTGAAAAGTTATTTTTTGTAGTTTTACTGGAATTCATTTCCAAGACTTATATTCAAGTTGTACATTTTTACCTTCCGCTTTTCCCCTGAACTGTAGCTGAATAAATTTCCTGCGGAATACAGTAATGGATAGCTTGAAACAGATACAAATAAATAGCTTCATAATTGGCTTGATACTGCAGCTCTTTCATGCCTGGTATTTCCATTGGAAGTTACTGGGATTTGTGCACATAAAGAACTTGTAGCATCAGACCCTATGAACTTTCAGATGATGGTCTAACACCTATGGAATTGAGTAAAAAGTACACACCATTCTAGTAATTTCAGAGTTAAGAGAGTTCTCTTCACTGACAAGGTTGTTTGAAACCCATCCTCAAAACTGAATATTTCATGCCCTCCCTCTCATTTTCTTTCCTTCTCACTCCTATGCTATACACTTACAGCCTAAGGAATGCCTAGTGTGCCTGTCACACTTTTTTAGCATTTTGCAATTGCAGGATGCTGGAAAAAATACTTAAATGTGCACTCAACACCTGCTGTATACAGAACAAATAAAAGTCTTGTCTGCACTTACAGTAGCTTATATTGTCAGATCAGGTAATATTTCTACATCTATTATGGTATCTGCACTCTGTTCCAAGTCCCACAGCAAGTTGATTTTTATTGTACCATTCGGAACAATCCCAGTTCCACAGCCAATGCCACTGCAGTGTATTCTCTGCCTCCTTGACATATTTTTCATACATTTTGTCATTAGTAAAGTAGTAGGCAATAGAGGACAGAATCCCAGGAATATTTTGTTCTTCTGTCCTCCAGGCCTTGAAAGATATGCTGTTTGGGGCCTTTGCTGTATACGTCAATATTAAAGAAGCTTAAGAGTAATTCCTTTCATTATACCATGT
The DNA here is from genome assembly GCF_033958435.1 of Carettochelys insculpta. NCBI lineage: Eukaryota > Metazoa > Chordata > Testudines > Carettochelyidae > Carettochelys > Carettochelys insculpta. The sequence continues at coordinate 96,792,960 of NC_134140.1, read as the reverse complement.
TAACATGAAGTGGAATTAAACGAAGACTTTAGTAGTGATTATTTGCTTCCCGTAAAAAAGTGAACATCCTTTCTGTGTAACTGATTTGTGCCTCCATAGGGGCTTAGTGTGCAGCTGCCAACAAATGGTCTCTAGAGAATTCTGGATTCTCCTGATGAAATATAGCTCTTAGCTTAGCAAGCTACAAGGAACGGAATGTATTTATCCGGAATTGTTTCCCTTAAGGTTAGATTGATACTTGGTTTCTTCCTGCGGAAAGGAATGAAAAGGAGTTACATCTCTTGGGCCTGGGCAGAAGAGAAGAGTGCAGCCTGCCTCCTTAATTCTTCCTTAGAACAGGCCAGTGGGAAGGCACAAGATGTTGTGTTTTTGGTTTTTTTTATAAGCCAGAAGCCAGTTCTTAGACCCCAGATTTTCACAAATGCATTTTAATAGCTGATATTTTTAAAAGGTCAGCTATCAATATTTTACTTGACCTCCTTCCTAGAAGTTTGGTTGTTAAAGATACAACACCACATATGCCAGAATCTTTTGACGCACCATGGAAATGCACCTATCTCTATGGGGAATTTAGGCAAAGCAAGGATGTGTGACACTTTAGGGGAAAAAAAGGCAAGAATACTCTGAATATTGTCTTCCATTTCTAACTAACCTTATAGTTCACAGCTGGGCAACAATTTCTGATGGGGAGGACACTCCAATAATTTGTCAAGTAGTCAAGGGCCATACTCTTCTGTGATATTAATGGAGAAGGAGTGGGTCTGGGATGGAGACTGAATGCAACAGGCAGCTCAGGGTAGGGGACTGGGAGGGTCTGGGAGGGAGTTTGGATGAAGGAGGGGTTATGACCTGGGGTAGGGGTGGAGGAGAGGGTTTAGGGGGTTTGGATTATCACTTGGTGCAGGGTTTGGGGACAGGGTATTGGAATGTGGGAGGAGGTGGGGTGCCAGGTGCAAGCTCTGGCCAGGAGATGTCTTGTCTAGGCTGCTCCTGGCCAGGAGCCTGGTGGGACCCTGGGTCAGAATCCCTGCCTGCCACACCCCCACATGCTGCTCAAAATGGCTGGCCTCTGGAGACAGCATGGTATGTCCCTTCACAGTGCATGCAATGTGAGGAAGGGGGCTCTGCAAGCTGTGAGGGTGGAAGGTTTCAGAGCTCTGGCTCCATCCTGAGTCCGAGCAACTATGCAGCAAACTTTAGCCCCACTGCTTGAGTTTAAAGTCAGCTGACCTGGGCCCACTATGGTTTTTTATTTCCATGTAGACGTACACAATAAGTCCAATCTGAAGTGCACTGTCTTGCAAGAGACTCTCTTAAAATGCCTACAAGAAAAGCTGCTGAGTGTGGAGGGCTGTGTATATGAAGGTGCGGGAGTATTTGGTCCTAGGAAAAAACAATCTACCACACAGGTTCAGATTATATAATATGTCAATCTAATGGAAACCTAGTATTTTAGGAAATCATATTGGTCCTGGTAGGTTCCACTGAAGTCAATCTTCAACTTGCACTCATTTCAGTGGGAGTTTGATGAAGTCTGTAACACATTTAGCCAGCTGCGTCCTGCAGTTTTTGAAGAAATTTGTCCTGGACCTCACTCTGTGATTGTCTTACACCCTAATCAGTGTTGGGTGGGGAAAAGGATTTTTTGAGATCAGTTACCAGTATCTTGTCTTGCCTAGCTACAATGCTATTGTTAATCAAAGACAGGCCAGTTCCCTCAAAATTTTGTTGCCTTTTTATGTTGAATTCCCCTGCTACAGAGGTGAGGGTTATTTCCTAAATTTCACCATTTTAGTTCTGATATATTACCTTACAGAAGTTATATAAGGGGATGGATATTTTTTCTAGCATGACTTCTCACATTTTAGTGAGAATTCCTAATATATATGTTAATGGCAAATTACTAGATGTAGATCAGCTTTCAGAATAGAATTAGGGTTTTTTCTTCAATGTAAAGTGTTTAGTCAATAACAATTGCTTGTAATGCCTTTTTGCAGCTAAATTACAGCAGGCCCTTGACACGTACATGTTAACATTATTATAGAAGATTAGAGCATAATTCTGCAGCAGAATTTTAAATATCGTTTCCAGTAGCAATGAGCCAAATAGTTTTTGAGGCAGAGGGGGTAAAATAATAACAAAACCTTGAGCACCTGCAGACAGTGTGTGTGTTCTGTAAATTGAAAGGTGTTTTTTCCTTCTATTGGATAGTATCAAAGCAAGAATTCTGAATATAAAGGGTAGTGTCAGTCACTGTTTCCACAATGACACACATGTACACACAATTATAGTACACTACAGTGCTATGCTAAAACACTAACTAGCATAATATTTAGTGTCCAGAGAGTCTTTAGTCAGTTGGGATTTCTCCCCATAGTGTAGTACAGCAGTCCCTTGGGATACAGGAGGGCTGAGGTCCCTGCAACCCTTGCATCATATCCTGAATTTCATGTAAGTCGGGGGGTGGGGCCTTGGGTGGTGGAGCGGGGCCTAGGGGTTAAGCATGGGGTAGGTTAGGGGTGCAGAAGGGTGGAGTTGAGCTGGGGCATGTGGGGGTTGGAGCTGGGTCCATGGAAGTTGGAGCAGGGTCCATGGGAATGGTGGGCAGGGGGCTGGAGCCCCAGCCCAAGCCCTGTGTGCTGTCCTGTGGGGCTGGAGCCCAAGCCCCATGTGGGGTTGTAGTGCATCAGAGAGTGGGAGCCCTATGCATGGGTTGGGCTGAGCTAGTGCTGTGGGGTGGGGGGCACAGCTAATCCTGGGGGAATAAGCAGGTTTTAGCTTGCCTGGCTGCTTGCAGCTGTGAGATTCTAGGCAGGCTGACAGCCATGTGCCTTCAAGTTGTGTGAAACTCATGCAACCTGAAGATGTGTAAAGCGGGGGTTTGCTGTGATTATGGAAATATGGGGAGTTTAGGGAGAAATGAGACAAGGAGGCAGGATTCAGACCTGGACATTGATCAGGTTTCTTGTTCATTTTCTAAGGACTAAATTGCAGGTTCAGTTCTGAAAAGGCCAACACTTGGCTGGGTCCAGGCTTGGAAGGGCAATGACTGATAGCAGGCTGCCCAACTAAGTGGAAAAAATTAAGGAAAGAATGATTATCTGCCCTACACCATTTCTTGTCGGATAGTCCCAGATACTGTATGTTATATGACTAACATTACAGCCTAATTAAACCACACCTATGGAATCTGTTTATTCCTCCTGTATGGCTGGGACAAATGATCAATGCCTGTAAAATCATTACCACTCCATACAGTCACATATTCTTTACTTGTAGAGTTGGTTTAAAAATGTATGGGAATTCATATGCTTTTACCTCTACAGCCAGATGCCTCAGTACCATGAGTCCAAGAGCATAGCACTTCTTGGAAAAAGGAGTTAACTTTACAAGTGACCTAAAATATTATAACATTTCACTTTTAACATCTATTTTGCTATCTTTCTGACTTAGAATCCCAGGCCTTGTGCAAATGGAAAGGTAGAGATTTTTGGCTTTTTAAAGATCTTTTTTTTTTTTTTCTAGCCACACTGAGTCTCAATTGAGTTACTCTTAAACAAGTTATGGGTCCAGGACTGAATATTATCATCCAGTTAGTGCTATTTGGGGATGAAATTACATATAATTTTGGGGGGGAGGATGACCTTCTTTTTCTTGGCATTTTTCTTTGCATGGATCTGGACAAGTTTAATTGTGTTGGTTGTAGTCGCGAGGGAGATTGATCAGGCATGGAGTGCAGGTGAAGTAATCAAAGGTAACTGAGAAATTTTGTGGAACATGTGGTACTGTAACTTTCCCTAGGCTATTACACACACCCTGCATATGTAGTTGTATCTTTATTGGTTTTTGGATGAAAGGCATTATGGAAATGGAACATGGAAACCTGATACAAATTCATGGTAAAAGGTCTAAATTTGGCCCTACAAAACACGTTCTAATTCCTCTCATCACAAACTAATGGAAGTAATGTGGTTTTCCCCCTTTCCCCAAATTTTTAAGATTACTCAACAGGTTTGGATTAAACAGTGTACACTCAGTGCCCTTACACAGGTGTTTTGTCTCTGAGGAGGCCACCAATCAGAGTTGGGGTGGGAAAATGCACACAACCCTCTCTTCCCATCCCTGAGCTAGGGAAGGCCGCCATGATGCATAGGGAGGCCTCTACTTGGGACAGGAACTCATGCAGGCTAAGCTTGCCCTCCAGCTTCACCACGTTCCAGGGGCAGAACTTGACCCCCTCAACATACAGGGCAGGGAAGGTGAGTGGGACAATTTCATACTGGCCCCATGGATTCCACCATTCTTTAATGTGGCCCTTATGCCCAGAAATCTTTTTGATTTGCTGCTGTTTGCATGAGGACATTAAATTCATTAGCGCTACTACTATTCTGAAACTGTATTAAGAAAATCTTGAGATGAGAGATATGTATCTCAAAATCTCAGAGCCCGTCACTGACAAGGCTGGCTTTATATGAAATCTAACTCTGAATTTTGCAAACAACCCTTACTTTAGGTTTGGAAGAATTAGGTTTTTATCTAGTAAATGTTGCTTTCACTGAACACACACAAATTGGTAGAAAATATTTCCATTAATAAGCCAAATCTACAAATAAGCAAAGTGAGACAACTATTTCAGAACATGTACATTTGAAGGATATTTACTTTGTACATTTTGACATGCAATATTGACAAGCTGTGTTTTTAAAAGTTACAAATTTTAACTTATAAAATTCAGTGACCAATGCCATTAAATATTGCCGGGTACCTCACTCTTCATTTTCTGATGGCACCATAAATTCCCCAGCTGTGGAAAAAATGTAATCATTTGATTTAATCATTTAACCCTAACTCTGATAATTTTCAACAGCTGAGAATTTAAATAAATTTAAAGATAAATGGTTAAATATAAATATTGACACTACCTGTTTAAATGATAAACACCCTAAATTGTGCCATGTCTACTTATTTAAAATCTGGTTAATGATGCCCCAGAATCAGATAATCATTGACACAGAAGTGCCCAAAGAATAGGCTGAAATGTTATGGGTTTGGTCCATATTTACCTAATTTATATTTGGTCCACAGTACAATAAAAATGTAAGCATCAGCTATTATCAGCCAACCTTTTAATATCAAGTGCTTCGAGGAATATAGTCCTTATAAATCTAGAAGGAATAATTTTTCTTTAAATAATGTTACTGGGCAAAGCACAGTCCTTTTCTTTTATCAACAACCACCATGGGCTCAATGCCTGTTTGTGTCCAGTGCTTCCCTCACTATTACTATTTCCTTCTATCTTTCAGTGCAGTGTGGCTTAGTTTCTGTAGACTAGCTCCATGCCAATATACTATATCATCTACCCATGCTCTGTGGGGTCTGCCTCTCCGATTCAAACCGTCCATTATGCCAAATACCAGGGACTTGATCTTTTTCATTCGTCATCCTTTTCCTTCTTCTGCTGTACCCCAGAATTCTGAAGGAATGGGTACACTTAATTTTGTCTACTTGCAGTGGGTGAAATTTAGAATGATTAAAGTCCTCGTCTTTGTAGTATCTGTCAGAAATGTAAATGATCAGTCTGTAGTGTTGCCTGCTCTCTAGGTTGCTCTGATGATCATGTTGCCATGGAGATAACAGAGCCTACAGGTCCATGAGACAGTATTAGCAATACAGCAGTTTGAAACTTAATCAGTGCACTGCTACTTCTCCCTCATATTTCAGTATCACTTCAGTGAATTGAATTCCAGACAGTTGTCAGTCCAGTGTGTTACCCGTGGTTTCCTTCTGAAAAAATTGCCTCTTCATTCTCTGCACTGATGATCATGCAGTAATTGAAATCTGCAGCTGTTTGTCATGCTAGTTACACAACTCTCTTACAAGCAATCTTTGTATATTGTGCATGCAGCTACATTTAGGGTTGAATTTGAGAGTTATACCTTTTGGTAGAACAATATCTAAAAATTCCTGAAAGGAACATATTTTGAAAAAGATTTAAGTATATGTGACAGAAAAATTACTGGGCATATTTTTAGGATTTTAAAAATTGCCAGACTTAGGAATGTGTTGAGCAAAGGGTTTTAAAACCCTTATTGAGCTTTATCCCTAGATATTCCAGTAACAGGGTCTCCAGCATCGCTGACTGAACTCACAAATTGCTAGGAGAAGTAAAGCTTTACAGCAGTGGATAACTTAACTTAAACCCTCCAACAAAATGGAAATGTATGTATCTTTATTAATGATGTAGTTCACTACCATTAGATCATGCAATTTTGCTCATTCTTCCTATGTTAACAATTTGGGACATATTTTGAAGGATAGTGCTTTCCCCTAAGATTTTTAGTTTCCACTAGCATTGTACTGTACTCCAGTGATCTATTAGTATACAACTGTCACCATTTGTATTATGTTCCTCATATAAGACAACAGCTGTCCTCAGCATCCATCCAGGACTATATTTTTTTTCCAGGGCTCCTATTGATGCCATAAACCATGGGGAAAACAGTTGGGATTGTTTAGGAATAGCAGCAGGGTGAACTCAGTCTTGTGTATATAAGGCAGGGTCACCTGTACAAAGTTGTGAGAATACTGAAACAAACCCAACATTTAATTTGTAATGAAGGATGTGACAGGGCTCAAGCAAATTTTTTGCATTCATAACCTATGCAGGCAGCCTGGAGTTGCAGGGGTGTGAACTGAGGCTCAGCCCAGGCAAGCCCTTGCCCAAATTAAACACTGAACAAAACCCAACAAAAGGAAGACCCTTCAAAAAGTTTGCCCTTTAGGATCCCTTGACAAGCGGGTGTGGCTAACTCCAGGGAAAAGAGGAGTTTAAGGCACAAGCTTCTAAGTGACCAGAGATCTAGTGAACAGCAGTATCAAATGAGAATTTTTCAAGGACCTAGTGAGAGGCTGATGCACCTAACAAACATACTCTAAAGCTACATCTACACTGCCCCTCCCTTTTGGAAGGAGCTTGCAAATGTGCCTGATCAGAAATGCAAATGAGGCACAGATTTAACTATCTCATGTCTCATTTGCATACTCCCACATGATCTCACTTCCAGAAGAGCTGATTTTGAAAGCCAAAATAGCTGTGTAGATGGGACTCATTTGAAATGAAACCCTGCTTTTGAAAGCACCCTCCTTCCAGGAAAAAATTAGGAATTGTCTGTCAGGTGTATGGCTAACTTGGTGTATGGCTGCACTCTGACAGACGTTTTGTTGGAAAATCTCTTCCAACAGAAATACTGTCAACATATGTTTCTAGTGTAACTGTAGCCTAAGAGTATAGCACTAGGAATATACTATCGCCCATTTGACCAGAATGCTGATGGTGCTTGTGAATTGCTCAGGGAGATGAGAGAGGCTACAAAGATGGGAAAACACAATAATCAGAGACCCATGGAAATGAAGGCCTAGAAGGGACCTTAATTGTTTATCTACTTCAGTCTGCTACTCTCAGGCAGGTCTAACTATTACCTGGACCATCCAACAGGTGTTTCTCTAAGCTATTCTTAAAAGCTCACAGGACAGCTCAAAACTTAACTAACTTTATGGTTAGGAAGTCTTTCTAATGTATAATGTAAATCTCCCTTAATGCAATATAAGCCCTTATTTCTTGTTCTGTTCTCAGTGAATAAAGAGAAATGTATTGCTCTTTATAATAATGTTGAAGATTGTCATGTCCTTTCTCAGTCTTCTCTAGATTAAACTAAACAAATCAATTTCTTTAAGTCTTTCCTGATAACTCATGTTTTCTAGACCGTTAACTATTTTTGTTGCTCACTTCTGGACTTTGTCCAATTTGTCAACATCTTTCCTGAAGTGCAGTTCCCAGAACTGGACACAGGACTCCAGATAGTGTCTTATCAGTGCTGAGTGGAGTGGAAGAGCTGCATTTGTGTCTGACTGACATTTCTTCAGTGGTACTATATTGCTGACTGGTATTTATTTTTTGATTCACTATATCCTCAGCTCCCCTTCTGCAGTACTCCTTCCTAGGCAGTGATATCCCATTTTGTATGTAGGCAGTTGATTATTCATTTCTCAGTGGAGTTCTTTGAATTTGCCCTTTTAAAAGTATATCCTATATATTTTTGACCACTTCTCCAGTTTCTCAAGATCACTTTTGAAATCTAATTCCATCCTCCAAACAGCTTGCATCTCCTACCAGTTTGATAATGTCTACAAACTTTGTGTACTCCCTGTGTCACTAGAAAGGGCAATTTCAGCTATCCTCATGTTCGCTGGGTATATGTCACCTCAGAAAGGGATGCAGAGAGAAAATTTCTAGAGATCATAAATGAGTGTTTCTTGGATCAGTTTGTCCTGGACCCACAAAGAAAAAGGCATTTTTGACTTAGTCCTAAGTGGAGCACAGGAACTGGTCCAAGAGGTCAATATAGTTCAGTAACAGCATCCATAATTTAGTCAAATTTAACATCCTTGTAATGGAAAAAATACCAAAACATGATACTTCAGCAGGTTTCAAATTCAAAAAAGGAAACCTCACAAAAATAAAAAAAAGGTAGTTAAATGGAAATTAAAAGGAACAGTCTCAAGGCTGCAATTCTTGCTAATTCGATAGACACCATTTAAATAGGGTAACCATGCATTCCATTTTTACCAGGACAGCCCCTTATTTAAGCTGTCTCATAGATGTCCTGACTTTTTTAAGAAAATGGGCAAAGTGCCCCATATTTTGCAGGGCTCCTGTTCCCTGCCACCTGGTGTCTCGGGGCAGCAACCCCCACAACTACAGAGCTCCTCTGTGGGGCACTTGCTCCATTCCCTGGTACCCATGGTGGCACCTCCTGCTCCCAGGTAGCCCCTGCAGGAGGCAGCTGCCTCATTCCTCAGCATTCCACACGTCACAGAGGCAGCTTGTGTTGTGGGAAGCTCCTCTGTGCAGTAGCTACCTCATTCCCTGTCTCTCCCCCCCGGACCCTCCCACTAGGGGCTATGGAGTCCCAATCCCTGGTGCCTCAGTGTGAGGCAGCAGTCCCCATTGCCAAGGAGCCCTGACATGAGACAACACCTCCCCACCCATCCCCGGAGACCGGTGTCCCTTATTTGCCATAGGGCAATGTAGTCACCCTACTTTTAAAACACTTTAATAGAAGCTCAAACTAATGGTATACTGCCCACCAAAACAAAACAAAAAACCAAAACAACCCCAAGGCAAAAATCCAAACACTTGCCCCCTCAAAAAAAAAAAAAAAGGCAGAGGGTGGGGACAAAACAAGAAGGCAACATACTGCCACTATAAGCAAACAGAGTAAAAGAGGCAGCTAGTAGCAAAAAGTCATCCTTTAAAAACTGGAGGAAAATAGTGAGGGAAAATAGGTGCATAAACTCGGGGTAGTCAAACATCTAAGTATAAAAAGATAGGCCAAGAAAGGTAGGTTGTTTTTTTTTTTTTGGGGGGGTGTCATTTGCTAGTTGCTCTTCAAATCCTCATAGCCTTTTTTAAACGTATATGAGAAGCAAGAACCTGCCAACAAGTCAGCAGAGCCAAGGGATAATCAGAGTGTTAAAGGATCACTCAAGCAAGACAAGGCTGTTGCAGAGGAGCTAAATGAATTCTTTGCATCAGTCTTCCCTGCAGAGCATCTGAGGGAGATTCCCACAGATGAGCCATTCTTTTTAGGGGATATATTTTGAGGAACTGTCCCAGAGAGAAGTGTCAATAGAGAAGATTTTGGAACAAATTGATTAAACAGTAATAAGCTAGCAGGACCGATGGTATTTACCCAAGACTTCTGAAGGAACTTAAATATGAATTTAAGGAACTACTATCTGTATCACTTAAATAAGCATCTATGCCAAATGACTGAATGATAGCTAATATAATGTCAATTTTTAAAAAAGACTCCAGAGATGATTCTGGCGGTTAGCAGCAAGTAAGCCTAATTTTAATACCAGGCAAATTGATTGAAACTACATTAAAGAACAGAACTATCAGACACACAGATAAATATAATATGTTGGGAAAGAGTCAACACAGGTTATGTAAAGGGAAATCATGCCTCACCAATCTATTAGAATTCTCTGAGGCTGTGTCTATAATTACCCAGAAAATCAGTGGCTGAGATGTAATTTTAGGTACACCAATTGCATACCTAAAATCGACATTTCAGCTGTTGACTTCTGTGCCTGTCTTCATGGCAGAAGGTTGACGGGAGCACTCCTCCTGTCAACCCTCCTTAATCTTCATGGCCCGCGAGGAGTTCTGGGGTCAACTTGAAATGGTGTCCTGGAAGATTAAACCTGAGTGGTCAATCTTCTGGGTAAATGTAGGCTCAGGGAGTCAAAATGTGGATGATGATCCAGTTGATATAGCTGCTCATTCTAAAGGCTCTTTAGCAAAGTAGGCAGTCAAGGGATAAGAGGCAGTGAACTGTCATGGATTGGTAACTGGTTAAAAGATAAGAAACAGTAGTAGTCAATGCTCAATTTTCACAGAGGAGAGAGGTAAATATTAGGGACCCCAAGGATCTGTTCTGGGATTTGAGCCAGAAGCTCTGTTAAACATATTCCTAAATGATCTACATATATATGGTAACAGTGAATTGGCAAAACTTGTAGATGATAGAAAATTGCTCAAGATATACTTCAGTCCAAAACTGACAGCACAGAGTTGCAAAGGGACCACCTAAAACTGTGTGACTGGGCAAAAAATGGCTGATGAAATTCAGTGTTGATAAATGCACCATGGAAAATAATCCCAATTGTACAAAATGATGGGGTCTATGCAAGCAATTACCTATCAACAAAAAGATAGTGTTATAGTGGATAATTCTCTGAAAACATTCACTCAGCATGCAGCAGCTGTCAGAAAAGCTGCCAGAATTGTAGGAACCATTAGCAAAGAGATAATGACTAAAACAGGAAATATTTTACATAATATTGTTGTCTAAATCCATGGTGTACATGTGCTTTGAATATTGCATACAATTCTGGTCACCTCATCACAAAAAAAGACATCTTAGAAGATGAAAAGTACAGAGAAGGGCAATGAAAATGATTAGCGGTACGGAACAGCTTCTGTTCAAGTTGAGATTTAAAAAACTGGGACTGTTTTAACTTAGAAATGAGATGAATAATACAGGGATATGATAGAGTTCCATAAAATCATGAATGATGTGGAGGAAGTATATCAGGAAATGCTATACGTAACACAGGAAGTAGGGGTTACTTAATAAAATAAGTAGACAAGAAGCTTAATGTAAACATAAGGAAGAACTTTACATAATGCACAGTTAATCTGTGGAACTCTTTGCCAGAGGATGCTATGAAGGCCACAAGTATAACTGGGTTCAAAAAGGAATTAGATAAGCTCGCGAAGGATAGGTCCATCAATGGCTATTTGACACGATGGTCAGGTATGTAGCCCCCTGCTTTAGTGTCTCCAAATCTTCTATCTGTCGGAAGTTGAGACTGGATGACAAGGAATTAATTATTCAAAATTGCCCTGTTCTGTTCACTTTACCTGAAGTATCTGGCAGTTGCTACTGTCAGAGACAGGTAACTGTTTATACAGCATATTGTGATAAACAAATGGAAACAGTTAAAGAAATGCAAATTGCTGATGCCATAAAAATCAATACCACTTGTACATGTGGTACTGCCAATTACAAAAGAAAAATAAGGATAGGGAGTTAAGAATGGCCATATTGAATCATCTCACACAATTAGCCAGGTCTCCAATAGTCTAGTGTGGTAGGCAAGTGTTATCACTGTTTAGACAGATAACTGAAGTGGTGAGAGAGAGCCACCTACAGGAGGTTACTGAGTGAGTTCTCAGAACTGGATCTAGAACCCAGGAGATTTGCTTCCTAATCTCCTGCTCTAGTTTATAAATTACCATTCAGGCCAGGAGAACACATGTAATCAACACATTGTTCAGTCACCTCAGAAGGCAGAGGAAGTGGTTTCAGTAAGCTGTAACTTGATTCCCTTAAATATTTGGTGTACTTGGAAAGAACTGTACAATGCAGCAAGTCATAACATTTTTCTTAATTTCCACCAAATCTCCAAACAGCTATTCTATTTTGGGACCCTGCCATTTCACTCTCACATAAGGCAAAAGGGGTCTTTAAAAGGAGGGGTAGGGGCTTGGCTCACCGCTGTTTCAGAGGAAGGAGTCTCAAACCTTCCTTACTCAGTTTCCTTAAGACATGGTTCGCCATGAAATCCTTTCCCAAACCATGTAATCTGAGAACCATATCTCTTCCCTAATGAGTACCCGTGTTGGATATATGGCACAATTTTCTGAACTAAATGAAGGTCTTGTAACATAACCTCCCTACTGTACTGCACTGGGTTCCTGACCTACTGCAGACAAAGCTGCTGATGGGCGGGGGGAGGGACCAAGAGGTAGGGAGGTGGGACAAGGAGAGGGGCAAGTGTTCAACTGTCCCAGATCCTGGCAATTTCAAAGGGTGCTGGGCTCTGGGCTGCTGCTACCACAGCAGCAGCCAAAACCTGGGGCCCATCAAATTACTGTCAGAGCCCCATGTGATGTGGTTGGGGCAGTGCTGAGAGCTAGGGGTGGGATGCTAGCTCCTAGCCCTTTTTCTTCTGCCCAAGGCCCTGCTCTATCCAGGGGGCCTGAAGCAAAGCTACACCCCACCCCCTCCACCACACCTTGCCTAGGGCCCAGCAAAGTGTCACCAGCCCTTTGGCTATGAGGAAGGTGAAAACATTCACACTGCTTTGGCCAGGCTGCTGATGAGGGTAAATTCCTTCCCAGTCCAAGGAAAAAGACAACTAAAAATGCCACAGTGGGTCAAGAGAGAACCTGGTTTGTTTGCCTAGTTGCTGGGTTGATGGGCACTGCCAGCCTGATGCTGGTGGAGAAGGCCTTTCCAGAGTGGCATGAGACATAAAATACATCCTTACCCTGCTATCCCATTCAGCAGAAAGAGTAGCATAGTGTCCTCCTGATGTAGCCTCAGGTGACTCCTGTCCTTCCTGTTTATCTCTTAATTTTCACTCACCTTCCCACTCATTAGACTGGAGCCACTTAAGGGCAACACTCATTTCTTCCAGCTACCTAGACACCCTGCATAGAGCACTTTGGCACTCAGGGATGGAAAAAGACTTGATATCATTTCTAGTTTTCAGTTTCCTTGCCTTTGTTCTTTTAGCTCAGAATAATCACCAAGTTTTGTGTTCCTTTCTTTTAACATCAGGGATTTTCTTCTAAGCAACAAAGTCTCTACAATAAGGTGCTGATTATTTGCACAATAGACTGCAGTTACCCCTCTGAGCTGTTACCGTCTGCAGCACAGATTATGTACTAATGGATGCTTTTGAAGACCATGACTATGGAAAGGATAAGGCATTTTAAAAAAATATGATTTACGGCATTGCAGTTTCTGCAGTCCTTTGTCTAAAAAGTTTTTCTAATAGCTTCAATTACATGTGTTATTGACTGGAAACTAGTGTGTCAGAAATGTTCAATTAAAAAAAAACCTAAGTAAATGTAAGGAGAAAAAAGTGTGTGTGTGGTTGAGGCCGTAATGGAAATTGGGCTGTGTTTGTGACATTGCCACAGGCATGCTGAATCATCTTGGATAATTTACTATGACTCAGTGCCTCACATTCCCCTGCTGATAACCCTACCTACTTGCCTCAAGTGGTGTTGAGGGGCTCAGTTTGACAGTGAGTAGAAGTCATGCTGAAGAAGAGGACACTCCAAACCAGCTAGGCCCTTTATCGATAATCTGAAGTGGGTGTCCACTCATTGAATGACTGTGCAGGGAGGCTTCTTTGTCCATTCATGCTGTAGAAGAAGTCTCGTTCATGTTTTTCTGAGACAAGCGTCAGGGATTTTATCTCTTGGGCATTATCGTCCCCGTGGGCCGGGGAAACAAGCCTTTGGCCGTTAAACATCAATGCAGGTACTGGAAAAATCTAAAGTTACATAGGCTGCCATTTAGCAGCCCCTGCAATGGTCACTTTGAGGCAGTTGGTTTCCCTGGTAACCTGAACTCATGAATTATTCATGATAGTAGGTTCACAATGGAGACCTCTGATTGGCCCCAGGTGAAAACTTCCAGCACCGTCGGCCGAAAGGAGGACCTATTTGAAAGCACCTATATAGAACTTTGAGTGTTTAAATCATGTAATGAATATTTGAGATCCCTCTATAAATTCAGGAGCTGCAGCCCATTCGGCGGCCCTGAGGGACTCAGGCTGAGCTCCTGTTACCTCACACGGAGGAGCATGGCCACCTAGTGGCATCTGCTGGACTCAGAGGCCAGGCTAAACAGCCAGAGCTGAAATCACTGTGGCACCTGCCCTCAGGTGGCTCCAGTCAAAAGAGCTGACAATCACTGCGGCGCCTGCCCTTCAGGCGGCGCCAGCTGGACAGTGGAAAAACACCAGCTCACCTCAGGAGCCCACCACTGGCATAGAAGCGGCGCCAGCGCCCCAGCGCACCTCAACTTCCACAAGCAGCGCATTGTGTCGGGGAGCAGCAAGCGGGCCCCTCAGCCAAGTCACCAGGTGGCGAACTGGCCCCCACTCCGGTGGGGGTACTGCATACCCGGCGACGTAACCAGGGACCCGCCATCGATACCACCAACGCTCCCCAGCGTCTATGCCTGCTGTGTTTACCTCGATCTTCATCCACTGGACAAGACGCACTTACCTGGACGAGACCTTCATTCACCGGACATGTAATCTACTTACTGGCCTGTGGCATAGCCCAGGACCGCTGATACACTAAACACTTCACCTAATACTGACGCTTTTGGGTACTGGGCCCCCTAATAGGGGGGTAGGTGTCACACCTCTGTCGCGCCCTTTCCAGGGCCAGGGAAGGGCTGCACCCGGGGCTCGACCCTAGGGCCGGGCTTAATCACCCACACTTATAAATATTGAAGCTGCATAGTTGAATTAATAGTTTATTATAGTTTAGGTACTTAATCATAGAAATAGTTAACAAGTTATACTTACCTAGCAGGTGGGTTACTACAGTGAAGGCATAGCCTCCTGGTTCCCCAATAAATCCTGCACCTTTACCTATCCTCAAATCTCCTAGCACTGGTTGAGAGGGGCCGTGGCAAACTCTCAGCTGGAAGAGGGACCTCAGAGGCAGAGCCTTAAGGTCCCCAGCGTTGGCCTGAGTAGCGACCCGGCCTGAGCGTACTGGGGGAGAAGCAGTGCCCTCCGCCGCTTGGAACTAAACTAAAAAGAAATTACCTTTTCCCTCTTACCTTTAAAATTTTTTTTCTAACCATTTCATTTGCCTTCCGGTTGAATAAAGACTCTTACACAGGTTGCTTCAATGGAGTTATTATTAATACTTGTGTTTATTAGAGTGTTAGGTTTATATAAGATACTATTACTATGAACCATTTTATGTGTTTATTTTATACTTTCTGTTGTTTATTTGCCTGTTGTTGGCTCTGTTAATAAATAGAATAATATGTTTACCCCTAAGCCGCCTCCTTGTTCCACCTTCGCCCCCCGGAGCTTAGCCACTGCCTGTCAGGGGGGTTACAACTTATAGCGGGAGGGTATGTGCACAACCCCTGGTCCTCTTGCCGGCGGGGGGTGGGGCGGTCTGCAGAGGGGCTGGGTGGTCTAATGTCGCCGGGCCTCCGCTGTCTCTCCGATACACCTTAGGTTCTCGAGGATCCGGACGACTAGGGCGGGGAGCCTCGCAATCTGGTCACGCTAACCAGGCGGCTCAGAGCGGGCCATAAGCGGTTAATAATTTCCCGCAACAACAAGGTCACTGTGGATTACAATGATGGAGGTGGGATACAATATTAATATTTGAGGGGGGGTCTCTTTAAAATTCTCTATATATTTGCACTTCTTTATGGAAACTAGTTGCTATGCATGTGCATTTTCCAAAAAAGATTGATTGGTTTTTATTTTGTATTGAGCTAGATAATGTTTACCTTATTGTAATTCCATTTTCAGTAGAGATTTTCCTAATTTTTACTGGGTTAAATAGGAAGGGAATTAGGCCTGGAAGATTCTCAGCTGATGTAAATGTAGCATAGGTGAAGTCAATGTAACTAAAATGATTCACAAAAGCTAAAGATCTGGCTTTCACAGTCTCTTAGAACATACTATCCTTGGTCAGACCAATGGTGTATCTTCCCTATTAATCTGTTTTCCATCAGTGGCCAGTGCCAGATGCTTCAAGAGAAATTAACAGAACATGGCAATTGCAAGAGACAATGATAAAATTGCTGGGACCATGGGCAAGGTGGTGGTGGGCCTCTTTGCATTCCCAGAAGGTGCAGGGCCTGGCCACAAGGGGTGAGGGCTGTGGTTGCCAGCAACCCCCCCCACTGGGGTTGTGCCACACATCCCCCTCCTGCAGGCCAGCCCTCAGAGCTGCCAAGGGCATGCCAGCGGTGATTTAAAAGGCCCAGGGTGGTGGCTGGGAGCTCTAGGCCCTTTTGTACCACCAGGCCCTGGGACAGGTGCTCCCTTTGCCCTGATCAGTGGACCTGGGTCCAGTTACTGATGATTTTATGCAGTTCTTTTTTGGCTTCCACAACACCCCTTGGCAATCAGTTGCACAGCCTACTGCCTATTTCACTCAGTGAGCTCTGGCTCTTGTGTTATGTGAAGGAGTAAATCATATTTTCTGATTCACTTCATCTCATTCATGATTGTCTAGATCTCTACCATATCCCCACATTAATCTTCTCTTTCCTGAGAGGAACAGTCCTAGTCTTTTTTAAATATCTTTTCATATGGAAGCTACTCCACATCCCTAATCATTTTTGTCACCCTTCTCTCTACCATCTGTTTGCCAAGTTAGTGGGTCGAGGGGTGTGGCCAGCCTGTTTCTAGTACAGAGTCTTTCCAGAGCAGCAGAGTTTGTTTTTCTTCGTATTCTTTTTTGCCTACATAATTATATTCCTCTAGTTTTACTTTTCTACTATTAAAATACTTAGATGAATTTTACATTATGCAGGCACAAACACACCGCATACATGAATGAACATGCATTCAAAAATAAGGGCCCAGCTTTGTAAATGAATCTTTGTGGGTAGAACCTAACATACTCTTCAAGCCATAAGGACATAATGATACGTGAGCATAGATTACATTATTAGGTCCCAGAACCATAATGTATATGATTAATACAACAGCAAACGTAAAAATCCTACCCCCCATGGATCAGGAGGTAGACAATAAATACGTTTACTGGTCAGTAGTTTAAGCATACTGGTCATCGTGAGCAATTCACAGCCTGCCTCGATGACGTGCTGACATCCCATGGACCTTTGACTGAAGACCCAACACAAAAGTGGGACCAGTTTAAAACCCTGGTGACAGTGTCAGCCAGGTTGACACAAGGACTAAAAAAAGGAGTTGACCAAAACTGCTCAACAAAAATGAGACCATCATGAAGATCTTAAAGGAAAACAGAACACATTTCTGGTATGGCAAAATGATTATTCCTCAATCTCCAAACATCACCATTTCAAGCATCTTCAGAGTCAGGCATAGACTGCACTTCGCAAAATGCAAGATGAGTGGTGGGAGAGAGAAGCTGATGAAATCCCATATTATGCTGACACCAAGAACTCCAAGATGTCCTTTCGTGCTATCAAAGATGTATAGGGATCTTCAAAGCCAAGTACTACACCTCTCATGTCTGCAGATGGCGTGGCCCTCCTGAGGGAGCAGAGCAGCATCAATGATAGGTGGAGGGAACACTTCAGCAATGTTCTCAACACGTCATCCATTGTCGACCCTGTGGTCCTAGATCAGATCCCTCAAAAACCCACGATAGACCATCTTGACCTGCCCCCAACAATGGATGAGGTCATAAAGGCAATCAGCGAGACTGAAATTTTCAAGGCAGCACGACCAGTGTCACTTGAAGTCTTTCACAGCATTTTGACCAGCATCTGGGAAGAAGATAAGCCCAGAGATTTAGGGATGCTGCAATAGTCTCCTTGAAGAACAGCGACAACAAAGCTGACTGTGGAAATTACTAGGGCATCTCCCTTCTGTCTACTGCTGGGAAGCTCTTGGCTTGAGTCATCCCCAACCGTATGATCTCCGGCATCTCAGAGGAGAACCTACCAGAGGCACAGTGTGGTTTCGGCCCAGACCGCAGCACCATTGACATGATCTTTGCTGTTTGTGAGGTCCAGGAAAAGTGCGTAGAGTAGAACTTGGATCTATATGCTGCCTGTATAGACCTCACCAAGGTGTTTGACACCATCAACAGAGAAGCCCTGTGGATTATCCTGTTAAAATTTGGCTGCCAGAGAAGATTTGTTAACCTTGTATGCCTGTTCCACACTGACATGACTGGCTTTGTTCTTTTGAATGGCTAGTCCTCAGATCCATTTGAGATCCAGTGGTGTTATGCAAGAGTGTGTGCTGTCCCCACTGTTGTTCAAACTCTTTCATGTGCGTCCTCTGCCATCCAGTTAGGGACCTGGACCATGGAGTCTACATAAAGTACAGGCTTGATAAGTCACTTTTTGACCTTCATCATTTGAATGCTAAAACCAAGAGGCTTATCCCTGAAGCCCTTTTTGCTGACAACTGTGCTGACATGCAGGAAATCTGATCTCCAGCTTATCATTAACAAGTTTGCTGAAGCCAGTCAATGTGGTAGGCGGGAGGCATAGCTCAGTGGTTTCAGCATTGGCCTGCTAGACCCAGGGTTGTGAATTCAATTCTTGAGGAGGCCCTTTAGGGACTGGGGCAAATAGATGTCAGGGATGGTGCTTGGCACTTCCAAAAGGGCAGAGGACTGTATTAGATGACCTCTCAAGGTCCTAGGAGATGTGTATCTCCAATTATTTATTTTTGGTTTGACCATCAGTGTAGGAAAGACGGAGGTACTGTTTCAGACTGTCCCAGGATATGCTGCTCTCCCCGCTTCAATCTCTATTGAAGGAACAGAGTTAAAAACAGTAGACAAGTTCAAGTACCTCGGTAGTGTGATAGCCAATGATGGCTCCCTTGATAAAGAAATCAAAGCCAGGATCTGCCAGGTCACCCAGGCACTAGGACATCTGTTAGTGTGAGTGTTGAATCAGCACAATATCCAACAGACCACTTAACTGAAAATGTACAAGGCTGTAGTCTGGACCAGTTTCCTGTATGGATGTGAAGCCATGTGAAACTGCTGGAGTGCTTCCATACTCGCAGCCAGAGGTCAATACTGAACATTTGATGGCAAGACAGAGTCATGAACCTGGAAGTCCTTGACAGAGCAGGAACCACAAGCATTGAAGCCATAATTCTGAAAGCTCAGCCCAGAATCCCTAAGCAACTTCTCTACAGTGAACTCTCCCAGGGCAAAAGGAATCAAGGTGGGCCTCGTAACAGGTATAAAGGCTGCGTGAAGACCAACGTTGCTCATGTTGGATTAAAGCCAAAGCAACTAGAGCAGCATGCAGAAGATCGAACAGACTGGTGTCCTCTTGTACGACACACAAGACAACTTCAAAGAGCAGCGATGCATGAGCCTGATGCTTGTGAGAGGAGGAAAGCAAAAGCAGCAGCCATGCCAACAATTCCCTTGCCCCTACTGTGAATGCCCATGCTGTTCAACACTTGGACTCCTCAGCCACATGTGAGTCCACAACCGATGAGTCTGTGCAAGCTCAATATGTCATTGTCAGACACGATGGACTACCAAGCAAGCAAGTTTAAGCAGGATTTCTCCTATTGGGTGACATTAATCCATAAACTTTCTGCATATTTTTTCACAATTATGCTTGCTCATGTTGGTACTAAACACAGATGCTTGAATAAAGCTTAGAGTTTGCTCCCAAACTCTCAAATTTATTCAACTGCTGGACCTCACCATGAAGACAGAATGCTGAACTTTGCAATGTTTCCATGGCAATTGGCTACCTCTTAGAGACACAGGATGTGGTGACTTCATGTTAGAATGATGCAGGAAAAAAAGGGGTATTATACAAAAACATATTTAATTGCAGAGAAGCATAAATTTGATAGTGGAAGTACTTTTTTTTCTTTAATTATAAATACCCTTTTATTTCAAGTGTGCTTCAAAGTCAAACTCTTATGTTAATTATTAAACTTCTAAGTTAACATTCTGAGGTGCTCTACTATACATTTGGCATTCAGTTCCTATGTTGACCTCAATGGGAATTCTGCATGGAGAACTACAACAGAAATTTAATTGAGCTCTGTGGTTCAGGTAAAGGAAGCAGTGTGTGGGTGTTAGTGCATGAGTTTGTATTTAGATTGTGGGTTCTGTAGCCTGTAACATTTTTCCTTTCTTAAATTTTTTCAAAGGAAAAAGCCCAATACACTGAGCAAAACACTTGAGTTTGCACAACACATTAATAAATCTTAGGCAAAAATGCAAATGTGAAAGTCTTTTGCTTTATATTTTTTTGGCTTTTGTGTGCGTTTAGAAATCAGTTGAATGACCAAAAGTGGTCATATATTAACTGTAAATTTAATCTAAAATTGTGGCTTTGGTAATGGCCTCACTGATAGGCAATGAGATGTCACTAATGCATTAAGGCATCAATGAGAAACCACATTTTAATGTAAATTCTTGTTTTTTCTCAAATGAGTTTCATTTCTCTTTAAATGATAAAAGGATATTCCTATTCCACCATTGAAAAAAGTTTTCCCATTCTTTTCTTTGCTTTAAATAGAACATGTAGATACTTATTACATCTTAATTGATGTTCTGAATGCTTATTTTTATTTTGTCTCACACTAAACAAATGGGTTCTCTCTTTGGGAGACACATGATTGTTGAGCATACAAAGCAATTTTTTGACAGTTGATTCACTTTTAAAAGCAGATTTCAGCAACTGAAACAATTAGCAAAGTTGAAACTAATTTGCTGAATAGTTGTGACCTTTTTTGGGGGTTGCGGGGGAAAGCTATTTTTGGCTATTCAGAAAACTGGTGATGCTGCTTCCTTTTTATAACCGAAAGTCTATAAAACCATTAGGAAAATAACTAATACTATAACTGTCATAACCCCATTACATTAATACATGGTACATCCTCATGTTCAATACTGTGCATATGTTTGCCTCATCTCAAAATGATACATTATAATTGGAAAAAGTATTGAGGAAAAAGAACAAAACTTACTATGGTTATGGAACAAGTGCCATATGAGGAGAAATTAAAAAGAGGGGGACTCTTCAGTTTAGAAAAGACATAAGTGAGAATATAGTAGCAGTCTATAGAACCGTGAATGGTATGGAGAAAGTGAATAGGGAAAATGGTGTTTGCCTCCTTACATAGCACAGGAATTGGGATTACCTAATGAAATAAATACGCAGCAAGTTCAAAACAAAGAAACCTAAAAAGGAAGTACTTCACACAACACACAATCAGCCTGTGGAATTTATTGCCTGGAGTGTCATGCAAGACAAAAGTATAACTAGTTTAAAAAAGAACTAATCTTATTTATGATAGGTCCATCAACTGGCTATTAGCCAAGGTAGCCAGGGACGCATTCTCCAGCTCTGGTTGTCCCTGACTTGTATATTGGCCATTAACCTAAGTTACTCAACTTTAGCCACCTGAATATTGTATCTGAGTTTGATGTACTTAGGTACATCAGTATTTAGTATCTTCACAGTGTAAAAGCAACAGCAGATGTTCTCCTGTTATCTTTGCTTGCTCTTCTCATTTTGCTGGAGTACTAGAATTGACAGGAGAGTGCTTGGCGATCAATTAATCACATATATACTAGATTTGGTAAATTGACCTGTCACTGGCTGGATCATTTTCCATTAATTCAGCCCATAGTGAAGACATGCCTTAAATCTTTGACTTGTAGATGTTGGGGCTAGCAATGGGAGGTGAATCACTTGTTAATTGCCCTGTCCTGTTCATCCCTCTTATGCATATGGCCCTGGTCACTATTACGAGACAGGCCATTGAACTAGAACTATTGAACTATTGGTCAAACCTAGTATGGCCATTATTGGTATTCTATTGATGCAGGGTAGAGTGACATAGGAGACTTGGATTCAAATCCCCACTCTGTCTTACCTGAAGTAGAGATTTGAAGTTAAGTTTCCAGACTGAAGTTCAGTGCTCTAACCATGGTGCAGGAGGGTATCTGTGGGTAGTGTACTTTCCGTCTTTCCCATTGAAACATTTTAAGTTTGTATAAATTATTGAGTCTGACAGAGAGAATGAATATGACCCAGAAGTAGTGGCTAGGGGGTTCATCTGGGGTACTCCAGGTTCTAATCCCTGCTTCACTCAATATTTAGCAGGTGAACCAAAGTCAGTTTTTTGCACAGTTCTAGTCAAGTACACCACATAATATGGTAGAAGTCTAGGAAAAAAGCCATTCTTGGCACAATACCCAAAGAAGATATATACTTTACTTAAATCCTCAAAAATAGGGTTTAGGAATATGTAAAGTTTGCGCTAGATCCGCATTGGTGGTGATGTGGAGGAAAGGTCTGTTAGCTCCCTTTGTGGACCCTTTTGTTGCCATGCAACCACACATTGCTGTTATGCCCATAGTCAGGGGTCAGCAACCAAAATACCAAGAGAGCCATATTTTTCAAAATTGGTTTAAAAAAAAAAACTTGATAATTCAAGAGCTGCAATGCATGAGAGTACAAGATGGTCCTTAAAAATTAATGGCAAACAATACTTTTTGTAACCCCTATTTTAAGCACAGCACACACACAATAGCTGCGTCTACACGTGCACGCTACTTCGAAGTAGCGGCACTAACTTCGAAATAGTGCCCGTCACGTCTACACGCGTCGGGCGCTATTTCGAAGTTAACTTCGACGTTAGGCGGCGAGACGTCGAAGTTGCTAACCTCATGAGGAGATAGGAATAGCGCCCTACTTCGACGTTCAACGTCGAAGTAGGGACAGTGTAGACGAGCCACGTCCTGCAACGTCGAAATTGACGGGTCCTCCATGGCGGCCATCAGCTGGGGGGTTGAGAGACGCTCTCTCCAGCCCCTCAGCTCACTGGTGGCTGCGTGGAGCGGCCCCTTAAAGGTCCCCTCCCCCACCCTGACTGCAGGAGGCTGAGGCAACGTGCAGGCTCCTGCCTGCACACGCGGCGGCGAGCCTGCACAGCCCTCAGCCCCTGTCAGCAGCCATGGCTGCCCAGCAGCCCCCCCAGCGCCCCCAGGGGACCCCCCCCAAGGGGAGCCAGGGCAGCCAGGGCAGCCAGAGGACCAAGCAGTCTGGGAAGCGGCAGCGGGGCCCCTCTTGGACGGAGGCCGAGCTACGGGACCTGCTGGGGCTCTGGAGCGAGGAGGAGGTGCTCCAGGTAATGGGAAGCAAGAGGCGGAACGCGGATGCATTCGCTCGGCTGGCCGACGGCCTGGCTGCCCGGGGTCACCCTGCCCGCACTCCGGACCCTGTCCGCAGTAAGGTGAAGGAGCTGCGGCAGGGTTACGCCCGGGCCCAGGATGCGGCCAGCCGATCTGGGGCCGCCCCCGTCACTTGCCCCTTTTACAGGGAGCTCAGGGACATCCTGGGCTCCCGGCACACCTCCTCCCCTCCGGCCACCCTTGACACCTCGGCTGACGAGCCCCAGCAGGCCCTGCAGATGGACTCCGCCCCGGAGGTAAGCCCCGCACCCCAGGGGACCCCCCCGGAGGCCATCCCTGGGACATCGCGGCAGGGGGAGGAGGAGGAGGAGGAGGGGGTCTCCTCCTCCACCGATTCCAGCCTGCAGATCCTCCTCCTGCCATCCTGGAGCAGCAGCAGGGCCTCCGACCCCCGGGGATCTCCGGACCGTGGGAGCGGACCCACAGGTAGGTACCCCTCTCTGGTGGACACCCCGGGGCTTGAGGGGCGGGGGGAACAGAGATGTGTCCAGGGCCCCCCACACTCTCACATGGCCATGGCCCCAAGGACACCAGGGCCATGGCCCTCACAGCACTGCAGCCATCAGCCCCTGCCCCCCGCCACCCTGCATGACAGTGCCATGCCCCATCCCCGGGCCAGGGGGGAGCGGAACCTCGAGGGGCCCCTGGGCGGAGGGGGTCGGACACCCTGCAGCAGCAGCAGCATGCGATGGAGTGGGGGGAGTGCCAAAGGGAGACTCAGCCTACATATGAGCCACCCGAGCCGAGGAGCTCCCAGGGCCAAAGGAGGATCCTGGCGCTACAGCTGGCAGGTGACACCTCTGCCCTGAACAAACAGGAGGGAGGAGCCGAGCTGGCTTGGACTTGGGGGGTGAGGGCGGGGGCCACAGGTAGAGGCTAGGGGAAGGGAGAGCTGGTAGGCAGCCAGCCAGAGGAGAGGGAAAGCTGCATCCCAGAGGGGCCCCCCTTGGGGTCTTCTCCCCACGACGGGTTGGAAGGACTGTCTCTTCCGACAGCTGGTGCTGTCACTCCTGCCAGAAACTGGCCATCTGTGGCCTAAGAAACCTCTCCTGCTCTCAGACCCTGCGGGGTGAAGTGAGAGTCGCTCCCACCAGGGGACGGGCTGCAGGGCAGGGGGACCCCTGAACCCCATCCATCACAGCAGCATCTCCCGGGGACAGGGATGGGGAACCTGCAGCACAGGGCGGGGGGGACAAAGGCCACGGCTCGGGGCCCACACTAACGCCTGTCTCCATTCTTCTTTCCCCCCTCCTCTCCTGTGTCTTGCACCTGCACTATCCGAAGGACCGGAAGAGAGCGCTGGCGAGGCCTCGGTTGTCCCGGAGAGCCCTCCGGGACCCTCGCTCCAGGGCAGCCCCTCGGCGGAGGAACGACTGGCCCCGTGGAGGGCCAGACGGCGGACCCCGCGCCTGCTACCGGCGGCGGCAACGGACCCCCAGCTGCTGGCCATCCTCTGCCGGCAGCTGGAGGTGTCAGAGCAGCACCTCCGGCTGCAGGAGCAGGCGCTGGCCTGGCGCTGAGAGGCATGGGGGGCCTATATGGAGACCATCAACCGGCTGGTTGATTACCTGGCTCCCCATGCCGCGCCGGCCGCGCCACCGCCCGCCATGCCCGCTCCTGCAGCCCCACCACCAGCTGCTCCAGCCGTTGCCGGGCCATCCGCCGTCGCCCCACCACCTCCCCGCGAGGGCCACCGCGCCGAGGGACCCCTGAAGCCACCCGAGACTCGCCGGCGCCGCTACCTTCCGGTGGAGCCCTCTCCCACCCAGCCGCGCACCAGACTGCAGGCCCGCCGGAGCTCCCGGCCGGGCACGCCCACTGCTGGGCTGTAGGGGCGAGGGGCCCGGGACGTGGCCCCCCCCCTTGTTGGACAGACTTTGGGGACTGGGTGGGTGGTGTGGGTGTTGCCCCTGTTTGCCCCGTCCCCCCCCTGTAAATAGTTCTCCCCGTTCTCCTCCCTGCTTTTTGTTTTTCTTGCTTGATGGCGCACAGTTCTTTGATTTGTTGTTGTAGATTGTTTTATTTGTGCCCATCTTGGTTTTGTTGAATGTTTGTCCCTCCTTTTTGGTTTCTGTTTCACATATATATATTTTTTTATTTAAAAAAAAAATCGTTAAGACAAAAAAAACATTTACGTTCACCCACAAGTTCGTGCTGTCATTTCTCCTGGACAAGTGGGGGGGGGGGCGGTGGGGTGCTCCATGGTGTGGGCGTTGGGGCAGGAGTGTGGGGGAGGAAGGGGCGGGCAGTAGGGGGCCTGGGCAGAGTTCACCCCGCGGCCTGTTGGTCGAAGTGGGCCCGCAGGGCCTCCCGGACCCGGGTCCCCTCTGGGTCCACCTGCCGACTGGGGGCAGCAGGTGGCTGCACGTGTGCCCTGCCGGCCTCGGGGGCCCAGCCCTGAAGAAAGCTCTCCCCCTTGCTCTCCACGAGGTTGTGCAGGGCGCAGCAGGCACCCACAATCTGGGGGATGTTGTTGGGGCTGGCATCCAGGCGGGTGAGGAGACATCTCCAGCGTCCCTTGAGGCGGCCAAATGAGCGCTCCACCACCTGGCGCGCACGGTTCAGGCGCTCGTTGAAGCGCTCCTGGCTGGCGGAGAGGTGGCCCGTGTAGGGGCGCATGAGCCACGGCCGGAGGGGGTAGGCCGCATCCGCGATGATGCAGAAGGGCATGGTGGTGTCCCCCAGAGGGATCTCCCGCTGGGGGATGTAGGTCCCCGCCTCCAGCTGGCGGCACAGGCCCGAGTTCCGGAAAACCCGGGCATCGTGGGTGCTGCCAGGCCAGCCCACGTAAATGTCCTGGAACCGTCCCCGGCTGTCCACCAAGGCCTGCAGGACGACTGAATGGTAGCCCTTCCGATTGAGGTATCGGCCTCCACTGTGGTGCGGGGCGCGGATGGGGATGTGAGTCCCATCCAGAGCCCCGAAGCAGTTGGGGAAGCCCAGGGTGGCAAAGGCGGCGACAGTGGCACGTGGGTCCCCCAGCCTCACGAGCCTCTGCAGGAGCATGGCGTTGATGGCACGCATGACCTGCAGAGAAAGCACATGGGACAGCCCCAATGAGGGGTGAGCAGGGTGTGCATGGCCCGGCCCTGCCCTGCCCTGCCCTGCCCTGGCTCCCCTGCCCTGGCCTGGCCTGGCCTGGCCTCCCCCTGTGTGGGTTCTCTTACCTCCATGAAGACAGCCCCGACGGTGGCTTTTCCGACACCAAACTGCTGCCCCACGGATCGGTAGCTGTCCGGAGTGGCCAGCTTCCAGACAGCGATGCCGACCCATTTCTCTACAGGGAGGGCACGCCGCGTGGCAGTGTCCCGGTGCCTGAGTGCGGGGGTGAGCCACTGGCACAGCTCCAGGAATGTCTGGCGGGTCATCCTGAAGTTCCTGAGCCACTGGTCGTCGTCCCACTCCCCAAGCACCAGCCGCTCCCACCAGTCGGTGCTGGTGGGGTAGCTCCACAGCCGCCGGCGTGTGAGGCGGGGGGTGGAGCGGGGTGCTGCAGGGGTAGGGGCTGAGCCCTGCTGCCCTGGGGGCATTTCCTCCCCTGGGGCAAGAAGGTGCTCAGCTGCCCCCAACATGGCATGAGCCAGGGCAAGCCCTGCTCCTGCCGGGAGGGCTGGGTGGACCTCTAGCTGCTGCTGCTGCTGCTGCTGGGGGTCCATGACTGCGGTGCTCGGGGTCTGTGTGCCTATATGGCTCCTCAGACCGCGTGCTGCGCAGGCTGAGTGTATGTGGGAGGGGCCCTTTAAGGGAGCGGCTAGCTGTTGCCCCAGAAGCGCTAGTCCGCCCGGTGACCCTGTGTGCAGCTGTGCCTGGCATCCCTATTTCGATGTGTGCTACTTTGACGTGTAGACGTTCCCTCGCTGCGCCTATTTTGATGTCGGGCTGAGCAACGTCGAAGTTGAACATCGACATTGCCGGCCCTGGAGGACGTGTAGACGTTATTCATCGAAATAGCCTATTTCGATGTCGCAACATCGAAATAAGCTATTTCGATGTTGGGTGCACGTGTAGACGTAGCCAATGATTTGTAATGTGGTACATGTTCACTGCAGGATGTTTACAAGCTTTTTACATATTCTATTTCCTCACACTTTACATGTGTGTTTACAGTACTATCTTCCTGACTTTCATTCCCAAGCCCACTTCAATGATGCCAATTTTACTTCAATGTAATTTTTCTCTCTTAAAGTGCATGTTGCTCTTCACAGGAGGAATGCTGCAAGCTTCCTTTTCCTTTTCAAAATCAAGACTTTCTGAGCAACACTATCCAAACACAAGTATTATATCTCACAAGGCGCTGTGCGTATTAAAGAGTTATCCAGGGTTTTGAAATCATATATTGTTTGCTGTTTAGTATGAGTTGTGCTTTTTGGGGCTTTTAGGCATTCACCATTTATCGTAAATAATCAGGAGTTTTTTTTAAAATTTGCAGTTATACTGTTGGGAGCCACGAAGTCCTTAAAGAGACGCATGTGGGTCTGGAGCCATAGGTTGCAGACCCCTGCCCATGTGTAACAAACCCTAGTGAGTTACATACCTATTCTATTTGATTCCTTTAAGGAACTGAATGCTGAACATCCGTATAGTTTGACCCAAAAAATAAACCTGCAACTGTTTTGGAAGTTTTTCAGAGAAATGCAATGAGTAATGAGATTTAATGTAGTCAACAGAAATAACTGCGATGAGAAGAGTTGTTGTTCTTTTGTTCTTTCTATGTAGGTAAGACAATAGCAAGAATATGATTACATTACAACTAAATGAATTAAACTAAGCTCCAAAACATGAATTAGAATGTAACTATGCCATTAGAAGCTAATTTAATTTACAAGCCATCATTATTATATAATAAAGACCAACTTCAAAATGCAAAACAATCTCTTGTGAACACTAGGGGAAAAATAATAAATCTCACGGAATAGATGAGTTTCTTTTGCATTAGTAGAGGGGAAAAAGTGCTGAATGGATGTTTCAGTACATAGTGAAAACAAGGAAGTACTGGAACAGTTGCCCAGCGGAATTTTAGCCATAAATGGGTTTATTGTTAAGGGAAGACCTTACAGAATATTGGAAGAAAATGTGTGGCATTTTTTTTTTTAGTATAAATTTATGAATCAAGAGAAACATAATGAGCCTTCAGATGTCATTGTTTCAGCATATGTTAGATGCTGCATTTAGTTTCAATGAAATGAATGACATCTACCAGGTACTCAGGTATAGTAAAAAAGAAAGTTAGTAAATGCCTATATAAAATTATACTTATTGGCCTCAATTATAATTTTTTTCTAATCATCTCACACATTCTTCACCAAAACAAAAACCTACATTGTTTTGCTGCACCCTGGTTTAATAGATTATTTTATTTTAAAATTTCCAACATTTTTAGCCTATTTTGATTGAAACCTGTGAATATTCTGCTGCTGACTACAATGGAGCACCATATTAGGCCTTTGGTTATTTGTATTGTATAATTTTACTGTTTAAGATTTTTAATCTTAACTCATTTTGGTTCTCATTGCATTTTTAGTAGGTGTCCAAATACATTACTATTTATTTTCCAATATGAATACATTTAATACTATTGCTGTAGGCAGCAAGCACTCTTGGCAATGCAAACATTAGTTCTTGTTTGGAGCAATACCAGTGATGACTACACAGATAGTCAAATCCATTAGGAACTGCAGAAAGGAAACAAGTATATTTTATTGAAGTACTGCCATTATCTGATACTGCCAGCAGATGGGAGTGCAGCACTTTGCTTCTAGACTACCAGCTGTCTAATTTTAAAATTAGGGCTACAATTTTATTCCAATTAATGAGAAGTAGTCATAGGTTCATATGTCTCAACTGTTTATCTCATCCTAACCAGGGCTGTGGAATTATATATGCCCCTCTTCTCTCTCTTCTGCTTGAAATCAATTCAGCCTGCTCCCCATCCTGACCCAATCAGGTGAAGTTGTGCGTAAGAGTACATGAAATTGCTGCATCGTGTTTTTCTTTGTGGATGCTCATAAGGTCACATATTGCGGCAATGATAGAACTATGTAATTCTAAGAACTCTGTATTTTAAGGCTCATTCAGTTTAAGGAATCCACAGTGCTCAGAGAATTGTAGGTAGGTTAAGTTGGATACTTGCTTAGCTCAGCTGCTGTGACATGTATGAAGGTGAAAACAGCTGCCACTTTCTATCCCAAATGACTGGTTAAAGTAACTTGTAATTTAGGCCCTATTCCTGCCTCTAAGCAACTCTAAAGGGCTGAGTTGTCCTCCTGAGCTCAGTGGGACCATTCAGGTACGTAGTTACTCATGGGCATAAGTGTTGATGGAGTTGTGCTCCTGGCCCCTGGCCATGGGGCTCTGCAGCCACCCTGCCTCTTCCCCTGAGTGCTTTTCTTAGTCCCTGCTTGGTCAATACCAGCCCCTCTGCAGACACCAGAGCAGAGCCCTGCAGCTGGTAACAGTGGAGGGGGCTGGCACTGACTTCTTTTTGTCTGGTAAATTCCATGGTTCAGGACCAATCAGGTCCCAAGATTGTTGAACCAGGGAGATAGTCTGTGGTAGTATTTTTTCCTCTGACTCTGTCATTTTCTGACAGCAATGTCACCTCTTTGCAGAGAAACAGTAGGTATGCCTAAGGTCTTGTAGGTCAGCTTCCCTGTGAAGAAATCAGAGGTAGGGAACCCAAATGTAGCTCAAGCCTAAATATATTATATCTTTATTTATGCACACACCCCAGGCTGGAAATGTAGTGGTCAAACATGTAGTATAATCCCTTTTTCCACAAATCCCAGCTAAACAGCAAGCCTTGTTCTAAGGGTCTCAACAATTGGTCTAATTTGGTCTCAATAACTGATTCTAAATAGAGTCCAAAGAAGAGATCAAACTCTCCCGTTGCCCAGACAGCTCCTTTCTTCTAAGCTGACATGATAGTCCTCAAATAACCCAACATTCACAACACAGAATATGTTGTCAAGAGTCCAAATTCACTCTCATTCGGAAGACTATGTGCACTAGTGTCACTGATGATGCCCAGCAAAACCGTATTACTATAAGACCACTTGGAATAGGTCAGAATGTATTAGTGTGCTGTTTCCTCATTTTTTCATTACACTGATTGCTGCTTGTAGAAGGCTACAGTCTGCTGCCTATAGTCATATTAAATAGTGTCTATGCTGCAATTAATCCCGTCAAAACCAAAGGGATCTTATATGATATGACACACTTAGAATTCTGCTGAAAAGTAGATCTTGGTACAACAAACCCATGCTGGTATGAAATTGATTTTACTTATGTGATGAATCCCATTGAAAGTCAGTGGAATTCTTGTGAATGAATGTTACTTGAAGGACTGAGTCATTAAATTACATGAGAGTATTGGGAATGGGTAGTTTAGATATAATGTATAGCTATAAAAAGTGATTTAAAGTATGTATAGGTAATCGCTCATAATGGTTACAGGCTTCTTGCCATCTTAAAAAACCCTCAATTAAAATTGTTACAAATTATTTACATATTTCCCCCTCTTAAACTGGATTTTTAAATCAAGTGGTGGTCTTGAGTCAGAATTTTATGTGGAGATCTGTAACCTTCGTGAACTGTGTATTTACTTATTAGCTGTGGGCACATTGGAGACTATACTTGAGTTCTATCCTTTAGCGGCTGTCTATTAATTAACAATGACTGCTCACTCTGAAGTCCTGCTTCTGTGTTCTTATTCTGGAATACACATTATGCAGCCTGGGCAGATGTCTCCTCCCACATGGACTCCATTCAGTGGAAATAATAGGTTGTCCACCTCATCGCTGTGAGCGTTAGGTAGGATTGGGATGGCTGTACCTTTCATTTTATTTTGATTTTCCTCTAATAAGTTTTCTGAATGGGACACATCGCCAATGCAGGACTATGACTACCCCAGAACTTTCAGAAACTGCTACCATCAACTGAGCCCTCTTCTTCTATGCACAATGCTTACCTTTACACTATACCAGTAGGCTGAATGCAAAACAAGTGTCATTATCTGAATAACACTTAGAAGGGTGTCCAAAACGTCTATTACATGTGTATATACAACCTGAAGGATGTGCCTTGAGTGTGGCTTCTGGCTTTTCTAATTGTAGGTACGTATGACATAGCACTATTTGAGAGTGTCACTGTGAATTAGATAAGATGACTTGTATATTCTTTGTACTTTATGAACACATTTAAGACCAGAGTTAGATGAGCACACAGTGAGGGTGTGCATATTGAAACCGTAATCCATAGAAGGAATTGGATCTCAATAGGTCTGCTGGTATACTTCTATTGTGAATTGTTGTCTATGGTAGCTTTGAAAACTTTCCCTTTATAAAACAACTGACAGCTGCAATTTAGAGGCTTAACTGCGTTTTGCTAAATCACAGATTACTATTATGGAACTAAGGCTATGGCAAATGCAACACCATCAGATCTTAGTGCACTTCCTGCCTGAAAAGTGGCTCTGTGAAAATGCATCCTCCTTTTTCATTTGGTCTGGTCCCTATATGAAGTAAGATCTGCTGATTTTTAGTGTCCAAAATAAATTTGCTATTTGCCAGTGATCTGGACTTCATTCCTTTTAATAAATTGACAGAACTATTGTCTAAATTCCAATTACCAGGCCAATCAGTTGCACTTGTTGCCCTATATTACAGGAAAGTGTGTCACACTGATGTTATTGAAGGTCTAATCTTGAAGATATTGGGTTTGCATAGATACCAATGGAGGCCTATAATTGGTGGTAATTATGTTTAAGGAGGAAATCACTCAGACTGATTCTTGGGTCCCAGAGGCAGTTATGAGGATCTGCAGTTAGAAAGGTCCCCCCCTTTTTTTTTTTTTGCTTGCATGTTTGGCCTAGTAGTGATTGTGAAACAAACATGAAATCTCGTGATACTATAGTTTTCTCCAAAGTAACTCTGTAGAGCAGAATTGCACATTCATT
This sequence comes from Carettochelys insculpta, assembly GCF_033958435.1. NCBI lineage: Eukaryota > Metazoa > Chordata > Testudines > Carettochelyidae > Carettochelys > Carettochelys insculpta. The sequence continues at coordinate 96,760,675 of NC_134140.1, read as the reverse complement.
ATTTTTTTTCTGTACTATATCCCAAATGGTCTGATTCAGTCTTGGTTTACAGGGAATTTTTACTGCTCATGCGTTGGAATGCTTGCTCTCGAGGATGGAGAGGTGAGGTGGGAAGGTAAATCTAAACAACCATTTACATGTCCTTGATTTTTTTTTCTGTTCTAGTCCCTGGCACAAGTTAGAGGAATCTGGAACTTAAGGAAGCCCCTCCACAGCTGACTTTGAGTCACTCTGTAGCTCAGAATATATATAGCACTAAGGGTATGTTTATACTTTGCCCTGAAGGCATAAATTCCAACTTAAAGAAACGTGTGTGCCAGCTTTAACTGATTTAGTACAAGTGTGGTTGTGGCAGTGTGATGGTCCAGAAAGTATAGTGGCCTCAAATGTCCAATGCCTCTTTTGTATATCTTGTGTAATATTGCTGGCTTTCTGCCACATTGGAGTTGGGGAATTCCGACTGAGGCTGTTGGGACTTTTTTTTTTTTTTGGGGCGGGTGGGGCTCCTCTTTGTGTTAGATATAGTGGGCTGAAGTAGTAGCTAGAATCTAAATATCCTTCTAGCAAATATTGTGTTCATACATCATGTGCAGGCTCATTTATCTTCTATAGCCCAGCCAGTAGAGGGGATGTACTTGTTCTCTAGAAACAATCCACTAGAGGTAGGTATAAAACATTAACTAAATGAATGACATGCAGATGGAAAAAAAATTAGTGTTAGAGGCTATTTTAAACATTTGATATACTGTTCAGAACTCAAAGATTGTCCTGTCTACTCAATATTTCTGTTTTCTGGACTGTCTAGGAATCTGAAGATTGTCTAGAAAAAACTTGAGTATTCTATATATGTTAGATACTTTGCAGAATTTGAGGTTTATACCAACATTCATTTTTAAGCATTTTAAAAGATTATCAATTTTAAATTTTCAGAATAGTAGGAAATTATAGGTGTCAAGTACTTTTTTCAAATTTTTGATAGATTTAAATATTCACTGTTGTGAGAAATTACAGGGCCATGTCAGGGAATTATTTAATGACTGTGAACAAACAGTCAACATCATATGTCAACTATGCAAACTAAATATCCTTAAAACAAACTGTAGTTCTCAAACTGCTTTTTTTCTAATTCTGTCCTAGGTGTACACTTGAATCATTGAAAGTATGTTTGTGGGTTTGAGTGTGTGGTGAAACTGATATTTACCAATAAAAATCAAATCTTTCCAATCTTAATAGTAACACCTTTATATAATTTCTCATTTGCTTCTTTTAATTTTCGCATTGACATTGTAGTTCAGCTAATTCAAACATCTCTCATTTATGTACAGCTCAAAATATTCTTCCTTTAAAAAAAGTCTTATTTATCTTCCTGTCATCTTCAGTAATATATGCAACCATAATGCCTTGTGCTGCAGTCCCGACATTTCACAAGCTAATCAGTGTTAAGAACCTCCTAAAGAACAGCTGGTGTCTAATTCTTGTTTCAGTAACATCCGTGGTATTCTGGAATAAGTTCAGCTTAATATTTTGCTAGTGACTCAGAAAATGGTCTCTCATGCTTTTTAAGGCCATACTGAATAAATTTCTGTGATTTTAAAAGGCAATGATAGCCACGTACATTTGTCTGTTTACACATAATATTAAACCAAGGTTGTAGACAATTTTGGTTGTTACAGATCCCATGGCATGGTGTCCAAGCCCAATTCCAGTTTGTTACTGTATTGTACCTACTTAAACTCCCACTCCACTCACAGTTGGACACACTATTCTCTTGTCTGGCTTAATTCCTAAACTGTTGTACAACATTTCTATGTACTGTTAAAGTTTCCATAGTTCATCTCATGCACAGCTGCTCTTCAGAAGTGCATGAAATAATCATCCCAAAAGCCCCAATACCACAAGTTTATGCACTTCTGTATGGACCCCAAAGCCTTCACAGATCCCCAGAAGAGCAGATAGAATTCTGTGCCATGCAGAGGTATCTACCTAGAATAGCTGCTTGCAGGCTTGGGAAATTACTTCACAAATTGTTTTGGGATCCTTTTGAGTGAAAGACAATCTACAGAAACAACAAAGGCTATGTCTACATTACAGCATAAATGTGACTTTAAGGCACTTAGCTCCATTTTAAATTGTGACTGTTCATGTATCAAATACCATTATTTCAAATTTAGGGAGCTCGATGGCTGATATTCTTATGCCAACAACCTGAGTGGGATTATCAGGAAGGTCGAATGTAAGCCTTCGAATTAATGGTAGTGTGGAAACAGCTTCCATTTAAACTAGTTTTATTGGCTTCCAGAGGAGTCCCACATATGTCCCACAATGCCTCACATCTGTCCATTCTGGCTGGTTGCAACTCCAATGCTCTTCAGGTGCACAGGAAGTAAGGTAATAAGAAGCCCACAAATCTGAGTTCAGGAACTGGCTGTCACCAGGGGAGACGTCTCCTCCCGCCACAGCAAATATTTTTGCGGGAATTGGGAATATGGGAATTTTGAAGTGCAGGGTTTATTTCGAAGCACCCATGTCTATACAGCCAGTCTACATTTCAAAAGCAGCACTTTTGAAGTGTGACTGGCCACCATTATGCTAATTGGGCACTGAATATGCCTGTTAGCACCTCACTGACCTGTTCTGAAGTGCCTCAATATGTCCCTTCCAAAAGGGAGGGGCGTGTTTAGACACAGCCATAGTGTAGGCGTAAGCGAAGAGTCCTGTGGTGCCTTAAAGACTAACACATTTTTTTGGGCACGCGATCTCATGGGCTGGAATCCATTTTGTCAGATGCATCAGATGAAGTGGGCTCCAGTCCATTAAAGCTTATACTCCAACAAATGTGTTAGTGATCAAGATGTCTCAGGACTCCTTGTTTGTCTTGCTGAAACAGACAAGCATGATTACCCCTCTGAAACTAATCTAAAAAGGAATATATTGTTTGTTTCACAGAATGAAATAGTTCCTTTACAAAAATAGGACTTAAATTATTTCACTACCTAGTTCTGTTTCAGTTCCTTAGTTCTTCACTCATGGTTCTAGCGTTTCACTCTAGATCTAATAGACATTAGATACATGCTCTATATTGTGTACTCAAGAATGTTTTAGAAATGTCATGGGGAGGGAACAGATGGATGTCCCTGTACTCTTCTTCCTCAATGGTCTCTTTCCTGAAACACACCCAAGATCTGAACTGGTCCTTTTTCTTTTTCTCTTCAGATTAAGGTTCCTCCCCTTCTCTTAAATGGCAATTTGAAAAATAACTTGCAGATGCTTCATTATGCTATGAATACTAGGACCATTCTGCCATTGAGCTACATGGATGGCACAATGTAGGCTGAATCTTCCTGGTCTGTCACTCCCTGATCTGCCAACATCCATAATCCAGCATGATTTTAGTTAGCCAAATGACCACTTATTATGGGTATGGCCAAGTTTCCAAAGGTCCCATAAAGTTTGTTAGTAGCCACCATTCCTGTCTCTGTGTTCTGTGATGTTATTTAGCTGCAATGTACCCCTAAACATCTTTTAAGAGCCTGGTAAACAGCGGAAGTGTTGGTAATGCTTCTAGACAATATTTACCTCCCATGGTCCAACAAATTCTCAGGTTTGGCACTGGTCAGGTCCAGAAGGTGCTGGACTAGAGAGGATCAACTTGTAGAATCTGAGTTTTGTGGGCCAAAATGCATCAATGAACTGAGAGATTGATGTCAATCTTGGAATTTTGTACTGCTCAGTGAGTTCAAACTTGTGTCTATTTTTCCAAATGGGTGTAAAATAGATTTAGAGAAGTATTTTCAAAACATCCTTCTAGGTTTTAGTTTCATGGCTCTGAAAAAGCCAATAGTAGTTGCATGGTTAAACCCTCCACTTTTCTTATAAATATGCCTCTAGTTGCTCATAACTTTCTACACAACTAAATTCTCCTGATCCCATCTATCTTCCTTCTTGCCTTCTGCTTTTTTCACTTCCTTCTACCCACAACGTATTCAGTTTGCAGTCAGAACACGTATATCACACGTACACCACAGGTCACATTTTAGTGGTCTCCAACACTGTTTAGATCTTCTTGGTTTTCATTTGAAGCCTCTGTTTGAATATCCTAGGTTCATGGCTTTCTTAGTTTTTATCATTTCAAGTATTATGCCAAAAATTCTAGTGTTTCACCAACTGCTCAGTCTAGATCTCTTTTAGCCATAGGAGCCACCACTGAAAATATCTGTTCTGCACTGGGAATTTTTAATCAATCAGAATTTATGGTGCACAATTTCTTGCAACAGAATGCTGCAATGCAAACCTTTTAAGCTGTTGCCTCTATCCATTGAAGACATAGCTCTTTCTTGTTACTTTGTCTTTTGATAACGTTCATGATCTTACATTTCTGTAAATTGAATTGCATAAGCCACACATCTGCCCATACTTCTAGTCTACCTAAGTCATTTTGAATTTTACTGCTTTCCTACTTTCTATTTGCTGGGTCCTCCCATTTTTTTTATTGTTAGAACATTTTATTGCCTCTCTGAATTTTTCCTTCTGTCTGGTCTGTGAAGAAAATAAAATCAATACTAATGCTGCAGGACTCCACAAGTCAACTCTTACCAACTGGAACTGTTTTCACTCACAAGCACTTTGTGTCTTCAATATCCAAGCTAGGTTTGTATCCATTAAAGTAACTCACTGCCTACAACACATATAGGAAACAAATGTAGTGCATTTTGCCCTGTGCCTTACAGGATACGTGTCTAAAAGTGAGACAACACCATTTCCAACCAGGCCTGAAGCAAGTTAAGCTATTTAAGCTCTTAAGGAAGATGGACAAGGACAAAATTCTATCTACAGGGCACTTTCAGAGTGTTTCTTGCTCTTTAAAACAGCGATATATCTATGACTTCTCAGTTCACTGTCTCCTACATACTATGGGAATCTGTTGTGTGTTGGAATGTGAGGGGCCAGATTTTTAGCTGATAAAATATTGAGGGTGCTCCATTGATCTCCATGGAGATAGGATGACTTATATCAGCTGATGATTTGTTCTAGGATGTTTAAGTGATTAATGAAATGGATAACATGCTGCGATGAAGTTTTGTCATCCTGGAAAATTATTTTGGGACCATTTGAAGTCGTGGTTGCGTACACATATTAGAGTCATCAACTGTAACAAAAGCCAGGTTATACCATGCCAAGAGCACAAGGCTCTGACCATTTGAGTAAAGGGGCAACTATAACAGTTATAAGTAATACACTGCTATAGTCTCTGGGATCAATAACTAGAGAGTCATTATCTCCACGTGGTAAGATTGTATTACACAAAAACCTTTTGATTGTGGGTGTGTCTAAAATTTGGGGTGAATTCTGCTTGTCTTGCACTCACATTAGCAGGCCTGGAAAAGAGGGATGAAGCCAACAGGATTTCACTTGAAATGAAGAAAATTCAGGAGAGGAGAGGATGGGTGGCAATCTTGCCTTTTTCAAACAATACTCTTAACAGCAGATTCAACACAAAGTAGACCAGAGAGGGGGACAGAGAATCCCCCCTGCCCCACCCCAAGAAAGTAAAAGATTTTGTACTTTCCAGACTAAGTGTGTGTGTTTTGATACACTAATTTCTCCAACATGCTTACTATTTTTTATCCCTCCACTATAATTCTTTATTCAGGAATGAAGCTGTAAAACAATGGTCAGATACTACACTTCATAATCCAATACTATGTAACATGTTGTATGTATCCTCACTTGTTATATACTTCTTTCTCACTTGCTGTGCAGTACTGGTGCCTTACTCAAGTCTCACTGGGTCAAATATCATCATGAACTTGCTTTCTTCTCTGCCTTTTATAGATCATCTTGATGAGTAGCTAACTAGCTATGAACTTATTCATTGCCATTGTGGATTGTATCTGAGCTGATGAAACTTGAGGGGGGGGGGAACCCCACCACACCGAATATAGATTTCACGATAACAGGTACAAGACCAAAGTGGGATTTAAAAAGTCCATGCTGGATTCATGTTGGCTGTCTCCAAACTTCAAGAGTGTGTGTGTGCGTGTGCGTGTGTGTTCATGTCTATTTATGCTTTATAGATTTTCAGGGTTGCACTGCGAGAGTATGTGGAGGTGGGGTCTGACTCTACTTTGAATCACAAATTATGATTTGGTAGTCGTTAATTTAAAAAGCTACAGAACTGCTACAATTCATACCAAATGCTCTTGTAAGACTGCTCAGTGCACCAGTAACAAGCTCTTTTCAGAGGCGCATTAGAAATACTGTTCAGCTACATTGTAAAATAAGCTATTGTGCTGTAAGTGCAATTAGTTGTGCACCAGTATGACTGCAGCCTCTATGCTGTCTTGGCTCTGGGTATCGTGATGTACAGCATCTTCTGAGTTTTATAGCGTATCTCACCTGACATAATCTTCATTGAGTTCAATAGTGATAGAGCCAGGTAAGTCTGTATTCTATCAAAACAAAAATGCAGTTGTGCAGCACTTTAAAGACTAACAAAATAATTTATTAGGTGATGAGCTTTCGAGCGGCAGACCCACTACAGATTATAGCCATCATAGCTGTAAGGCTATGATCTGAAGAAGTGGGTCTGTCCCTTGAAAGCTCTTCACATAATAAATTATTTTGTTAGTCTTTAAAGAGCTAATGACTGCTTTTTTGTTTTCATTGAGTTCAGTCACAGTATGGATAGAAGCTGAGCAAATGAATGCAGTGAGACTGAGTAGGCTACTGCTGGCATTCCAATAGGAACCTCTGGTTTGCTGGATGTCTTGGTCCCTGGGAGTCTGCTGCATATCAAACACTCCTCTTCCACAGGACAGTTTTTATGTGTTTGAAAGGGAATTTGTACCCCAAATAGCACATTCTGCTTTTCTAACTGACAAGTAACATCACAAAGGCAGCTGCTAGGAGCACAGCAGAGCATAGCTGTCAGGATCTAAAATATCTGTGACTGACTCAGAGGAAGAAGAGAAGAAAAATCTACTTTGTGAGAGAAGCTACCTAAAACTGTAGGTAACTTAAACTGTACAAGTGTCATGTCCCATTGTGCAACAGCTTAAACTTGACATTTAGTGCAAAGATGCAAAGGTCTTGCCTGATTTCCCCCAGGACTTGTAGTAGATTATATTTCAGCATTGTTATTTTAGTGCAAATTGCAGCAAAGCTGGCTTTGGAAGGATTCAGATTCAGTAAACCAGAATGCAAAATTCTCCCCAAAATACATTAAACATTGAAATATAGCGTAACTTCCTGGTTCTCCCATCAGAAAACTGGACAGTGCAGAGTCTCTCTAGGTGGCGCTGGAGCTCTTTCATTTTGTGCCTGGTTTCTTTCCCTACCCCCGCCTCTCCTTTTTTCTGCAGCTCGTTTCCATCTCTACGGCACTATGATTTAACAGAGCTTTGATGCGGTAGGACGTTGGCATACACAAATCAGATTTTTTTCGAAAAGGATAATATACTGCTTTTTCAAAGTCAATTAACACTTAGGGCAAATGAAATGGGGAGAGTGAAAGGTCAATTACTAAAGGGTGGCCGCAAAAATCTTTCTGGTTTACACAGCATTCAACCAGGGATTGCAGATCATTAGGAAAAGAGAGGATGTAATAATTAGCTCATTTCGCTTCTTGATGACTACCAATAGGATGGTTCACTATAGTTTATCAGTTTTATTTTCACCAAACATGATAGGTGCTAATAACTGTTTCAATTAGCCCATGCCTATGTAATTTCAAGGTGTCAGGCAATCACAAAAGCAGCTGGGAATTGGTTGGGACAATTTATGCATCAGGCAAAAGTTGGCAGAGAGAATCTTGTAAAAATGTCAGGGTTGGAATGTTAATGTTTTATGTAAGAAAAATAACCTGGGTCATTTTAGTTATAAAATAAGTAATGGAATGAGCGCGAGACTGGTCCAGTAACATTTTCCTAAAGACTACCAGCCAGTTTCAAACAAATTCATAGCTAATAAGCTAAAACATGCCAATTGCAACGAATCATGAGCAAAAACTCTTACCTCAGGTCAGCAGCCCCTGACATGGGAGCCAAGAGTGGCATGCGAGATGGGAGCTCAGCCCTGCCCTCCTCCCCAAGTAGCTGGGAGCTTGCTCAAAGCCATGCCATCTGTGGAGTAACAAGACCAGCTAATGCTACCAATGACCACCTAAATGGTAAAGCTCCTCATTTTTATTTATTGATGAAGCTGTTGTGAGTGGGATAATTGGTGACATTTCAAAAGTATCTCTGGCACTTGGACTGTAAATAGATGTCAAAAGGTCAGATTTCAACACTCTGCCTCGGAATGGTTGCTGACCTCATCTTACCTCAGGTCTGTGATGTATTTCTAATTCGTTATTGTTTTAGTAAACTGAACCTCAATCCTGCTAAGACTCATGGCCTTTATATTGCCCATGAGAATAACCTCTTTTGAAGTCAAGGGGGATACTGTCATATGTAAAGCTAAATTTGTGTATGTGTTTGTGGGATTGGGGCCTTAATTGGAAATGCCACGTTTGAGATTTCTGTCATGGGAAAATCCATTTGTGGATTCCCTTCTTAATCTGAGATTAAAAACCCACTTAATACAAACTGAATTAGTGACTCATTGAGGTCTCAGTTTAATGCTGACTGTGCATTAGACTGGACAGGCTTGGGTTGAATTTGTGCTTTCCATACACCAATCGTATCTTAAATAGCTTTCCAGTCATGCCTCCAGTTAAGATTGCAGGAACAGTTCATTTTTTCGCTTAAAAATACTTTACTGACTTTAATAACCTTTTCCTTTTTGAATAAGGAGTTTCTGTTTGCAGTTACTTGAAAGAAAAAAGGCCAGTGCTACAGGCAGCAGGAGATTATTTCATGCCTACCTACTAAAAAAGGGTTTCAAAATAGCACAGGGTAAAGAGTGCATAATGAGCAAGCTCTTGTGAGGTAAATTATTATTTGGGCTTTTGAATTGATCCTTTATATCTGAGGGGAAAAATTTGCAAAATTTTGTAAAACAAAGCGAGCAGTTTGTAACACCTTAAAACTTGCAGTATTTATCAGGTAATAAGCTTTAGGTATCTGAAGAAGTGGGTTTTACCAAGGAAAGCTTATTAATTAATCAATAATAATGTTAGTCTTTAAGGTGCTACAGAACTACTTGCTTAGTTTTGCAAAGATACAGACTAACATGGCTATCCCTCTAAGACTATACAAAATTTTTGTATTCAGCATTTGACTTTTCTGGTTGCGGTGACTTTTCTGTAAGGCTTTTTTTTTTCTGCCCTTCCTCTAACCTGTGACAGTGCCAGAGACTGGTCCAAAGCTGCCGCCTTCATTTATTAGATATGCTACCTCACTTGCCTCTGTGTCATAAAATAAAATCTCTGACCACACAAATATGCATGTACTGCGTTATCAGCTAAGGCACACACACACACAGAAGTATGAACTGTGATCTTTTTGGTTTGAGAAGCACAGCAATATAGCTTTTGAGCTAAAGAGATTATGGTAATGATACTTAATGTTTTCAAAGCTCTAATATTAGCTCACACAATGCTTCTTTACCCCATTTTATAGATAAAGTGACTGAGGCACAGCAGTTCAGTGATTTTACCAAGGCCACAGAGGGCATAAGGCATAAAGATAGAATTAGAACTCAGGAATTCCTAGTGCTCGAACTTATATTCAAAGCAATAGGCTACAGCTCTCTTAAAGGAACGCTTTGATAATGCCCAGTAGACTATCTGACATTGTTATAATATCCTGTCTGGTAGGTCACACAGGATAGAGTAAGAAGAACTTAAACACTGGACAGCAGGATATGTCACTATGTGCATACATCTGGTACCATCATCTAATTTCTCTGGCTTAAAATGAGATACTGATTCATTTTTATGAGCTTGATTCATGTTATTCATCTTGGTACTTTTCTGGCTTTTGTTTAATAGTCTACTAGTCAGCTTCAGTTTTGCCATGACTTGTGCAATGCATATAATTAACTTTATGAATGTAGTATAATCTAAAGCACGTGTACAAAACAAAAAAACAGTCCTGTAGCACTTGATAGACTAACAAAATAATTTGTATTTTATTTAATTTTATTCTTTCAAATGCTACAGGATTGCTTTTCTGTTTCGTGAAGATACAGACTAGCCTGGCTACTTCTCTGTGAAGCACGTGTGTAAGTCTTTGCAGGATTGGAGCCTTGATTAGCAAATTTCATTGTGTGGTGAATATAAATGGAGGCGTTTTGGCTTTGACTTTTTTTGGTGTAAAAATAAAATATAAGTAGACAACTGTTCTTTGTATGGCATTTTAGTACAACCAGAAACTGCAGATGTGAGTGAAATTTTGAAGTAGGAGAAGAGTCAGGTGGCTTAAACCATTTCCAAAGGGTGTTCTTTTGAGCCTCATATCTGATCCAGCATCCAATGGAATCCATGGGCACTTTTCCATTGACTTTAATGGAAACAGCTACAGGCAAATTGGAATGAAAAGTTAACTACAACCTCAGAGCATCAACCTGTGTGTATGGTATCTTTCAGGAAACCTAGGCTTTTATTGGTGCACATGCTATGAACTCAGAAATTTTACCTAGAATAAGCAAGTGAGAAATGGTTTGGGAAAATTTTGTGTGGGCAGTTTCAAATCAATTACAAATTGCAAGCTCTTCAACTATTTTAATTGGATAGATTTAGTAGGTGTTATCTAAATTTCTTTACTTCCTTTAAACCCTACAGATGAAAAAATGATTAGCTAAAGGAGAATGCACAAGCTTTATGCCCTGCAGGGTAAGAATTAAAACACAAAACAACAGAAAAGCCTTCCTCCGTGACTGGTGACATGGTTCATTTTGAATAGCTTGAGGATGGACACATACAAAACAGAGCTGTATAAATGCTGTCATTTAAGCCTGCTCTTAGTTCTAAAAGTGAGCATCTAAGACAGGTTAGGAAGTTACATCAAACATTGTTTTGAAACAATGTTTGAAGTTGGAGTGAATTAAATAGAGAGGATTTAAGAGCTGAACATTCTTTGCCCAGCTACTGCCAAAGGGATAGACATGAGTCTGATAGCTGAAGGGTATAAGTACTATGGTGGGAGAGGAATGATTAGTTTTTTTTATTGTGAGGATATTTAACTTGCAGGGAAGGCCCTGATCTTGTGAACTGTTCCACTGGCCCAGTCCAATTCCCACTGAAGCCAATAGGAATAGTTTCTTTAACTGAGTGTAGTAGGTTTTGAATAAGGCCGTATGTGGGCAAAACCCACTGATCTCAACTGACATAAATTTGTGCTATGTGCACCCATTCTGCATGCTGGACCAGAGCCTCAGGGATGAAGATGAAATGGAGAAATTTTAAATTTAATATCAAGTAAGATATTTATCAGGTAAAATGAGTTCAACTCTGAAATAACCTTTCAAGGGAGATGTGGTAAAAGATCCATTTCCTGGTAAGTTTAAAATCAGACTGCATAAAATACTAGGAAAAGCACTGTAAAATACTAACCCTGCATTTTCAAGGTCCTGAAGTATTACATTGTTGGTAGTATATTCTTCTTCCATACCATGCTGTGAAGGGGAACATATGAATCGCAGCAAGCAGAAGCAAATATCAAACACAATCAAGGAACTCTAAATCTTTCATAGGGATTCATGCTTCTCTGATCTCCCCTAGGATGTCATTTGATGTAATATTAAAAAGGCATCACTGTATTTAAATGACTAATGCAATGCAAAATGATCTCTGAATACTCCAACCAGTGGATGAATAGACTACACTCAGCATGCTCTGCAAGCAATAATTTGTGCTGTCAGTACAATCAGACCTCTTCTCACTCAGATGCAAGGACTGTCCTTGGATCACTGTCGTTAAGAGGAAGATCCCAATAAGAAAACAAATAGTTTTGAACTATGCTCCCCTGGTCTTATTAGATCATCATTGGTATCTCTAACTGTGGCTTAGTACAGGTTCAGTTTCTAGTCTGGCACCCTGAGGACCTGCCCAGTGCCGAATGAGAACTTGCTGGACCACATGAGATCGATATTTTCGAGCACATTACCAACACTTCCATCGCTTACTGGGCTCTGAGAGTCATAGAACAATAGAGCTGGAAGAAACCTAAAGAAGCCATTGAGTCCAGCCCCCAGCTCTAGGCAGGATCAAACCCATCAGCTCAGCCCAGCCAGGGCTTTGTTGAGGCAAGACTTAAACACCTCCAGAGGTGGAGACTCCACTACTTCCCTGGTAGACCATTCCAATGCTTCACCACCCTCCTAGTGAAGGTTTTTTCCTAATGTTCAACCTGGACCTTCCCAACCACAACTTGAGACCATTGGTCCGTGTTCTGTCATCCATGACCACTTTGAACAGCCTCTTTGCAACCTGTCTTCAGTAAGTTGAAGGCTGTTATCAAGTCCCCCCTCAGTCTTCTCTTCTGCAGACTAAACAGTCCCAGTTCCCTCAACCTTTCTTCATAGGTCATATGCTCCAGCCCCCTAATTATTTTGGTCATCCTCTGCTGGACCCTCTCCAGTGTATCCATATTCCTCCTATAAATGGGGGCCCAGAACTGGACACAGTACTCCAGATGCGGCCTCACCAAAGCCGAATAAAGATGAGTAATCACTTCTCTGGATCTACTGGCAATGCTCCTCTTGATGCAACCTAATATGCCATTAGCCTTCTTGGTACACTGTTGACTCATATCCAGCTTCTCATCCTCTACAACTCCCAGGTCCTTTTCTGCAGACTTACTACTGAGCCAGTCAGACCCCAGCCTGTAACAATGCTTGGGATTCTTCCAGCCCAAGTGCAGGACTCTGCACTTGTCCTTACATAACCTCATCAGATTTTCTGCAGCCCAGTCTTCCAATTTGTCTGTCACTCTGGACCCGATCCCTACCTTCCAGCGTATCTACCTCTCCCCCAGCTTAGTGTCATCCGCAAACTTGCTGTGGGTGCAATCCAACCCCTCTTCCAGGTCATTGACAAATATGTTGAACAGAACGGGACCCAGAACCGAAGCTTGGGGCATTCCACTACAAACTGACCTACATCGTGCTGTTGATCACTTTTGGGGTAAATTACAACTAAATGGCACAGAACACTATGGCTGTGTCTACCCTTGCATTCCTCTTTCGAAAGAGGTATACAAATGAGGTGCAGATTTGCATATCTTGCACATTTGCATATTGCAAAAGTTTGAGAGAAGCTCTTGCGTCATCTACATATTTGAAGAGCTTTTTTATGGGAAGAAGGATGTTTTTGAAGATGGGGTTTACTTTTGAAAAAGCAGTGTCTACTCTGGTTTTCTTTTGAAAGAAGCTCTTTCAAAATAAGAATATGGAAATGAGGTGCCAGATATGCAAATCTGCACCTCATTTGCATTTTTTTGATTTCCCTTATTTGCCTACCTCTTTTGAAAGAGGAATGCAAGTGTACCTCCATGGATTTGGACCTTTTTCCATATCCTGATTCAGACTCTCTGTATTTCATCCTTTTTGGGATGAGCCCTTGTAAACTTGGGGTCAAAAATAAGAGTACACTGTCATTTCTGAACGCTTTCTGTCTCATGTTCAGAACTGATTTTCCTTCCGTCAGGAATCTCCATGCATCCTGGTCCCTGACTAACTGATAATATTGCCTATATTCAGGTTACTTTAAGTGAAAAAACATATTAGTTTGGGCAAAATCTCTTCATCGTAAAATAAAAAGCAAGTGTAATCATCAGTGCCCTCTTGATCTTTTCAAGCACACCTTAATATTTGGTATTTGAAGCTCACTCTACTGGCCAGTCTAAACCAGCTTGCGATGGAACTCATTTTATCTTCTGGATGTATTTTCTATTGCTGGCCTGCTAGCCACAGCCATTAATCTAATATCACTCCACTAGTCCTTTGAATTTTTTTTGTAATAATATTAAATCCATTTGCAGAGATGCAGGTTAGCTACTAGGCAATCTACATTACTGAACTGCTTGAATAATATGAGTCAAATAATTCATATATTTAGCAATATTAAATATTTGCCTTCTTAAATTCTGCATATTTAAAGAGTTTAGAGAATATTTGAATAAACACCCATTTTGTGATCATTTATGAAAAAAGGCATATTTTTCAAAATTTCCCATTTTGCTTTATGATATAATGGCATCAACCTCAGAAGTGCAAAACATATCTGCAGAAACTGGATAAAAGTTATTAGAGAAGTAGCCATGTTAGTCTGTAGCTTCAAGAGCAGCAAGAAATCTTGAGACACCTTATAGACTAACAGGTATTTTGGAGCATAAGCTTTCGTGGGCAAAAACCCGCTTCATCAGATGCATGAGTGGGAGGGGGGTTCCAGAGGGGTCTTTAAAGAGTGGGGTCCCAGTAAAAGGGAGGGCCAGTGCTGACAAGGTCTATTCAGCAAGGTGGAAATGGCCCATTATCACTAGTATGTATCAAAAGAGTTAAAGACAAGTCAGATCAGACAGGGGGATATGAGACATTGTCAGAGTCTAATGGGGAGATATTAACACCCAGAGTAGAGAAGCTGTTTTTGTAAATTGCAAGCCACTCCCAGTCTCTGTTTAATCCCTGGTTAATGGAGTCAAATTTGCAAATAAATTGCAGCTCAGAGATTTTTCATTTGATTGATGTATGTAACACAATTATATTCAGAAGTACATAGTTTGGCTAAAGTCCTGGGGAGACTCACGTGCATGCTTAAGTTTATGCACTGTGACTATTCCTGTTGAAGGCAATTAATAAGGATCAGGGCCATAGTTAATAAAATTGACAAGGACATTATTTTAAAAAATTACTTTTTAAATCCAACAGTATCTCTTTTAATGTCTTCTGTTTTCAGGACATGGGTAGTCAAATTATGTATGCCCCAGGTTTTCTAATGAGGAGAATTCAAATTGCATATTCAAATATGTAATTTGTAAGGTGTACAACTCAGACAAATTTGTGCTAATAAATATAAATGACCTCTGGAGGCTTGTTGGTTTCATTTATGCTTTTTATTTTGTTTTGTTATATTTTATTTTATTAACTGAGAGAGTTTCAATGTGCTGCTTTGCTATCCCTTCTACTCTGAAGGATGGCTGGGCCATATTTAGAGGTTAAGTCTGCTACAACTTTGGCTAAGGCTTATGCTTTTAGGACAAGAGGCCCAAGGTTTGACTTTTCACCATCAATGACCCATCCATAGGTGTAGCTACACAGGCACAGCTAATATGATCAGTAACTGCAATTTTCACTGCTACAGCCACTGTTCATATTAGGGGACATATTTATAAACAGTGGGTATGCCAGTCTACAGGGATTAGTATTTCTAAAGTTTTAAAATTTCTGAAGTTTCTAAAGTTAGATAAATGGGGGAATAGAATAATTTATTATAAAAAAAGCAGAATTAATGTTTCTGTAGTTCCTTTGTGGTGGTGACCATAAGATGCACTAAGCCATCAGTTCTGTTTGCTCTGAGCACAAGACTTTTCCTTTTATTCAGGCACCGATGGAGACTGTCGTCATTTCTTTAATAGAGTTTGAATTGCTTTCAATAGCTCAGTTTATGTGGGATCTGTCTTTTTGCCACCTACTGATTCAAAAAGAATTTGGTGTATTTAAATGATTTTCTAGTGCTTTTGAATGACATTGGATTAACAAGTAAAGTTCCACATAGCGCACACAGCAAAAATGGAAGTTTCCTCACATTGTTCTGCTGGTCTGAGGGGTAATCATGTTAGTCTGTAGCTTCACAAAAAGCAAGCCATTCCGTAGCACCTTAAATGCCCACAAAAGCTCATTACCTAATAAATAAATTTGTCAGTAAGACCCACTTCAGATGAAGAGGGGTTATGATCAGACGAAGAAGCAGGGCTTACCCCTAAAAGCTCATTACCTGGTAAACTTGTTGGTCTTTAAAGTGCTACAGGACTGCTTGTTTTTTGTTTTGTCAGTGTAACTCATCCTTCATCTATGTAAGAAAGTAATTCAGGGCAAGCTGTACCTCTTGGCTGCAAAGGGGGTCTTCCACCCATGGATCATAACCCTGCTGTGTGGAAGAGAGGCCATCAACCTTTATGTATCTTTATCTTCTTGAAGCCTGAAAGCTTGGGATCCATACAGGAAATAGATGGGTGACGGGCTTGTCAGCTGAAGTTGGCAGTGGGAAGACAAAGGAAAAATCCAGGCTTTATTTCTTTGTTGATTTTCTTAGTATAGTATGAGCCCTTCAAAGGAGTCCCTGGAAAAGCTGTGTCCAGAGCGGTATGTGACAGTGCAGTTCTAAAAGAACAGTTGGGAAGGTACTTGGGATCCAGAAGTAGGATTTAGAGACCATACCTGTGGCTCATTCCATAACAGAGTGGAAGGAGAAGGAACAGGAACTCCACCCTGATAGAACAGTGTGTGTGGGGGGGGAGGGGGAACTGTACAAAGGAATGTTCATGGGATTTCCTTTTCCCTTGAGCACACCTACAAGGCTGCATCTACACTAGTAAGTTCTTTTGGAAAAAAAAATCATGCTGTTTCTGAAAGAAACCATGGAGCGTCCACACACAAAATGTGCTCTTTCAATCTGAAATTGAAAGAATACAGCACTTTTTCCGGTGGTCCTCTTCTTTTCCCAGATGAGGAAGAGTGCCTTTTTCTGAAAGTCTTTCCTAACAAAAGTTTTTGTGCAGATGCTCCACAGGCCTTTCTTTTGAAAGAGCAGTCCTCAAGGCGCTGGAGTTTTCAATCTCTGGCTTGTTCTTTCGAAAGCGTGGGGGCTGTGTGAATGCTCTCTATCGAAAGAGTGGATCAATTTTTTTATCTGCTTTTTTGTGTGTGGATGTGCTCTTTTGAAAGGAGCTTTTTTGGAAGAGATCTTCCAGAAGAACTTCCTTTGAAAGATCACTGTTGTGTATATGTAGCCTCACAGAGGGAGGCTGAGGTCTGAGATGTCCAGTTCCATTCCATATTTGGCATCTTCATTGAGGCTGCCAACAAATATACTCAAGTTCAGTGCAGAGTTTTTTTGGTGTGGGCTTCGGCCCTTTGGGAACTGAACAGATAGAGGATAAATTTAATTGACTGGCCACTAGGTAATCATCAATAGTAGTGTGACTTGCACTTAATTTAAAGGGCAGTAAAGGCTGAGAAGCTTCTATTCCATTTACCAAGCCCATAAAACAGTAGTTTAAACGATTATATATTGCAGTAAGTACAGGCCCAGTATGAGGCCTTAGGCCTGAACCAAAGTAATGGTCAAGACTTTGTTAAAAGAAAGCAAAGTGCAGCTGTGAGCTAAAGGAATGCATTGCTCACAGAAGTTGGCAAGAAGAGGGTTGATGTTGCATAAACATATCTACCTAGCATATTGAAGTGGGTACATGGTACCAGAACACCGTACCCTGGAACATTCCACAGATAAGAAAGAATAGGCCAATCCATCCCAATGACAGGGGCAAAAGGGTAATATGATGGATAGAGTAGTGTTGGTTGGAACAAAATGTACAAGGTGAGAGGTGGCACCTGACTACGTAGAAGGGTTGTACCTCAATACGTCAGGAGTGATGTGTAAATTGTTTGTACCTGTGTATAAGAATGTACTTCTGGGATGTGGTCTGGTTCCGGCCGAGGGGGCAGTGGAAGGTCCTGCCACTGACTGAGCTGAGTCCATTGACAGTGGGTGCATATTTGTAGTATGCCCTGACTTAGACTAATAAGTCTACAGGGAACTACTATTGTGTCCAATATGGCAATAAACCTGGCTGACGTGCCTTTGCACCTTACTAGACTGTGGGGGTTCTCTTCGGGTCTGCTGTGTTGGCTATCTGCAGAGCTGGGGCAGCGCACAGGGGGAACACACGCACGCAGCTGAGTGATACCAATATTGGAGAGAGCAGAGCACCATTCAGGTAGCGTCTGACAACAGATATGAAGACCACTTCCTGTACTCAAAGTTAACGGGCCTGTGTATGATAAACCATATTGTAGAACCAACCACCAGAAATGATTGATCGCTGACATAGTAATGATGTCATTGCCATTGATTTTGGTCCATTAACAAAAGATTCCTAAACCACTATTAATATTAGAGAAGCAATTTTATATCTTGAAATGTTTTAAAATGAATATTAGTTAAATAGAGTGGGAATTCGTACAATGAGCTTTCTCGCATAAATCCGGCGCCATATGCTTTGAAGTCGAAGTAACAGTGCTCAGAATATAATCACATTCACTCTCCCAACTGTTAGTCCCTGAGCAGTCATTGTCATTCTTTTCACTTCTTGAAAGCTGTCAATCAAAGAAGCTTATTTTCACAGTCCTGAGGGAAGGAATTACCTTGTTTTACTCACTCTTATTTTTAATACATTTTATTTCAAGTGCCCATTAACTAGAGAATGTTGTAGCACATGTTGAATTGTGATGAATCTCTCATATTTAACTTGTACAGCATTTATAGCAAATTTCCCCTGGAATATATTCTGATCAAGGACTCTAATCTTACACTAGCTTCACCAATGACATACAAAGTAGATTTTCATAGGGTACAATGGTTTTCTCTCAGTACTAACAAAAGTGATCAACAAAAATCCCCTTTCTTTCCTGATCTGCTTTTTAAGTTGCTCTATACCTGCTCCCATCTGGCAAATGTTAATATTTCAGCATGTGATTTCAGATCTTTATTTTCATTTTTCTAAATGCCCAAATGAGAAGAGATGCCAGAGAATATATTGTATGTCAAATTTCTTTCAGACTCATCACATCAATAATTTAATCTGCTTCAATAGTTTAATTAAAGAAGTCTTCTTTTGGTAGGGACATTTTCTATAAACTTTAATGGAACTGAAGAGCATGAAATGTGGTTTCCCTGTTTTTAAATGAAGCTACATTTGAAGAAATAAAATGAAGAAATTGTTGAAGTCACAGTGCATGAAATTAAGAGTGCCCAGGCTATATTTGTAATATTTTTTTCTTCAGCTGATGTTTGGTATTTTTACCATAGAACTAAACAGTGGAAGAATAATAGCTTGGAGGATATCTTGTTTTGGTTCATTTGATCCAAATTTGGGTCAGTTTGAGCAAATAATGGAACAGATTCTGGAACTTCCCTGGGGCAGGAAGATATGCATCCAGGTGGAACCTTGTTGACATGTCGGGTTCTTGTGTGTATAAAGGTCCATCTTCATGAAGCTCTGTTGAAATCAGTTGGGCACCTCATGGGTTAGTTGTTTTGCCAACAGAAGGATCTGAAGTTAAAGAGCTGCCCTAGGGTTCCTTTGAAAAGTCCAGCCAGTCAGAATCAAATTAACAGTGGTATAAAGTTAAACTAACCATCAACATGATAGTATTTGGTGTAAAGGGGGATAGGACATGCTAACAAAGAATGGTCATGGACCAGCAGTTTGTGTTTTTGATTTTGAATGATTTTTTAAAAAAATCTTTTCCTGCAGAACAGAAATTCTAGTTTTTGATTAATTTTTAGTCTATTTTGAGTGAAAATAGTCCTGTATTCAAATAAACTGGTTCTATTAAGGATTAAAAAAAACCTCCAAAAATATTAATAAAATTCAAAGTGAAACTATAAACGTGAATTTTTATATGAAATTCCCTGTTTGCTATAAATTTCGTGCATATCTCTGTGTAGTGTATTAATTATCCAAACAGCATACTGGAGTAAGTCCCAGATTTAGGAGTCCATCCTTGATCACTTAAATATGTGCAGAATTCTGTGCATGTAGTTACATCCCATTGACTTTGGTGGTATGCACAGCTAAAGTGCTGTCCTGAATTTGCACCTAAATCACCACAGATCTACCAAGCTCAGCGTTACCCTGGCTTAAATCAGCTTAGGCTTTGGCCCCATACCCACATAGCCTTTGGCTGTGTGCCCATGCATGTGTGAAAATTCAGCCCCTTAACTTGCATATTCAGGGTTTCTAATTTGAATGTGTTTTAATGTGCAATGCTTGAACAGTATGCACGTCATCTGTGATAAGTGAGAGAGCTTGTGATTCCAAATACGTGTTTGCTAGTTCAGTACAATTTTCAGTGCGGGAAAGCTAGAAAAGGCTAACTGGCTATATCAGTTTGTGGACACGGGGAAAAAAAAACCCATGTAGCATATTTAAATATTTAGCAGACAACACTGTTATATTATTTGGTCATGTTGTTTAAATTGTTAACAACATAAGCTTGACAGTGTGCTATGACTAAATGGCAAATCACTAACCACTGTCAAAAGCAGTCTTTTTCTCAATCTTGGAAATTAACTATCAGTTCCTATACAATCCCAGTGGAAGAATAATGGTCAACTAGATGCACTAGTGCATAGAAATGGAAGTAATTGTTTGTGTTTTTCTTGAGAAGATGGCCAGTTTTCAGCCTTTTTAAATTGCATGCAAACTGGTTTTACAGCTCTAATTGTAGCTCTGTTACTTTTAGGGAGGGGTGACTTGACAGTGACAACATTGAACAAAGTACGGAGAAGTGCAAAATGGGTTGGTGTTTGCCTTGTAAGTGATTAGCTGTATCATACTGCGATGTTTTCTTTATTCCTGGAGATGCTGTAGGATGTTAAATTTACTCTTTGAAACTAGAGATGCTAGTTACACTGCAGTGGGCAGAGGTGCTCTGGCACAAAAATCTCATGCAGTTAAAGATACAGATTGGTTTTTTTTTTTCCTTGCAAGATTTAAACAGAAAGCACAAAGGAAGATTTTAATATGCAATCATGCATAGTTTTCTTCCTAATGGGCAATATTCACAGCAGCAGAGACTGCAAAAGAGCCTATATTTCATTTAAGCATTTAAGACCTGATATTGGTTGGGCTGTGAGGGCTATTTGCATTGATGGGAAGTTTCACCCAAAATTAATATGCCAAAGTCCTTAAGCACAGGTTTTTAAAGAGTCTTGACCTACATCTGATTTTCAAAAGTGCTTTTTGGCATATGTGTCTAAATCCATCAGTGGACAATAGGCTTTTGATCCCTAAAGGCCTAAATCCCTTTTGAAAATTACTTAGGCTACTTAATCAGTTAGATATTGCAAACTGGGCACAGTTAACACCTAAATATCATTAAATATCTGGACATTAGATACCTTCGAAATAGTGTCCTGGGACTCTTAGCAGACCTACTGCTGGTTTAGCTAGAGAAGGTTTCCTTTTTACTCACCTGGAAGTGCTCTGTCTTATGGATTGTGAATATCCTGTTTTGAGCATGAGGTGTAATGTTCAAGAGAGACATGCTCACTGAGTGTAGTGTAGGTTTTCCTGACTGGTAAACAGCCAGTGGAAAACACAGAGGAGGCACACCCTGTCTGGCTCCCTTCTATTTTTGCAGACTACAGGACTCAGTATAATGGCAGCTTTGGCCCCTTACTGTGTTGCAACTGTCCTCTGGACTGATTTACGCCAGCTGTGATCCCATGCCAGTCTCACTCTGCACCTGCTGAATGAAGGAAGCCCACAGATTCCCCTCCTTCTGTTTTTCTGTCCTATGAAACGCTTCACATTAGGTATAACTTCCTGCTTTTCCTTTGGCTTTTGGCACTTAATATAAATGCACAGTTACACATTTTTTATCGATCAATTATGCTCAAAGTACAGTCCAAACACAAATGTTAGAATATGGTGCAATTACTATTTGAGAATAACGGTGTTTTCAGGACTGTACCATCCAAGAGTATGTGATGTGTGTGTCAAATGCGTTGGAAGACAGACCCAGTCTTAGGGCAAGGGGAGCAAGGCAGTTGCCTTGGTATCCATGCCTTTTAGGTCCTGCTGTCAGTGTGACGTGTTGGACCTCACCTACCAGCCATGCCCCACTGGGCCAGCTCTGTTGGAAGCTCTGGTGCAATTATAAAGTTACGCTTAAGACACTGTACTGAGTACAGTACTGCATTAAATACCTGCAACATTAAAATAGCAAGTTATATGGCTTCAGAATGGATTAGTTGTTACTCATCAACAGAGAGCGCCGTTAAGAATCTCCTTTGCTAGTCTGCAGATGGAAAGAGGTACTTTCTGTTCTGTTTTACCTACTGAGTAACAATCTAACACTTTGGAGAGATGGGGGCTTATCTAGAAATAACCTAAGTCAATATTCACGTGGTGATATTTAAGAAGTAGAACTGGAGAGCATGTTATTAGAGGTTGATAGACAATATTGGTTTATAGAGGCTTTTTGGATCTTATTGTGCAACTGCAATAACAAAGACATATTTTGTGACTGTAAGTGGGTACCTGCAACGTCTATTTTATTTTCCTTCCCTTCTGTGAAAATGACATACTACTAGAAACGAAGCTCCAGCATACCTTGTAGTATGCCTGTAACAAATAAACATTGCTTGTCAACACAAGAAATACAATCCATTTCACCAGCTGCAGAAGCTAATGAGGTGTGAAACTTATCTGTACTGGAGGATAGCTGTACAATCACATATGCCTGGTCTTATATCTTTTTTAAATTACTGTGCCAGAATTTAGTCAGAGATGGATACACTCTCTTAGTGAAATCCTGGTCCTACTGAAGTCAGTGGTGAAACTCCCCTTTCATTGGTGCCAGGTTTCCGCCTCTGTGTTTCTGAAGTGAGGCATCTCGGCCTGGCTGTATGATGTTCATTCACAAATAACAAATAGGTTGAAAAGCACAATTGTCCAAAGACAAGACAAAAAAAAAGACTCAATTTTTCAAAGGTTTTTATTTGAAAAAAGTCAATGTTAAAATTCACTAAATATTGCGATGCTCAAAGGCTTCTCAGATGAATATAGTCTCTGGATGGAAGGCTTTGCCAATTGACTAAGCCTGATGGTGAAATCTTTTGGCTTTAGAATCCTGAATATTCTTGCTTCAGTTTTTTAAGCTCAGATTTTACCACTTTTAAGCTGAGTAATAATGTACTCAGAGAAAAGCCTCATTGATTTCAGTTAGACTTGTCACAGAGTAAGGTACTACCCAGTGCGAAAATCTGTTTTGTGTTTCTTACAGGTGTGAGGCATAGCTCAATGGCTTGAGCAGAAGCCTGTTAAACCCAGGGTTGCGAGTCCAGTCCTTGAGGAGGGCATTTAGGGATCTGGAGCAAATAGATTTAAAAAAAAAACTGTCAGGGATGGTGGTGGGTCATGCTGTGAGGGCAGGAGACTGGACTCAATGACCTCTGAAGGTCCCTTCTGGCTCTAAGACAGGTGTATCCATTTTTTTTTCTTTTTTACTAGCTTAGAGAAGCAGCTACTGTTCATTCATGTGGTCTGATCTTATCTGAAAAAACCCTTTATCTGGCACAAATTTCCACCTGGCCTCAGTTTATAGGAAGAAGGTGCAAATTACTAGGAAAGGATAGTTTTCTGGAAGATTATCATGGATCTTGTCTTGGTTTGGTCACTAAACCTATGCAAAGAAACAAAACTTAATAGTAGCTGAAAGAATTAGAGTTCCAGCAAAAGCCATCATTACAAGAATATTCTGATTTTCAAAAAATGATTTGTTTCAAATGTAAATTCAGCACCTCAGTGTATACCATTTTATCCTGTCAGTGGGGGGTGGAGTTTTTCTATGCAATAAAAAAATCTATTTTTTTAAATAATAGAGCATAAAACCTACTTATCCTTGTTCCTAGCCCTTATCCCTTCTTCTTCAGAGGGAAAGAAAGCACTGAGAGGACCATCTGGGTGTATGGGTACCTGTGGTGTGAGAAATCAGCCTATTTAAATTTTCTTCCCACAGCTCAGGTTTTTTTTTTTTTTTTTTTTTTTTTTAATAAAAAGACTTGTATTTCAATTCAAAGTGTAGTTAGGCATGGGGAAGGATCTGGAGGAAAAAAAAAGGCATTTTTATGAAGGGAGATCTCATATTGATTGCCTTTGATCAGCCTTCCCCTGTGTCTCTCAGAGGGGTGGGCCTGACCTAGGCCAGCAGGCTTTAAAAGCCAGAGGCAAGGGCGACCGGGAAGTGAAGCGGACAGGGAGCTGCAGACGGGAGTTAGAGGGAGTTTGGGAGGAAGTTTGACAGAGGGAGGCCTATGAAGGTTAGGAAGACCCGCAACACCTGTGCCAGCACTACTACTCTCTCCTCCACCTGTACCTGTAGCCAGACAGACTGCCTGACCATGGATGCCTCTACCTAGATCCTGGTGTGGCTTTGCAGGGACTGTGGCTTGTAATTCCCACATACTGATATCCAGGCTGGAGTGACCATCTAGTGTGAAAGGTGCCTGCTGGTGGCATCTCTCAGGCAGCGGGTGGGATTGCTACAGGAGGAGGTAGCTAAGTTGAGGCGTATCCAACTGCATGAGCAGTTCCTGGATAGTATTTATGTGGAGACAGCTGAGGTATCTGTCCCAGTACACAGGACGACTGGTAAACCCCTGATGGAGGAGAGAGAGAGATCAGGGTGGACACTGGCAGCTTGTTACTTCTGGCAGTAGGCAGTGTTCCACCCCTGCTCAGAAACCTCCCACCGTGGTAGTAGGAAACTGTTATACTGTACTTGATATAGGAGACAAAGAATCGCCTCATACAGCAGAGGAGAAGCCTCGTACCCCCAAGGCTGGGAAATCTGCTGCCACAACTGCGAGGAGGAAGAAACGTAGACTAGTTGTGGTCAGGAACTCTCTTCTGAGGGGGATGGAGGCACCCATCTGTCGCCCTGACATTTCATCTCGGGAGGTATGCTGCATGTATGTATGTATCTGAGACATTATGGAGGCATTATCAAGTATTATCCGGCCCTCTGACTACTATCCCATGCTTCTCATCCATGTGGGCATTAATGATACTGTGAAGTGTGAAACTGAGCAGGTCAGGAGTGAGTTGAGGGCTCTGGGGGCACGGGTGAGGGAGTTTGGGGCACAGGTGGTATTCTCCTGCGGTGGAGATGGACGTGTTGAGAGTCTCTGGGTTAGTCTAAGAGGGGTAAAAAACAAGGGTGATGCCCTGCTAGGGGTCTACTACGGGCCGCCTACCCAGGTGGAAGAGGTGGATGAGACTTTTTTTAAACAACTAACCAAGTCATGCAGGGCCCAGGATTTGGTGGTGATGGGGGACTTCAACTATCCAGATATATGTTGCGAAACTAATACACCGGGACACAGACTATCCAATAAGTTCTTGGACTGCATTGGAGACAATTTTTTATTCTAAAAGGTTGAAAAAGCTACCGGGGGAAGCTGTCCTAGATTTGATGTTAATAAATAGGGAGGAATTTGTTGAGAATTTGAAAGTGGAAGGCAGCTCGGGTGAAAGTGATCATGAAATCATAGAATCTCCAATTCTAAGGAAGGGTAGAAGGGAAAACAGCAAAACAGAGATAATGGATTTCGGGAGGGTAGATTTTGGTAAACTCAGTGAGCTGGTTGGTAAGGTCCCCTGGGAAGCAAAACTGAGGGTGGGGGGGAAACAGCTGAGGAGAGCTGGCAGTTTTTCAAAGGGACATTATGAAGGGCCCACAAGCAAGCTATCCCACTGCATAGGAAAGAGAAAATATGGCAAAAGTCTGCCTTGGCTTAACCAGGAGATCTTGCATGATCTCAAAATAAAAAAGGAATCATATAAAAAATGGAAACAAGGACAAATTTCAAAGGATGAATGTAGGCAAACACCAAGATGCAGGAGCAAGATTAGAAAGGCTAGGCACAAAATGAGCTCAAACTAGCTATAGGCAAAAAGGGAAACAAGAAGGCTTTTTATAAATACATTAGAAACAAGAGGAAGACCAGGGATAGGGTAGGGCTATTGCTCAGTGAGGAGGGAGAAACCGTAACAGGGAACTTGGAAATGACAGAGATGCTTAATGACTTTGTTTCAGTCTTCACTGAGAAGTCTGAAGGAATGCCTAACACAGTGAATGCTAGTGGGAAAGGGGTAGGGTTAAAAGTTGAAATAAAAAAAAACAAGTTAAAAATCACTTAGGAAAATTAGATGTCTGCAAGTCACCTGGGCCTGATGAATTGCATCCTAGAATTCTCAAGGAGCTGATAGAGAAGGTATCTGAGCCTTTAGCTATTATTTTTGGAAAATCATGGGAGACAGGAGGGATTCCAGAAGACTGGAAAAGGGCAAATATAGTGCCCATCTATAAAAAGGGGAATAAGAATAATCCAGGAAACTATAGGCCAGTCAGCTTAACTTCTGTGCCAGGAAAGATAATGGAGCATGTAATTAAAGCAATCATTTGTAAGCACTTGGAAGGTGGTAAGGTGATAGGCAACAGCCAGCATGGATTTGTAAAGAACAAATCATGTCAAACCAATCTGATAGCTTTGTAAAGAACAAATCATGGCAAACCAATCTGATAGCTTTCTTTGATAGGATAACGAGCCTTGTGGATAGGGGTGAAGCGGTAGAAGTGGTATACCTAGACTTCAGTAAAGCATTTGATACGGTCTCGCATGATATTCTTGTCAATAAACTAGGCAAATACAACTTAGATGATGCTATTATAAGGTGGATGCATAAATGGCTGGATAACCGTACTCAGAGTAGTAGTTGATGGTTCTCAATCCTCCTGGAAAAGTATAACAAGTGGGGTTCCACAGGGATCTGTTTTAGGACCGGTTCCGTTCAATATCTTCAATGATTTAGATATTGGCATAGAAAGTATCCTTATCAAGTTTGCAGGTGATACCAAGCTGGGAGGGGTTGCAACTGCTTTGAAAGACAGGGTCATAATTCAAAATGGTCTGGATAAATTGGAGACGTGGTCTGAGGTAAACAGGATGAAGTTTAATAAGGACAAATGCAAAGTGCTCCACTTGGGAAGGAACAATCAATGTCACACATACAGAATGGGGAGAGACTGTCTAGGAATGACTACAGCAGAAAGGAATATAGGGGTTATAGTGGACCACAAGCTAAATATGAGTCAACAGTGTGAGGCTGTTGGGGAAAAAAAGCAAACATGATTCTGGGATGCATTAACAGGTGTGTTGTGAACAAGACACGAGAAGTCATTTTTCTGCTCTACTCTGCGCTGGTTAGGCCTCAGCTGGAGTAGTGTGTCCAGTTCTGGGCACTGCAGTTCAAGAAAGATGTGGAGAAATTAGAGAGGGTCCAGAAAAGAGCAACCAGAATGATTAAAGGTCAAGATAACATGACTGATAAAGAAAGGCTGAAAGAATTTGGCTTGTTTTGTTTGAAGAAGAGAAGATTGAGGGGGGACATGATAGCAGTTTTCAAGTATCTAAAAGGGTATCATAAGGAGGAGGGAGAAAACTTGTTCTTCTTGGCCTCTGAGGAGAGAACAAGAGACAATGGACTTAAACTGCAGCCACGGAGGTTTAGGCTGGACATGAGGAAAAAGTTCCTAACTGTCAGGGTGGTCAAACGGTGGAATAAATTGCCAAGGGGGGTTGTGGAATCTCCATTGCTGGAGATATTTAAGAACAGGTTAGATAGATGTCTATCAGGGATGGTTTAGACAGTACTTGGTCCTGCCATGAGGACAGGGGCTGGACTCAATGGCCTCTCGAGGTCCCTTCCAGTCCTACTATTCTATAATATGGTTGATATGTATTTTAAAATAAGATTTTTTCCCATAGGTATCTACACTTTTTGGGGCTAATTTGAAGCTGATTAAGCTCGAAACCTTTAAGGGTGACTAAATGTAATCTGTGAGGGTATTTTGAAGGGGAAATACGGGCATATTCCTAAACATGTGAATATGCATTGTTTTCAATGGACTTTTTAAAAGGGATAAAACAAGGCTATAAAATACAGAGCCAGTCAGCAACCCAAATATATATTATAAGCAGGGAAATATGTACAGCATCAAATATTTTTTGTTCAGCAAAATGATTTGGAGGAGAGCATAACTGTCCAGGACTCCTTACCCATTATAAGTCACAAAACCCAGATCCAAGTTTGGGAAATGTTTCGAGTTGGGATTCTGGTTTGGCTAATTATAAAGATAGTAATCATTTGTACTATTCGAAGTTCATAGTGTTCTGATCAGGGGGTTGGCTTCAAATGCATCTGGATATGAAGTATAATGAACCATCAGTTAAAAAAAACAAACCACCACTTGGGAGCATGTTCATCACTAGACAGCTGGCTATTCAGTTTCAAACTTCATGAGCACAAATTTATGATCCTATTCAGAAGGGTTTTGAATCAAGCTCTGTACATATCACAGATGTGCTCATGTACGAACATCCACGAAAGTTTTGACAAAATCTAAGTAATATTCACAGCACCCTTATAAGATAGTCAATACAGAAGAGGAAATGGAGGCTCGAGTGTAAGTGCCTTGCCCAGGCACCTGGAGTGAGTTGGTGTTTGAGCTGTGTTTAGAATTCAGAAGCCTCTAGCTTTAGTTCCTGTCCTCAGATCCGCAATCCAAGCCTCTCCATGAAGAATACAGATTATTGCTTTGCAAGAAGAGGGTGCTAGTTTAGCAGGAAAACCAGATTATCCCTTCCAGAGGCCTGTAACATATTCCTGTTACAACTGTATCATTTTTTCCCTTCCCTCTATATGGCTATTATGAATCCTGCAGCAAGCTCTTCTTGCGTGCTCACTTCCAATTCACACTTCAAATCTGCAGAGGGGTCAGGAAGCAGCCACCAGTTAACATAACAAATAAGCCCAATTTTAAATTGATCATTTATGGGAAAGTTGAAGCACGGGTAACCAACTACCAATGTACCTTATTCCTGACATGTAATAAAAGCTTAGCAGGTCTACACCAGTGGTTCTTAACCTGGGGTGCACGGGTGATGCCATTTCTGGCAGTGTGAGACGTGCCAGATTTTTTTTAGAAGGTGTAAATTGTCAAAAACTCAAAATAAGCACAGGCACATAAGTACAACTACTTTTTTTCCTTCAAACCTATGTTTTAACAGTATACTACTTTTAATAATTACTGTAATATACTTGTGGTGAGCAAGAAATAGCATCTATTTTGAAATAAACCATAGTATGTCCAATGGCTTTATTTCAAAATAGGCTCCACATTTTTGCGTATAGCTGCAGTATTTCAAAATAAGCTATTTCAGAATAGCTATTTCACAATAGCTTATTTTGGAATAAGGTTACTGTGGCAAAGTTTGCAGATGACACCAAGTTGTTCAGGACAGTCAAAACCAAAAGGGATTGTGAAGAACTACAAAAAGATCTCAGCAAACTGAGTGATTGGGCAGCAAAATGGCAAATGAAATTTAATGTGGGTAAGTGTAAGGTAATGCATGTTGGAAAAAATAACCCAAATTACACGTACTACATGATGGGGTCAAATTTAGCTACGACAGATCAGGAAAGGGATCTTGGAGTTATAGTGGATAGTTCTCTGAAGACATCCACGCAGTGTGCAGCGGCAGTTAGTAAGGCAAATAGGATGTTAGGAATTATTAAAAAAGGGATCGATAATAAGACAAAAGATATCATACTTCCCCTATATAAAACTATGGTACGCCCACATCTCGAGTACTGCGTGCAGATGTGGTCTCCTCACCTCAAAAAAGATATATTGGCATTAGAAAAGGTTCAGAAAAGGGCGACTAAGATGATTAGGGGCTTGGAAAGGGTCCCATATGGGGAGAGGCTAGAGAGACTGGGACTTTTCAGTTTGGAAAAGAGGCGATTGAGGGGCGATATGATAGAGGTATATAAAATCATGAATGGTGTGGAGAAAGTGAATATAGAAAAATTATTTACCTTTTCCCATAATACAAGAACTAGGGGACACCAAATGAAATTGATGGGTAGTGGGTTCAAAACTAATAAAAGGAAATTTTTCTTCACACAGCGCACAGTCAACCTGTGGAACTCCTTGCCCGAGGCGGCTGTGAAGGCCAGGACTCTATTAGGGTTTAAAAAAGAGCTTGATAAATTTTTGCAGGTCAGGTCCATAAATGGCTATTAGCCAGGGATAAAGTATGGTGCCCTAGCCTTCATAACAAGGGCAGGAGATGGATGGCAGGAGATAAATCACTTGTCTTCTGTTCTCCTTCTCTGGGGCGCCTGGCATTGGCCACCGTCGGCAGATGGGATGCTGGGCTTGATGGACCTTTGGTCTGACCCAGTATGGCCATTCTTATGTTCTTATGTTCTTATGTTCTTATGTTCTTATGTAGGCATACCCTTAGATATCTTCCCAGCCATGTAATATATAATCCAGCATATACATATTCTAAAATTGCTTGGTAGTACATTTATATTCTACAGTTACTTCAGATGTATGTGTTTGGGACGTTTTTAACTTTATTTTTTCTGGGTCTGCTGCTCTGCATTGGTTAGGGCCTTGGTAGCACACAGGTCATTTATCCTGCTCTGTAACTTTAAGGCTCCATGTTGCACTTGTCATTTTTCTGCTCCGTTTAAAACCCATGAATACCATTCCTTAATGGGTGAGGTTACAGTTATGCAGTACAAGCTGCCCGGAATATCCAAAACGTTTTGTATCTCGGAGACACCTAATTAATGCTGGTAAGTCATTCACTTTCCATTCACCCAGGCTTCTGTAGTTACATAGATGAACTAATTTCAAGCAAGGGTTTCATACCAAATTAATAATAGTGAACAATGTTTCCACAGCCAAAAGTGTTGATATTTCAGGAGTTCCTGCATCTTGCCCATTTGTTTGTTTTCAAAAAGCATTGCTACTGTTGTATCTTAAATCTATATATAGGGTTGCAGGAGTGCTGGGAGACAAAGCAGAGAATAACTAAGCATAAGTTTTGAGTGCAAAACACTCAACAAAAAGATTTTAACTGTGTCCTAAAAAGGTTATTGGAAGCCCTCCTGTCCCCAGAGAGAGCTACCTCCACCTTTATCCAAGAGAGGACACTGTCCACAGGACTAAACCTCTCCGCAGGTGAGAAATGATTTGGGCCACTTCTTTTCTGCTCCTTTTGAAATAACTCAACAGTCCTTCAGGGTTCAATTGGTATGCACTAAATTTAGCCTGACACTTCCTCAGCTTCTTTGGAGGAGAATGATAGGACATACATACTATTATGGAAGTTATTTGGTTACCAGATAAAGCTTGGATTTTAGAAGCTTTATACTCTTGTATGAGACTCTCTATATCTGCCTCAACAGAAGGCAGTGTCCTACAGGGTTGGATAATAGTTTTACGGCTTTTGGCTAGATGGAAATGTGTTTTTATACTTTCAGGAGGGGATTCTGTACCCTATTATTAATTGGTTGATCTTACCCAATACAGCAAGCTGAAATGTGAGCCAACATTTTCACCTTTATATTTTAACAACAGGTTCATTTTAATACATTTCCAATAGACCATGAACATTTAAGTGGAAGTACATTTAAGATACAGAAAAAAAAGAACAGGCTAGTAATTAGAACTTGACTTTCCTTGAGTCGACAGCAGCCAACTCATTTATTAAGCCAGTGTAGCAAAGTAACACAGCAACATCACACTTGATTGAAATCTTGCCCAAGTCTGACAGATGTTCTCAACCCATTGTCAATCTCAAGCATGTTTTAATGAGTTTCAAGTGGCTGGAGCTCCCCTCTGCAGATGCCACTGTTACAGAAACTGTGAAAAGAATCTTTAGGGTAATGACAGCATGGAAAACTCTCTTGAATAAGTGACATGTTGGACAAAATCCTAACTAGTTACACAACTGCAGTTCTTGAGAATGCTCCTCACCATTTGTGTCTAATGAGCTGATACAAAAATCAGTCTGATCTGGATGAGTAACTCAAAGTCTTAAACCACTTGATTTTGCAAAACAGAGCTGGAAATTCCCCAAGAATAAGTTCTTACAGGATTTTTGGGAGTTTCTGCTTCCCAACAGTTCAAAAATACTTCACCAAACAGCCTATCTACTTCAATTTATAATCCCGTCTGGAATCAAGAAAAGCGAAAGTGGAAAACATATATGAAGGGCCTTGGGAGAATGTGTCTTTTGGTCTTTGTTTATATAGAATGGTGCTTTCTCTATATTTATGCTCTAAACCTATGTTTAAAACAATCATAGCATGAATGTTTCAAAGATAAAAACTTGAGAGGTACAGATCCACTCTTGGCTACTGGCAAAGCTATTGATTTTGACTTTCATTTTGTGATAGAGGAGTGCTGTACTGAGAACTGACAAGTGGATGAAAGCAAAAACAAGAGGGGAAGAAAGAGTCTGGGAGCCAAGGACAGCCTTCAGTTTGGCAAGGTTTATTAGATAGTTTACTTAGCAGTCAGACAAACCCCATGGAAAGGCATTTAGAGCATAACAAAATTTGTAGGGACTTGGTACACATGGGAATGTCCTACCCAGGGAAATTAAGGATTTACCAGACAAACTTACTGATTCAGTCTTAACACAATAAAATTCTGATCAAGGCAATTTTTCTGTATATTAATCCAATTGTCCCTTTTCTTCTCTGCTAGGAAATGCCATAGATGAAAGAATTCTTTTAATGTAATCAGGTTAATTGACACCATGCCAATTAGTTAGCAGAGAGAAGGACAAGCTTCATCCAACATATTCTCATCTAACTATAGGAAAACCTTACTATGACCATGGCTTATCCATGATTAGCTGATGTGATACTGAGCAGCAGGGCTGGTCCTAGCCAATTGGTGTCCCTGGGCAAATTTCAGCAGCCCCTTGAAAATGGTGACCCCCCCCCACCACAATAACCCTGAGCCCAGTGTTTTGCATCAGCTCCACACCCAGCAGCCATCCCAATCCTGGAGTGTGCAGCGTGGCAGAGGAGGTCTGGGAACGGAGTGCCCGCCCAGGAGCATGTGCAGCCTGGTGGGGGCCAACCCAGGAGCAGAGCGCAGGCAGTGTGCTGGGGGCTGGCCAGGGAGTGTGGACAGCATGGTGGGAGCCAGCCCAGGAGCGAAATGCCTGCTCAGGACTGTGCAGTGTGGGGGAAAGCTGGCTGCTAAGACAGCAGATGAATCCAACATGCTGGACCAGCATTTTTGCGGCCCCAGGCGAGTGCCTGGTTTGCCAGCCTCTAAAATCAGCTCTGCTGAGCAGCCAATGGCCTTGAATGCTCTGACTAATAAGGAATGGCCAGGACTGAGTTGCCTATCTTGACTGTTAGAAAACTGTTTCACAATGACTAACTTTGCTAGTGTAGACGTACCAAAGTCTTAGTTTGAATTATGGATGAAAGCTAATGTTGATTCTTATTAGAAATTAGCCTGAATCAAACCTCTTGATGCAAATATGCATCTATTTTACTGGCTTTTCATATTGTGTCCATCACTGCAACATCTGACTCTAAATGTCTTTATGTTTGGACTGGTCTTGACTAGCAATTTGTGTTTAAGGCCCATCTCTAAGTCTTACTATGACTATGCTGTTTTGGCACCTAGCATAAGGGTGGTGAAGTTGATTTAAACACACACACACTCATACCATAAGAATCAGTATGTCCTATGATAAAAGCTGTTCAATGGATTTCCGTATTGTCTACAGTATTAAAGCTAAAGTATGGATTAATACTTTCAGAGAACTAATTCTCTTTCAAAACAAGAAGTGGGTCTATCCCGCGGAAGCTCACCCCCTAATACATTATTTTGTTAGTCTTTAAACTGCTACTGAACTGCTTTTTTGTTATGAAGAATCTGGTTCTTATATATAATTGGACCCTTCTGATGCTGCTCTGGCAGCATAGGTGGAAAGAGGCCACAATTTTTTTTGGCTTTAACCTCACCTGCCACTTTCTCTCTGTTCTTCTTATGGTACCATTTTTCTGCAAAACTCTTTTACTGATACTAAAAACATACGTAAGTACTTCTTGAGAACCAATCTGAGTAAATGTCTGTGAATCATAAAAAGGAGTAGAATTCATAAGGATTACCTGCACGGGAAAGGTTTGGTGTTGGGTTATAGATCTCAGTATATACCAAGCAGGACATCAATTATATCACTTACTGGAGATACTTAATTAGCTAAATTTTGTAAGTATAGTAAGAGTTCATTGCTAAAATTGCAATATTTATGACTTTCTATAGCTGACTTAACATACAGAGACTGTCAAAGCATCTTTCTGATCCAGAGGTGTAGTTTCTGCATAGATGAGTTATGGAGAGTGCTGGCATCTAATTTCACACCTTGAAGAAGTGTATTTAAAATACCATTGCTGAAACAAAAGAGGACAACTTTGTTTCTGCAACAGGGTATCTGTCTATAGAGTTTCTGGGGTATGTTACTTGCTTGTAAAGCTGTCTAATTCAGAAGATTAGACTAGATGACCTTGTGTTCTCTCCTGGCCTTAATATGTGAAAGCTGCCTGGTGAACTATGCCCAGAGTTGTTTTGGTTTGGTAGTTGTGAAGACTAATGTCAGTTCATTGAGGGATGGTTTTTCGATAATACTTGGGTAAAGTAAAGTGCTATTGACGGTTACTGTGACTTGTGCTCCTGAGTCCTCTTAGATATATTGAAAATACCACCTTTCACAACAGATGCTGAGATGAATGTTAGATGTGTACATAATATATCCTTTGAGTGTTTCACTGTAAAATATGCTGTCTGTCAAACCAAATAAGAACCTTGGTTTGATTTAGCATTAGGAATTTGCCAATTTATCTGGAACTTGTTCAGCTCCTTGACTTTATAGTTCAAATGTCTCCTCTTCCCCTCTGTATTGTCTGGCACACACACTGTGTACTAATGGAAAGCCTCCAGAGGTCATACAGTTTGACCAGAGCTTCTAGAAGCCCTGTGCATAGCTAATAGCAGAAAAGTAGTGCAGGCTGGCAGCTGCAGAGGTAGTTGGTGGTGTGAGCAGAAAATGAGTCAGTTACTTGGGCTGATTCTTTCTGATGGAGAACAAGCAAATGTTACATTGAATCTGGAAATCTTGACGCATATAGATCTAGGGCTTTTCCTTTTTTGTGGCAGTGTGGTGACATCATCGGACATAAAAAGGGCAGACTTGGGTTCTATGTGACATTGATTGGCCCTGGGCAAGTCCCTTGAACTTGCTGTGTCTTTGTTTTTCTTCCCACTGTCTGTTTTGTATGGCCAGCCTGTAAGCTGATCAGAATAGGGACTGTGTCTTACTGTTAGGGCAAAGCCCCCACTTCCCTGGCCAGTGTTTGGGCTGGCAGCCTTTCCCCTTTGCTAGGGTTTGGACTTAACAGCTGATTTCTGAGGCAGGGAGTCCAGCCACTCCTCCTAGGTCTTGCTCCCCTGCTGTCTCTAGCTCTGTAACTGTTGACACTGTGTGTCTCTTCCTTTCCCCTTCCCAACTGGGAAGGCTTTTAAAGCTTCCCACAGGCTTGAAGTAGAGTCAGCTGGCCCCATTCTGCCAGGGCCAGCTCCCTGCCAGCTGCTCCTAATTGTCCTGCATGCCTTTTCTGGGCTGCCATTCCCTGACTCTGTATCAGCCATCTGGACTGCCCTAATCACATTACGTGTTTGTACAGTGTTTAAATGGTGGGGGTTAAAGCAAGAATCAGGGCCTCCAGATACTAATATAATGCAAATAAATAATTTCCTGAGTTTGAAATCTGGTGATTTTTAAACTTACCCCAATATTTAACGTTATAATAATCTAACAAAAATGTGATGAAGATTTTCCTTATGGGGGTTCCCCAGACTTCCCTGAAGGGGTTAATGTAGAGGGACCATTTAACCTATTACGAACCAAACTGGGGAAATTAAGATTTAGAGGAAAGCCCTAATCTTGGGGGGAGATAACCCCTGCAGGAACAGGTGAGTCGTCTTTACTCTGGGGAGTAGACAGCAGAAAGTGGCTGCAGGGAATTGGCTATAGAAATTAGTTAGCAGTTATTTTCTGGAAGTCTTAGCTGGCAAATAGAGGTGGGGGATGCCAGGAGCAGGAAAGGCTCAGGAAAAGGTTCAGGATTACGTAGACCTTGGCTGCTGATAAGTGCACCCACGTTCTTCTACCAACCACTGGGGAAGTGGCCCCTACAGGCTGTGATGAAGAACACTGCACATAATCATAAAATCATAGAACACTAGGACTGGAAGGGACCTCGAGAGGCCATCGAGACCAACCCCCTGCCCCAATGGCAGGACCAAGTACTATCTAAACCATCCCTGATAGACATCTATCTAACCTGTCCTTAAATATCTCCAGTGATGGAGATTCTACAACCTCCCTTGGCAATTTATTCCACTGTTTGACCGCCCTGACAGTTAGGAACTTTTTTCCTAATGTCCAACCTAAACCTCTCTTGCTGCAGTTTAAGCCCATTGCCTCTTATTCTATCCTCAGAGGCCAAAAAGAACAAGTTTTCTCCTTCCTCCTTATGGCTCCCTTTTAGATACCTGAAAACTGCTGTCATGTCTCCCTTCAATCTTCTCTTTTCCAAACTAAACAAGCCCAGTTCTTTCAACCTTTTTTCATAGGTCACATTCTCTAGACCTTTAATCATTCTTGTTGCTCTTTTCTGGACCCTCTCTAGTTTCTCCATCTTTTTTGAACTGCGGTGCCCAGAACTGGACACAATATTCCAGCTGAGGCCTAACCAGCGCAGAGTAGAGCGGAAGAATGACTTCTCATGTCTTGTTCACAACACACCTGTTAATGCATCCCAGAATCATGTTTGCTTTTTTTGCAACAGCATGACACTGTTGACTCATATTTAGCTTGTGGTCCACTATAATCCCTAGATCCCTTTCTGCTGTAGTCGTTCCTAGACACTCTCTCCCCATTCTGTGTGTGAAACTGATTGTTCCTTCCCAAGTGGAGCACTTTGCATTTGTCCTTATTAAACTTCATCCTGTTTACCTCAGACCATTTCTCCAATTTATCCAGATCATTTAGAATTATGATCCTATCCTCCAAAGCAGTTGCAACCCCTCCCAACGTAACGAAACGCTTCGGAGTTACAGAAGGTGAGGGAGCAGCAGGAGGGCATACAATAGAAGGGGAACTGATGTGGGAAAAATGGTCATCTTCAGAGCAGCGTTCCCTGAAGAAGAGAACTTGGGCTGTCACCCCTGTGGAGATTCAGCTGATTAGCAGTACAACTGTTGCCACCTGTAACAAGCAGCATGTGTTTCTATTGGTGGAGCACATGTACATATGCCTTGATGTACATAAAATTTATTCTCTCCTGGAAGGAAAAAAAATGTAAGGAACACTGCTCCAGAGCAGCCAGGAATAGGAGCCACCTGTGGTGAATGGATGTCATGAAATGGGTCCAATCACAAAGGTTCAGATTCTGACACCCTTCTGCACTGATTGGTACCATATCCCTAAAGTAGTCCTGTCAAAGTCAGGTACATAGGCTATTACTAAACAGTAAAGGTTGCACAATCAGACCCATCATTTTTATTCAGTCTTCGCTCAGTCAGGAATCTACTGAAACCAATAGTAACTTTTTCCTGAGTAGGGAGTGAATAAAAGTTGCATTAGGGTTTCTCTTTACCATTACAAACCAACAGCAAGATATCCTCTGTGCTTCCTGTGAAACTTTTCCTCTCAGAAATGTGTGATGTACAGAGCACAGTCCAGACTAATGAGCAGCTGCAACACCCCTGCCCTGCAACACTGGGCGCCTTACAAAGCCTTGCAGAGGTAACTCCCACCAGACTCACTTACAAATAGCCTTTCAGCATGCAAGCCCCATTCTGAGTGTCTGTATAACTACAGCCTGCCAGTCCAGCCATACTGAGGTTATACTCTGGCTCTCACCAGTCGTGGCTATAATTGGTGATTCCAGTGCAACCCTAGGCTTCGATTATCCTCCAGAAATGTATGTCCTGTGATGCCCAACCCCCGCCCCCCCAAACAATAAACGTTTCTTCTTTACTAGAAATAATAGGCACACAACTTGTCATCCCAAATGGAGTTCCCAGACATCTGAATTTTTACGTTCTCTGGATTAGCTAAAGCAAATTTGTTACTACAAAGAGATCTGAAGTAAGTACAAATAATGAGGCACACAAGTAAGAAGTGGTTACAAGAAAAACCAAGGCACTCAGTGCCTAACTTATGTGAAATTGAAAACAAAGTTTTCTTACAACATGGTTTCAGCAGCCTTACTGATAAAATTTCTTAGGCCAAGAATCTTTTTTCCTAGAGGCCAGTAAAAACTTCCTTTGATGCTTTACGTGATGTGAATGCAATAGGCAGGACAATAAGGGGTGTCTTGTGGTATCTGTCCCTTCTTTTTAGAGTGACGTCCCCATGTTGAGAATCATTTCCAGTTGGGAGCAAAGTGACAAGCAGTCTGTGTGAAACAGAACTCACTGCTGTTTCTTTAAGATGTAGATTTTTTTTTTCGGTCCCTGCTGACTTTCCCCAAAGAACACTTAGGAAGAAATGATCCATTAGCTGTGTTTGCACCTGGCTGAGACATCAGCTTGCCTTTTATCTCTGAGGAAATTGTTCGGCCACTTTTTAGTGATTAACTTGTCTTATGTTTATAACTTCACATAAGATGTTGCTATTGCATTTTGCCATGGTATTATTGAGCATCAAATAGTTTCTCTTCAACAACTTTCCTTGTACAAACACGGTTACTCTGTGTGTAAGGTATGAACATGGATGTATGGTGTGTCAGTGCAATGACAAATCCATTTTGAAAATTGCAGGAAAGCATAGTGTGGAATAAAGTGTGTCAGGTTTTAACCCGTAATAAAAAAAAAATCAGGCATTTGCTTGTTATGAACCTGTAACACAGGTCTGTGTGCTTACAAGTACTGGTGTGGTCTTCTGTGTATCACCAGCTGGAACTACTTCAGCTAGAGAGCACTTTGTATTCATCTCCTCTCCAGCAGTAATTGGTTGGTGTATTTTCAGCCTACAATCAATAGCTTTTACATTTGGTGTAATATTTCTAAGCTGGAAGAAATATTACACCAACTATAAAAGCTATTGTTTGCTGGCAGGAAAAAACCCATCCCAAATGCCACTACAGATGACTGAAGTACAAAGCAACTCTCTGACATCACTGACATGATCAATAAACCTGTCACTGGCAGAACACCAACAAAAAACAGGAAGTGGATGTGATTACCATATTCACATGCTTCATGAAACTTCACATGCAGACAGCTTTGGGAGCAGTGGGAATAAATAAGGGGTCTCCAGAAGAGCTGTTGCTTGTATGGAACAAGCTGCTGAACAAGGAAACAATTGAGTTGTATACATCAGTGTGAAATGCATAGATTTGTTTCTTGAAAAACAGTGATCTATACGGGGCAGTCTTCAATATCCACTGGTCTCTAATCAAAGGTTAATTAGTGCTCCTATAACCAACTGGTGAGTGTTTGCCATGAGTTTCCTTTGGTGCTTGATTCACAGAGGAGATGAATCTGGTACTGACATGGCTAAAGTGGTTTTGCTCTGGAGCCCAAGTTGTAATGGTTTATGCTTTTAGTTCTGGAGCTTCCTCATTTGATCCCTTTGAAGCCCATCAAGAGGGCTGCCCTCACCCTCAGATACTAAGGCAACAGACATTTTAGAAATACTTTTATTGTTCTATGTCTACACTACAGACCTTACTGTGGCAGAGTTGTACCACAGCTGCTGTGCCTCTCTGTCTCCTGTGTAGCAGCTCAATGCCCCCAGGAGACAGATAGGCAGCAGTAGCTATATTGGTGGGAGAGGGTTTTCTGCTGACATAGTGGCTTCCAGATTGATACTTATACTGATGAAATTATGCTGGCTGGGGTGTGTGCTTTTTCACACCTCTGACCAGAGACAATGCATGGCAGGCATATGTAATCAAATGTCCCCCCCAAATTGCCTTGCAGGTTGTGGGAAGGAAGAGGAGCTCACATCCTTCTTTCCTTGTGCGTACCCCCTCCTGGCATGTTTGGCCACTCTCCCTGGCAGGTGGCAGGGAGCAGGACAGTGCCACTTCTGCCTGTCCTGCTTCCTCCCATCAGCCATGAAGAGCAACCAGACAAGCTAGGGTGGAGGGAGAAGTTATTGGTGGGTAAAGAAAAGACTCAGTTTGCTTCCAAAGGGAGAGAGACTTTAACAGACTTTATTTTATTTATTTATTTTTGCCTAATGATTCAGCTTCAGTTTCAGCGCAGACACTTGTTTTGATTATTTGTGTTTGATCAATACGTTTTCAACTTTAAAATACAGGCTTTTGGGTGTTGGCCAAGAAATCAAGTAAACCAGTCTGTTTAAAAGCAACAACAAATTCCACCAAACCTTTTGTAATACTGTTTCAATGACAGACAGTGAGTTTATAACATCATTTGGCCCTTGAAAGCACTGCGACAACATTCACATCAAGTCTTTAATGGCTTCAGCATGAAAACTTTATATCCAGGGAGGAGGCTAGTACAAGTCCCTGGTTCCTTACCTCTGCATAACTTTGCTGTAAGGATTTCAGTCAGCTTTGTTTAGCTAATAAAGTATCTGTGCCATGTTATCTTACAAAATACATAGAATCTCATAGCTGGTGTGCATGCAGACCCTGATCGAGGAAGAAAAGGCAGAAGTATTGTTTTAAATTTTGAAAGTAACTTTTGTTACTAGAAATGTGGCAAATAAGAATTGCTTGTCTACCCTTTGAGGCATAAGGGGCTGGCAACAGGGGGGTGTCTACGTGGCCTGTTTACTGCCAGCATCACCCTTTGCTGGCAGCAAGTTCTTGCACACCCATGCTAATGAGCTATGGCAATATGCTAATGAGTAGCCATTTGCAATTGTGAGAGTGCTCATTAGCACAAAGCTGTCAGCAGGATATCTCTGTGTAGACCCAGCCTTTGTGTCTAGATGGACTATTTTGAAATAGCTGTTCCAGAACAGCTTATTTTGAAATAGCATTTCTGCATAGCTGTATCCTTAGCCTCTTCTCATAGGCTATGTCTACACTAGAGTTTTGTCGAGAAAACCTGTGGAACATTCACATTCCCAAGGCATTCTGTCAAAAGTAAATTGACAGAACACAGCAGTCCTGTTGACAGTGTTCTGCTGCTGCCCCATGAGGTAGAATGCCTCTGGTGACAGATTCTGTTGACAGAAAACCAGTCTGGATGTTGTGGGGGGCCCTTTGTCAACAGTCAGGGCTTCAGGGACATTGGGCAGCCTTGTCTGCCATGCCTCTGGTTGGCTGTTCTGTTGAGAGCAGCCAAGCAATCTGACCACTCCCTGTCAACAGAGCAGGTGTATCTCTTTGGATCTGCATGGCAGTCTGGCTGTGATCCGTCAACAGTAGTTTTGTCAGAAGATACCTTCTGACAGAAACTTCTGTCGACACATCAATCTAGTGTGGACATAGTCACAAGGTAAGCTCTCCATTCCACTGACCATCCTAGCAGCGTTTCTCTGCATCCGTTCCAGTGTCAATTTCTTTCTTGAATACGGTTGACCAGAGCTGTATGCATTATTTTTCATCTGAGAGCTTTTCACTACAACTGTTGTCTCCAACTGCCATTAATCTTGCTCTGTCTGCTGTGTGTTGAATCTGAATCTATACACACAACTGGTCCCAGAACTAGGGACTTTGCTTAACAAGGGGAAATCAATGGTGGCATTTCTTTGCCTGACCACTGTCTCCCAGGTCTCTGCAGCAGGGAGCTCCATTCTGTCCTGGTAAGGCAATGATGCTGATCCCAGCCTGCCATTTTTCTGCCATGAGTGCATCAGCTGCCAATGATGCTGGACCAGGGGTGTTGATGGATCAGAGAAGTTTTGCATTATAGAGGTTCAACCTGTCTACATGTACAGAGAGGGAGACAGAAAAAGATAAAGGCTTAGAAGTCAAGACTAGATTTAGTCATTATTGATTTTCAGCTAGTAGCCGTCACCATGGTTGGAGTAGTAAAGAGCTGCTAATTCATAAACCCATGTTAATAAATGGGCTGCTGCATTTTGTACTACCTGGAGTATCTAGTTTCTTGCTTTGGAGTAACTGAGCATGGAAACCATGAAGACATGACACTGTGGCCAGTAGATCTGCCTCTGACAGGATGCAGAGATGAGAGTGACCAGACATGTATTTTGTGTGTCTTTCCTGTGGCAATAAAGTGTTTCCTCTCCTAATCCTGAAGGGGATCAGAAACTAATGATGGAACAATTGTAAAGAAAAGCAACTGCATTTTCTATTCTACTGTTTAGTGAGACTTACTGCTCCATATACTGGAATAAGCACGAAAGCCTCAGAAAAAATAAATCAGTCCCATAGCACCTTAAAGACTAACAGTACTATTTATTAGGTGCTGAGCTTTTATGGGAAACACCCACTTCTACAGATCTGGAGAGAGAGAGAAAAACTGAGGAATCAGCTAAGTACGGGAAGGAATGGGGCAGGGAGGAGAAAAAAAATCTTCTGTGAAGTTAAGTGAGATGTATGCCATCACTGCAAATACCAAAGCTGGGAAAATTGTCCTTGTAACATGTAAAGTAATAGAGATCTTCGAGTCCATGGCGATAAGTATCAAACTTGAAAATGAATTCCAATTCAGGTGACTCCCCTTGTAATTTGGTGTTAAAATCTCTTTGTCGTAATACACAGGCCATTGTCATTGGTGGTGTGTCCTGCCAAGTTCAAGTGTGCACTTACCAGTTTAAAAGTTAGTATCAGCTGTTGGACATTTGCAAATGGTGGCCAGATTCCTGCTTTTGTGATCCAGAGGTTCGTATCTATTTTTTGTAACAGAGGGAGACCCGTTCATGAATAAACAAAAAGGGGCATATTTACTGCTACACACTGGACTATAGGTGCAAGATACTTGCCAGGGGATAAGTTTGTAAGAGTGAGAGCCAATCCCTGCTTTAGTGGCTTAAGTGGACAACACAGGCAGACCTGACAGATGATGTAAATTTTAGACAGCTCCATTTTATTACAGGATTGAAGATGGCTATTCCCTTGCTAGATGAAATGTATTTATTTTATCACCAGAATGGATCTCAAAGCATTACAGGAAAGCCTGGTTAACAGTAAAATGTTCCCCATAGGGAAAAACCCAAAAACTTGTTTTTAATTTAAAAGGGGAAGATAAATTTAATATTTTTAGACTAGTTGAGAGCGCTGCAGATTGCAATCACTCATTTCTGTGCAGCTTGAGTAGAGAGAGATATGTTACAGCCTATGCATGAACACACAAACACACTCATTCTGTCACTGCCTAGGGTGGATCTTTTGCCCCATTCTGAGCTGTTTGCATCCCTCTAGGGTGTATAAGGAGGCTGCGAAGCAAGATCTTTCAGGACATGCCTCGTGATGTTCCTGATATGAAGGTCACAGAATAATCATTCTCATAGGAAACATAAAATGCTACAAGGCGCCTTCCTTTAGTGTAAATAGCTTTGTCCTTAACCTCATATTAATGAGCCTTCATTTCTGATACAAAAAATTTTCAATGTTAAATCTGACGATGCCAAATGTAGGTTGCCCATCAATTACTGGGACTGAAATGGGTGATACCCTTTGAAATGAGGACACTGAGAGGCATAGCTGGATATTCTCCCAGTGCAGGAGGAATTTCCAGTAGGACCTACCAGCACAGCCCCAAGCACTGAAGCCTCGGCTTTGGGAAAGTGATGTCATCAGCAGGCTCAGCCTTAGGCCAAGGCGAGCAAAGAGATTGCCCTGGGCCCTGCACCTTCAGGTCCCTGTGCTCGAACTGAAAATAACATCAACTGTCAGCATCCACCTGCTGTCAGCTTACCACCTTGGGCCTGTCTACCAGCTGGGTCTTTCTGGGCTGGCTCTGGTAGTCAGAGCACCTCTATAATCTAGTGATCCTCTGCTGGTAAAATGGCCCCATAGGGCTGTGGGCAGTGGGGCTGACAGCCTCACTGGGCTCCTAAACAAGGTAGGGGTGCCTGCTTCATGCCCCCTGAAGGGGCAGGGCCTCAGGTAGAAGTGGTGAGGTTGGGGGCAGCCAGCCCTTACTGCTGTCCAGCCCACATCCCCCCCTGATACCCCAAGCCCTCAGTGGTGCCTGGAGTGCACTATGTGGTACTCTGCCAGCAATTTAAAGGGCCTGCAGCTCTGGCTGCTGCCAATTGGACCCTTTGTCCTCCCCTTCCTCTAGGCAGGCTTGGCTGTGAGTAACCAGTCAGAACTTAGCACAGTCCTGAGGCTGCTTTAGATTGCTATAGGAACGAATTAGTCCTTGTCTACTCCTGGGAGGAGGCGCTGGTCACGCAGCGGGTAGAATTTAGCTACACAAGTCTAGCCATCTGTTTATAGTCAGACTTCCTATTTTTTTTTTCTTTTTAATGTGGTCTGTTAGTTTGAAGCCTTTTTAAAAAAAAAAAAAAAAAAAAAAAAAAAGCTGTGAGACTGTTTAAGGCAGATGAGTACAGCATTAGAAGCTTTTTTTTAATGCCTCTCAACCCTGATGGTAGTTAGCAGTGCTCTCCTAAAACATGGATAATTTACTATTTTTTTAACACTACCCTTGCTCTGAAAGCTTCAATGCTTCAGAATGATGAATATTGTCAACTC
Organism: Carettochelys insculpta; assembly: GCF_033958435.1. Classification (NCBI taxonomy): domain Eukaryota; kingdom Metazoa; phylum Chordata; order Testudines; family Carettochelyidae; genus Carettochelys; species Carettochelys insculpta. The sequence goes on along the minus strand of NC_134140.1, from coordinate 96,716,396 downwards.
TAGAAGCCAAACCTTCAAATATCAAATAGGCTCAGAATGTTAAGTATTAAAGTGAAATAGCTCTGTCTTTCTTCTCTGCCTCTCAATAATAGGCTCTTTGGAGTGAAGTTGTGGTGAGTAATTCAGTACGGCAAGAATCTGCTTATGACATATTTTGCACCACAACCTTTGTCTGAACTAGGAATGCTGGTGAGTATTTGAATATGTGTCCATCATGAGTGCAGAGGTTTTAAAGCTGAGAATTAATGATGCTTTATAACCACTGTGGAGAGATGCTTCAATCTGCTGTGCTGAAAAATTCTGGTTTGATGTCTGAAAATGGAGCAGCCAAAGAGAGATTTTAAAAAAATTCTACAGGCATCATCCTACAGACTTCATAAAAGGTGAGATGAAAGAAAGCAGATGGATTTATCTTTTTACTTAGCTGCAAAACCACAAATCAGCTTCATAGAAACAGATCTCTCAGCCATATATAGCTTGACAGTAATTCTATAAGATTCATCAAGTCGAGGGAAGTGATTATGTGTGATGCCATGAAGTAACGTGAAAGTAGGGTATCTCATGATTTCAATATTTCAGACGATAGGCCATTAAATGCAACTTTTTGATGAAAAAGCTACTCTGTGTTCCAGCAATTTCCATCTTCACATACTCCTTTTAAAATGCTACATAATTCTTATATCTTCTAAATTCACTTCCCTGGTATGAATTACTAAAAGTATTACTGGTACAATTTTGGGACTTCAGGTAATACTGAAGGCTTTTAACTTTTCTAAAATGGCGGAAGTCTGCATAGGGTTTTAAAAAAGGTTTTCTTGGAAATTTGTCCAACAGATCATTTTAAACTTTTTTCAGGCTGTGTGTATAATAAACACTTGAACTAGAAAAAACAAGACACAGTTCTCTTAATGCAATTTAACTGATTATATTTCAAGGTAGAGTTACAGCACCACAAGAAGAATTGAAAAGCTGCTGCATATTAGCGTCATATAAAATCTGCATAACAAATTTCCTAGAAAACCAGGCTTCTTGCTCTGGCTATAATTATTTTATATTATAGTTCTCCCATTGTCATGAGACACAGCACAGAATTGCTAATGGAGATACCACACAGTATTACAGACATTTTAAAAACAATATATTTATCCAGCAAAGCTTGGCTTAACTCTAAGAAAGCAAATGAGATAATTTTCCAGAGGATTGTCTGAGTCACTGCTTATGTTACAGTAAGTAAGATTTAGGGTGTTATCAGTAAGAACAGGATAAGGGCCAAAGAGAGCAAGTGCCTTGCTCAGGGACACAGTTACTGGAACCCAGGACACTCTGGGCTTCCAACATTTCCTTTCATCAATAACATTTGGTCTTTTAGATGGTTCTGGCTAATAAATTGGTGGGCATCATTTCGTATGGCAATGTTAACTTGTCATGAGTCTCTCTTGGAATCTATGGACCTACCACTTTCTAATACTTTGCTCTTTCCCTTATTTCAAGTGTATAGCGGAACGTTCCCATTTTGTGCTGATGAATGACTCAGTGCTGTAAAACCCAGTCTGTGTGCAGCTACTTAAAGCCATCTGTATTGAGGCACTTCGGATATACTGGTATGAAAGATGTGATTTTCAGAAAATCTTGTGCGCTCGAATGGCCCCATTAGGCCATAGAGTCCTGGATGAAGTCCAGAGAAGTCTAAATCCTGACATCAAATCATAGCCTGGGAGATATGTGAATGCAGTCTCATGAAGTTTAGTGAGTTAACAGATTCTTCCTGCCCTACTAAATAATGTTGGTATAGCTTCACTTACTAATATGGCATATTTTTTTATACCCTGAGTGACACTGCTTAGCAAGGGAGAGTTGCTACACTCTGAAGTCTCAGGACTTAACTGAATAGCAAGCTGCCTCAAGGAAAATTGGTCATGAAGAACAACTCACAGCGCCATATGCTCAAATGAATACATACAACATGCTGTAAATGTATTGACTGAACTTTTCTTTCAGCACCACAGAAATTCTCATGTGTTTTTTTTCTCTGAACGCGATACTACTTTAATAGGTCAGATCAATGTTGTTGAAATGTTAGCACTACTTTCACTTTTAATGTACCTGTACTGTCAAATCAGCAGATTGATACCTCTACCAAGAAGACAGGCATCAGTATGAACCTCCTTTTTAGCCAAAGCCAAGTTACCTTCTGGAGATCAGAGGCAATCACCACTAGCAAAACAGTCTTTTCAGTCGTTCACGTAAGCCAGACTTCACACATTAACTGAATGAAGGCAGGCAGTACCCAATGAGTAATATTGGTTTGGATTTAATTTGAATTATGTCCTTTATTTGAATTGTACAATTTGATTCAATACAATCAAGGAATTATCTGTTTAAAAATCCCTTAGTCACTAAAGCCCAGACTTTAAAAGGTATGTCAATGTTGCTGTGCTCAGCATCACACCACCTCACTGATTCAGGAATCTAAAGCTCATTTGCAAAGGTATTTAGGCACTTATGAGTCAAAGTCCCGTTGACTGACATTAGAATTTTGGCTGATAGATCTGTTAGGTGCTGCAAAGCTGAGAACAGCAGCACTGGGTCTAAAAAGGTAAAAGTGAATGGTAGGTGGGTTGTAATATGATTGGAAACTAAGCCAACTTTCTATGCATACTGAATGTAGTGATCTCTGAATAACCAACATAAAACAGTCAATAAACCTCTCTTGAGAAATATGCATTTGACACTTTTCACCTGGGGAAACATAATGGGGAACAAAGACCAGGTTTTAGACAGCTGTCTTGTAAGGAAGCTGTGTAGTGTAGCTGACAAAGTGACATGGTAGTAATTTTGTAATCCAGAAAGTAGATCACATATCTTTTTTTTTATTCTACATTTCATCCAGTTGTCAAATAGACGAGTAATTCCCATTCATATGTCCCCTGCAGTAAGCTGTTAATAATCAAGTAAAAAGCATGCTTGTCATTGGTTTACTACAGTTGTGTGAAAGTAGCTGATGACAGCATGCACAGCTGTTGCCTAAAAAGACAGTTTTTGGCAACCTGACAGCTGTTGCCTGCTTGACTGTTTAAGTTGCACTGAGGCCCTCAATGCCCTGTAGTAATCCTATGGAGATACTGGAAACCAGCCAGGACTCAAATACTGAGAATGTGGTTGTCATGCATGTTTGTGTCTTCTTTTATCAGCTCTTTTTGCCTCTTGGGATGTTAATATCACTTTTCAAAATATAACTTTTGCAAACTCGGATGGAAAGCAGAGGGAGGATAACACCACTTGCAATAAAATGGATCAATAAAACCAAACATGATGATTCATGCGACATGGCCATGGGTGTGGTGTCTTAGCTGTTGAAATAATAAGAGAAACCATTGACCTAATATACATCCAGGGCCATCTGTACGCATACACAAGTTACACAGCTGTGTAGGGCTCCAGAATTAGTGGGGCACCACAAGTGGCTGGCCTGGAGTTGCAGCAACATGTGTTGCAGCAGCAATGTGTAGCTTGCTGAATGAGTGTTTGCTGAGTGCTCTGGGAAGTGCACGGCAGGGTCAGCTCCTGAGAACTAGCTGTGTAGTGTGAGGAGTCTCTCCCCAGTCCCTCGGATGCCACGTGAGGTGTATTTGTTTGTTTGAGGGGTGAGGGCTGTGAGAAATGCTGGGAGACTTTTTAGGAAGCCTCACCCCAGTTAGTATCCTTGCTGCAATAGGCTCCTGAGGTGGGAGTGGGAAGGGTGCAGGGGGAGGGTTTGTTGGAGCCTGGCTGCATTCTGCAGCCACTGGCAGCTACTAACACTGGTTATACTCTCTAGAGCAGAGAGAGTGGGATTCTTTGCTGGAAGGTCACCCCTCTCCCCTTCAAAGTGATGAAGCCCATACACTCCTCAGGCAAGCCCTGACTCCCACTTTCCTGCACTGAGTGCAGCAGCCCCTCTGTCTCCCCAGGAGTAGCAGGGGTAGGGCTACTGGATGTCTGGAGCCTGGCTGAATAAGTGACTCACGCTCCATCCAGCAATAGCACTTTATGCTTTCAGAGGTGAAATTGTCATCAGATGGTGGCTTGTGTACTCTAAATGTAAGGCTGCTGTGTTTTGTTTCCCATGCAAGATTTTCAACAGCTGCAATTTTAACATAGCAGCTGGCTATGAATGAATGGCCAAATCTCAGACATACGTTACCACAACATGAAAAGGCACAATACCACATTGAAAATATGCACAAATGGTGTGAGCCAAGTGTACGGTTTAAAAAAAATCAGGCAACTCTTGATGTCGAAAATCAAAGACTGTTGGAGTCAGAAAAGCAACATTGGCATTGGGTTCTTGAATGTCTATTATCGATTGAATATCCATCAGCAACCAATCTTGCTTTGAGGAATTCTTAAGAAATTACACCAGTCAAAGAACAGCATTTTTTTGGGTCTTGTACAACTCCTGGGAGAATCTGACACAGATCTTCATTTATCACTGAAGAGTAACTGAAAATGAAATGCATGACAATAATTTGGGGCCAAGATCTCAAAATCAACTGATCATGCTAGTGAGTGGTAGAGTGACAGACAAAATTGTTTCATTCGTTTCTTTGGTAAAATATTTTGCCATAATTCTAGACTGAACTCCAGATATAAGTCATCAAGAACAGATGTCAGTAGGGCCGAGGTTTGTTGACATTACTGATTTAACATAGACTACAGTTAAGGAATTTTTATCAAATTTGTAGAAGTAGAGGACACTAAGGGTCTGGGACTTTTTCAAGCTTTCCTTGATGAACCTAAATGAATTTGATTGCCCATAATGAACATTCAAGAACAAGGCTATGATAATGGAGCCAAGAGGAGAGGGCAAATTTCTGGCCTGCAAACTAGGTTACTGGTGGAAATCCATGTGCCTTTTTTCATTCCGTGTGCATGCCACAGCCTTAATTTGATTGTGTGTGGTATGGCCAAGTCTTCTGTAGAATCCATTTCTTTTGGTTTCCTGCAATGCATTTGTATTCTTCTTGGCTTCTACTCAACAATAGCAGATAATCAAAGCACGTCAGTGGTATTACTGTGAAGCCTCTATTTGAGACACACTGGGAAAGCAGAGTAGAAAGTGTAAAAACATTGAGATACCAAGCTGTGGACATTTACGAAGCAATTGTTGATGTTTCTGAAAAAGTCAGAGATCCAAAAGCTAGACATGAAGCCAAGGCATTAGCCTCTGAAATAACCAACTTCAGGTTTCTAATCTCTCCTGTAATCTGGTATGACATTCTTGTTAAAAATTCAAGTGTCAGCAAAATAGTTCAGAGTTCAGCAGTGCAGCTTGATTCAACACTTACTTTACTAAACAACACAAGACTTTTTAGGGAAATACAAAGAAAATTGGTTCAAAGAACCATGAGTTACAGTAAGAGAACTCTCAGGAGCATTTGGTGTAGAACCAAAATTTCCAAGTTCGAGTGTAACAAGTTTTGAGGGAGGGAAAAAAATGACAAGCAGAATATGAAGGAGCAGATGAGCCAATAAAAGAACTAGAAAAGATATTTGAGGCTGATTTTTTGTTAAATGTTGTACTGGATAAAGCAATATCTGCCACGAGGAAAGGTTTAATACATTCTGAGCACACATGAACAGTTTTTATGTCTGTCTGACATAACTGAATTCAATGAAATCAGAAAACAAGTGCAGCTAATGGCAAAGTGTAAGAACCTAGAAAATCTCCTGAAGCATGGTGACAATTTAGATTTAAATGGAACTGGACTGTATGAAGAATTGAATGTATTGTCACCATTGCTGAGACATGAGAAATCAGTGATGGGTATTGTACAGTTGATTCATACTAGCAAACTTATGGATGCATATCCTAATGCAGTGCTCTGCAACTGGTGTGCCATGGCACAAAACAGTGTGTGTCAGAGCTGTGCATGGAGAGTGTTGTCTGCCACTCTGCATGCGTCCCCACTGCTTGGAGAGAGAAGTGAGTGGTGGCAGTGGCATCAGAGTTGGTGGTGGTGGTGGCTCTAGGGCAGCAGCAGTAGTGGCAGTGACTCTGAGTCACCAGCATCGAGTTAGAATGGGGAGGCTCTTGGCTCTTCCCCACTCTTCCTGGCTCTTGGGGAGTGGTGGGGGAGTGGGTTATATATATTGGGCATGCAATGAAAAAATGGGTGCTGAAGTGTGCCATGAGGTGATAGACTGCTGAACACTGTCTTAATGCATACTTTGCCACTCCTATTCTACAATTCTTGTAACAGTAGCAACAGGAGATCAGAGTTTCTCAAAACTAAAGCTCATTAAAACCTACCTCTGCTCTGCAATGAGCTAGGAATGCTTAATTGGCCTTGCTATTCTTGCAGCTGAACAAGAAGCAAGAAAGCACTTCATCTTTATGATAGGATGATGATGTTACAGATTTTTCAGGGGAAAAAAGCCAGGAAGATTGCTTTTAATTAAAAGCAAATCCTTGTTTCAATACTTCTTCAGACTTCACACTAATTTCCAATCAAATGTTATATTAACAAATTTTAAAATTATATCATTTGCATTGTTGTCACAATTAGAATTTTTTTGTAGTGCTACTTTAGTGCAATTGTATTCTATCAGAATTATAGTATGTTTAATTTGTTTAAACTGGTTTTAATTTTTAAGCTGGTTTTAAGTGCACGTAGAGTCACTAAAAACACTTTGTCTGGGCAAAGGGGTACAGCTTTACTGGTACTGAATTGGGCACCATAAATCCTAAGGATGGACCTGGATGCATTAAGGGTGTTCTGAAATATCCAGCCAATATTTTTACTGAGAATTCATTTCACTATATGTTTGTACTTACTGTTTTTTATAATCTCATTTGTTTTGATCTTTCCTGAACTACAAAAGGCTTAAGTGAAACTGAATAGTAGTATGCAACTAAATATTGCACCATCACATTTCTGACCTTTCCTTGGTCATTTTGTTTTGGAGAGCTCAACATTAAAAATAAAGTATTTGTTTCAAATAAATGTATTTTACATAAGATCTTTGGTCAAGGTATTATGGTATCTTGAATTGTTTTAAGTGATACTACGTAATTTTCAGCTTAGAAAATCACATATAGTAGCAGGTCTTGCTTTCAGTCTTGAGTTTGGGAAGTAGTCTAAACAGCTTTGGACTATCTAGATAGCCCTGTCTAATAATATCAATTAGTTTACCCAGTGTCCCAAACATATGCTACCTTTGCATTGGTCTTAACTGCTCCTGAACCTGGAGCAAGGCAGATTTTTGGCTGGCTGTCCTTGAAGTCAATGTCTTTGTGGAGAAAAAAGGAGATGTTCCTCAGTTTACTTGCTTTGTTGTTCTGGCTGCCTGGAGTTAAATCAACTGTGTCTGCAAGATGAAAACAGGATACAAAACAACGACAGATCTTGTACCACCAGAATGAATATTGTGGGTCCTTGGGAGGAAAACAATGTGCGAGCTAGGAAATACTGACTTGCATGTCACCACTCAGGTTAACAAGCCTATTTTCTCAAAGTAGGAGACTAAGATCCAAAGAACCCTGAGTCATTAAAAGCAAAGGCAAACAGAGGTAAGTGGACAGCTGCTCCTTGGGGAGAGATGTTACCATAAAGAGAGTGAGAAACGGTAGGAGGAGAATCTGTCTTCCTGTGACAGGGTGTACCAACCCTCCACTGGCTGTAGGGGTGGGAGCGGGTAGTGGCCAGGCATGCTGGGTTGAGAAGACCCCTTGCCCACAGGCCTGCTGGGCATGCTCCAGCTGCAGCTCGAGTGTAAAGGCCAGGGAGGCCGTCAGTTGGGGCTGGCCACTGAAGGAGAAGGACCTCCTGCTCCTCCTTAGGAGCTGCAGCTGATGGAGGTGGAGCAGCTGCCCCCTCAGAAGCAGTAGCAGCAGCAGCCACTGCCAAAATGGGGTGTAGGGAGGATGTTCCCATCTGAGGATCTGGTCTGAATGGCAGAAAGATCAGGGCTCTGTTTGGAGAGAGAGATGAAAGTAGTGGTGCACTTGTGAGGGACTGCAATGGGATGGACACCACTTGTTCCAAAACTGTCAGGATGGTTGGAATAGGGGCTGTTGTAACCTGATGGACCACGGGCTTCCCCTCTGCAGATTTCGTAGTTTCCTTGTACTCTTGAGCTGTCACTCTACATATACCTGAAGAAGTGTATGAATTTAGTCTGTACTTAAGGTTATAGACTGCCAGATCTTTGCTCACTTTAGGTTATTTGTAGTATTCTTCCAAACTGTCAAGAACAACCATAACAAAAGGAGATTACTTTCCCTATAGGTAAATAAATACTCGCTTTTAAGCAAGGTGGAGCTTTTCTACCTGATGCATCAGGAGGTCCTATGAAACACACGAGATCTCTATTTTTGTAAAATAACCCCTGCAACTATTTGTATCCCTTAGACATAAAGTTGTAGATGCATTATGTTGCAACAAGTCTTTATTAACATTTCCATTTGAGAAAAGTTATGATTTAAGCTATTGCTATTTAAGTGAAATTTATTCATATTAAAGTAATATCAGCCACAGATTTTCTTTTTTCATACTGTAGTAATTAGTTGATGTGATAGACTGCACCCTTTCAGCATAATGATTTAATAGTATTCTTGATAGCTAGGGCTTAAACAAATATATTCAGATTAATCCAGATATACTTAATGTGATGGCTGTGAGCCAGATGGAAAGAATGATTTACTCTTTAATCTTGACTTTCTTTATGTTTATGGAATTAAACAGATGACTGATTATATAGCAACAAAGACTGATTTACAATGAAGTCAACCTTTCCGTTTGTGCATGAATATTGTATAGCATATTAATATTGGGAATTAGTCATCATTATATGTATAAGGGCAAGTCTACATTAGGAAGTAAAATTGATTTTAGATTTGCAAATCCAGTTACGAGAATTGTGTAGTTGGAGTTGACTCACCTAAAATTGATTTTTGCCCCTATCAACACAGTGGGAGGTGAATGGGAGAAATTCTCCTGTTGACTACTCTTACTCCTCACAACTGCCAAGAGTGTGAGAGTTGGCAGTGACACCATGACTCTTTGATTTAATGCTTCACCACTAGGCATGCTAAACTGAACAACAAAACATCACCTGCCAGCATGTTGATCTTCCCATAAGTGTAGACATATCCTGAGACTATCGATTCTCCCATGCATTAAGTTCCATGTTACATCTAGTACCCTTTGGGATTTATAACAAGAGAATAAGAAACCTTGGGACGCTTTTAGGACTATCAACAGTAGAATAAAATAATTCACCATTAATTAGGTGATAGAGTAGTCTTTAAAATATTTAATTTGATTCTCAAATTCATGCATCAATATGCCACTACTGATTAAATACATTATGTCTGGGGGAAAAAAGTATTCTAAACCTTTGGAGAATTTCTAGAAGACATATGACCAAATCCTCAATTAGTATGAATCTGCCTGGCTGGAAGTGGCTGATGAAAAATATTCCAAAAACAAATAACTTCTTTTGTTAATGTAAAGAAAACAGAAACGGGGCTGTTCAAAGATATATATTTATTGTAAAATACTACAAGTGGAAGGGACCTCAAGGTCGTCAAGCTCAGTCTCATACCATCAGAGCAGGACCAAGCACCATCTATTTATCCACCTGTTCTTAAACATCTCTAATGATGGAGATTCTACACCACCTTAGGCAATTTATTCTGGTACTTAACCACCATGACAGTTAGGAAGTTTTCCCTAATGTCCAATCTAAACCTCCTTGCTGCAATTTAAGTCCATTGCTGCTTGTCTTATCAGAGGCTGAGGAGAATAATTTTTCTTACTCCTCCTTGTAACACCCTTTTAGGTTCTTGAAAGCTGCTAATATGTTTCTCTTGCCCAAACTAAACAAACTCAATTCTTTTAGTCTTTTTTGCAACAGTGTCACACTGCTAACTCATATTTAGTTTGTGGTTCATCATGACCCCCAGGTGCATTTCTGCAATACTCTTTGCTAGACAGTCACTTCTCATTCTGTGTGGCTGCATCTACACCAGCAAGTTCTTTTGGGAAATCTGGACGTTTTTTTGAAAGAACACATGCTGTGTCTACACACACAATGCACTCTTTCGATCTGAAATCAAAACAACGCAGCTCTTTTTCCGGAAGCCCTCTTCTTCTCCAGGATCAGGATGAATGCCTTCTTTCAAAAGCTTTTTTTTAATTTTTTCCTTCAAAAAAAGTATGTGTACAGGATCTGCAGGCCTTTTTTGGAAAGAGAAGTCCTCATGGTGCCTGATATTTCTGCTCCCTGGCCTGCTCTTTCAAAAGAATGGGAGCTGTGTGGGTGCTCTCTTCAAACATCAGAACTCTTTTGATCTGCTTTTTTTGTGTGTGTGGATGCACTCTTTTGAAAGAAGTTATTTCAGTAGAGATCTTTCAGAAGGACTTCCTTCAAAAGATCATTGTAGGGTAGATGTAGCCTATGTATGAAGCTGGGGTACTTTGCACTTGTCCTTATTAAACTTCACCCTATTTACATCAGACCACTTCTCCAGTTTGTCCAAATCATTTTGAATTGTGACCTTCTCCTCCAAAGCAGTTGGAACCCTTGCAGACTTGATAAGCATTCCCTCTATGCCACTATTTAAATAATTGATGAAGATATTGAACAGAACTGGCCCCAAAACTGACTTCTGTGAAACCTCACTTGTTCCTTTCCAGCATGACTGTGAACCATTAATAACCACTCTCTGTGAGTGCACAACTGGTTACTCACTCACCTCAGAGTAGCCCCATCTAGACTGCATTTTCCTAGTTTACTGATAAGGTTGTGTGATACTGTATTAGATGCTTTACTGAAGTCTAGGTATACCATGTGCACTGCTTCCCCTTATGCGCAAGGCTTGTTACTCTATTAAAGAAGGCTATCGGGTTGAATTGACATGATTTGTTTTTGACAAATCCATGCTGACTGTAATCTGTCACCTTATCTTCCAAATGTTTGCAGATGGAGTCCTTATTTGCTTCATCTTTCCCGGCACTGAAGTTAAACTGACTCATCTGTAATTTTTTGTCCTTATTTTCCTTTTTATAGATGGGCACTATATTTACCCTTTCCCAGTGTCTGGAATATGGCCTGACTTCCATGACTTTTTAAAGATGGTAACTAGTGGCTATCCTCTACCACCTACTTTATCAGCTCCCTGAGTATTCAAGGATACAATTCATCAGACCCTGGTGGCTTGAAGACATCTAACCTTTTAAAGTAATTTTTAACTTTTTCTTTCTCTATTTTTACAGTCTTGACCTAACCCATTTCCACATATATTCACTACATTAGGTATACAGTCTCCATCAACCTTCTTGGTGGCAGTAGCTTGAAAGCATATAATTTTTGCTGCTATCTTTGCATTCCCTACTCAACTATGAGAAGGTATCTACAAAAGATCAATCAAGTTACGTCTCTGTTGAAATCAGTCTGCTGAAAATTAGATACTAATGAAATTCTGAGATTGGCAGATATTTCTACTCAGTTGCAAAGTGTAAAAAGGTAACAATTTTAAAGAAAAAGAACCCACATGACATTTATATAAGAAAACTAGAATAATTTTTAAGTGGATTCCAGTGGTAATCATAGGTTATATCATAAGGTATGTAATACTCTTCTATAACTCTGCTCAATATAAATTGTCATCCCTGCATATGACTCTGCCTTTTCTTGCAGCAGATGGAATGTTAAGCTAAAGTAATAGATATCTAAATGAGAGAAACTGCTGGTTTTTCTCTGTCTTAGTTATATGTGGAGTCAATAACAAATGAAACCATGTGTCTGGAATGGAATTTAAAATCAAATAATTTACTGTTTGCACATCTCCAATAATGCCATTTATTAAGAACCTCTAATAATGGCATGGAGCAATTTACTACTGTGTAGTTTCATGGCAGTCCCAATCTGTAGATGGCCTCCTCAAGGCCTGAGCTCATAACCCTGGGTTTAACATGACAATGCTCAAACCACTGAGCTATCCCTCCCCCCCCACTGAAAGTTCCCTACATCAGTCCCATTTCTGATAGCAGGATTTCTGGAAATTATTCCATGTGCACTATTTTGACAAATTACCCAATAGTGCCTAAAGCAGGAGGGCACTTGGCAGATATAATATGGGAACTGAGAACTAAAAAGGGAAATTACCTCGCTGGAAGGAAGAACTTTTCCTAACAAAGGCTGACATTCTGTGATGCTGATTCTTGATCCTTCGACAAGCATTGGCCTGATCATTATCAGAGTGTGTGCGCTATTAACCACAGAAGTGTAGTTTTAATCTTCTCTGAGATGCACTGCATCCCTGACAGAGAAGCTACATGTGAGAGTGGTGCATATTTTACAGTTCCATTTAGGATTCAATGTGAGAAGTCGAAGAAAACTGATATAGAAAGTACATTGTACCTGAACTTTGTAATGGCGCATTTCAATCTTTATATGCCCACACCAACGTATATACATGGATATTTGCAGTGGTACAAAGAAGCAAATCTTAAAGTAAAAAAAGATTTAAAAAAACCTGGGTTTTCTCGGTAACATTCAGAAATAGCAGAGCACTAAGCAAATGCTTAACTTTTAGGTACATGGCTGATTCCTTTGACCTTGACTGTGCTATTTGTATTTAAGTGTATTTGTGCCTATGTGGACTGAAACCTAAAACTGTCTCTACTCTTTTTTATGGGATTGTTTTTTTTTCCTTTTTAACATAAACACACTGATATTTGTAATCCCAGTATATCACCTGCCTATCCCTGTTCTTCACAGTTCCTGATGTGCTGTGAATCTTTGGTTGGCTGAGTCTCTTGTATCTGGTGCCAACTTGTTTGTAAACACAATGCATGTCTGCATCTTTTGGAAAGTCACTTTGATTTGAGAAGAGGTTATTCACCTGTTTCACCTTGTTAGTCCACACTTCCTTATACGTTAGCCCATAGTTAAGCTATTGCAGATTTCCGGGCCAAGCCTTTGCATTTGCAGGTATCCTTCTTGAGCAATGACATTTGTTTTCCACTCCATGGTGCATGTATGTATTTCAGGCTAGTGTTTCTCACCCCTGTTGCTATTTTTGCCCAACAATATGACTTAAAAAGTTTGTGAAAATGCCTTGATGTAGCATTTCCTTTTTTTGCCCAATTTAGAACTAACTAAACCATTGGCAAGAATTAGAAACTACTAGATAAACACAAGCCTGTTTTTCAATTAATAGTAAACAGTGGGTTAAATTCAAACTTGCTTTAACTCTAAGATTCAGTAGCATTACACTTAGAATGAAGTTGGCTCATTTTTTTTCAGAGAATATTCTATTGCATTTACTCCACTGAGGGCTGCATTAATATTTTTTAAAGCATAACAGAGGTAGCAAAGTTACAAAATGCCATCCCATCATGCTTAGCTGCCAATATTTAGTATTTTTCCAGATGAATAGTCTCAGGCTGCATCTACACTATGAGAGAAATTCAAATTTAATTGTTAGTTCAATTTTACCACGTGACTGTCTTCACTGTAAAGACCATTAGCTCTATTTTGGGTGCACTAATCTTTAGGTTACAAAATCGCAGTTATTTGACGGGTGTAGTGTCAAGCTCGAACTCAGAAGTTCGATTAAATGCAAGTGTGGAAGTGCCACATCTTAAAAGCAAATTTGTTAGCCTCCAGAAGCGTCCCATATTTAACCTTTAGCTGTGGTCTCATATTAGTTTATGATAGAAGAAAGAAGCCATTTCTCAGGCTATGCTGTTGGAGGTGTGAGTGCTTCTACCCATTCAGAAAACCCCTGCAGGGAGTTCATGGCTCTGTCTGTACACTTGCTATTTTTTTTCCTGTGCTGTCTGGTGCCAGCCCCTGCCCCTCTGTACCACATGTCAACAAGGCTGTGCTGGGGGTCGTGCTTGCATAACACGCCGAGAAACTTCTTCTCAGTGGTTTATAGTTGTGTGCAAAACCCCTGCCCTCCACCACAGGTGCCACACAGCCTGGGTCTTTCCCACACTCAGCCACATCACATGGGTAGCCCCCAGCCCAGTAAAAGGATGTGCCTGCTGTTTGGTGCTGGCAGTGCTGCCAGTCATGCAGGAAAGAGAGGACTTTGCTGCTGCCATGTGGAAGTCTCCCCAGCAGTTAAGATACTGGAAGCTTTGGTGCCACCATGCAGGAACTTCCCCCAGCAGTTACGATACGGGGTGCTTTGCTGCTGCCACTCTGGAGAAGTCTCCCCAGGTGGTTAAGATACTGGGGGCTTTGCTGCAACCGTAGTGAAGTCTCCCCCAGGCCGCTAAAGGACCTGCTGCTGCCACCAGGGAAAAGTCTCCTCCCAGTGGCTAAGGGGCTTGCTGCTGCCATGGGAAAGGATCAACTCAACTGTTCATCAAGCAACAGCCCTGCCTTGGCCCATACCTGGCCTTGCTGCTGCTGCTGGGGAAAATCTGTCCCTACAGCTAAGGGGCTTGCTGCTGATGGGGGAGGACAGTTTCAGCTGGTTATCAGTGACCCTCCCCTGCACTTGGACCATATTTGGGCTTGCTGCCACCAGGGGGAAACCCACAATTTTTTTTTCCTGCAATGATGGGAGTGGGATGGATGGCCAGTTGAGAATACAGTCACTGCACTCATGTTGGCAATATAGTGTAGGGAGAAACCAAATTTTTTTTTCCCTACATTCTTCTCAATATAACAAGAAACATTCCGGGACCCTGCATTATTTTCAGGGATCACATTTCGGCAATGATGGGAAGAAGGATGGATGGCCAGTTGAGAATACAGTTGCTGCACCCACATTGGCAATGTAATGTGTAGGGAAACCAAAAATTCTTTCTTCTAATTTCTAGTGTCTTCTGCATTATTTCCAAGGGGTTGACATACTTTCAGGGATTGGGAGGGGAATGATGAAAATGCGATGGGGGGAAGATGATATCAAGGCCAGCGAGCATACCCAGAATGCTACAGGGAAGAGGGAACTGTGGGATAGCTTCCCACAATGTGCTGCTGCAACAGTCAATGTTAGCCAATGTGTATGTGGCAGCAATGACTTGACTTTGTGGGGAGCACAGTAGGAAGTGAGGATGCTCAAAATCGACATATACATTCCAGAATTAGAAAATAAATAAATTCAAATTTCTCAGTATAGATGCAGCCTCAGAGAGGTAGCCAAGTTAGGTTGTATCTTCACAAAACAAAGGAAAGTCCTTTAGCACTTTAACAAAATAATGTATTTGGTGGTGAGTTTTCATCAGAATTTGCTCGGGATTTTCCAGATCTAAAGATGTGAGTATGTCCCATGAGAGCTCATCACCTAATACATTATTTGTTAGTCTTTAAAGTGCTACAGGACTTTTTATTTTTTTCCAAGGAAAGTTCTCCAAGTATGCTGGCGATTTGAAGATCTGATAAGCTGTGCAGTGATTTATGTCTATCCTGGTGAGCTGCAGGGTGTTGTTGAGATAACTCTTAGATTTTTGTGGGATTTCACTAACTTTTGTTAAATTCTTTGTACCTTTTCCATGTATGAGACTGTTGACAATGGAAGCTTTATCACAAGGTCTGGGACACATGTTGAGGGCAACAATCTGTAGCCTGCATTTCACAGTTGCTTAGCAAACTGAAAGGGTTTAAAGATCAGGCAAAGAATACCAGGTCACAGTATGATTGTACTAAACCCCACTTAAATTCTGCTCATCTGTGCATTTAGTTTACACAAGACAGTTAGATTGTGAAAATTTGAGGATTCAGGTTATGGAAATAGATCTAGTACTATATCTTCACATTGCAGCTAATACGCAATAAGTGTCATAATGCAATGTTTTGTATTAAATACATTGTAATATAATTGTTATTAAATCTAAATTGTTTTATGTGGGACCTTTAACTCAAAATATAGCAATTAATTTAATCAGTGCATTTGCAACCCCCAAATAACATTGCATACAGACTTATAAGCATTTTAGAATTAAGTAGAACTCCTCCAATAATTGAGCAAATGATTACTTTAAAAGTTCAGGAAGTATAATGTCACAGCCACTGTACTGGCTGTTAAGAAAAACAATTGGAGAGGAACCTGTAAATGATCTGCCTATATATTTCCTATCTATGGTTTGTATTCCTTGTCTTATGAGACAACTGAAAAATAAACAATAATGATATAATGGCCTTTAACAGCACTGCAGCATGCTGAAGAAAAGCTCCTGCAGGTGTATGCCTTAATTAGATGTTTATTGGAAACAGGTGCACAGAAATATGGAGCACTGAGCTTTGAAAGGGGGAAGAGGACTTTGTAAATCAAATCTCCCTCAAGTCTGAGTTACAAATTAAGAACTATGCATAGATTGGAAACATTCATCCATATTTTGTAAAACATGAAAAACCAGAACAGCTAATTTCAGATATATTTTATCACCATGTTAACAGAGGACATTCGAAAGGGAATGTGTTTGAATGTTTTTCTCTCATTGTAAATACACCCTTTTATTTAAGAACCACCGTGGCTAAACAGCCATGTTAAAAAGGCAGTGAGAGAGAAAAGGGCAGCTTTTAAAAAAGTGGAAGTCAAATCCTAGTGAGGAAAATAGAAAGGAACATAAACACTCCCAAATTAAGTGTCATAATGTAGTAAGAAAAGCCAAAAAAGATTTTGAGGAACAGCTAGCCAAAAATTCAAAAAACGATAGTAAAATGTTTTTTAAATACATTAGAAGCAGGAAGCCCACTAAAAAAGCAGTGGGGCCCTTGGACGATAAAGATATAAAAGGAGCGATCAAGGAAGACAGTGCCATTGCGGAGCGATTAAATGATTTCTTTGCTTCAGTCTTCACGGCTGAGGATGTTACAGAGGTTCCTAAATCTGAGCCAGCCTTTTTAGGTGACAAATCTGAGGAACTCTCTCAGATTGAAGTGACATTAGAGGACGTTTTGGAGTTCCTAAATCTGAGCCAGCCTTTTTAGGTGACAAATCTGAGGAACTCTCTCAGATTGAAGTGACATTAGAGGACGTTTTGGAGTTAATTGATAAGCTGAATAGTAACAAGAAATGGTAACCTTTCACAATGGAGGGGGGTAACTAGTGGTGTTCCCCAGGGGTCAGTCCTGGGACCGATCCTGTTCAACTTGTTCATCAATGATCTAGAAAATGAGGTAAGCAGTGAGGTGGCAAAGTTTGCAGATGACACCAAGTTGTTCAGGACAGTCAAAACCAAAACAGATTGTGAAGAACTACAAAAAGATCTCAGCAAACTGAGTGAGTGATTGGGCAGCAAAATGGCAAATGAAATTTAATGTGGGTAAGTGTAAGGTAATGCATGTTGGAAAAAATAACCCAAATTACACGTACAACATGATGGGGTCAAATTTAGCTACGACAGATCAGGAAAGGGATCTTGGAGTTATAGTGGATAGTTCTCTGAAGACATCCACGCAGTGTGCAGCAGCAGTTAGTAAAGCAAATAGGATGTTAGGAATTATTAAAAAAGGGATAGATAATAAGACAAAAGATATCATACTTCCCCTATATAAAACTATGGTACGCCCACATCTTGAGTACTGCGTGCAGATGTGGTCTCCTCACCTCAAAAAAGATATATTGGCATTAGAAAAGGTTCAGAAAAGGGCGACTAAGATGATTAGGGGCTTGGAATGGGTTCCATATGGGGAGAGGCTAGAGAGACTGGGACTTTTCAGTTTGGAAAAGAGGCGATTGAGGGGCGATATGATAGAGGTATATAAAATCATGAATGGTGTGGAGAAAGTGAATATAGAAAAATTTATTTACCTTTTCCCATAATACAAGAACTAGGGGACACCAAATGAAATTGATGGGTAGTAGGTTCAAAACTAATAAAAGGAAATTTTTCTTCACACAGCGCACAGTCAACCTGTGGAACTCCTTGCCCAAGGAGGCTGTGAAGGCCAGGACTCTATTAGGGTTTAAAAAAGAGCTTGATAAATTTTTGCAGGTTAGGTCCATAAATGGCTATTAGCCAGGGATAAAGTATGGTGCCCTGGCCTTCAGAACAAGGGCAGGAGATGGATGGCAGGAGATAAATCACTTGATCATTGTCTTCTGTTCTCCTTCTCTGGGGCACCTGGCATTGGCCACTGTTGGCAGATGGGATGCTGGGCTGGATGGACTTTTGGTCTGACCCAGTATGGCCATTCTTATGTTCTTATGTAAGAAGGAAAAAATGAACCTTTCTGCATCCACATAATGGAAATCCTTTTGAATGACCATAACATTATAACAATAATGCTATTGTATGCAGTGCTGTTGTAGCTGAGTTTGTCCCAAGTTATTACAGAAATAAAGAGGAGGGTGAGGTAATAATTTTTTATTGGACCAAGTTCTAGTGAGTGACAAGCTTTTGAACTACACAGAGGTCTTCTCCTGATTGAGTCCATTGATGACGGATCAGCCTGATTTTGGAGCCACAGATCTTACCACAGAAGGGGCAGGTATTGGTAGCTGTTGGAGGTGGGGCAGGACAGTGTTTATTTGACACTCTTTTCTTCTCCTTCTCCTCTCTTCATCTGTACTGCAGGACCACTCCTCACAGATGGACATTCTCCACTGGGGACTATCTTGGGCAAGGTTCTCCCAAGTGTCAACATTGGTGCTGCACTTTTTCATGTGTGCCTTCAGCATGTCCTTATATAACCTCTAGTGGCCCCCAATGCTCCTCTGTCTTTTCTCCAACTTGGAAAACAGAATCTGTTTTGGGAGGTGCTGACCAGAAATATGAGCCATGTGACCAGTCCAGTGAAGTTGCTGATGAGTGATAATGGCTTCAATACTGGTCATGTTCAACTCTTCCAAGATGCTAGTGTTTACGCACCATTCCTCCCAAGAGATATTTAGCATTCTCCCAAGGTAGCATTGATGATATTGTTCAAGTGGCTTCAAATGATGCTTGTATGTTGTCCAAGTTTCATGTGCATACAATAGTGTTGGAACAACCACTTCATGGTATAAAAGGAGCTTTGTATTGGGGTAGATGTCCCAGTTCTTGAAGATCATTTGTCTCAGGCGGGCGAAAACGGAACTTGCATGGCTCAGGTGAGGCTGTATTTCCACATCAATGTTGACTTTAGCAGAAAGATGACTTCCAAGGTTTGGGAAGTGCTCCACATTTTCCATTCGTTTTCCATTTACTTCAACAAGGGGTATGTGACATTGTCCTGTTGGCTAGGGTTGGTGGAGCACCTTGGTCTTTTTGACATTGTGTGAGGCTGAGATTCTTGTATGCTTTAGCAAAGGCATCTGAGGTGGTCTGAAGGGCTGTGGAAGAGAGCAGGAACCACAATGTCATCAGCATACTGGAGCTTAATGATCGAGGTCTTGCTTTTAGCTTTCAGTTTTCTGAGATTGTACATAGAATGAACAGGAAGCTTTTCAATCTTCATTCCATCTGGAAGCTTGCCAGGTGAAGGGTC
Organism: Carettochelys insculpta; assembly: GCF_033958435.1. Lineage (NCBI taxonomy): Eukaryota > Metazoa > Chordata > Testudines > Carettochelyidae > Carettochelys > Carettochelys insculpta. The sequence goes on along the minus strand of NC_134140.1, from coordinate 96,696,977 downwards.
ACAGCAATGATGATGCAGAATAGTGATAAGGCAATGACACAACCTTTTTTACTCCAATTTTGACCTCAAAGGAGTCGCTTTGGGATCTGTTATTGCTCAATACTGGTGCAGTCATGTTGTGAAGCAGCCTCAAAATACTTATGAATTTTTTGAGGCAGGTGATATTTGAGAGGATGGCCCACAGGGCAGTAAGAATGATTTGAGTTGAATGCTTTGGTTACAAGGTTTTGTTTTGTTAACGACATTTTTCTTGCAGTTATTGGGTGGTGAAGATCAGGTCCATTGTTTCTTGGAATGGTTGGAAGCCACACTGGAATTCTGGGAAAATTTCTTCTGTGGCAGGAGTCAGTTTGCAAGGATTCGAGATAAGATTTTCCCTACCATTGCCAGGAGGGGGATATCACGATAGTTTCCCCAGTCTCACTTGTCTCCTTTCTTGGAGACTGATGATCAGTGTGTCTTTGAATCTTGCAGCATCTGCTTTTTATCTCAGATCTTGAGAATCAGGAGGTGAAGTTGTTGTGGAGCTCTGGCCTGCCTTCTTTGAAAACTTCGATGGGGATCCCATCTAGTCCGGTTATCTTGTTGCACTTCAACACCTTGATGGCAGCTTGGACCTCACTCAGGGTAGAAAGCGTTGAAAGGTTGCCTCTAGGTGGTTGCTGAGGGATTTGCTCAAGGGATTCTGGGACCACAGTGGAGGGGGTGATTCAAGAGTTCATTATAGTGCCTTCTGCAGTGAGAAGCAATGGCTTCATTGTCTTTCAAGAGTTGGGTACCATCCTTTGATATTAGGGTATTGATTTCATGGTTTCTTGGTCAATAAACAGCTTTGAAGAAACCTCTTGTATCGTTGATCGTGTGGAATAAGTGACATCAGTGTCAGCCCAAAGAGCCCTGATCTACACCACGGAACAAAATTTTTCCTAATATGTCAATTCTAACTACACTAATGGCGTAACTAGAATTGTGTATCTGGGATCAACTTTGTTCCCTGGTGTAGACCAGGCCTCAGAGAAATATGCATAAATACTAAAGAGCATTACAGAGTCTGGTATGAAGTACAGGTACAAGAGTTCACTGTGCTGTCTACTAAGGATAAACATATTTTCCAGACATCTCTGGGTAGGTAGACATCTATATGGCAGATACAGTTGCAGTAATTGCTTCAGTATATGCCAGAACCTTGAGGAGTTTGATTTTTTTCATGATAGACTGAGGTTTCCTCCTTCATCTCACTGTCAAATCTCACTTCTGTGCTGGAATTATATCTTATACTTGGCTGATATCATCAATGTCATAGGCAGGATATCTGAGGCAACCAATGAATGGGCAATATGTTTGTTTCTAGTCATCTTTGCTTTCTCACTGATACGTATCTAATCATTATTTTGCATGAGCGATCTTATCTGTGGGGTTGTCCAGTAGCTCATTTCACCATACAAACTTCCACTCTAAATGATCAGAGTGGTGACTTTTGTCTTCTGCAGGAGGATGTAGGTGTACATATAAGGTCAGAAGAGATGAAAAGTTCTAAATAGCCAAATTAATTCTTCCTCTGTATAACTTAGCATTGACATTCACTTTTCATTGAGGGCTAACATCTCTTTCAACCCATGCAGAATTTCTGTTTAGCTCTCATGAACACGCTCACAATGCAGAAATTAAGATTTTAGTAGCTAGCAATACCAAACAGTTTTAGTAAGCATTTTTTTAAAGCCACCCAACAGCATAAGTCCTACTTGTTATTGGGTAGGTACTGCTGAGGGCACAAAACTCTCACTGAGGTCATTGTGAGACAACACAGTTCACAATCATATGACTTGCGATATAACCAAACCATTACAAATGTGGGGAGGTGGGAATCCTAGAAAAGGAGTTCGAAAATAAATGAGTGATAAGCCAAAGAGAAATACTTTAATAGGGAAAAGTGAAACCCTGAGAATAATGAAATCAAAATATGAAGTCCCGAGACTCTACCCTTGTGTTCACTCCCTGCACACTACTTTAATAATCTTCAAACTATGCCTTTTAAGGTATTTGAAAACTCAGTACTGGCCATCAGTTTATATCCTACTACAATATATATGATGAAGAAGTTCAGGGATTCTTCAGTATGATAACATGTTTTCCAAACCCTATAACCCTGCCCCAGCAAAGGTCAGGCCTGTTAACCAAAAGGGGAAGTGAAATTATAAAAATGAGACACACAACACTCCAAGCCTTCCCTCTTTCAACGTCCACAGCATTAACTTCCCCGATAGGACAAAAGAAGCAGCTGTTGGACTTTGGAAGTGGGGGGCAGGGTCCTGACACAAACCATTTTGAGAAAATTTGTTTTGCAGTTAAGTAAGTTTCTTTCGTAGGTATTAGTAAGCATCTTCTCTATTTTTCTCTTTACCGTTTGAGTTTTTATCCCTTGTTTCTTGTACTTAAAATCTCTTTGTTAATAAAATTGTTTCACTGTTTTATCTAATCCAATGAGTTTAAGATGAAGTGTCTGCATAACTATTTAAGATACTAAGATGGCATGTTATTTCCTTAAAGGAATGAACAATTAAAAATGTTTGTATTACCCAGTGGATGGCTGGGCAGCACAGGACATACATTTCTTGGCGAAGATATCCAGGACTGGCTATTTTGGGGCACCCTGCAATGTAATTAAAGCTGGTGAGAGCCCAGATGTGTCTGTCTGCAGCACACACAGCCATAGCTCGGAGTGACTTACACACAGGAATCTGTCTGAGGCTTCACATTGGAAGGTATGGCTGCAAAGCATTGTAATGGACATCAGGTTATAATGAAAAGGTGATGCTGTCTGGATTGTGCCATGGTATGTCACAGAAGTGTTCATCTAAAGAAAAAAATAGAAGATGAAGGGGAAAAGGAAACATATCAGAATCTTTATTAATGCTTTTTTGTTGCCTATTGTTTCATATGGCTGTCATGAAAACTATGGGTATGAAATTAACATTGCTTCAATTTGATAATGGTGGTCTTCAATGTGTATGAAGTAATTACATAATTAATGAATACTTGAACTCATGGTCTTATTTATAAAACTTGTTTAGATGAATGACATTTTAAACACATCATTCCATTTCTTTCTTATAATTACTTATACCTTCCTTACCTTTCAAATAACTTCCATTTCTATTTGATGATCAGAGATCCTATGATTGGCTATATATTTTTTTAAATGGATAGAAAATGGTTGTAATAGATCTTTGTTTTGTTTACAGTTTTCACTGGATACAAGTCCAGCAAATTTTAAACCAAGGTTTGGGTTCTATCTTCTCCATCCCTCTGTTCAACAATATATTGTATAGGAAGAATCTTCTCTTCAGTGCAGAAGTTTGATAACTTAGGCTTCTTTAGGTAGGGCTGACAAGTTTTATCTGAACGAAATATTTGTCATGCCAGATCAGATTTAGTCAATTAAGTCTACTATTTTGTGTTATCTTTATATTAACATGCAGGTGTTTTCCCACATCTTCACACTTTACACTTCCTCCTGATAAGAATGGCCCAGTATCTTGTCTTCCAGCTGTGACTAACGCCAGGCACTTCAGAGGGAATTAATAGATCAGGGGATCATCAAGTGATCCATCCATCCATCCATTCCCAGATTCTGCCAAACAGAAGCTAGGGACACCATCCAGGCCCTAATCTTCCTCCCTTCTTTTTGCAGTGGCCAGGTTTAATGCCTGTTTTACATTCAGTGCCCTACCAAAGACACTCTCAGGATGATATTTTTGTTGTTTTTAACACACACTTGCAGTCACACACCACTACTCAGACGTAACTGTTATTTTGGGCCATCTTTTCACATGATGCAGAACAAAGAATAGATGAAAAAAATTGGGCCAAGTAATCCACTAGTTGAAAGACTGCCTTGTACATTCAATGAAATTGTTGCATACAAATTAGCTGCATAGTAAGGAAGGTGATTGGTCAGGGTTTTCTCTAACATCACAATGGCCTAGCACTCCAAATACATTCCTTACTGTAGCACTACACTTCTTGGGTGTAATATGTAAAGTGAAAAGGGCTGAGATCCAATGTTCCCTTCTTTCTTTTCCATCCATGTGCAGAATAAGCTTTTATGTGCACTGAGGCATGTGAGAATGTGCACCACTAATAGAAATACAAAACTTAATTGTAGATGCCCTGCTAATCAGCCAGGTGGGATCTGGATTTCTCCTGAGCGGCTGCATAAGCACATAGCTTACAAAATAAATTACTTACTACAAGTTCAACTTCCCTCATCTGGCACCCTTGTACCTGAGCAGTCCAGGACCAGGGATTTTGCTGGACGAAGAGTGGTCAATTCTGCTGCCTGCTGGCCTCAGCCTTTGTTCCTGGGCTCCCTGCCCTCAACTTCCCAACCTCCTTTCCCCTCATGCAGGCTTCCCAGATGCCAGCTTCTGGCCCCGGCCCCCTCCCCAGCTGCAACTTCCTGGGGCCAGGGCTTCCTGCACAGCCCCATCCACTGTTTCCAGGAGCCCTGGCAATGAGCTGCCAGTTTACCAGCCCACTGTTCCCTGCTGCTACTCCTGGTCCAGGTTCCCTGCTTGCTGCGAGCCCTTCACTTGCAGCCAGACCAGCTGTGGCTGCCCTGCCCTGGGCTCCTGCCACTGGTTTGGCTGACCCCTTCTCCTCCCAGCCTTGGGACTGTCTGGTCCTGTAAGATCTGTCGTGCTGCCAGACAGATGTTTCTGGAAAAGAGAGTGCCGGATTTGGGAGTTTTAACCTGTACAAGCAGTCTGTGAAAGTCCGTGAGCCTAAGTATATTAGTTGTACAAACTACTCAAAGAACAAAAGAGCAGTCACGTAGCACTTTAAAGCCTCATAAAACAATGCATTACATGATGAGCTTTCATGGGCCAGACCCATTTCTTCAGACCTATAGCCTTACCAGAGCAGACTACATATATAAAGCAGAGGTCCAAAAATGGTTATCAGGATGGACAAATCTGAACTTTTTAAAATCAAGATTAGGAAATCAGATAGAAGAGCAGAAGAGGTGGGTGAGGGCGGAAGTTTAGTGTTGGGTCAGATATCCAAGTATGTAAAAGAGTCCTTATTATGAGTCCAGTAACTGCTGTCCCTGTTAAAACCAAGTGTTAATGTGTCTGTTAGCCGGTGGCCAGGTAATGTGCGGTGAGGTACTCCCCTGGGTCCTAAACAACCCAGTTTTTTACTGTTAGAGCAGGCAGCTCCTAGCACTCTCACCCATGGCCAGGCTGTAGTAACCAAACGGTTAAAGTTCTTTTGTTGTGCCGGCTGTGTTGTAGTGACAAAAGGGTTAACAGCAGTCAGGCTCAGAGCTTAACTAGTTACAAGTTTATTAAGCTACAGTTATAAGCGTGTGGTTACAAAAGGCTATTGTCTACTTCTTATATGCTAGCAAAGTACAGGTGTCAACAAGTTACGTTACAATCCAATACAAAGATATCTGTTACCATCTAACACAAGGATATCTTAACACAACGACATCTAGTTACAGAGCTCTAATTCTTTAGGTGTGCACAAAAAGTCAGAGACCTAGAATGGGTGTATCTTACCCTCTCTGCGTCTCTCGATACCAGGGTAGCCAAGCCGGATCGGTCACTCAATTCCGCGGAAAGACGAATACGAGGTTGGGCGTCCCCAGTAGTGGACCTCGGGAGGCAATCACCTGACCCGACCAGCAGGTAGTTGGTGGAATGCACTCAGAGTTAGAGTTGTGCTGGGCCCATCTTTTATACCCCTTTTTGGGTTACGTATTCTCTTTCTTATCTAAGGTGCCAGATCATACTGGTCTGTCTTTGTGACGCCAGTTTGTTACAAGGGCATTTCTTGCTTAATTTGCACTTGTAAGACAGGAGATAAGCAATTTGAGAGTACAGGACATTCTTTTTGTGTGGGCGGGGCACTTCCCCTTCTGGGATGGTTGTGTGTGTGCATCATATCCATCAATGCCAGCTGGGGTGATTTCTTGAGGGTCTCCCCCCTCTCATGTTGACAGTTTGGCCTGTTAACCTTCTATCTGTACTTTCTGCTTCTCAGGGTCACAATAAGCTAGCACATCTGGGCCTCAATGAGGGCATCAAAGACTGTGCTGTCAGCAGCTGTTTCCGTGCCCTGTGTGCTTCTCAGCGGGGGGGGGGGGCAGTGAGCAAGCTGGCTTGTAAGGGGGAGACTTTGTCTGGCTACATTCCACTCCCTGATGCACCACACTACATCCCAGAACGCAACGTGGTGGTGATGCCAGCACCTCTTGCCCTCCTTGGAGGAAGTCTAAAAGTACCCAATGATCCAATCAGTATGTGGGGAATCGCGGAACTGGCTAGGATCACTTGTCAGCTCCATGTATTGGATTTGCGTGGAGGAGATAGCCACGTCAATTAGTCTCCTAACGATGCACAGTGTTATGCAAAACACAACTACTATGATAAGAACAATCAAAATAGTGGTTACAATAGAATGCAGGAATGGAGTAAGAGAAAATTCTAATTGTTGAGCTAACCATTTTAACCATGAGATCTTTCTATTCTTAGTTACAGCATGTAAGATTTTAACTGCATCTTTGATGGCAGATACATCCTGTTTAATCTGTTCAGAGTGTTTACCTAAAAGCAGTAAGATTGGTTAATTACAGCACAAACTCCTCCTTGTTGGGCCAGGACTGCATACTTCGAGACCCACCCATCCCTTGCTGACACTCAGACAGAGAACAATTAGACAAGAAGGCAGATGGGAATTATGGCCTAATCCAGAAAGTTTAAACCGGTTACCTCTACCCCTATCAGCTTGGCTAGGAGGACGGGACAGAAGGGCCCAGCCTAACCTTGGAGCTTCCTTGCACGCGATGGCTTCCACTCCGAGGAATTACAAGCAAGACAATCAGCTCCACCCTCCCAGCACCCGGGACGACAAGGTTGTCAGGGACTCAAATCCCAGCAAGCCTCATCCCGTTACAGGGTACGATAACAAAACCAGAACCAGAACTTCCAGATTCCTTATCCAAGTAGGAGTTCACCCTATCACAGCATGAACCCCAGGGGCTGTGGCGAAGGTAGGAGTGGATGTCGCTGTCACCAAACCAGACTGGTCACCACCAGAAGATGTTGCTGTTGTCCCACCAATCATTCAGGTTCAGAGGGACAAACTCAAATCCCAGTCTGGTAGAGGAGTTCAGCAGGGTACACATCCAGCAATCCGTGGCACCGGCGGTGGAGACGATGGACTGGATGGCATTCCTGAGGGGATGCTTAGGTGTGGCAGAGGTCAGCAAGGTTGTCAGGAAGATGCCGAGGAGTTGAGGTGCCATGCTGTCATCTGGGTTGAAGGTAGCTACAACACAACTAGGCCTATAGCAATTACTAAAAGTCTATTAGTATTAATATGGCATATAGCAGTATGCATATATTATGTACATTAAAGTTCTTTGGTGTGTACTGATGTTACAGGTGGCCATTGCCTTGCTTCCTCCCAGGGAGGTGTGCATTCCAGGTGGTTTCTTCTTTTCTGGGTAGAAAACACAAGGTCAGCCGGTCTTGGATGTGATCCAAGCCTCGGTAATGGTTATTGGTTCCCTTTTAGAGTCTAAAGCAGTCCACACCCCCACCTTTGCATGAGTGCAGTACATGAGTCTGTGTTCCCAGGCTAGGGTGTTTAATTACAACAGTATCTCCAGGATTAGATTTGGAGTCCTTGAGTGGCGCAGCCGAAGTTTGAGGAATTTTTCCCTGTAGGGAAGAATCCTCTGCTGATTGGACTGCCCGTAGGGGTTTGCTCGTTGTTTAGTCGCTGCACCACCTTATCCAGCCTGTTTTTCCAAGTGCCATCCATGGGCTTCAAGTGGCTTTTTAACAGCCCATTCCAGTGCTCGACTATGCCGTTGGACTGGGGTCGATAAGGGAGGTGGTAAGTCCATTGAATTCCATGCTTAGTAGCCCACTCTTGTACTACTTTGTTTTTAAAGTGTGAGCTGTTGTCAGACTGGATTTCTCAGGGTGCTGGGATAATTGCTGTTAAGCGGTTTAGTTCCATAATGGTGGACAGTCCTGTTGCCAATGGGGCAGGGTGTGCAAAACCAATTCCTGAAACAACTTCCATTCCAGTCAAGAGGTACTTACACCTTTGCCTGGTCGTAGGAAGTGGGCCAATGTAATCAACCTGCCAGGTTGCCCATAGTGTTTTTCCATCTCTTAGCCTAGCAAACCACTGTTCTTCAGCTATGTGTTTTCAGGTTTTAGCACAGATAGTACAGGCTTGCAACCAGGTCTCTAGCCTGTCGGTGGGTGATAGGCCACCCCCTGATATGTGCTTGCTGCACCAGCTCATCACTCCCTGTGTGCCCCAGAGTCTCTTGTAGCCATAGGTACAAATGTTCCCAACCTACTTGGGTGGCAGAGATCTGGGCTGCTGCATCTGCCATGTTATTTAGCTGTGCAGCTGGCGTGTTATTCTTTTGGTGGGCTGACACATGTTCTATATTTAGGGGTTGCTGGGTGGCATGGTGGTACTCACTAGGCATTCCCACCTTCCATAGGGATTCCTTAATTAAAAGGTGGAGTTCTGTGCGGTATCAGCTTTCCGGCATGGACATTCCTCTACCCATCCCGAGAACAAACAAACAATAACCAGCACATTTTTTAAAAGATTTACATTTGGGTAGCTGAATGAAGTTCATTTATAACTTCAGGAACAGTCCTAAAGGCAGAGATCTGGTTGCCAGAACTGTCTTTACAGGTTTGCCCACGTCGTGGGCTTGGCAGACAGGGCAAGCCAGACAGTTGTTTGGGCCACGTAGGAGAATTTGGAAGCAAACCAATTTTTGCTTGAACAGCAGTAATCATCCTCCTGCTTCACTTACATGAGTCAGGCTGTGGTGCATGCAAGCAAGATAAGGGAGAAGGACCTTGGGTGCAACCAGGCGGCCGTCCGGGGAGCGCCAAAGGTGTTCAGGGTGCAAAAGGCATTCATCCAGTCTCCAGATAGTTTCGTCTGAATTTAGGGCCTGATCTTGGAATAGTGCAGTATCAATAAGGGTTGCAATAGGAGACTGGGAATCTGTAAAAATGGGAAGCAGTGAAGTGGCCCAAGAGACTAAAGGTCTGCAGTTTTAGCTGCTGTGTCAGCCAAGGCATTTAATAAGGCAGCAATATACACATCATTTTGTTTTAATGAGCCCATGTATATTCTAACTTACCAACATAGACAATTTGATAATGCTATTAATAAGATAAGCACAAACATAAAATACAAAACCACATTCTTCATTTTAAAAGGAGATTTATGATGTTTAGGTTGTTCTTCAGTAACTACCAGCTTTTCTCTGTGTTTCTGAAAGACAAAAGAATACCTTTCTACCCCCTTTGGGGTGGCAGGTTGCATCTTGGAATATTCCATTTACAAATATGCTCAGTTCTTTCTAAACTCTGCAGGCTACTCACTCTGAATTTTCTCCAGACCCTTTAGAGTTAAGGACTTACTCACTTACTCTTAACCTCAAATCACATGCTTATTTTCCAAAGTGACATGTTATTGGATATTACCATTTTAAGTATTACTAAAGGGATTTAGATCTTTTGTTCCTATATTGAAAGGTGTCCATATCGGAAGGCGTCCCCTCCTTATGGATGCACCAGCAGGACAAACAGACAGACAGACAGACACAAACAACATTAAACAAAACTCCATGACATATACACATACACGTGTTAGCAAAACAATTAATGTAAACAAAACTCCATGACATGCACACATACACCACAACATAAATGTTTACATAACTACGCTTTGTACCACAAAGAGTTAAGAACTTGAACTAAAGCTTTCAGAGTTGGGCAGTTTCTTCACGGTCTTATAATCTGGGCTTTTGTCCAAGGAGCTGTTTCTTACATCCTGTGCAACTGCTCCAATATTCCTTTTTCCCTTTTTCTTTACAAGCAGTTCTCTGCTTACAGAACTGCAACCGTGATTCCTCTGATTGTCCCCAGTTCTTTTCCAACATTTTCTTGTCCTATTTAGGGTCACCCCATCCTTCCCGGGTGAATTCCTTCTCTATGTTGGGGAAATCCATGTTGTTTATCATGACTGGTTTCATTTTGTCACTGTGGTACAGCCTGGCTACGTCTACACGTGCAGCCAACATCGAAATGGCTTATTTCGATGTTGCGACATCGAAATAGTCTATTTCGATGAATAACGTCTACACGTCCTCCAGGGCCGGCAACGTCGATGTTCAACTTCGACATTGCTCAGCCCAACATCGAAATAGGCGCAGCGAGGGAACGTCTACACGTCAAAGTAGCACACATCGAAATAGGGATGCCAGGCACAGCTGCAGACAGGGTCACAGGGCGGACTCAACAGCCAACCGCTCCCTTAAAGGGCCCCTCCTAGACACAGTTGCACTAAACAACACAAGATACACAGAGCTGACAACTGGTTGCAGACCCTGTGCCTGCAGCATAGATCCCCAGCTGCCACAGAAGCAGCCAGAAGCCCTGGGCTAAGGGCTGCTGCCCACGGTGACCATAGAGCCCCGCAGGGGCTGGAGAGAGAGCATCTCTCAACCCCCCCAGCTGATGGCCGCCATGGAGGACCCAGCAATTTCGACGTTGCGGGACGCGGATCGTCTACACGGTCCCTACTTCGACGTTGAACGTCAAAGTAGGGCGCTATTCCTATCTCCTCATGAGGTTAGCGACTTCGACGTCTCGCCGCCTAACGTCGAAGTTAACTTCGAAATAGCGCCCGACGCGTGTAGACGCGACGGGCGCTATTTCGAAGTTGGTGCCGCTACTTCGAAGTAGCGTGCACGTGTAGACGCAGCTCCTGTGTCACAACCCTGCTTGCTGCGCCAATTCTGTTAGCCGGTGGCCAGGTAATGTGCGGTGAGGTACTCCCCTGGGTCCTACGCAACCCAACTTTTTACTGTTAGAGCAGGCAGCTCCTAGCACTCTCACCCACGGCCAGGCTGTAGTAACCAAATGGTTAAAGTTCTTTTGTTGTGCTGGCTGTGTTGCAGTGACAAAAGGGTTAACAGCAGTCAGGCTCAGAGCTTAACTAGTTACAAGTTTATTAAGCTACAGTTATAAGCGTGTGGTTACAAAAGGCTATTGTCTACTTCTTATATGCTAGCAAAGTACAGGTGTTAACAAGTTACGTTACAATCCAATACAAAGATATCTGTTACCATCTAACACAAGGATATCTTGACACAACGACATCTAGTTACAGAGCTCTAATTCTTTAGCTGTGCACAAAAAGTCGGAGACCTAGCATGGGTGTATCTTACCCTCTCTGCGTCTCTCGATACCAGGGTAGCCAAGCCGGATCGGTCACTCAATTCCGCAGAAAGACGAATACGAGGTTGGGCGTCCCCAGTAGTGGACCTCGGGAGGCAATCACCTGACCCGACCAGCAGGTAGTTGGTGGAATGCACTCAGAGTTAGAGTTGTGCTGGGCCCATCTTTTATACCCCTTTTTGGGTTACGTATTCTCTTTCTTATCTAAGGTGCCAGATCATACTGGTCTGTCTTTGTGACGCCAGTTTGTTACAAGGGCATTTCTTACTTAATTTGCACTTGTAAGACAGGAGATAAGCAATTTGAGAGTACAGGACATTCTTTTTGTGTGGGCGGGGCACTTCCCCTTCTGGGATGGTTGTGTGTGTGCATCATATCGATCAATGCCAGCTGGGGTGATTTCTTGAGGGTCCCCCCCCCCATGTTGACAGTTTGGCCTGTTAGCCTTCTATCTGTACTTTCTGCTTCTCAGGGTCACAATAAGCTAGCACATCTGGGCCTCAATGAGGGCATCAAAGACTGTGCTGTCAGAAGTTGTTTCCATGCCCTGTGTGCTTCTCAGTGGGGCGGGGGGGGGGGCAGCGAGCAAGCTGGCTTGTAAGGGGGAGACTTTGTCTGGCTACAGTGTCGAATTTGAATATGAATGTTAGTTCCGAACATTCCCTCTGTAGACGGTTGGTAAAGTCTCTTCTCAAGAATACAAATGCTCAGGTCTTTAACAGGATGGCCCACTCCATTAAAGTGCTGGCTGACAGGTTTGTGTATTTGGAGATGTTTTTTATGTCTGCTCTGTGCCCATTCATTCTTTGGTGAAGCGTTTACAGTTCACCCAATATACATAGTGGGTGGGCATTGCTGGCACATTTGTCAACAGAAATAGCAAGTTAAATATGTCAGGTAAATCCTTTTGGGAAAATAATTTTCTAGCACTAATTCTAACTTAGGTATTTCTTTGCATAAGTCATTTGAGCCTTTTAAAGGCTAGAGGAAAGCATGTTACCAAGTGATCTTAAGTGAATTTGATTTTTCACAATTAGGAGAATGAATAATGAGTGTGCATCCCTCGCCATTTTATACATCCACCACATCAAGGAAAATCAATTATTTTAAGAAGATACATTTCCCTCTTCCCTGACTACTGGCATTACTTTTCATGGCATTTTTGCTTCAAACAGTTGAGGAATTAGACACCTTAAGAGAAAAGTAGAAGAGCTGTGGAGAAAAGAATCCCAACCACCTGCAGTCATTTAATTCTCCACTTCCTTAGTAGTCTCTCTTATCCCAGACACCACACAGAGAAACTTGCCAAACATGTTTTAACCAAACTATTTTATTAGGTTACAAGCTGGGAACTATAAGGCAATAACTCATCCACCGTGGGTCATTGTTCCTTGTGTAATCTGAGCCTCCTGTGGAAGGGTTGCCATCAGTTCCCCATTCCACATAGTTAGTCCAAGAACTGTTGCTGAGCTTCCACAGCCCTCCAGTTTTATCAGGTTTAAGGGAGGGAAGGAGGTGGTTTTTCTCACTAATTAAACATTATCAGCCCCAATCTCACTTCTACTTCCAATTCTAGTTTTTATCAGGGAACTGGACTATTATTAAAGTAACACCTTCACTGAACACTCCCCTGCCCAATTATAATAAAATAACTTATTCACTGGGTTTCTGCAAAGAAAAAAATCCTTGTGCCTATACCAATTTACTTTAAAAGAAAATTTTATAAGTGCCTCCAGCAAGGCCAAAAACCTACCCTATTGCCAAAGGAGAAAGACACTATCTTCCCAGTGCAGAATGGCTCCTCTGGGAAGAATTTATAAGTCCTCTCCTTGCCTACATTTACACGTGAGGCATCTGTTGACAGAAGTCACTGTTGGAAGGGATTTCACAGCAAAACTTCTGTCGACAGATTGCACCTACACATAAAAGCTGATCAAAACAGTAATCTGCTCTGTTGACAGAGAGCAGTCAGACTGCCCTGCCCTCTCTTGACTGGAAGGTCTACAAACAGACCTGCCTGGTGAACTGGAAGACCTGTCTGTTGACCAAAGGGCCCTGGTGCATCTATATGGCTATTTTGTAGACAGGAGACTGTTGAGAAAGGTTTATACCTGAATGTGGAGAGGCATAACTCTCTGCTGGCAGATGTGCTGAATTTTGTCGACATTGTCAACAAATCACATTTTGTGTGTAAACGCACCATGTGTTTTTCCAACAAAAGCCCAGTTTTGCTGGAAAAACCCTCTTGTGTAGACATAGCTCTTGAGTATGTAGGCTTATGCCTCACCCTTCTGCCTAACAAATCTGCCACATTGCCTTCATGTTCTTGTCAAGCCTACAAGAAGGCTGAATACTCATGTGAAGAGGTGGTGCAATTCTTAAAAGGAGAGAGGATTTCTTTCCCTGCTTTATCAGGCAAAGCTTCCCCATCTCTGAGGCTGCTGCATGTGAGGACGATGGGAAGCAACTGTACTTTTTATAGCTCTATGACTTTATAGAATGAGGAAAATTTGCTTTGTAAGCCAACCTTTTGCTTTTTAATTTCTCTGTGGCTGTATTCTCTATTCCTCTGTATCCTGTTAATGTACATGCAGATTTTCCAGGGTGCCACTCATCTCATTTTTTTAACCTCAAACCCACAAAAATATTTCCTTGTCTGCCCCATTGCTGTTGGAAGAGTTTGGTTGAGTGATATTGGGGAAAGAATATCATCCTTTTATGTTGCATTACAATGCCTTATGTTGTTGTTGCGATTGAAATGTACATTTTCCGACATTTATAATAATTTCTGCTGTGTGTGCTGTTTAGGTGTCTTTGGAGGTTTGTGCATCATAGTATGGTAAAAGTTACTGTTCTATACAGCAGGTTTGTGGTGTGTATGAACAATGTAATGGATGGCACTCATCTCCCATGAGATCTTTAGCTTGGAGGTAGCTGTGTAATCTGTAATGGCCACCTCGGGAATCGCTCCCATCAAAATCTGTTTTCTCAGACATACCCTATCCTGTCTTGTTTAGGAAGGGAGTGGATGTGTTAGAGCTCAAGACTTTGGTTTAAGCCAGAAACCTATGTTTAGAGTTTAGCCCAGGGGCCAGAAACCTTTCCAAGGTGGAGTGCCAAAATGTAACTTTTTGCCCTCTATGTAAGTTCCGAGCGCTAGTGATACTTTTTAAAGTCACTAGTAGTCCTACTCCCAACAGCTTCATGAATGAATGAAGATGCAGAGCTTTACTGGTTAGGTGGTGGTTGGTAGCATTATCTGGTCTTTCATTAATTCACACGTGCCATGGCTTTGAGCAAGCTCCTGGCTGCATGGGGGAGGAGGGCAGAGCTGAGCTTCCACCTCACATTCTGATGAAAATCAGCTCATGTGCCACTTGTGGTCACCATGCTGAGGGTTGCTGATCCTTGGTTTAACCTGATTTTCACCCATATGTAGTCTCTCCTTATATTTGTGTGGGAACTCAACAACAATGCATTGTTGGCTGTGTACTGTACAGACTTGCAGACTGAGGCCTTTAATGTCAACCTAATGCTCATTTATGCTAAGGTCCTTTGCCACGCTAATATGACAAGAATTAGGCCATTAGTTTTTATTTCTATCATTACACGAATATTAGACATTTCATTGTGTACTACATTAGTTATGTTTTCAGCAGGTTTAGCAGCATGAGGATAGTGAAGATGGTGGGCAGGAAGCCAATGTGAGACTGAGGTCTGGATTTTGCCAAAGAAACAATATTCAGGAAGGCTAATACTTTTAGAGCTTTTCTGTTGCCCAACAGAACCCTACTGAATTTTTCAACAGTTTAAAAAAAATTACCAGATTAAAAGTGTTAAATTGGTTGCAGGTCTGAAGTAAATCAGGGATAAGAGGACCTGCTCATTAGTCAGTAACTGAACTTAGCCAGCTGATGGCAAACAAAGCTATTTGTCTTCCTTTCATTATACCACTGTATTAAGAATTTGACATATTCTGTTCTGACAGTAGCAAGCAGTGACTTCCCCCATGTTTTCCTTTTGTTTTTTAAATTTGGAAACCTCACGTGATTAGATACAGAAATACATATTTGAAGGAAACCTAAAGGAGCAGTAATAGGATAGGGTGCTTGGGGAGCTGTGACAATTGCTTTTCATGCTGAGTATACTCATCCCCTCTTAGCTAGTGCTCCACTCATGTAGTTGCTGTTTCCATCTGTTGTTTCTAGTCTTTTAGCTTGTGTGACCTCTGGCATAGGGATTGGCTCTGTTAGGTTTGTAGCAAGTCTGTTACAATGGGGCTTCAACCTCTGTGTGGTACTAAAATACAAATGGATAGCAGAGAGGGAAGCAGTCAGTTCTGATGAGCTGTATGGGCTAATAATTGGAGATAATATGACACACCTATGATTGTAAATGTGTGCATCGGAGGAAGAAAAGAGGAAGAAAAGCGGAAATCATACAATTTGACCTGGAATTCTCTGGTTTTACTTCACCCTCATGGTGGTTAACCTATCCAATTCCTTTCAAACCACACCCCCCACCTCAAATACACATCATTTAGAAGTCAAACTTATACATCTTATCTAAAATCATCTGAGCTTACTTTAATTTCTGACAATTTGCAACTCATGCATCACTGGTGTAATTAAAAATGTAATTTGAACTGTGGCTCTTTATGCTCTCACTAAGGACATGAATTCAGAGCAGAATTTGCATAGTAACATTTGCTTTCTTCAGTGTTCAGAGCAGAAATATAATTAAAAAGGTGAAAGGCTTAGAAATGATGGTTCATAATGTACTTATTCAATAACAGTATATTAAAATTCTGATTAAAATAAAATAGCTAATGAAAAAGGATTAAGCTGCGTTAGTGTTTCATTTTCATTTTTCTCATTAGATATATGGTGAGCAGATAACTCAGCAGTGTTATAACTGGGACACCATCTTAAGCTACTGCTGCTTGGGAAAACCTATTCAACTAGAGTTTCTAACAGCTGTTCCCAAGGTTCATTAAGGCTCATTATAAGTTGTCATGTAATGGAGAATTTATATTTTCGGATGATCTGTGCATAGCAGTAAAGATGAAAGTCTATCTTAAGGCAGAACTATAAAGAACAGAAGATGGTACATATTAAAAATAGATTACTAAAATTCCCTAATTAGCTAGCACAGACTGTAAAAGCAAAGTACAATCACTCTGTTTTAAAGAGAGACACAAAAAATGATTTAATTGAGGCTGGCCTTTTTGTGACTCAACCATGACATTTTAGATAATACAGGTAATCTATCCAGCTATCCTTTAAATAATACACTGGCATATGACAATAGTGTGCATGCACACACATTTTGATTGCTCCAAAAACAAATGCCATCTCCTATGGAGAAATGCATTCCAGTCTGATTGAGATGATGAATAAAATTATATGGTGATGCCATACATTTGAATTATGTGGTTAGAACCTACTTCTATGATGAACTGATGATAACTTCAAATATGAACATCTCTGAATAATTTTGTGTGTGTGTGTGGAGCTGGGGAGGCTGTTAAAATCTGAACTCTAACCTGGATTTTAGTTTTGAAGCAATTCACATCTATCTCGTTCTAAATAAGTCTCTTGATGATTATTAAATATAGCTTTCTTCTCTTTGCCTCAGAGATGGATCATAATTTTATTTAGTTTGGTGATGATATCAAGGGCATTTGTTAGAAAATAAAAATTGTTAAGAGCAACAGCAAAACGACAACTATTTCTCTAAGTTAGACATCATGATCAAGGGGCCATGTGGAAGATAGGCAAGGGGCTACAGTTTAGCTTCATCAGCTTCGTATTTTCCACCTCATGCATTTTTGTATGCACATTTCAGGAGGACTGGTTTTCCAGAAGTTTGTTTAATTTACTAAATGGGATCAGCAAGAAATTTGGTATTTGACGTGAAGGCTGTTGGCAAAGGATGATACTGATTTGGAGAGAAGGGTTCCCTTTTATGTTAGTTGATCTGGAAATCATGAGCCTGTTTTCACTATGATGTAAGGGTTATGGGGGTATGGTAGTAAGGAGTGGTAAACCAGTGCAAGTGAGCAGGAGATGTCTTGGCTGGTTGGGAGAGTCTCTTATTTCAGTGCACTATAGGAGGGTGGATCAGCACCTGTAGCCAAATGAGGCACCGACTATGTCTGTTACAGCTGCTGCTGCTGCTGTTATTCATTATTGTTCTTCTAATGGACCACTATTTTAGAATTTGTGATGAAGTTCTCTCGTATGATTAGATGTTCTTGTTACTGATACGTAATGAAGCAGCTTTGGGCAATGAAGAAGAATACCCTTTATCCAAACAGACTGATTGTAAATTTTAATATTTGTTGAGGACAGCTGTGTCCGATAGGCATATTTTATATGTTAAAATAAATTGTAGTGGCTGAAGTCCTGAGTCAATGACACCAGTAAGCAGCAGCATGTAGAGGGGAGGCATGCTTTCATCCTTACTATGATGGTGTGTTTATAATTTTCAGGTCATATTCAGCAATGCTGACATTTTAACAGTGGAATTCTCACTGAAGGAAGAGGAAGTGTGTTAATTCTTCGACTGCTGGTATGCTGTGTGTACCACTATGCAGGTATTTTCTCACCTAAATGTGGCCTGCTCTTTCCATCCTGTTGCCCGTCTATCTGTTTCCTACCTACTTCTTGACCAAAATTCCATCATAGCCACCCAATAGACCTCTTTCATGATACCTGACTTTGAAACGTTTGGAGTAGGCTGGTAGAATGCAGACACCTACATCTTTAATAGCACCTGTAAATCATGTAGCTAAACATGAAAATGCTGTCCTTAGCATGAGTGTGGCTGAGAAGTACAAAATTAGACTGAATAGAATAACTTTAAAATATGTAACTATATGAGCCAGAACAAAAGCTTTGGGATTGTAAAATTGGGTCCGGGAAACATAAGAACATCAATACTAAAACAGGCCGATTGTCCTCCTAGCCCACTAACCTGTCTTCTGGCAGTGGCAAGTGCAAGTGCAAGATGCTTGAAAGGGAACGAACAGAACAGGGTGATAGTTGAGCATTTAATCTCTCATTGTCCAGTCCCACCTTTCGATAGACAGAGGTTTTGGAACACCCAGAACATGGGACTTCATCCTTAACCATCTTGGCTCATAGCTGTTCATGGACTACACTCCATGCATTCAGCTAATTCTATTGTAAACCCAGATAGCTTAAAAGAGTTAATTAAGGGGAAGACAAATTATGAATGGTGTGTAAAAATTAATACAAAAATATTATTCATTGCCAAGTAATCTTGTGAAGGGCAAAAGTATATCTGAGCTAACAGTCTAACTTTTTAATTTATTCTCAGCCAGAAGTTGTTCCGTTGCCTCTTCTCCCCTCTTTGCAATTCTAATATCTCTTTTGTTTAGATTTTGTCTAAATCAGCAGGCAGAATTCAAGATGTGGGAAGAGGGATTGTTCCAAAGTATTCATATTCAACGGGAAATCACAACATGCATATATAATTTCCAAAAATAAATAAATCTGTATGATCTTTTGCACAGCTAAAAGGAGACATTGAAGAAATGGTTAAACCAACACTGCAGTCTTTGCTAGGTCCATGGTTGAAAAGCCCAGATTCTACAAAGCACTTCAAGTTTTTAATGTTAAACATTTAAAACTCTTATTGAAATTGAATAGTGAATTGTGCAAGCAAACATTTTATGAACAATCCAGAGACTAAACCTTTTACATCCAGGCTTTTTGGCAAATGCATACTAAAATTGGATTGGTTTCAGACTGATTCATGAAGTTCAGAAAAAAGCCTTTAATTCACAGAAATTATTATTTGCAGTAAGTAATTTCACCAGCTCTCATGCACATTCGCTTCCTAAAACTGGCAAATTATTTTGCATAATTGGCTGTTGTCATATAGGAGAGGCCCTATAGCAAGAATAATCAAGGTCTATCAGTATATGATTGAGATGCAAAGCCTAATGCAAAATATGGCTGGCCTGCAATATAGCCAGCTCACAATATAACCAGTTACATCTAGTGCCATCAGTATCAAATTAATCTGCATGAAAATGCACTCCATAACTTAAAAACACAATTGTCTATCTGATGAGTCAAGTTTTTTTCTTCTGTGCACTGAGGAGTTGATGCAAAAAGGGACTTCTCTTGGTAAGTGAGGATTTGAGGTGAAAGACCTATAAAAAGAGATGCGCCCAAAAAGGCAGACAAAGTAAGATGAAGACGCAAAGATGTGTTGATATCAAAAGCAAAAAGCCAAACTCCATGCAGCAAGTGTGAGTCTTGGTCAGCTAAGTAGGGATTCTGGGCTTCATGCTACAGGGCTAAAAATAGCAATGTGGACATTTCATCTTGGTCTTAAATCCTGGAGATGAGGGAAGGCCTCAAAGCTGGAGCAGGAAAATCTACTTGGCTGTTTTTAGCCCCAGAAAGTGGGCCATACAACTTTGAATCTCTTGACTAGGGCTCTTCGACTTGCTGCTGTGGGTTTGTTCTTTCTCTCTTCCCCTCTCTCAGGTTGTGGCTATGCTAGCTGCCCCCTTTGAAGGGGTCATGGTAATCAGCCTGAGTGGAGAATACTAATGAGGTGCTGCGATGAATATACAGCACCCCACTAGGTTAATTCTCTCTATGGCACCTTCAAAGTTGCAAACTTCGAAGCACTGGCATGCTGTGTGGGCTTGGGCACTTCAAAATACCCACACAACTTGGAAGTGCCTTTACTTCCATGCTATATGGCATGCTGGTACTTTGAAGTTTGCAACTTCGAAGTTGCCATGGGGAGAATTAGCCTAATGAGGTGCTGCATATTCATTGCAGCACTTCATTAGTATTCGCTGCTCAGGCTGATTGCCATGCTCTCTTTGAAGAAGGGGCTAGTGTAGACACAGTCTCAATGTAGATGTACCCAATGTTGAGGAAGCTTTGCAGTTTCTTAGATAATAAGTTTTTCTCCTAGGAAAGAAGGCCAAACATACAATTATTGTTTAGACTTCACTGCAAAGTAAAAGATGTGCTAAAATTAAGATGGGTTGGAGGAGAGGAATTGTACTATTCAGCAGGATGTTGCAGAGTTCCCAGATGGTAAGAAACCACCTGAACCTTCGGAAGACAAGCTTGTGAATACCAGGCAGAACCCCCTTTATCAGAGTTTGGATGGGACATGGAAGAAGATGGCGATAGAATGAAAGGGGGAAAGAGAGACAAAAGAACATTTTGTTCTTCTTGGAAATGCATTCAGACAGAAGCTGCTTCATTTATAAAGAATCTTCTCCAGGCAGTTAATTAGCTTTGTCAGTCAGCTGTCGTAAACCAGATTATTGAACTGTTTCATATTTGAAATTCTTTAAACTAACATCTTGACATTGCCGGTAGGTGTGTTAATAATCTGAAAACATGAGGAGAATTTATTAGCTTTAGTGTGCCTGTCTCTGAAATGCAGTAGCGAGTTGCTTCATATTATCCAAACACAGCTTGAGCTTTCTTCTGAAAGGTTCTAATTGCATTTTGAAAATGCTATTAGCTTTCTTAGAGGTGGCAAATGGCAATATTGTGTGGAACGCATGATGTATATGATAATGAATCCCAATGCAGCAAATGCCAGTTTTTTCACATACATCATACAACTAAAAAGAAGAGTGAGAAGGGAAAGCGTTTATTATTATTTTCAACTAGCATCATCCAGCAAGCTTTGAGTTCAAACTTCAGCTGATCATGATCACTGTCTCAAAAATGAACAGAGCTGAAAATGTGTTCAGTGTCACATGTTCTTAGCATCATTGGCATGTTTACGCAATTTTTTATTCATAGTGTGGCTATCAAGTCTAATATTTTCTTTAGAAATTCCTCGAAATATAACAATTCAGCACTAATGTTTAATGTTTCTAGGCTAGTTAATTATAAAAATACCCATGTCTTTCAGGAGTTTCAAGTAGGCTCATCACCATAATATTTAATAGAATATTATTTACATTTGTCTCATCTGCAAGACTTCTATCTCTCTAAATTAAATTCCCTCCTTAAGACCCACTTCTGAAGGATTGCTTTATAGTACGTTCCAGTTAACCCTTGATTTAATGAACTAATGGGGGGAAGAGATGTCCATTAATGCCAGAAGTCCATTGCATCTGAAATGGTTATATTGTATGAAGATGCACTGACCTTTCCAGCCAATCACTCATTCCTGTTCTCTGCCCCCGCCCGCCCCATTCTTCCCTCACACTTCCATCTCCCTCTCCCAATTACCGGGAGAGGAGCTGAATGAGGGCCTGGCTCCTTCTACCTCTTGCAGCTTTCATCACTGCGGGTCCTCCAGCTCCGATCTGTCTGCATGAAGGTACAGCGTGGCTGCCCTCAGCCTGCCAGCAGGTCACAGCCTCTGACTCCGTGTCTGCTGCTCAGTGCCATTGCAGACCGCGGCAGCTGGGAACCAACATGCTGTATGCACACGGGGCTGGGGGAAGACAGCTCCTGAGCCCTGCTGCAGCCCCCACCCCTGCTGCAGCCCCCACCCCCGGCTCCTCTGGCCCCAGGGGCCCCAGCTGGTGTGGTGGCCCTGGCAGCCCCAGCCCCTGTGGCGGCCCCTCCAGCACAGGCAGTGGCTCTGGTGAATCTCTAGCATTTATTTATGGTGGAGGGTGGGGGCCAAGCAGGCAGCATCCATTATTTCTGAAGGGTTTACTGTTAATATACTTATATGTAAATTGCCATTTTTGTTGTTTCCTTTCCTATTTATCTTTGGGATTTATATGACCCTCATTGTGTGCACCCTCTATTCAGGGGACTGAATGAAGCAGGGCACCTGTGTGGGGGGCGGCGGGGGAAGTACATGATTATGTAATTAGACAATATCCATAATGCAAATGAAAGTGGTGAATTAAAGTTGAACAAATGACGTTTCCCAATGTTCGAGTGGTTGACTTTGCAAATTTTCACTTCTTTTAATGTAGTTCTAGGTGTGCAATTTCCTCCATTTTTTTTAAAGCAAAAAGGAGAGAGAGAGGCCATCATGCAGAATCATATTGACATTCACATGGTGCAACAGATAGCAATCCTAGGGGTAATCCGACTGTTACAGAAGGGGCTAGGGCACTTTGCTGGGGATGACAAATGTATCTGCTGACAGCAGTGGAATGTGAAAGTCAAGGATTTTTGGATTCCTTTTCATATTGTACAAGGAAGCAGGAGTTAGCAGGAACAGACTTCTGCTTGTTTTACCCAAGCTTAACTGCTTCTCCCACATGTCCTTCCACCTCTCCCATTCTTTGTTCACTCTTCCCCACCTCTGGCTCCTCATGCTTTTTGATATTCTCCTCATTTAGACAATCCCAGTCTCTCTACTCCTCAGGCTTCTGATCCCTGTACCAATTTCTTACCTGAGAAAATCCTAATTTCCCCCTCTAGATTTCCTGTCCCAGTATGAAGGGACCTTTTGATCAGGGCTGAAGCAGTGCATGGCACACTCTGGGCAGCACAGAAGGCTGGAGGTGGGGCAGTGCGATCTGGGTAGCACTGAGGCCTGGCTGCCCAGCCCTGCCCCACCCCGCCCCTTCAGCTTGAGGCCCTATTCCTTCTGGGTGTGCAGAGCAGCTCCCTCCACACCTTGCCCAGGTACCCACCTAGGCTGCCGACCCCACTGCATATGCTTGTCTTAAATGTGAGCGTAAGTGTTTGCATGATCATATTCAAAATTTAACCCCTAGCAAAATCTGATAGGAAGTATTTTCTGTCACGAGAAGGCCTTGTCTACATAATACATTAGTCCTCACAAATGGATTGTAAAGTTTAGTTTGCACCAACATGTTGTACCTGTGCAGACCCTGATGGCATGTAGTAAAAGTTCCCTGAAAAACATTTATGTAGCACTGTTTGAAACAGGATATATGACCATAGGAAAATACATCAGAGTTGGCAGAACAGGAGTTGTTGCATGTATCATGTCAGTATTTGATATAATGATATGTTGTTAATCAGTTAATCCAATTTGCTCCCCAAAAAGCTGTGTTTAACCTAACAGAAGAAAACAGAATAAACATTCCCTTAGGAAAGGAATGGGGTAATAATGGTGCTTTGATCCTTTTTTTCTCTCTGTGGTTGCCTTCCCACTATTTCATCAAAACGGAATCAGCCATACAGTGTTAGTAAATTAAAAAGAAAATGCATGAGTAAGGCCTGCACCCCCATCCCTCACTAACCTGACACTTCTAAAACAAAGCACTTGAATTCCTTTCAAGAGATTCCTCATTGACATGCATAAAAACTATGCACACAGTTCTAATATTTGGGCTATTTAAAGAATATATTTAACACCGATATGGGTGCAAGGTATTAGTTTAGAGGGATTTATTTGTTACTTGCAATTTCATTACATAGTGTCTGAAAATCTGGACCATGGGTGAAACATGAAGCAAGTTTTGCCTTCTACTTCAGTGGTGCCAGGATTTCATCCCATATCTTCAAATGATAATTTACCATATTAAGTACCACTTTGACTATGAGGCATTATTCCATAGAAAAGGTAACCTTGTATTTTTAACTCTGGGTGATATTTAAAAGAAAGATAAAGATGAAAAAGATTTTAGATTGTGCTTTTAAAAGCTGCCTAAAGAGTCTGAATGCCTGATTTTAATGGAATTTCTTTGAAAAGCTGAACCTTAAAGTCTATCCTATTTGTTTTCTATGATAATAGAAGTGTAGTTGTGATACTGAGATGATTGTAACTGCTTCATATTCTCCCCAGGATCTTCTTACAGAACTATGTGATTTCAGTGGGATTTCCAGGCATAGAACAAAACCTTGTGTCTCCTCAAATTTAGAATATTTACATAATGATTTTTTTGCTTGTTTAGCAGAGCTTAATTTTATTCTGTCTGTTTTACCCTGTGGTGTTTCACTTTAGACCCAGGAAAGAAAACGGTGTCATGTTTGTTTCACTTCAAAAAATACCTTATGGATAGTTTTCCAAAATACCCACTAGATTTTTCTGACTTAACTTATGACAGAGAATATTAATTACTCAAAATGAATCAGTAATAATACTTTGCTGGATTATTCCTTACTGGTGGTTAATTAATTTCATTTCATTGCTCAAGGTCAGTTCTTCGCTTTGGTGATACTGATTAATTGAATTCTCAGACCTTAAGGTCTACCTTAACTATTAGGCAACAAAAGAAATTTCAAAATAAGTGATTTCTATGTCTATGCTAAACTTACTAGCTCAGTGTATTCTATAGGAAAGTTCAGTATTCAGCACTTGTTTATTCATTATCAATCCACATATCTCAGGAAGTCCACATGCCATGGTGAAACGCTTACATATATCTGAATTCTAGAATTCTAGTAGGATGTAACTAGAGACTGGGGGCTCATTTGCCCTGCACCCTGGGTAGTCACTTACATCACTGCAAATGTAGTATAAAGTGGCTGTAAACCACTTTTGGATTTAGTAGCATTAAGTAGTATAAAAGGCAATGGAGAATTTGGCCTCCTGCTGATAAATAGAGAGGGATCTTATTATCTCTTTCTTTTAATGGTTTCTGGAAGTTAATGAAATACAGACACACAATGAAAAAAATTGGTTAGTTACTGGACATTTTGATGAAAAACAGTTATTTTCCTGAAAACTATAATTTATCCTCTTTTTGACTGAGGTATGAGTTTACTGATCCCCCTGCATATTTACAATATAAATGGGAAAATGTTTTCATGACATCATTATATTAAATTTTTGATGAAGGATAAAGGTTTTTTTGTTAACTTTAGTCTGCAGACTTCATCTGGGTTCTCTAAAAATGTTTGCATTGTTTTAGAATCTTTATATTCTAAATTCAGTTTGTTGTCCCATGTCATCTTTATTCTAGTCGCATATACTCCTTACTTATAAGCATAACATTTCAAATTTTTACTCAAAGACCATAATAAATATTCCTGTGCAATTCTGAGTTGCTCTTAACTCTCATTAATTTGAGTTAAGCTCACCTCAGAATCCTGCTCCCCCTGGGCCCGGCTCAACCCTCTGAGCCTGCACAACCCCACTTGAAACACCCCCGCATGCAGCTCTGCCTCCTTGCCAGCTCTGGCTCAACTCCCCACAGGGCTGTGTGGCCCTGACTCAACTCCACCCCCCAATCCCCTTCCCACAGCCCCAACCCACTGCCAGGCTTAAACCTCCCCAGCTGTGCCCCTCCCCCCGTCACCCCCGGACCTACCTTTCAAAAGGAGCTTCAGGTGCTCCTGCTGCTTCCCCAGCTGCAGAACATGCATTCTGCTGGGGAAAAAAGCAGCCCCCTGACTTATGCAAAATTCAAGTTACGTGAGGATGCATGGGAATGCAACCCTCGCATAACTCAAGGGACTACTTCATGGTAATTTATTTCATAGTTTATCTTTCATATGAAGCTTAAGCACATAAAATCTGAAAGTTCTGTGCATCATATTGTCATAAACAATGAAACTTATGCAGTGCATTAATAATCAATTCTTCTACCTCCAGAAACACAAAAGCTTTTGGTTCTCAATTCTGCTTAAGACAGATACAGGGATAATGGCAGGAGGCGGAATCAGTCTCCAGTGCTATTTAGAGCAGCCATAGTGATTTTTTTTCATGAGCCAGGAATATCAGTCACTCTCTTGCTACATCCTCTTGGTCTAGTAGGCTATGCACCCAGCCTACCCCTGAAGTCTCCTAAACTGACAGGTGAGGGATCAGATGACAGTGAGCTAGCTATTAAACCTTTATGCCAGTCTCATTTTATTTTTCAGTAACTGTCTTATCCCTGCTGAATGCCATTAAAATAACTTCATTCCTTTCCAATATGATAACACGTAATTTATTCACAAACAGTTGCTTCGGCCTTCCGCGTGTGAGACCCTCAATGGCCCAAGACAATTCCAAAGTTCTCCCTCATGTCCACTCTTCAAGGAAGAAAAAAGAAAGGGAAGGCTCTGTTCCTTCCTACTGTTCCTGCTAAGATTTACTTTCCAATACTCACCAGCCCTTGCAAAATAGGGGCCATTGTAATCGGATGACCATGTCTTCCCATCCCAAATATGGGACAGGGAGATATGGCGGGTGGCAGAGGTAGCTTCTCCCAGCTCCACAGAGTGTGGGGAGCTGGGACCCTGGTGGCAGCCATGCTGGTGTGCGATGGGAACTGGGCAGCAGCTGCTTCCCCCACAGGTATGGGGCAATTAGCTCCATTTTGAAAAGAAATCAGGATATCTTCCTGGCTCCCAAATACTGGGCTGTCCTGCCAGAAATGGGACAGATGGTCACCGTACTTTGTAATATCAATTTTTTACTTTGAAAAGCAGCATGTAACATACTTTCCACTTGTATTTAATTCCTTTTTCATATATAAAAACTTTAGCCCATCTCATTTAGACTAGCTTTTCATTTCAATATAAAATGTGCACACAAACATTTCATTGCACATGTTGAAATGTGTCTATTGCCTTTATACAAAGACAAGTGAAAGGCATGAATTTAGTTTGTGTTGATTTGTCCTTCTACCTGTAATCAATTCTTAGCATGACTGCAATGGTGAATTGTCCAGGTTTAGTGCCTACAGTTGGTTGAGTATCCATGAAGCACACATTAGCAGCTTTAATTTGGCTTCATTATATACATGTGAAAACAAGAAGAATTGATATGAAAATTAAAGGCAATTATAACTTTTTCCTATAGGACATAACTTCAATTTCACTAAATGGTTTAATCAGCCTGAATTCTTTCCAACAAATCAGATGCAAAATAAACATATTTTGTTGATAAATTGCCTGCCTGACTGCAACAAATCCCTGGGATGTCCTGTCTCTTCTCTTCTTCCCCACTAAAATTATTCCCTTTTTCTTTTCTACACTGATTCCAGAATCTATTGCTTCTTCTTTCTTCCAGCATCTGTTTGCCTTGGGCTGTAGCATTGTAATCAAGGATGTCAGCTGTCTGACGACTTAAAGATGTTCTCAGATTGGCACTAGCTTGAGGGAACCCAGTGTTTGAGAACCATTGATCTGGATCAGGGTATGTAGACCCCATTCTGGTGGCTCTTAAGCTATGTAAAGAAATCTGCCTCTCAGACCTTGGGAGGCAGGCCTGTCCTTGCCTACAGACAGCCTGCCAACCTTAAACAAATCCTCGCCAGCCACTCTAGGTCACAAAACAGTAACTCTAAGCCTGGAATCAATCCCTGCAACACACCCTGCTGCCAACTCAGCTCGCGTGTCTACACCAGTGATATCATCACACGACCTAACATGAACCATACCATCAGGGGTTCCTTTACCTGCACATCTACTAATATAATATATGCTATCATGTGCCAGCAATGCCCCACTGCAATTTACATTAGCTAAATTGGACAGTCTCTACGTAAAAGAATAAATGGACATAAATCAGACATTAGGAATGGTAATGTACAGAAGCCTGTGGGGGAACATTTCAGTCTCCCTGGACACTCAGTAGCAGATTTAAGGGTGGCAGTCCTGAAACAAAGAAATTTCAAAAATCAAATGGAGAGAAATCTGAGCTGCAATTTCTTTGCAAATTTCACTCCATTAACTGAGGATTAAACAGAGACTGGGAGTGGCTTGCACCTTACAAAAAGAGCTTCTCTGCCCTAGGTGTTAGCATCTCCACATTAGGCTGAGAATGGGCCAGATTATTCCCCCCACCCAGCCCTGTCTTATCTGACCTGTTTTTTTCCTCTCTTCATATATACTACTGTTAAAGGGCCTTTTCCACCCTGACTGAATAGACCTTGTCAGCTCTGGCCCTCCCTTTTACTGGGACCCCACTCTTTAAATACCTCTCTGAAACCACCCCCCCAACTCATGCATCTGAAGAAGCGGGTCTTTGCTCACAAAAGCTTATGCTCCAAAATATCTGTTAGTCTATAAGGTGCCACAGGACTTCCTATTGTTCTCAAAGATACAGAATAACACGGCTACCTCTCTGATAGTAGAATATAGAACTCTTTTATGCCACAATAAATTGATTCCTTCCTTAACCCATCAAATGGTAATAGGTGAAGGCTGGCCACACATCATCCATCCTAACCCCACACATATCCACATCCAGGTATTCAGCTGCACTATTCAACCATATCCTCTTTAACTCCATTCTGATGCAGGCTGATGAATGGAAACAGATTAATTCTTATAAGGCCTTGGACTAGGTATACTCTGTAACATTCTCCATGCAGTCCTATTTGGCATGGGATGATGCCACAATGAAATTTTGTACTCTTCAGCTTTGATAGATTGAGGATTATGAGTGACATCAGATGGGTTCAGGGAAGGTATTAGAAGAAAAAACCAAATGATTATCAAAATGATTTGCACTCCAGGCTTTTTAACCCTTTGTTTCCCATCAGTGCTACCATTGGTTCATCTCCACTGATATAACAGTGGGAGAATCATTGTGTGCAGGGTTCTTTGATAAATTTAGTGGTTTTAAGCACCAAGCTATCTAGCCATGCATAAAAATGGGTTTAAATTGCTTGTGATTAGTAGTACTAACAGTGAAGATGAACTGAGAGAAAGACAGTAAGGAAATTTGGGGGGAAAAAGGGTTAATGAAGCTGAGGCCAACATATGAACATTCATGTGTATGATGGCTCTCTCCTATTTTTAATAAACCAAATGAAAGGCAAACACTGATTAATGACTGTTTGTTAAAGGAAAAATAAGCCAAAGAGTAGAAATATGATATAAAATGTGGAAAAAGAAGAATGGAAATGGGCATACATTGAATAAAAGAATATAGATCAGATTTAGGGAAACTAGCATCGCAAATGAAATATGAAAAGCTGCAAAAGAAAAAGAAACAATGTAGCTTTAGATAATTTTATGTATTACACCATTAAATTTAATTAGAATGCAGTTTCTAAGGGAACAATATGGCTTGGCCTAAGTGGTTGGCCACATGGATTGTTTGTTACAGGACATTTTGATTGTTTGTTTCAGGACATACAGGACATTCAAGTCATTCTTCCACTCTACTTTGTGCTGGTTTGGCCTCAGCTGGAGTATTGTGTCCAGTTCTGGGCACCGCAGTTCAAGAAAGATGTGGAGAAATTAGAGAGGGTCCAGAAGAGAGTGACAAGAATGATTAAAGGTCTAGAGAATGTGACCCACAAAGAGAGGCTGAAATAATTGGGCTTGTTTAGTTTGGAAAAGAGACGATTGAAGGGAGACATGATGGCAGTTTTCAGGTATATAAATAGGTGTCATGAGGAGGAGGGAGAAAACTTGTTCTTTTTGGCCTCTGAGGATAGAACAAGAGGCAATGGACTTAAACTGCAGCAAGGGAGGTTTAGGATGGATATTAGGAAAAAGTTCCTAACTCTCAGGGTGGTAAAACAGTGTAATAAATTGCCAAAGGAGGTTGTGGAATCTCCGTTGCTGGAGATATTTAAGAACAGGTTAGGTAGATGTCTATCAGGGATGGTTTAGACAGTACTTGGTCCTGGGGCTGGACTCAATGGCCTCTCGAGGTCTCTTCCAGTCCTAGTATTCTATGATTCTATGACATTTTTGATAATCATGTATTTCTTTGATACAGTTCTGTTGATTTACAGAAAATGTAAAGTCTTGCTTCTGCCAACACTGTGGGAACAGACAGCATTAGTTAGTTGCCGTCCCCACAAACCTGCTAATCAGCCCTGTCCCCAAAGGCACTGTCTCTTGTTTTTGTCCCAGAGTCAAAACACTAATATTTCTCCTGCTGTCTTCTATTTGCTTTCTGCTTGCTTTTGTTTGCTACTGGCAAGTGAATGCACACATCTCCACCTGCTTATCCTCAGCCCATGTTCGCATTCTGGACTGGTGTGCACCAGCTGTTCTCAAGCTCTTTTTCATTTGTGGACCCCTTTTGAAATTTTGATTGGAGGTGTGGATCCCTTTGGAAATTTGTCATCTGTATCCAGGACAGAGATGAATTCTGTTCAGTCAGTTTTCAGTCTGTCCTTTGCAGATCCCTTAGACACAGGCACACACAGTAGACACAGGTTGAAAACCACTGGTCTGCACTACAAATTAAGACAACCTAACGCTGTCATTCAAAACTGTGTGAAATACACTCCCCTGAGAGGCACAGCTGACCTAAGCCCTGTTATTGATACCGGTAGGTGTCCTGCCTTCTATTTCTCATAGAGGTCTCTGTTCCTGTAACTTGCTGCTGTAGTGTTTCTAGTGTAGGCATGTTCTTATCTAGCCTTTGGGTGGTGGCAACCCTACAAACTTTACCTTTTGTTTTGGCTATCACTAAATAAAGGGAGAGTTAACTGGTCCCTCCATTAGGCTACGTCTAGATTGCACACTTCAGTCAGGAGATCTCTGGTCTCCCAACAGAAGTCTGGCACATTGGGGACCTTCTGCTCACATCCTGGTTTTTCTAGTTCCAAGAAGGAGGGATGTGTCAGCAGAGGGTTTTTTCCTGGCATATGGCCCCATGTGCATGGGTCAAATGTCAGGAAAGCCTCTCCCGATAGAACTGTTGGCAGTAGATATGCCAATGTGTTACTCAATTTGTGTATCTCTTGCCGACAATTCTTGGCAATCTAGACGGAGTCTTAGCCTGAACAAAGGGTGTCCATATTACACAGAAAGTCTTTGCCTGGTCTACACTAGCCAGGTAAGTCAATTGTAAATACAAAATTCTAGTTACAGCAATTTCGTGGCTAGAATTGACCTATCTGCATTTGACTTACCTGGCCATCTCCTCGGTGACAGGTTGATGGGTGGAAACCCTACATTGATATCCCTTACTCCTTGTGAGATTGAGGAGTACAGGGGTCAACTGCTGACTCCAGATTGTGTGAAATTGAACTAGTCTACCAGGTGCACAAAATCGAACTCCAGAAGATCAACCATGAGTGGGTTGATCTTCCATGTAGTCTAGATGTACCCTATATCAATAAAGGAAAGGAACACTTGCTAGAAGCCATCCATCCTCCAGCAAAAAAATATGGTACCCTCATCAATAATATCTTAGCTCCACTGGATTAGTCATGTGGTATTTATACTCTGAAATAGTTAATCTACAAATTATTCTAAAATTTAACATATATATTTAAATTATAAAGGAAGGAAACATCAACAGTGGAGTCATTAAAGAAGCATAGGAAGGTAATGACAAATAAGAAAATTACCCCTGCAGACTATTGATGCATTTGCTAGCTGAACTTTGAAGGCAAAGACAGTAGTTTTGTGGAATTCAAAGATGTATTTTCCAGGGGGCAGGAGATGAAAATGAATCAGACCTTTCCCTTAGGTACTATTTCATTGCTAGGAAATAATTTACAAATAGAAACTAGACATTGTGCCAAATTGAAGTATACACCCCACACACAGAATGAGAGACTTGAGAAAATTCTAAGCCAGTGTTGGAAATGGTCCTTTAAAGGATGGAGAACTGCAGAACACCTGAACTTGGAAAATGAATAGTAGTTACAACATCTGTAGGAAGTGCAAACCAGTTTCTAGATAGAGGCAGCACTTTGAGTGTTGGAAAAACTTTCTCTTCTCCACCCCAAATGAAGGATTTGGCATACTACAAGGCAAAGCAGTGGATAAAATTTATCCTTATTGTGGAGTTTTTTCACGTTAAAAGTTGAGAAGAAAAGAGAATTGAAGAATCACAAGGAAAAAGTGGCATCCTAAAAAGTTTGGAAAAAGCAGTTGAACTGATTCTTTAGGCATTTTTCAGGTTTGCCTCTTCTAGTCTAGTAGAAAACTGCTGTAAAGTATTCGCTAGTTTAAGGATGGAAGGCAAAGGGATAAAAGGTATTGATTCATGGTGGGCATAAGTGACAGGTGTTGAGCCTTAGGATCAATAGTAGGCCCTCTTTTTGTTTACTTTGCTTCAAAATGACCTGGAAAAAGGCACCTTCAGAAGTGGTTAACTCTCCAGGGGCACAAAACAGGATCAGTGTGATGGAGCACATTCAAATAAACCATCCTGGAGAGAGTTGACTTTGAAGAAACTTGGATGTTTCACTGAATTCACTGAGGCAAAAGATAAGATTAAAACTAAAGGAGGCTAGTGTTCGTGGCAAGTTCAGTGAGAGGTTGACAGCTTTACTGTGCTGATTAAGGCATTTATAGAAGCCCTTCAGGTGGGTTTTTCCAGGGAGGTGCTTGATCCTCGGGCTGCCCCAAAAAACTTCTCTTCCTGAACTAATATGAGGCTGTGGTGTCTGACTACTCCAAGCCCCAACATTGAGTGTCCCTTTAGCCACCGCATGTACTCCCTATGCCTCCAGTGTATATTCTGTCTGACAGCCTACTGCCCAATGGCATGGTGGCCATGGGGGATCGTGGCCACTGAGAGGGCCCCACCTGTGTGGGGCAGGCCCCAGGCACTGCGCAGCCTTGCTCAGCCCACCCCTTGTCACGTGCGGCTCATGGTGCTGTCCATGGGAGTGGGTGCTGAGCATTACCAGCAGCTGTTGTGGAGTACGTGGTGCCACAGCCATTGAGGTTGTGTCTGGGCTGGAGCTGCTGGCTGTGTGGGTGGCCCACTGGCACCCCTGCCCCATGACCCAAGGTGTGAGCCCCTCTGGGTACTTACCAGAGGGTCCATTGCTGAGGTCCAGTGATGCCTTGCTGTCTGGATGGCCATCCTTGCTTCACCCATCAGTGGGTAGCTCTGGCTCCAGGCCTGGGAGGGTGGTGCAGCCAGAGGGCCCTGGCTCTGTCTGAGCCCGAGGTGCACCTTGTCCACAGTGGTGTCCAGGACAGCAGGTGGTGGCGAGGTGTCCTGGGGCCTCAGGAAGCTCCGGAGCACCCAGTAAAAGGAGAAGATGGCGGGTCCTGCCCCTGACTGGCCAGCTGTGTCAGACCTGGGAGTAAGCCTGCTGGAGCTCCTTAACTTTGCTCTTGGGTGCAGGCAGGCTGTCCCCGGGTGGCCAGGCCAGTGGCAAGGAAGGCAAATGCAGCTGTGTTCTGGCACTTTCCACCTGTCTGCCAGACGACCTCTTCTTCCCTCCACAGTCTGAGGAGGTCCTGGAGCTCTGGCTCCATCCAGAAGGGAGCCCTTTTTTTCAGTAGCTGGCTGGGCTCCTGCAAGCCCTGTGAGGGCAGAGTGGGGGAAATGGGGACTGGGGCTCATGAGAGGGGTGTCTGATGGCCATGTCTGGTTTTGGAGCTGCAGGGAGTTGCCATGAGAATGTGCAGCAGGAAGTTCGTGCCTTTGCTGCCAGCACACTCTCAGCTTCCTGCTACAGGGTTTCTGGGTCTCTGAGGTTTTAAATGCAGCTGGATGCCGAGATCATGGAGCCATGAAGGTGTAGCCAGACAAAGTCTCCCCCTTAGAAGCCAGCTTTCTCGCTGCCCCCCCGCACTGAGAAGAGCACAGGGCACAGAAACGGCTGCTGACAGCACAGTCTTTGATGCCCTCATTGAGGCCCAGATGTGCTAGCTCATCGTGACCCTGAGAAGCAGAAAGTACAGATAGAAGGCTAACAGGCCAAACTGTCAACGGGGGGGGGGACCCTCAAGAAATCACCCCAGCTGGCATTGATCGATATGATGCACACACACAACCATCCCAGAAGGGGAAGTGCCCCGCCCACACAAAAAGAATGTCCTGTACTCTCAAATTGCTTATCTCCTGTCTTACAAGTGCAAATTAAGTAAGAAATGCCCTTGTAACAAACTGGCATCACAAACACAGACCAGTATGATCTGGCACCTTAGACAAGAAAGAGAATACGTAACCCAAAAAGGGGGTATAAAAGATGGGTCCAGCAGAACTCTAACTTTGAGTGTATTCCACCAACTACCTGCTGGTCGGGTCAGGTGATTGCCTCCCGAGGTCCACTACTGGGGACGCCCAACCTCGTATTCGTCTTTCCGCGGAATTGAGTGACCGATCCGGCTTGGCTACGCTGGTATCGAGAGACGCAGAGAGGGTAAGATACACCCATGCTAGGTCTCCGACTTTTTTGTGCACAGCTAAAGAATTAGAGCTCTGTAACTAGATGTCATTGTATCAAGATATTGTGTTAGATGGTAACAGATATCTTTGTATTGGATTGTAACGTAACTTGTTAACACCTGTACTTTGCTAGCATATAAGAAGTAAACAATAGCCTTTTGTAACCACACGCTTATAACTGTAGCTTAATAAACTTGTAACTAGTTAAGCTCTGAGCCTGACCCTGTTATCCTTTTGTCACTACAACACAGCCAGCACAACAAAAGAACTTTAACCGTTTGGTTACTACAGCCTGGCCATGGGTGAGAGTGCTAGGAGCTGCCTGCTCTAACAGTAAAAAACTGGGTTGTTTAGGACCCAGGGGAGTACCTCACAGCACATTACCTGGCCACCGGCTAACAGAAGGACTCCTCTTTTGAAACAGTGGCCCACAGAGCATCTACACATGTTTTCTTTTGAAAAAAATAATTCAGAAGAGGGAGCTCTTCCTGGTCTGGGTTTGGAGGAATGCTTCCAAAAGCAGTGCTGCATTCTTTCAATTTCCTTTTGAAAGTGCATGTTTTGTGTATTGACACTCCGTGGGATCTTTTGAAAGACAGACAGATCTTCTGAAAGTACTTTCTAATGTAGACACAGTTAAGTGGCCCATCCCACAACACAAAACATGAATTCTCAAATCATTGTGGAAAATAGTTTGGGAACAATCCATGGTTTGCACAGAATATAGGTTCACATAAACCATTCATTCAATAATTTTGAATAAAGGACTGTTCAAAATCATGTATATTCCAAGAATTTTCATCAATAAAAGGACTAAATCATGTTCACTCTGAATAGATTGTCCAGCTGTAGTCTTTAGTGAATGAGTAGACTCAGATTTTAATTTCAGCATTGCTTGGACCAGCATCTAAAATATTAAAGTAAGCAATGCTATGTAAGTTCTACAGCACACCAGTCTAACCTAAAATGAAGAAGTCTTTCTTTCTCTGCCTCAAGAAAAAGAGAAAAGAAGAAAGTAGGAAAAGAGAATAGATACAAGTTCTTTCATGTGCTTACACATTTGTGCGCCCATGTTTCTGCATCAAATTGGTTGCATAAGAGCCAAGAAAATAGTTTGTAAAAAGCAAACAGATGTTATGTAAAGACTCAGCTATCTCTTTCCTTTTCATATGCCACTGAATTTGACAGGAATTGTATACATAATGATTTGAAAGCTGTCTGTCATTTTTCTCTTTTGCACGCCTCTCAGCTATCTTTAACCAATTTTTTTTAGCCTCAAAAGTATTCAGTATTACTGAAATGCCATCAAGCTGATATGTGAAGTTGGTGCTAGCTGCAGTTTTATATTTAGAATATTGTCCTCATCTCTCACTTTAAGAAAACCTTGCAAACTAATCTTATATTCAGAGTGTGCACAACAGACTGCTTGGATTAGATTTCCACAGTGCTGGTACTTGCTGGTACCGAGTACTGGCACTTCAGCAGCCTCAGATAGGGGATTAGCTGAGGGGAGAGGGTGGGGATCTGGCTGAGTACTTGCACCTCTTTTTTTGACCTATCCATTTTTATAATTTTTTTCTTGAAACTTTCATGAGTTTTGTGCCACAAAGTTTAATGGGTGTTAAAATCACATTACTTCCCTATAATTTCTTTTACAGTGTTCTTCAAAACTGCATTTAGTCCCTAAGTAGTCAGATGTTTTGAAACCCATTTCATTTTCTACTTGCCCAATGAAGAAGGATAGCAGACATGGCTAATCCCAGTCACATTGGGATTTCCAGTCACACTGGGATTTGATGTTACCGGTTGTCATTATTGCCTACAAACATAAAGGGTGCAGGTTGCCATCTGGCAAGAGTCAGGTTATGCAGATTTGGGAACCAGTCCTCAGGTGGTGTATATGAGTATTGCACTATTAACTTTATCAGAACTCCATGGATTTAAACCAGCTGTCAATTAAGGTGTGGGAGCTATGTTTCAATGCATCCTATATGCATTAAAACATGTGCCCCTATCTGCACATGACCCTGATTCCACAAAACACTTCACCAATAGCTTAACTTTATAAATAGACACATTGAAGTCAGTGTAACCTCTTATAGTTGCTTATGTACTTTGCTGAATCAGGTCCTTTTTTGGGAAAGTGTGAACACTTCAGATCCCTTTCACCAAACAAAGACACTCCAGCAGAGTAGATCACATCCTGAAAAGGGTCACACAAATACCCTCAAAAGAACCTGTTTCAGTCTAGACATAACCTCCCATCAGAGAGCACACCCCTATTGGTTACCAACCACGACTCAATGGGATCTATAAGCAGTATCGCATAGTTATAAATCATACTTAATGGGAACCACATCCTGAAAGAGATCTTCCATGAACTCCATCTGGCTTTCATATCCCTACACCTTAAATGTAATCTTCCTACAGGCCAGGGCACATCAACTCAATGTGGCACCAGAACCTTCCGTAAGAACAGATGCCTAACATGTAGACCTATCTCCATTTTTACAGTGGTAAATATTTCCCCTCAACAAACCTTTCAAGATCCATAGGTTCTACACATGGCTGTCAAGGCATGTGGTATATCCCATCAAATGCCCCAATAACTATGGGATTGAAACCAGACAATCACTAGAGTATTGAACAAACCCACACAGAAAAAATGACAGACAGAAATAACACTGCATGAACACTTTTCAAAAAGTCATCACTCTCTATCTGACCAGTCAGTCCTCATTCTCAAAGGCAATGTGTACAATGCTTTAAAAATGAGACTGAGAGCCCACATTCAGCTTCTGCTGAATACTAAAAATCATGGACTGAGCGAGATAACTAATTTATGGCTTATTGCAACAATACATAACTTTAGCAGCCGTTTGGAAAGAGAGGCTGATGAACTCTCTCTTATATTCAAATTCAGCACATTAACACATGGTTTGAACCAGGATGGCAATTTTCTAGCTCATTATAAGGACTCTTTTACATTCTTTGCTTTATCTAATTCTTGACACCCCCCTCTTCTGCCCCTCTGCTCTGATTTGCTCACCTTGATAATTTTCTGATTTGTCAACCTCGATTACTATTTTTGGTTCTTTGCGCCTTAAATATTGAGTCTGTTCTGGTATGGCCATGATCCGAAGAAGCTGGTCTATCCCACAAAAGTTCATCACCTAATAAATTATTTTGTTAGTCTTTTTAAAGTGCTACTGGACTGCTTTTTTGTTTTGATAGTATATAGACTAGCACGGCTATCTGTTACTATTCTTCTCACCCCAGCTTTGTTTCCCTTTCCCCCGGGGACTGGAAATGTGTTAATGGGCTATTTCATCTTGAATGATCCCTTGAAATATATTTTAACTAGTTCTGATACATTTCTCAGCCCTGAAAAAAAAAAGCAATCAAAAGTGTCTCTTACCAGCAGATGTTTATCACCTCTCCTACCCTGTCATTCTGAGGCACATGAGCTAAGCACATTTTAATCCACATGATTGTCAAGTTGCACAGAATATAAAATTAATATTTGAAATTTGAAAGGCTTGTGTAGCATTGTAACTGCAGCTTTGTGATTCTACACAAGTTTGTTTCAAATAGTTTTGACCTGGCACCTGGATAATTTCCTCATAATTTTGCAAGTCCATGTTTCAGTGAGAGAAAAAAGTTACCTTTCACCATGATAAAAGCTTTGAAATCTGTTTTCAGCACATATATATGCAATCCTCTTTAACTCAGAATTAATTTTTGTGTTCTTTCCGAAATATGCATCTTGCTTTCTGTTTTCGTTAGTGAGGATCTTCACCATTATTCAGGCAATCAGAATCATCACATTAAACCGTAGTCATACCAGAACAGACCTAATAAATTATTTTGTTAGTCTTTAAAGTGCTACTTTACTCTTTTTTTGTTTTGATAGTATATAGATTAGCACAGCTTTCTCTCTGTTACTAATTAAACCATAGTGTGTTATTTCTTTCCCTGTGTCTCCTTTAAAGATGGAATGCTGACTGTGCTCAGTATATACACTGAAGAAGAATAAACACAAGGGCATTTAACACAATAATAAATTGTTTAACAGAGTTTTATGTTTCAATGCTGAAGGAAAAGTCTCTTGGAGAATATGCTCAGGGAATCCCTACCATAACTAAGTGGATAAATAAAACCAAACATTGATTTTGTTCTTCTTTTATGATGAAGTGAGATCTAAAAAGGAAATTTTATCTTTATAGTTTTGTAATTACTACTGGATAGAAATGAGAACAAAGGAAGTTTCACCTCTCAAAAGGTTCTTAGTATTAAGTCCCTGGACTCCTCTGGAAGATGTTTTTTGACTATTAAGCTCCTGGAAAAAATCTAATAATATTGGTGCTGAATGCCTGAGGCATTTGAGCATTAACTAAACTGAAAAAGTACCACAGTGACTCCAGCTTTAATCATTGGCATATGTAACAAAATGAATCTCAGTTCAGCCACAGGAAAAAAAACATGATTTATACAGAGACAGAGGTCTGCAGTGTTTCAGGGTAATATATTTACTGTTGTAAAAGAGGACTGATATATATTATGGCTAATCTAAATTAAGGCTTATGGAATTAGAATGTATGTCCCTGTTTGAGGAAGATTCCTGTATAACTGCCTGTTCTATTATAATGCATTATTCTTCCTGAAGTGTGTGTTTGGGGGGGCGCGGGGAGAAACCTTTCTCCATTACTGTTTGTTCAGAGGTGATATTAGCAGGGAGGGAAATAATGCAAAAAGGAATTAATTATATTTCACATTGCAGTGATCATGTAGGGATACATAATAGGTCCAGTCTACAGCAGAAATGAACTCAGGAGATTGTTTCAGTTTTGTAAAACCAAATCTAAATGTCGGGGTAATCCCTTATGCTGCATCCCTGAGGGGACAGGATGCAAGGTGTGGGAAGTGGGTTGGCTGTTGGAGGCCAGTGACAGGTATGTCCCAGGGACTCCCAGGTTCAATTGTGAAAATTGTGAGGTTGTAGATGGCCTGCCGGCCAGGAGTTTCAGACCCCTGATGTAGATTGGTAGGTGAGAGTGGAAATTTGAAATTTTGTTAAAAATGCGGACATTCAAAATATTTTGACCTTGGTCAAAAAGTTTTAAAAAGTAGCCT
The DNA here is from genome assembly GCF_033958435.1 of Carettochelys insculpta. Lineage (NCBI taxonomy): Eukaryota > Metazoa > Chordata > Testudines > Carettochelyidae > Carettochelys > Carettochelys insculpta. Next base: position 96,657,594 of record NC_134140.1, on the reverse strand, counting down.
AAACTCCCCAACTATTCTTCCATCAAGATTTCGACAAAATCTTCCAACAAATTTTGAACAAGTCTGGAGAAGACTCATCTTTATTTTACATAATCACCATAATGAAAAACAAAATGCAACAGGAAGGTTTTATGTGGGACATATGGGCTACGTCTACACGTGAAGCCTACATCGATATAGCTTATTTCGATGTAGCAACATCGAAATAGGCTATTTCGATGAATAACGTCTACACGTCCTCCAGGGCTGGCAATGTCGATGTTCAACTTCGATGTTGCACGGCACCACATCGAAATAGGCGCTGCGTGGGAACGTCTACACGCCAAAGTAGCACACATCGAAATAAGGGTGCCAGGCACAGCTGCAGACAGGGTCACACGGCGGACTCAACAGCAAGCCACTCCCTTAAAGGGCCCCTCCCAGACACAGTTGCACTAAACAACACAAGATACACAGAGCCTACAACTGGTTGCAGACCCTGTGCCTGCAGCATGGATCCCCAGCTGCCGCAGCAGCAGCCAGAAGCCCTGGGCTAAGGGCTGCTGCCCACGGTGACCATAGAGTCCCGCAGGGGCTGGAGAGAGAGCATCTCTCAACCCCCCAGCTGATGGCCGCCATGGAGGACCCGGCAATTTCGACGTTGCGGGACGCGGATCGTCTACACGGTCCCTACTTCGACGTTGAACGTCGAAGTAGGGCGCTATTCCGATCCCCTCATGAGGTTAGCGACTTCGACGTCTCGCCGCCTAACGTCGAAGGTAACTTCGAAATAGCGCCCGACGTGTGTAGCCGCGACGGGCGCTATTTCGAAGTTAGTGCCACTACTTCGAAGTAGCGTGCACGTGTAGACACAGCTATGGTGTATTGTGTTTCGATGCGGAATGACCGTATTGTTGGCAGGGGAAGCATAATTAAAATATCTAATTAATATCACAAAACTGTACTGTTAACATCCCTCAGCGAAGCAAAAAAATCTAAGCATATGCTTAACTTTAAACAAGTGAGGAAGTTCATTCCTGCTCAGCAAAGAAGTTAACGGTATTTTACTTTAGAAACATGCTTAAGTCCCACTGAAGTTAAATGGGTAGCCTTTGTGCTATCAGGTAAGTTTGTGCTTAAATGCTGTGCTGAATAGGGATGGATTTATTCATATGTTTAAAACTGAGCATATGCTTAAGTGCTTTGTTGAATTGGGGCATAATAGGTAAAAAGGCAGATAGACTTTGGTTCCATGATCTAAGGCAAATAGTAAAGATGAGACCATTAAATTTTAAAATGTTATTTCCACATTTCTCTCAGAATAATAGAGATACAAGCAGAATTAAGAAATAATTAAAAGGAAACAAACTTAAATGCTAATAATATAGCCTGCAAGCTGAAGGATGAAAACTCATCATATGCAGTGTACTCAGGAATGGAATTAATACATTCTTGCTTTTCAGTCAGTTGTGGAACACTGGGGAAGTGCCAGAGGACTGGAAGAAAGCTCATGTTGCACTGCTATTTTAAAAGGGTAAATGGAATGATGTGGATAGTTATAGGCCTGTTAACCTAATGCGATCCTGGGCAATATAATGGAAGAGCTGATATGGGATTCAATTAATAAAGAATGAAAGGAGGGTAATATAATTAATGCTAGTCAAATATGGATTTAAAGAAGATTGACCTTGTCAAACTAACCTGATAACTTTTCTTGAAACTACCAGTTTGATAAAGTTACAATGTTGATGTAATAATTTTTTGCAAGGCTTAAGATCACACACGATTTTGATTAAGGAATTAGAAAAATGTACAATCGATATGACAGATTAAATGGATTAAAACTGGTTACATTCCCAGTCTCAAGATTTAATTGTAAATGGGGAATCACCATCAACTGGGTGTGTTTCTAGTGGATCCTTCAGGGTTCAGTTCTTGGCCCTATGCTTTTCTAAATAAAATACGTCTGATGCTATTTCAGATATTTTTATCAGTGCCATGGAACAAATCATAAATTAATTTCAGATAGAGTCTTGAAGAAAAGTTTTGTCAGAGTTTGAAAGATTCTCTTTCATCTGGAGAAGTCCAATAAAATATATTGCCTCACCCCCCACATTCTTTTACGTCTGAGATAAACATTTCAGAACAATTCAACTTTGGAAGAATGGGAAAAGTGATGTGATGTGAAAATCTATAGGCTGGTACATTTGGTCCTTCGTTGCCTGTTGAGGTACCTTCCTGCCTGGCCAACTTGCCAAGAGTGAAGGAGCTGAGCAGCCGAACTGTCCATCTACTAGGCAAGCAATCTCAGGAACTGAGTAGCCAAAAAAGTAGTCAGCTTGCTTTCTACATGCCATATTGGCAAATAGTTGAATGAAAAAACTGGCAGAACCATAGGCGGGCACCCTGTACAGTAGAGAGCCCGGTGCCTGACTGATTTTTGTCAAAAGTTTCAGGGGAATTGACACATTCCTGCAAAAGGTTTCAAGTCTGGTCAGTCAACATTTTTAATAGGAAACTGGTCAGTAGACATGTTTTGGTCATTTGTGTTATTTGACCACTATTTTTAAAATATTATCTTCTTGATCTCAGTGATGTCTTATGTCAATAAGTTTGTGCATTGTATGACAAAAGGGTTCTCTAAATCAGTTTTTAATTTGTCACCTTTCAATTTGTCCGAGTGCTCTTTCTTTATTGAAAAGTGCAAATAGAAATTCCCAAGCTGCCTTCTCTATATCTTCCATTGTTTCCATTCCTTTGTCGTTTTATATGACTGGTATAGTTTCTTTTACAATGTGGTCAAGTGCTTTCTCGCCTATCTAATATTGCCATCACTTGTCTCGAACCCCTTCTATGACTTTTTCAAAACTGGGAGACCATAACTGAAAAGAATATTCCAGATGAGGGCATACCTCTGATTTATGTAATATTTCCATCCTGTTCCTTGTGCATTGTAGCATTTTGTTACCTTTTTGACTGCTCCACAGAGTGAACAGAGTTTTAACAAACTTCAAGGAGAGATTTCATTTCAGATCCAGACCTTTCCAGAGGTCAAGGGCTGCCCTTCTCAAGGTGTTAATGATTCGCATTTATGTGTTACTTATTACAAGTCTTCTCTGATGTTGTCTGACCTTCCATCTTTATCCAACAAAGTTATTCAAAAAAATCTCTGATTCAGTGCTTGGAGAGGCAAGGCTTATTCTAGTACTAACTTAAAATGATTTCACTTTATTTCATGAAGCATACACATGCTTGATTTTGTGGATGGGGTTTTCTTGTAGCCTCGTAAAAAGAGTCTGTGAAATCCCACAGGGCAAAAGTTTTGGACACATGCTGTTCTGTATATGTGTTTTCATTAGTTGCCATCAGATGAAGGTATAACTGCAGCTAGATAGTTGGGTTGATGACATACAGGTTTATTTTTCTATCGAAGCTGACTCCAGGGAAGCGATTTCTGGGTTGGTTAGGTACCTTGATGTTCAGACTTAGATATTTGAAAATGTCCTGTAGTTAAATTCTGACGAAACAGAGCTGAGTTTTAATTGGCCCCTGCTGCCTTCTGAATGACACATTCGCCCCTGCAGTTCTTGCTGAAGGTAGTATTGTACAGCCTTTTATTAAGGTTCAGAACTTTAATTTGTCTGTGCTCTTGAACTTGTCTTATATTATCCTCACTTTTCAGTCAGAGAAACTGCTTTTGTCTTTTTCAGAACATAGCATAGTTTCACCAATACTTTGTCACGGTGACCCTGTACCACCAATTAAGTATTGGGAGGATTTCTCTGATTTTGCTTTTTGCCAGTGCTGTATGGACAGTCTATTCAGAATTAATCTAGAGTGCTAACTTGTTTAAGTTCCACAGAACTCCTGACCATGGACTTGAGATTCTTATACTTCTAGCTTGGTTTTACATCAGTTGTAAGATTGCTGTTCTCATGAATAAGAGGAAGCCCTGAGTTAAGGATGTCAATTCAGTCGGGGAGGATGTGGCCAACTCCCAGTGGTTGGTGTGGAGGTGTGAACACCAAGAGTGGAGAAATTACTTTTGCAATTGGACAGCCATTCCCAGTCTTTGTTCAATCCTAAATTGATAGTGTCAAATTTGCTAATGAATTTGAGCTTGGCAGTTTCTCTTTTAAGTCTGTTTTTGCAGTTTTTTGTTGCAGGATGGCTACTTCTGAGTCTGCTACTGAGTGTACAGGGAGATTGAAGTGTTCTATAGGTTTTTATATGTTACCATTCCTGATATCTGATTAGTATCCGTTTATTGTTTTACATGGAGACTGTCCAGTTTGGCCAATGTATATAGCAGAGGGTCATTGCTGGCACACAATGGCATATATTAGATTAGTGAATGAGCCCCTGATGGTGTGGTTGATGTGGTTAGGTCCTGTAATGGTATTGCTGGTGTAGATATGTGGTAAGAGTTGGAGCTGAGGTTTATTGCTGGAATTGGTTCCTGAGTTACAGTTATTGTGGTGTTGTGCACTGTTGCTGGTGAAAGTTTGCTTCAGGTTGGCGGGCTGTCTCTAGGCCAGGACTGGCCTCAAGAGGGGTTATGTGGGGATAGCACATGTCCATATGACAGGCTATATAACCACACACTGTGATTAGGTGGAGAAAGGAGATTTGCTGTGGTATATATCCGCAGCAAATTGTACCCCTGCCTCCAAGCACTGGGGAGTGGTGGATGAGTTATGGTGCACAGGGATGTTTCTGAAGCATCATGGTTTCTTGAGTGGTGCAGCTTTTGTAGCATTTCTTGCTCAGAGCTGTGCCTTAGTCATTGTCTCAGTAGTGTAGATGCAGTTTAGCCATCACTGTTATGAGGAAGCTGGTCTCTGCAAATGATCCAACAATTACAAACTTGCTTTTTTGAGGCTCCTAATCACAAGAAAGATATTCTTCACTGACTTGTAAATAAGCATTAGTAGGCAGTGCAGCTAAATTGGAAAAAAAAGTCATTATGAGCTCAAAGTGATTCCACTTAGCCTTCAGGCTTAGCTTTTGAGCTATGTCAGTTCCACTTAAATAATCTACAGTCATCACAATAAAAAAACCCCCAAAGACTGTCAACATCCCAATCATAGCTCTATATGGTGAATTATATGTAGCTACTTCAATAAGACAATATTGCCTTTATTTATCTTTGTGACAATAATGTCCTAAAATGTGCAATTTCTGTCCAGTTTTACATTTCATTTAAAGTATTAGTGAAACCCATCTTGTGTGTGTAAGGCTCTGCCAGGTGAAATTTATTAGAAGGGAATCATGGGGGAGGGGGAACATTCCTTAGGGAGCTTGGTTAGGAAAACTTTGTCTTCATCAAGTAAAACTAGAATGAGGTGAAGCTAAAGTCTATTTTCTTTGGACTAGTAGGAGCAGGGCAATGGCTTTCTGTTGCAATAAACTTCACAAGTAAATGTTTATATATGTACACTGACTCCAAATACCTAGCCTAACAAAGAACTTTATAAAGGTTCATAGGGGAGTAAGACACTGGTCTTCCATGGTCTTTAAATGGAATTTGGTCATGTAACTGCTTTTTTGTGTCTTTAAATTCTCTTTTGTAATTAGTAGAGTGTACAAAAACTCTGCTGTGTCTGGATGTAAACTTGGACTTTTTTGTTTTATATCAGATGGCTAATAAGAGGGTTAGGTATCAATGGGAAAAATATTCAAACCCGGATTAATCTACAGCCATACTGATGTATCTAAATGACTGACTTGATTTTGAAAGATGAAAGAACACTCACAAATGCCATTGGCTTCAGCAGAAACTTTCAGGACCTCAAAGATACTGAAAATCAGGCTATTTTGGAGCCTAAAATATATATTGAGGTCTAGAGCTTTTGAACTTGAGCCACTAAAATTTGAAAGATTTGGGCTCTCAGCACTTTTGAAATTCAGGTCACTTATTTTTCAGTGTCTAGATATAAATGAAGAGCACAAAAGGATACCAGTGTGTGTGTGAGAAAAGGCAGAAATTTTTTGGTGTTGAGTTAGTACATCTGTATGTTTTGTGGACATAACTTTTACTTGCTTGGAATATGGGATTAATATAGGGGTGGTGAACCTATAGTACTCTGGCTGCACATGGTTCGTCTGGGTTAGCTGGTACTTGGCTGCCAGACAGTTTTTTACCTTCAGCATCTACGGAGCGCTGCAGTTCCCAGCATTTGCCATTGCTTTAGCTTCCATTAGCTGGGAATGGTGTATTGTGGCCACTAGGAGCTGTAAGGCTCTAAGCTTGCGGACACTCAAGTCAACAAACCATCTGGGCTACATCTACACTAGCCCCTTCCTTTTGGAAGGGGCATGGTAATGAGTGAGCTGAGATGATGCTAATGAGGCACTGGCATTAATACGCAACACCTCATTAGCATAATGGCAGCCACGCATGATTCGAAAGTGCTGCTTTGGAATCGTGCACCACCCATGTAGACAGGGGCCTTTCAAAAGGACCTCCCCCCAGACTTCAAAAGCCCCTTTCATACTGAAGTCATTACCCACCTGCAGAATTGCCAGCAAATCCAATAAAAATATCCTATGATTTGCTTAGATCAAATTACTTTATCAAGGTCTCTACTAGGTTTTGAAGAGCCTTCCTCACTAATTGTCTATCAAAAGAGCTATGTAAGCTAGTGTTGGGGAACACTAAAAGAGCAAACAGCACATTCAAGGCAATGGGGTGACAGTTTAGCTCTGGTATGCTGAAACTTTAATGTGTGTGTAACCCATGCACCTACTGGGTGAGATTCGCTGTCTCATGTAGGCACTTAGACCATTTACAGAAAGAAAGAATGAGTCTTCTCTACAGCCTTAGCTGAGAGCAGGCTGGCTTTTAACTCGAGCAGTAGACGTTTGTACACTAAGCTCCAGAGGTCCAAGGTTTGTGTCCACTTACCAGAGTTACATGTGGGAGAGATTTCTGCTATCCTGCTCTTCAGGAAATAAATCCTGACATAGCAGCTCCTTAAAGTTTGTCTGGCTGTGAGGTCAGAGATAGATGTCCCTGGGCATTGGCTTACGTCCTGTATGATGATCTCACAAAGTCCATGACTTGATTCATGAATGCTGGAGCATGAATCCTGCAATCTGATTTGGATGCTTCTGTCTGTGTGTTATCCAGTTATAGGCAGTGAAGCTCCCCTTGGGTGTGATGTCCACTCACACAGACTTAGAAAAGGCAGCTTATGGCCATTCAATTATTGGCAGTAAAACTGACTAGGTGACCTCATGGACCTTTCTCTTTGTTTTAATTACATGAAAAGCCTAGTATAAAAGTAATAAACCATTTTATCCATCATGTTACATAATGCACCTCTTTCCAGCAGTGTCCAATAAGATGTTTCAAATGCACAGAAATCCCACCCATGCAATCTGATTGGAGGAAATAATGCTTCTCTTCTGCAAGCTGATAACATCCTTGAAATATGAGAACTGATCTTTCATTATAATCTGCTCTAGTTAATATGGTTCCAAATATTAGTGTTGTGGCTACATATGCCTGATTGATCCTTGAATCCTGGTAAACCATTTGTTTCAACTTTTTTAGTAATTCCTCATTCACTGAATAATATAACTTATATTCATTAAAACCAGCTGGCTTTCAGTTTCACAGATTTCCATTTCTTGTTTAAATGGATAGTCAATATTTTTGGCTTATCCAGTGTACTGTGCCATCAATTATTTTCTAGAACTTAAATTCTAAACAGGATCTTTTTGGGGGGTTGTGGTTACATACTAAATATGCAATATTTCAGAACTGCACACATTAGACATATAATTCCCAGGGAAATATGAAGGGGTCAGAGAGGTGATGTTCAAAGATTGGGAGCAGGAAAAAGGATTGGAAGGTTTGTCTTGTGACCAAGTTTCTGGGCTAGTCTTGTAAATAAATTGATCTGGACTCAATTGGCCATTTAAAAATTCCCTAAGAGGGAGAATTCTCAGGTGCCATGGAGAAAACGGTGGTGTCTCCTTTTCCTTTCTTAAGGAAACTTATTGGAACAGGGAATGACTGTTCCACCATGCCAGTTCTCAGCTGGCAAATGGTGCCTTTGGGAGCAGGCCCAGCTGTCATAAATTCATGGCCCAAGGGCCACTCTATTTTACAGGATGGCCAGAGCAGCTCTGAGAATCAAGAATATGTAGCTGACTACTCCTTCTCTCTTTCTTGAAACACACACATTTATTCACAGTCAAGAATCTTAACCATTATTACTGATTGATGTTTATATCTAAAACATTGTTAACATGCAAAATGATCATTAAGTCCTATATTTAGTTATTTTTAGCTGATTATGTTTCTACTATCAACATTCAGCAGAGCCACAGGCTTACAGCTACACTACAGTTGCTCTTTTGGAATACAAATGTATCCCAAAATAGCAACCCTGTGTCTAAACACTGCAATATGTGTAAGTTATTGAGTTACAGCTACAGTGTAGCCATAGCTACAATGTGTAAATTGTGAGTTGGTTGGATGTTGTACAGATAGGCTACGTCTACACTAGAGTTTTATCAAGAAGTCCAGGTTCTGTTGAGAAGACTCATGAAGCATCTACGCACACAATGTGTTTTCGACAGTCTGTTGACAAAACCCAACACTTTCGCTGACAGTGTTCTGCCTCTGTGTGCTGAGGAATAATGCCTTTGTCAGCAGTTTCCATTGACGAAAAAGCTGTGTAGACACTCCGAGGGGCCCTCTGTTGACAGGGCTTCTGGCGCACTGGACAACCCTGTTTACTGAGCTTCCAGTTGGCCATTCTGTTGAGAGAGTGGCTGGGCAGTCTGTCTCCTGTCTATGGAGTGGATTACTCTTTCAATCCGCTTTTGTGTTTGGACATGATCTGTCAACAAAAGTTTTGCTAGAAGATCTCTTCCAACAGTAAGATCTGTCGACAGATCCCTGTAGTATAGACATAGCCATAGAATAGAAAACGGTGGATTTCCTGCTTTGTAGATCTTAAAAGACAAACGGCATACAACAAAGCAGGCGTGCAGAACAGGAACAAGGAAAAGCAATGACATTCATTAATTATATAACATAGAAAATTCTTTTTCTTTTAAATAATGTGATTTTTAGTAAACTAAAGTGCTACGTCATCTGCACTACAGCGATCTGTTGACAGAAGTTACTGTCAGAAGAGATTGTCTGACAAAACTTCTGATGTCAGATTGCAGCCACATGTGAAAGTGGACTGCTTTGTTGTTTCCCCCCATCCGCTCTCTGAACAGAATGGCCAACTGGAAGTACAGCAGACAGGGCTGCCTGGTGACCCGGAAGCCCTGTCTGTCAGCAGAGGGTCTCCCAGAACATCCACACGGCTTTTTTGTTGGAAGATTCTGTCAAGAAAGGCATTCTGCCTCATGGGAGAGAGGCAGAAGGATGCCAACAAAAGTGCTGAGTTCTGTCAACCATATGTCAACAGAATGCTTTTTTAGTGTGGGGGCTCCGTGAGTTTTGTTGAGAAAACTCTGTGGTGTAGATGTAGCTATAGAGTCTCTCTGAGTCATCTTAGTAGATGAGAAATAATCTTTATAGAAGTATATGATCACTCAGTTGCTGTTTTAGTTGAAAAGTGGTTGCAGTAATCCTTTTCGTTCTGAATCCTGCAAAATATTCTGTGTGAACATGGATCCAACTGTCCAGACTTCATTGTAGGATTGTGACCCAAAGTTGTAGTTACCAGTTGGACAAGGAATTTCATCCTTTGAGGGATTATTCATTGACAACCTATAATTCTCTTGATCTGAATATTTTTACTTTTTTACCTAAATTTGTGTTTTTAAAAGTAGCTGGGAATACTGACTATTACTCCAGCTCTCACATGAACAGGGTAGCATTTCTAAAGTGTTTGGAGTGTGTGTACCATTTACTGCTCCAATATTTATCTCTGACTCCCCACCTTCATTTCTGCATGATGAACTAATATATTCAAAATATGATTTTTGTTGAATCACTCATAATTCCAGGTAAGGGTTAGGGTCGGACTTTCCCACTATTAAATCATGATCCTGCCTTTCTCTTCAGTATTTTGAAGAGTGAGACAGTCTTTCTAAATTGGAATTTTGTTGCAGTTGTGGAAATTGTTTCTATAACTGTTCCCTTTTTGATATACCCCTTTATATTCAATTCATTACTTATCTTAATTAGGGGATGGTTTTGTTTCTGATTTTAAGTTTTAGAAAATGTTAAATTTGAAATGTTTGTTGATGAAAACCACATCTCCTCAGCATATTCTATTTTATGACGATCAGAAAGTACTTCTCCTGTGGACTAAATAGACCGTATTATGTGATCTGTTTAATAGAAGGCCAACAACAAATTGCAAGAAACGGATTGTGCATTCCCTTCTTCTAATCTCAAGTCAAAGGTTCAAAAACTGAATCTTTTAAATCTGATTGTGAAGCTTTATTCACTGAAATTAAGTAGGGCACTTTTTTTACAAACAGTTTAATTTTAGGATTATACAGCAGAATGTATTCTTGCAACTTGTATCAACTAGAATTATGCGGTTGAAGGGAACCACATACAGGGGTATTATCTAGATATTTCCATCTATTCACTTTGAAAAAGTTTAAAAAAAAATAAGGCATTAGCAAATAGAGAAAGCTTTGCATGAGAATCTTTCTTCTGAATCAGGCAAATGGATGTGTATCAATATTTGCTGGAATATGATATAATGGTTTACATTTTGCCTTGTACAATACTAACATTTATTTTAGAAATAAGTTGCCATTTCAACATTAGGATTTTGTCTGTTTCCCAAGCTTTGCTGTTAGAAATAAAAAGTAGACAGTTGTAAGTTCCCTACATCTGACAAGATTGCTCTGTGTAATGAGAGCTGTAATAGGAATGCAGATCATAAAGTCATCTTTTAAAATGGAAGCTGTGAGGAAAAATGGAAGTAAGAGCTAAAATAAGAGTCTGATAATGGATTTACAGAAGTCTGAAGGCAAGCTTTGTATGACTAAATAAATGGGATCAAAAATGACAATTTTGATTTTTAAGAGATTTCCACTGAGACTCTCAGTATATTATAACTCATGCCTTCAAATGCAGGTTTTGATTGTACTAAAAAAGATTCTTTTTCTCAGAAGAAAGAACCTTGTAAAGGCCATTGGGAAGTCATCTATCCTTCAGGCACATTTAATCAATAACAAAGTTATCCTTTTTTTTAAAGAATGCAGAGCTTATCAACAGTCTGTTTATCAAGGCTGTGCTAAAATGACTTGACAGCTTTGAAAATGAGTATCTGAAATGTGAGCCTTTCTTAATTCCCTCAATAGGCTATATAACTGTTTGTGTCTGTGCATGTGAAAGTAATGATTTTGAGAAGTGCCCTTTATGCATAGAATGGATGGAGCAGAGAGAGATGATGTGTAAGAGTCTTCACATTTCAACACTAAAGATTTTAAATCTGACCTCAAGGAAGGAGGTGAGGGGAGAGCAAATCATTACTAAACCCAAGCAGTCCTTTGATGTTTACTTTTTTAATTTTTGCTAAAATCCCTAATGAGGGTCACAGTGTATGCCAAAAGAGCTTCTTTGGGAACCAAAGTAGATGCTGACATAAACTGGGCATCCCTGATGGTGTTTGAGTAATTCCTGGCACTGTGGTGCCCCTATGGATTATGATATAAGCTAGAATGGCTTTAGTGGTTTGCAGTATTGGCCCACTCTCCTCTGCCTCCAGCTCTACCACTGACACACGAAGTGAGCTGAGGGAGTACTTTCAGTAGTGGGGGTCCACTGGTACACAGGGCGCAGCAGTGGGGTATCATCGCTTCTGTTTAGAGCTGCAAAGGTCAGGTGAGTTGAGTGAAGAAGTGCAGTAACCTAGAGCTGGAGATCAGCTCAAATTACTTCTGGAACATTGGAAAGGGCACTGTACCCAAGGGCAGAAACCTCCATTCCCTAGAGAAAATAATAATTTTATTTTGCTTCAAGTGATGGAGAAATCAAATTTATTTAGGATTTGAGGTCACAAGCCAACATCCAGAGACATTTGTTTTCAGTAATAATGTGTTTATAAGGTTTTGGCAGAAATCACATATTAATCTTGCCAATGATCTGGTAGTTACCTGTTTACATCATATGCTGCATATTTATCTCTTTTTAGAAGGAGCAAAGCAGTCTTTCAAAACCCAATGGTCTAGGTAATCTAATTCCTACCGTTAAAACACGCAAAAATGAAATTCATGGTAATGATGTAGTTAGGAGATTTGAACAAGGGATCAATCTATGTTACTTTCCCAATTCAGTACGGTGCTCAAAAAATTTCCTCTCAGGTGCTGAACCCCTTCCAATCCTAGTATGTTTAGGGGGATTTGTGGATTGAGCTGTTAAGTTGAATGAGGAATGGAATTGTCACTGTAGTGGGCTTACTAATTGTGACACTTGGAAACCATTTTGGACACCCCTTCTTTAAGGCTGTTTCATGCTTAGTTTGTTAAACTGTAAATATTTTAGTCCAACATTTTCCTGGGTTCATCCAAGTTGTTGAATGACTGCATTAACCTTGGTGTGTTTTGGCAACAGAAGAGCAAATTAAAGTCAATAAATGTCTCCCACAGCACAGATAAACTCCAAGGGCACATAGTGAGGTGTTTATGAGCTATGGGGGATAATTTGGTCAAGTACATCCTTCCTTCCCTTCAAACAACTATTGCCATTTCAATTAAGTGTGTATTGGGTGGCAAAGCATGGTCTTCTGTGTTTTATCAGACAGTTTATCTGTCAGCATGTGACTTAAGGGAGCAGAGTGAATAGCAGCTCTATTTACATCTTCAGTTTAAAGGAAGGTGGCTTTTGTGTTGACTAGGTGTTGTCTGAATGTCTGGGGTGTCTGAGTTTGGGTGATCACTAAGAGATTTGACTTACCTTGATTATCTAACTTGTTGGTATCAAAACAAAAAGCAGTCAAGTAGCACTTTAAAGACCAGCAAAATAATTTATTAGGCGAGCTTTCATGGGACAGACCCACTTCTTCACTCTGACCCACTTCTTCACTCTGAAGTGGGTCTGTCCCATGAAAGCTCACCTAATAAATTATTTTGCTGGTCTTTAAAGTGCTACTTGACTGCTTTTTGTTTTGATAGTATATAGACTAGCACAACTCCCTCTCTGTTACTATGTAACTTGTTGGTAGTGAGGGTAAATCTCTAATGGCTCAGAGTTTGGGTTTGATTTAATGAGGTGTTTGGGTAAGTATTCAAATTTTTGAATGTTTAACTCTTCAGGGCTGTTGAGTATTACAAGTTGGATTGAAAATCTCAGGAAAACAGCATAATTCATGAATATCTATGTATATTTCCATCACTGTATTGCTTGAGTGCATGTCTGGTGGTAATTGTGCTAGAAGTTCTACAAGAACAGAATTTCTAATGGTATATTGGTATTTCTGCTTTTGGATTAGCCTAGAACTAGGAAGTATGCAGTTATATGAACATGAAACTTGTGTCAATAGATATTTATGTATCTTAAGTTTGGGTTGGGTGCAGTTTAAGTTTATGGTAAAAGTCAGGTCTGACTATAACAAAATGAGCTGGTCCTCCATTCTGTATCTATGTAAATCTGATGGTTTTGGACAATTTTAGAAAGATGTAGTTTACGGCCTTTTTCCTTTATTTGTAAACTGTAGGCCGAATTCTGCTTCATCTATCTGTGTAAAGATTGAATTTTCCAGGACAGTGCTGGAGAGCTGTCTGTCACGTGGTGTGGAGTGACTGACAGGTGCTGCTGCTAGCTAAAGTGGGTTCCAGGTTCTACTACATATCTCCCCCCGAAGGGTTTAAACATGTGATTTGTGTAGTGGCTGATCAACTGGCTAGTACCTTCTCCCATCCCTGTTGTGCTTCTGCTGCCATTTCAAGACTGCCCCTTCATGAATTTTCCACATTATGTCCTGCTCACTAGAACTGCTTCACTTCTACTTTATGTATGATTGGCTGCTTTAACTAGGCAAGGATTTTGCTTAAATTTAAGTTGGAGCCAAAAACTTTACAGAATCTTGCAAGTTAGCACTGTTGATCCAGTGACCTTTCAATGCCCTGTGCTTATGTATTGCACCAGTAAGCTAGCAATGGAAAGCCAGAAATTTCCCAGAAACCTAGGCCTATGCATGAGTGCAAGACACTGGAGATGTTTGTTGCAGTGATGTTACAGCAGCCAGTTCTCTGATGTTGCCCAACAACAAGTGTGTGAGTGAATGACCCAATAGAATCATGTGCCGTGAAATTGGAGCAGAAAGCAAAAAAATACCATGATTTAAATTCTCAAGGATCAGTTGTTGACATTGGCTTGACATGCTAAAGGAACTGTTTGGACCTGTCTATGCTGGAGTGGAGTCACTTGATAGAAGGGCCCTTGCAACTACAGGGTTTGACCTTAGTGGCCCTGATCATATGATGATGGTGGAGCTGTTTGACACATTTTTTCAATAAATGTATAGAAATTTAATTTTTCCATTTTTCTAGTCAGTTCCAAGAGTTGTTAATTGGCATGAACGAACCTTGAACTCTAAGGATGAAATCTGAGTCCCACTGAAGACAATAGTAAAATTCCCATGGACTTCAGTAGGGGAAGGTGTTCACTATGGAACTCGTCAGATTTTTTTGTTTTTATTCTTTTTACAAATATTAACTTGATGTGACATCAATTTGGATGGAACCTCTATCCTAACTTGTTAAAGGAGTGGTGCTTTATTTCCTTTCTTATGGGAGGTAATGCAAAGAAGGTTGTAGGTTTCTAGTGCTAAGTTGGAGAGTTGCAAACTGAGAATATATTCAATGTACCTGACAACTCAGCCCTTTAAAGGAGAAAAGAAATTTAATCTAAGATGGAAGTTCAGTATTTGAGTGCTGTTAGCTATCAATCTTAATATCTTAGCTGCAATTTTTGCACAAATTTAATAATATGGATACTTTAGTGTCTCTTGGAAGATTCACAAAACCAATTATAGAAATGTCAGAATTTTCATAGGAAGGTAACCTTCCTCTTAGCAATAGCAAGGGAACAAAACAAACTAATAGTGATTAAAGTGTCAGGATGTAATTGCATTTTCTTCCAAATAAACCCTCAACTCCCAATAAATAATTAAAACAAGCGTTGTTCCTTGGGATGCAACAGTTCAGTAGCTGTGATTAAAAAGTGCTAGGAGCCATTATTAGATTTTTCTATGATAAATTTTCTCCTGTTGTCAATTTGTCAGGTTTTATTATCTCACAGTTCTTTTGGATGTTTTTTCTTTCAGGTTTACTAGGAAAGCATAACTTTGTACTACTTGTGCTGTAGATGATGTTATCTAGGCTGCATGTTAATTTCACAAATAACCTTTAAATGTTCTCCTTTCCAGAGAGGTACATATAAATCTAGACTCGGGAATGATAATTAAATTTGTCAAGGCCTCAGGATTCCCCTAAGAACCATAATATGGCCATGTGACGCTTTGACATGTGTATTAGAAATCTTTTTTTTTTTTCAGCTCTCCATGTACTCTGTTAAATTGGTTACTACTAAGTTGTTTAATGAGCCATTCAGTCTTAACAAACAATGAAAACATCTTGACAAACTTTTTACAAGAGAGAGAGGAGATATTTGTAGACTGATTTCCTCCTTACAGAGACACACAGTACTGTGAAGTGAACTTTTAATGAGGCAAAATGGGTTTAAAACAGTAGTGTTCAATTCCATTTTATATTTTTTAGCGATTGCTGTGCTAGAAGGAAAACTATTCTACTCAGGCCCCTGTTTAAGTAAATAGAATTATAGAGGAATCATCCATGTTTGAACTATTTGAAGTGAAGCTATCATGTAAAACAATACAGTTCATGTACATGTACTTCTTCACACATCAGCGTTACCAGTATGAACTCAAACTTACATCTGTACATTATGATGACAAAAATAAGTTTTGCTTTTGGGTTTTTTTAAATGTTGTTTTTACATCTATTGGACCTGCAGAGCTAATTCAGCTAAGCAGGATTCTATTCCGGAATTATTGCAGAGCCAAATTATGCTGCTGTCAGAAGTGAAGGCTATGAAGCTTCTGTAGTCATAACTAATGGCAGAATTTGGCCCACGTAATGCTTGTTAGTAGTGATAATGAAGTACAAGCCAGAAAGATTAGCTCACAGTTTGGCTTTCACATCTTTGCGGGGAAAATGGGATAAATGGAACTCAAGAAAATGACACTAGACTTAACCTTGTATAGCATCCTTTAATTATAATAAATAAAGACACCCACAATGACATTTTTTAACCAAAAGAGAAGTTCAGCTTAAAAAGAAATCACCATTTCCCTGTGTTTTTAATTCAGCACAGTGGCTTAATTCCATTCTTGCCCCAGAAGAGAGATCTTCTTTTCCCTTTGAGGTACGCTTCGGCTAGGTTGGGCAGTCTAGGTGTTCATAACTGAATGAACAAATTTAATTTCCTTTCCTCTCACTGACAGAAGTTGAAAATAAAGGACCAATATGTATTTTCTCTAGAAATTTAAGTCTGGACATGAAGTTTAGCTGTTACTTTGTCTCAGTAAATTGCTTCACTTGATTATTGTGTTCGCAGCCATGTTGGTTCAAGGGTAATAGAGACAAGATGAGTGAGATCTTTTATTAGACCAATATAAATTGGCCCAATAAAAGATATTCTCTCATCCATTGTATTTCACCAGATTAAGTAATTTTTATCAACAAAAGGCAAATTTAAAGTAGAAGAGCTCAAGAAACTTTTGGCAGTTTCCATACATAAGAAGATTCGTCTTCTCAGTCCAGAATAACTAGTTTTGTTAACACTGCACATTTCTTGAAAGAGAGGATGTTAACACTGCTCAGTTGTTACAGTGCCAGCCTTCCTGTCAGGAGGTACAATCATAGAATTGTAGGGCAGAAAGGGACCTCAAGAGGTCATCTATACCAGCCCCCAGCAATTATGACAGGAATAAGTATTATGTGGGTTCACTTCTTTCTCTGCATCAACTTCCCATGCTATGTTAGGAAAGTCACTTAGTCTCTTTGAGCTTCTGTTTCCCATGTGTCAAATTGGGAAAAATAATTCTTATATACTTCACATGGGTATTGTGAACATAAAAACCTTTAAGTCTGTGAGGGGCTCAGTTATTAGGGATAAGATGAGTACTTAGCACAGCTTTAAAGCATTTCACTGTATACTAATAGGAAGGAGTGGAAAACGGCACACTTTCAAAACATTTCGGGTGCTGCGTAAGATGTTAAAAGATGAATTTGTTGCAGCACATATTCACAACAAGCGCTGGAATTGGAATGAAAATAGGATTACGATGCTTTTGGGAACTATTTGTTGAACTGGAAAAAAAAAACATTTTTCCAAGTCTGTTTTCCTTGTAAATCCAGCATAACTTCTCTGACTTCACTATCGTTACTCAGGATTTGAAGTAGTGTGTATAAACAGAATTTGGCATATTAAGTATAAGAAGAGTTTGAAATTACAGTCAAGTGACAAGCATGGTTATGATATCCGTGTCACTGGAAATATTCAATACTAGCTCTGATTCCTGTTATCAGGGAAAATTAAAATCACTCCTGCTGCAGTTCAGGAAAATGAACTGTTAGGTGTTAAGACCAGGAATATTGAACGAAAGAAATTTAATGGGAATTTTGCATGCATCAGTTCTATTTTTTCAAGTATTTTGAGTATGCAGACAAGAGAGTTCAATGTAACAGACAAATGTGACAAGGAAGTTGTCAATGAACATTTATTTTATTTATATCAGAAGGGTAGCCGTGTTCGTCTGTATCCGCAAAAACAACAAGAAGTCCTGTGGCACTTTATAGACTAACAAATTTTTTTTAGCACATAAACTGATGAAGTGGATCTTTGTCAACAAAAGCTTATGCTCCAAAAAAATCTGTTAGTCTATAAGGTGCCACAGGACTTCTCAGTTTATTTATCGATATCTATAACAAGATACAGGAAAAAAAACCCCACCCTTTCTCTCTTTTGTTATCTCAGTTGTCTTTGTCAAAATGTAAAAATATGTGTCAATAGATTCCTAAGCTTGTGTAGTAGTGGCCACTTGTAAATCAAATTACTTTGAACAGCAGGTCTATGGCAGCACTATTATTTCTGTTTTTAAATAGTAGTGTATTTAAAATTCTCTCTGTCTGTCGTTTTCCATCTCCAAGTCCAAACTAAAGATGACATGTATAAATTCTAGACAGTATCTCATCACAGTTTTACTTATCTTCATTGTGCAAGGGTAAACTACTCCCTGGGAAGCTCTTCTGATTTCATTTAATTCTAGGCAAACTAAGTGGATGCAGATGATCAGTACACAGCACGTGATACAAATGACTATCCCTCTACTTTGAAATCTCATTCTTAATGTAATCAAACACTAACATCTGCTGTTCTGAGCACACAAAGAGGTTCCTTTGAGTGTAAAGCTTTGCTGAGCACTGATAGTTTACCAAGAATAGAACATGTGCATCTAATAGAAGTCACAACTCTTTAATGCCAAACATTATCTAGAAAGTTCAAAGAGGAGTCTTCCCACACAGAGCTGAGCTCTCATTTTGCCCTGTTAGGAATGATCTTACATGCATGATTACTACTCATTTACCAAAATATAAGTTCATTTAAAAAGAACAAAAAATATGCTTAGAAACAAGTATTTTGATAACTATCTGAACTTCATACTTTGTTTAGAATCCTGTATCTTACTGTAAGTCCTGATCAAAGTATCTTTTTCTCTGTGTTCAATTATTCTCCAGATCTGAAGAAGTGGGCCTGTCCTACAAAAGCTTATCACCTAATGAGCATTATTGGTCTTAAAATGCTACAGGACTGGGTTTTTTTGTGTTTTTTTGATCCAAAACCCACCAATGTTAACAAGATTTAGGGACACGAAGGTACCTCAGGAGGGCAAATATCTTTATAGTCACTGATACTCTTTTTAAAATGTACAAAAATCAAAATAGCTGCCTTTTCAAATCTTCAGATCCCTTAATAAAAACTAAGGGGAGGGGGAAATTAAGTAAATTATTCACTTATCATCCCTTCTTTCTAGGCCAATAGCCAAAAATGAAACAAAGCAAAAACAAACAACAAAAACCACTCTGACCCACCCTCCAAATACACAACGTCCTTTTACCAAGCCCATCAAATCCCCCACTGTGCAGCAGCATGCATAAACAGATATGTATTGCAGCATGCCTTGACGGTCAAAAGACCAGGGCTAGTTCAGGTAGGGGCATGGCAGACAGCTTATTTCAGAGCAGAGATGTTCTTGAGATGTTTTAATTTTTTCCATACTTTGGTCTAAATACTGGACCAAAGCAATGTGGCAACAAGAGGCTGAAGGCAGATTCAAAATGCAGATCCTAGGTCATATCTGCCTCTTGTTTTATTCATAATTATATAAACATCTGACCCCCCCCATTAATCTTCATTACTGAGGCTGTTGCCATGTGACAGCTGCTATATATCGTATGTTGTAGGTCACTTCCAGGACATGTGGCTTCCTGACTACACCTTTTTTGGAAGTGTTATCCTTCTCAGTCTTTACTTGACTCTTTTTCTTCCCTGCTGGTGTCAATCCCATCTTCAATTTTTTCCCTCCTGACCAGAACCCCTCTTTTTTCGTTTTCTCTTCCCCAATTCCAGCTTCCCCTTCTAGCTCTTACTTCTCATCTCCAAGGACAACATCCTTTTACTACTTTTCCTTTGTAATGACAGCCCTATTCTTCACTCCAACACCCTCCTCTTCCCATTCTCTCCTGATGCTCAGGATCCATAAGACTGTAATAGTCATTACATGATATTTCTTATTTTCTTCACAAAAACAGTCTTTCCATCAACTGTGCTTTAGAAGATCTGTATACATCAAGGTATTTGTAGCATTGGACTAAATAAGGAAGCTTTGGAAGGGCAGGAAAAGAGTCCTCTCATTTAAAAGATAGAAAATGAAGGAACTATGGTATAACAATACCAAAACCTAAATGCCTAGGATGTAGCACTGTATTACGTAGGCTTTTCAGAGTTATCAGATATTCCTGTGGAAAATGATTGGGTCTGTCAAGATATAAAGAAGCAGCTGCAGACATCTGAAGTGGTAATTTATGTTTTGTGCAGTTATGGTCAGATAGGAGCTGGAACAAAAAAAGAAAAAAAGTTTAAATGGAGCTGAGGTAATGAAAGGAGTGACCCGAAAGATCAATTACTGAATATATAGAATTCCTTTTACAATTGAAGTAACAAATGTTCAGATATGTTTACAACAGTAGCTATCTGTGTAGAAGGACAAGCTATATTAAATCCAATACTCCTATAATTATAATTACCACTGCTTCACATTGATTATAAACTATATTAACAATGTACCATAATTGAGGACAATAGTAGTACAAAATGCAGCTGCAGAGTAGATTGATTAATTATTATTCCTCCTCCCAAATTTCACATAATTTTGTTTGTTTGTTGGTGGTTTCTTACAGTTGATTAAACGGGTCCATATTCTCTAAGTAGCTTTGCATGCAGCAGCATGGGGCCCTATTAATTTTTTTCTGAACTCATAAAGGTTTCAGACCATGGTGTGTTATAATCCAGATGATGATGCCAGTTACTTCCAAGAATGATTTCAATATTAAGATTTTAATTTTCCAGAGTAGAGCTGGGTGAATAATAAAATTGTGATTATTGTATTTTATTTCCAACATTTATTGAAATTCGTATTTGTAAATAGTGATATTGTAGAAAATAAGTGAATAATAAGAACAAGTTCAAATTGTATATAAAAGAATATGCAGTTTGTTGTATATTGTTTGCTTAGCTCTGCTCTGGGCTATTATAGTCTTAATCTCTTTAAAAAACAAAACAAAACCAGAAGTGACCATTACATTCCAGATGATACTAAACTGCTTAAGGTAGTTAAGACTGAAGCAGACTGTGAAGAGCTTCAAAGGGATCTCGCAAAATTAGCTGACTGGGTAACAAAAATGAATTTTATTGTTGATAAATGTAAAATAGAGCAATTTGAGATTAAAAAGACTGGGACTTCTCATCATAGAAAAGAGGAGACTAAGGGTACTCCTACACTACAGTGGAAGGTAGAGTTAAGGTATGCAATTCCAGCTATGTTACTTCTGTAGCTAGGGTACCTTAATGCAGTATATCAAAGCACAGTAAGGAACTTCTAAGATGTAGTAGCATGTCTTTATAACCAGTTAGTGCATTGCAAGCAAGTGCACCATCGTTGATTCACTCCCTACCCCTACCACTTCCTTCCCATAAAGTCCTGGGCTACCCTAGGGGATAAATTCAAATGTAAGGGACTTAGGTCGATTTTATAAAGCATCAGTCTTCACCACAGGGCTCTTTAGGTAGATTTTAAGGGGTTCTAAGGCCAGCTTTTGTGCACCTGATTTCACAAGGAGTAACACCAAAATTGCTTTTTTCAATGTTGACCTTATGCTTTTGCAGACAGCAGCATTATTAAAATTGACTTTATTATCCTCCATAAGTATCCCACATGCATCCTTTCTGGACATTGCTTTCACCTCTGCTGGTCTCTAGAGCTGTGTCTACACGTGCATGCTACTTCGAAGTAACGGCACTAACTTCGAAATAGCGCCCGTCGTGGCTACACGCGTCGGGCGCTATTTCGAAGTTAACTTCGACGTTAGGCGGCGAGACGTCGAAGTCGCTAACCTCATGAGGGGATCGGAATAGCACCCTACTTTGACGTTCAACGTCGAAGTAGGGCACGTGTAGACGATCCGCGTCCCGCAACGTCGAAATTGTGGGGTCCTCCATGGCAGCCATCAGCTGGGGGGTTGAGAGACGCTGTCTCTCCAGCCCGTGCGGGGCTCTATGGTCACCGTGTGCAGCAGTCCTTAGCCCAGGGCTTCTGGCTGCTGCTGCTGCAGCGGGGGATTCATGCTGCATGCACAGGGTCTGCAACTCGTTGTCGGCTCTGTGGATCTTGTGTTGTTTAGTGCAAGTGTGTCTGGGAGGGGCCCTTTAAGGGAGCAGCTGGCTGTTGAGTCCGCCGTGTGACCCTGTCTGCAGCTGTGCCTGGCACCCTTATTTCGATGTGTGCTACTGTGGCGTGTAGACATTCCCTCGCTGCGCCTATTTCGATGTGGTGCTGCGCAGCGTCGATGTTGAACATCGACGTTGTCAGCCCTGGAGGACGTGTAGACGTTATTCATCGAAATAGCCTATTTCGATGTCGCCACATCGAAATAGGCTACTTCGATGTAGGCTTCACGTGTAGACGTAGCCTAGGTGAGCAGGAATTAGGTGACAGGAAGCAGGGTTAATCAGCCCAGGAAGTTTGAAGTCATTTCCTTCCCAGCCAGCATGGCTAGCAAAGCTCAGGAACACACTTCAGCAGCTTACCTAGCCATGAGTTCACAGGATCACAAAAGAGCCGCAACATGGAGCAATCAGGAGATCCAGGACCTCCTCACAGTGTGGGAGTGATGAATCTGTCCTAATGCAGCTCAAAAGCAGCAAAAGAAATGCAGATATTTATGCCCAGATATCCCAGGGCATGCTGCAGAAGTGGTACACCAAGGATGCTCAGCAGTGCCATAATAAAATTGAGGAGCCCAGACAGGCATACCAAAAGACCAAAGAAGCCAATGGTTGGTCTGGGTTATCTCCCCAAGCATGCTGCTTTTATGAACAGCTGGATCTTATTCTGGGGACAGGCCCGATCACTTCACCCCAAAAATGCCTGGACTCCTCAGTAAATACTCCTCTGCAGACCTCTGGTAGCAGAAAGGAGGATGAAGTGGGGTCTGAAGGGGTCATAATGTTGCTCAGAAAAAGAGAGTTTTTTGTTTTAGTTAACATGCTTTGTGGTCTATGCTTTGGGGCTGGGTGTGGTGGTGTGAAGTGGCAGGCTGTTGAAGGTGATTTCTTAAAGGGCAAGAACACAACATGCGTGGAGGGAGAGGGCTACTACTTAATGGCAGCAGATTCAGGTACCTGCCCACTTAGTCATAAACCTGGATTTCAAGGCATAGATTGCACTGCTCTGTGCTCCCCAACTGCCCTTATGTCAGCCTGCTCATAATAAGTGGCCAGGAGATATGCCTCTGCCCCCCATGCTACAATGAAATTTTTACCCTCTGCCTCCCAAATCTTATCAGGAATACAGCAGGCCCCTATCACAGGGGAAATGCCTCATTAGTGTATGGTCACATGATTTGGAGTCTGGAAGAAGTACTTCCAATTCCAAAACAGTGTCTAGAGGCATGGCCCCTGGGGGGATCTCCCAGAAGGAAATCCTCCTTCCGGAAGCCCCTTCTTTCTGAACAGAAGGAGTTCAGGAGTTCCCCCAGGGGCCACGCCTCTACACGCTGTTTTGGAGTCTGAAAGAGCCAGAAATTTACATATGTGCCTAATTAGCATTTTTGGGCCATTTATGAGCGTGCCACTCTTGGAAAAAGTGGCATGTATAGAAATGGTGTTAGAGTTCTATGCTTCCACCCATCATTTTATTACCTTCCATGTAAATATGTAATATTCTTGTAATTTCTTTTACAAACCAGAGCTGCTATGTTTCGTCCCTTTAAGATGGGGAAAAATCACTGCTCAGACAATTTATCTAATCTTGAAAACTACCTGCCAAGTTTTCAAATTATACATTACATTCCTCATACGTTTATTTTCACCTCACTCCTCTTTGGTGCTACTCTCAGCTGTTCCTTCCCACATGCTTTTGTAAGTCTAGCAGAAGTTCTCAGCTGTATTTTTATCTATATTTTATCTCATTTTTACATTTAATTTAATACAGTTATCCCACCTGCAGACATAATCATTAAATCAATGTATGTGTATCTAAACTGAGACTTACATTTAACTCTCACTTGTGTGTCAGATATCCAGACCAAGGTGATACAACTTCTATAACTAGATCCTTGCAGCTAATAAGGTTGCTTTGTGAAGCCCAAGGTTGGCAAAGAAGGCTTGTGGAAATTTGCCTTGTGTAGGGAACTCACTGAATGGTGATTGCTTGGGGAGGAGATGTGGTTAGAATACTGAAGACCTGTTGCACCCAGACATATTCTCTAATCATGCAATCATTTTTTTTTCACTTTACTGAGAGACTTAATATCTTGTGCTTTTATTTCCTGTGTACATGGGTCAAATGAACAGACATTTAGTTCTGAGTGATTCAGAGAACTTGGTGAATCAGAGAAATTGATCATCCTATTTTGTTAACACACACCACTGCAGATGAGGACAAGGAGACTGTGGTACAGTACAGACCATTGTAAAGCAGGAATGACAACTGATGTCAAAGGAGTTATATTGGTATAAACCTGGTGTCAAAGGGATCAGAATTGGGCTTTGGTATGCACCAATTTCTTCCCGCTTTTAAGGCTGTGCGCTGAAGTCAAAACTACTTTTGTTTCCTATCATTGTGGCTGTCTTCCAGTGCTCATATTCTCCAAACAAGACATAGCCAATTAGTGGAGTTTCCCATCCCATGGCTGGATATAAGAGAGATTTCCAGTTGAGAACAACTTTTCGCTGTTCCTATGGTCTCAACCAATTACTGACTTCCCTTTAGCAAACCTACTAGAACTACATAAGGAGCTGTGATAACTGGAAATCTGTGTCATCCATTACATTCCTTCATTTGTTTAATATCTGCAGCTATGAGCAATGGAAGCTGCGGCGGCAGTTCAAAATACTGTTTGATAGGAATAGGTGCATTTAAAAAAAATGCTAGGTGCTAGTGCTAGACAGTGCTGCTTCCATTTTCCTTGCCTCAAATAAAGCTATCTTTGCTGCTTGTAGAAGGATAATCAGAAGTTGAAGCTCCTTTGTGGGTATAATTCTACATCCTTCATGCCAGTATTCTTACTTTTTGAGAGTGGTAAGGCTGGGACCTATGCTTGCTATTTAGTAAGGTTGCTTATTTTCAATTAAATTTAATGCAGTAAGAGCTGAAGACAATATGCTACCAATTTACATTTTGAAGGTTTTTTCCTTGGGTGGAAGGGGCCTGTTTTTAGGTGATGGGGCTCAGTAGGAAAGCATGCTATTTCGTTTTTTCAGCAGTCCGTCTGCAAACAGTCAGCTTGGAGCAAGTTAGCTTAAGATATACCACTCTGCCTTGAGGAAGAGCACTCTTTGTTTTGTTCTTGGGCCTCCAGGGTGCTGGATTTTAAGAAATAAAAGTACAGCCTGAACCCCTCTAATCCTGTGGTCCCCTAAAGTTTATTTACAACCTCCAATCCTGGCTGTCAGTGTTCTGTGCTGTTATTTAGCTGTAATTCACACCAAATGTCTTCTAAGAGCCCTGTAAGCAGTACGAGTGTTGGTAATTCTCCGAGACACTACTGACTTCCCATGGTCCAGCAAATTCTCTCATCCAGCATTGATCAGGTCCTGAGGGTGCTGGACAAGAGAGATTCAACCTGTAGCATTATACGGCAACCTTGCTGAAAGAGTATTTGTTTTCATTAGACTTGTCTGTTAGTAGTAGTAGTAGGCATCCTTCAGTCTGCATAGACTATGGATTGCACCCTTTAAAGTTTCAATTGAGGACTTCATTTACAGCATCTATTGTGACTATGAAGACCCACACGAGAATGACAGTCCTTGCTGCATCTGTTGCAGATGTAGTGGGTGTCTGGCAAGTCCTTATTGTGCTTTTTGTGCGCTCGCTTCTCCTCTGCTATCTGTCTGATCTTCATTACACCTTTCTGAAGGCCCTTGTGTAACCCCTGCCTCCATCTGCTGTGGTCATCTGCTAGTTCTTCCCAGTTGTCCAGCTCGATGTCTACCTCTCTGAGGTCTTTCTTGCAGACATCTTTGTAGCGCAACTGGGGGCGTCCGGGAGGCCTTTTGCCAGAGGCTAGCTCACCATACAGGATGTCTTTTGGAATCCTTCCATCATTCATCCTGTGGATGTGGCCAAGCCAGCGGAGTCGACACTGCCTGAGGAGGGTGTGCAAGGTTGGGATTCCAGCTTGCTTGAGGACGGCGGTGTTGGTCACTCTGTCCTTCCATGATATTCCAAGGATGCATCTGAGGCAGCGCAAGTGGAAGACGTTCAGCCTCTTCCTGGCGGGCATACAGGGTCCAAGTCTCGCTGCCATAAAGGAGGGTGCTGAGGATCCAGGCTCTCTAGACTTTCATTTTGGTGTGAGTGTACAGCTTGTTGTTATTCCACACTCTCTTGCTGAGTCTGGACAGAGTTGTGGCCGCTTTTCCGATCCTCCTATTTAGCTCAGTGTCCAACAACAGGGTGTCAGTGATGGTGGATCCGAGGTAAACGAACTCGTGGATGACCTCTAACGTATAGTTGTCAATGCTGATTAATGGGGATTCAGCAACATCCTGACCGAGTACGTTTGTCTTCTTTAGGCTGATGGTAAGCCCAAAGTCCTTGCACGCTTTGGAGAACTGATCCAGCAGTTTTTGAAGCTGGTCTTCTGTGTGAGACAGTACAGCAGCATCGTCTGCAAACAGCATGTCTCTGATGAGGACTTCTCGCACCTTAGACTTAGCTTTCAGCCTTGCAAGGTTAAACAGTTTCCCATCAGATCTTGTGTGCAGCAAGATGCCCTCTGTTGCAGATCCAAAGGCATGCTTCAGGAGGAGTGCGAAGAAGATCCCAAACAATGTCGGAGCAAGCACGCATCCTTGTTTGATGCCGCTCCTGATTCTGAAAGCATCCGATAGTGCGCCGTCATATTGGATGGTTCCTCTCATGTCTTCGTGCAATGACTGGATCATCTTGAGTAACCGTGGAGGACAGCCTATCTTGTGGAGCAGTTTGAACAGACCATCCCTGCTGACCAAGTCAAAGGCCTTGGTCAGGTCAATGAAGGCTATGTAGAGTGGCTTTCTCTGCTCCCTGCACTTCTCCTGCAGCTGCCTTAGAGAGAAGACCATGTCAACGGTAGATCTCTCTGCGTGGAATCTGCACTGCGATTCGGGGTACAGCCTCTCAGCAATGTTCTGGAGTCTGCCAAGGATGACGCGAGTGAACAGTTTACCAGTGATGCTTAGGAGGGAGATTCCACGGTAGTTGTTGCAGTCGCTTCTGTCTCCTTTGTTCTTTTACAACGTCACAATGTTAGCATCGTGCATATCCTGTGCAACCTCACCATCTTTCTAGCACAGGCACAGTAGCTCATGTAGGGGTTCCAGGAGTGTGTCTGCGGCACAATTGATTACCTCTGGTGGTATACCATCCTGACCAGGGGCCTTTCCTGCTGCAATACTGTCGATGGCTCTCTTCAGTTCATCTACAGTCGGTTCTTGACCTAGCTCATCCATTACTGGTAGGAGCTCGATGGCATCGAGGGCAGCGTCAACCACAACGTTCTCGCGTGAGTACAGCTCAGAGTAGTGCTCAACCCAGCGCTCCATCTGTTTGGCTTTGTCAGCAATGACTTCACCAGATTTGGATTTCAGAGGTACCATCTTGTTCTGGGTGGGCCCTAATGCCTTCCTCATACCCTCGTACATTCCTCTGAGATTACCAAAGTCGGCACAGGTCTAGATGTTGCTGCATAGCTGGAGCCAGTGGTTGTTGGCACAGCACCTGGCTGTCTGCTGTACTGTTCTTCTGGCCTCTCTAAGTGCTTCCTGGGTACTCTGGCTCGGTGAGCATTTGTACTCCAGGAGTGCAGCGTGCTTCTTTTCAATGACTGGAATCATCTCATCGGAGTTAGCTTCGAACCAGTCGTTCGTGTTTCTAGCTCTTCTTCCAAACACCGACAAGGCCGTGTTGTAAACTGTATCCCTCAGATGTTGCCATTTGGATGTCACACTGGCACCCCCAGGGCCGCTGCGCAGATTTTCCTGGAGGGTCTCTCTGAACTTTTCAGCTTTCTCTGAGTTTGCCGTCTTTCTGGCGTCAATGCGGGGCCTTCCAGCAGGTTTAGAGCGGTACAGCTTCTTGGGTCTCAGCTTGAGCTTGGAGCAAACTAGCGAGTGATCTGTATCACAGTCAGCACTATGATAGCTGCGTGTCAGAAGGACGTTTTTGAGGTTATTACGCTTAGTGATGACCACATCTAGTTGATGCCAGTGCTTCGAGAGTGAGTGTCTCCACGACACTCTGTGCTGTGGCTTCGTTTGGAAGAATGTGTTTGTGATGCACAGATTGTGGTATGTGCACAGTTCAAGGAGACGCTGTCCATTGTCATTCATTTTTCCCACACCGAAGTGTGCTAAGCAGGAAGGCCATGAGGCCCAATCAGCTCCAACTCTTGCATTGAAGTCACCCAAGATGTACAGTTGTTCACGAGCAGGTATTTGCGCTGTCATGAAAATAACAAGCTTGAGTCTCAGTTAAACACAAGTATATTTTTAGGCCAGAGTAGTATAAAAGGCTGTAGTGAAGATAACCAAGGAATCAGTAGTTTGCCAGTTTAGCAAATGGAGAGCAATCAGAAATATTTTATATATGACAACCCCATAATTTTAAAACCAGTTAATATTATTTGAGTGCCACTAAAAAGAAATGTTTGTGTTCTTGAGATGCAAAAGAAATCCTTGTTTAAAATAAATAATGCACATTTCATTCGCAGAGGCAGCTGTCAGATATCGTCACTCAAGGGTTCATAGAATTATTTTCTTGGCATTTAAAAAAATCTGTCAATTTTGCTTCCATTTAAAAAGCTAAAAATCCTTCTTTTCCTGAAATATACATGAGGCCAGATCCTTAGTCAGTCTTACTTGATTTTTACTGGAAGTCCGTTCTAGTTTGCCTGAATAAGCAATAAGCAAAACAAAATAAAAACATTAAGATTTGATACATGTATATGCATTTTTCCCTAGAACCACATTAAACTGATCACTTTGAAAAACATCTTAATATGCTCAATATGTCAGCTACTGCCCAATGTATAAATTTACTTGAACTAGTTTTGTAAATGCCTGTAGTACCTAATTGAATCAATGTAGTTAAAGTTTTAATAAACACTACAAAGTTTTCTGGCATTATTGTTGCCATTAGCTATTTTGAATGATTAAAAGATCCAAATCAATATTACTCGGTTAATTTTAATAATGAGTGTGGTGATGCAGGAGAGATCTCTCTCTCTTTATTAAGTTCAGTGCATCTTGGTACGTAAACGGCATACTGACTGAACCTACAGCTGCTTTTGGTAGGTTTAAAACAGTTGCTAATTAACTTTTCTGCTCCAATTCCTGCAAGCTCAAATGTAGTTGATAAGTGATCATTCTAAAACCAATAAATCGTGAAACAGTTTCGTAAACATAGCTATTTAACTTTAGTCTCCATCAATGAAACTAATCAATTGTTTAATGCCATCTTATTCTGAATGTCAAAAACATTGTTCTGCCTTTAGAACTGACCTAGGCCATGCCTACATGAGTGGCTTTTCCTGCAAAACTGAGCTTTTGCTGGAAAAAAATGAGGAACGCCTACATGGCAAATGTGCTTTGTCAACAGTTTGTCAACCAATTTTTGTCAACAAACGCAGCACATCCTCCAGCAGCATTATACATCTCCCTGTTCAAGTATAGCACCTCTCAAGACAGAGTTCTGTTGACAAGACAGCTGTGTAGACCCTCTGGGACCCTTTTGTCAACAGACAGGGCTTCCAGTTCACCAGGAAGCCCTTTTAGCTGAGCTTCTGGTCAGCCATTCTGTTGAGAGAGGGCCGGGCAGCCTGGATGCTCACTGTCAGAGTGGATTGCTTTTTCCATCTGCTTTTATGTGTAGATGCAATCTGTCAACACAAGTCTTGCTGGGAAATCCTTTCTGACAATGACTTCTGCCAACAGAGGCTTCTTGTGTAGACACAGCTTCGGGGTTTATGTATTCTCCGAGAATTCTGAAAACAGAAGATTAGGAAATGAACAAAGAAACCCTGGTGTGCATGAGTGTTCACAGATATGGAGATGTCAATAGGTCTAATCCTGTAGTCTCTGCATCTAAGACTGTAAAAACAAAAAAGCAGTAAAGTAGCACTTTAAAGACTGTCCCACGAAAGCTCACCTAATAAATTATTTTGTTAGTCTTTAAAATGCTACTTTACTGCTTTTTATTTTGATAGTATGTAGACTACCATGGCTTTCTCTCTGTTACTAAGATGGTAAGTATTACTGAAGATTTCCAAATCAGGCATTAGAAAAAAAAGACTGAATTGCTAAGTTTGTACTTACTTTGAAACTAATTATTCCTGTAATAAATACCAGTGCTCCCTGAGTTACAAATGTACAATTTACGAACATCCACAAGTACAAACAAAAACTCACTGCAGCTTGAGGCAGGGACATCCTAAGGATGTGTGGGGCTGTGCTAATAAAGTACTTCAGGCTCTCCTAGGCAGCCATGTGGCCGCACAGCGTAGACGGAACACAGGTTTCCTATAACATTTAAAACATCATGCAATGTTTCCTTTTGTTGTACTAATGTTTCACTTTCATTTGGAAATATATTTGCTTGAAAGACATGGCTGGGGAAAAAAAATTGTTCTAGCTCCAGCACTAAATTCTCTCTCATGGACTAGTATGGCAATCTTTCCACCAATAGATGTGTCTCTTGAGGCAAGAGCTGACAAATTCATAAGTGACAGCTGGTCCATTTGTACCTAATTGTTCTCATCTGGAAGTTGTACAGAGTATCCAGTGTATACCACACTGTTTTGTTAACACTTAACGGCAACATTAACTAATCATGAAAACTGGTTTTCCCAGTAGAAGTGAATATAAGGTAATCATAACATGACAAATAACTAGCAATGTCGTTAGTGTTTTTAACACTGATGTGCTAGACATGATATCTACTTAGAAGAGCTTACTAAAAATGAGAAAGAAAGAGAGGGAGACAGGAAGCAGGGGTAAGTGAAACAACAAAGTAATAAGGTGGTTAGATAATGAATAGCAACATCCTGGTAATTAAAGCTTAATGGCATTATGTGCTACTTAAATTCCGTTGAAGTTATAGGGGAATCCAGTGGTAACTGGGGCATTATTAAGGAACTTCTAACTCATGATGAATTCTTGGAATAGATGACTTAAAAGTAGAGAGATTGTAAATTACAATTTCCTGGCACAGAGAGCTGTGGAATAAGCACCATAATTCTATGAATGAATGCTTTGTTCTGGATTGCAATTAATCATTACTTACTGAGAGCACAGTTTACTGTCCAGTTTATGTATTTTGAATATAACGGTCATCAGATTTCAAGGAACACAAATAATCTATTTTTGGAACAATATGACAGACGGAATGGTGAGAGCAGTAACATGCACTCTTAACACTATAGTGAAATTTACAATGTGATGTTTAGATCCCCTGTGTCTCACATCCCACTGCCTTGCTCTGTGTGTTGTCATTTCCACCTGTGCAAAGTGGACTTGCTGTACTATTGAGTCAGAATGGTAATATTTTTCAGCTGCTTTACATTGACTTTGGACACTTGTAAACAACTACACGAAAGGCAAAGCAGTGGGGAATACAACCCAAAATGTTGTTCATTAATTCTCTGATGGAGTGCACACTTTCTGATTATTACTAAACTATTCTTGAAAGAGATGTCTCTTATCCCTGGCTCCATTGTATTGAATGTATGCACAGACCATTGCAGATTACTTTCAAGATCAGATTCTGAGAATGGAGTATGGAAAACTTTCAACACTTTATTAATTTTTGTGATTTTTCCAATCACAATAGGCATGTGAGAGAATCCTTCTTTCTGTATGGGAGATGATCACTATGGTTATTTCCAAAAGAAGAGTAAAAAAACCAGCATCATTCTGATAAGGTTAAATCAATGTACAAAAAAATGACATTGTTAAAATGTTTACAAACATGATTTTAAACAGACTTGACCTATAATTATAACTCTAATATGAAAATTTCAGAATGCTTTCATGCACCCATACCGAGAGAAAAACAGAGCAGACAAGTAATAATCCAAAGCAATTAAGTATGCCATACCACTGTTTTAATCAGATGTTGCTAATGTCTTTCCTTTTTATATTTTGATGATAAAATTAAATAACTTTACATAAAAAGTAGTTGAAAACTCCAGTAGGAGTTCTTAGTTCAGCAGGGAATGGAAATCGCTGTGATTCTCTTTGACCGAATATTTTAAATCTTCTTTCAGATACAAATTTCAGAAATTAAAGAACCCAAACCACATAACTTCTGTAAGTACTGTTTTAATTATTTTTATAGGTTGCAAGTGTATATTTTGGTGATCATGTTTTACATCTGTGGTGATTTAACTCAGGATAATTTGTATCTTGCAGGAGTACGTAAATAATGGAAATTTAAAGACAACTTTGAGTAGCACAAGGGACTTCTGATGTGGAAAATAATAGCACTTAGAAAAGAATTAATAGTCCTTTTTGATTTGACATAGAAATGTTTCTATCTACTATGTGCTAAGCAAACTGAAATATTTGATACTACAATTTGGCTATATCTACATTGGAAGCATCTCTCTACAGAAGTTACTGTCAGAATAGATGTTCCAACAAAACTTCTGTCAGCAGATGGCATCTACACATAAAAACGGATCAATCTTTTGAACCACTCTGTCGACAAAAGGGTCCCCTTAAAGTGTCTACATGGCTTTTTTTTGTTGGCTGTTCTGTGTGTAGATGCTCTGTGAGTTTTGTTGACAAAACCCCAGTTTTTGCTCTGTGGTGTAGATAAAGCCTTTGTGTGTATGGCTTGAAGACCAGAATGAAGCTGGTTGAATTCTTTATTGTGAAGAGCTTATCTTAATTTAGCGGGTTTTTTATTCAGGTGAGTTGTAATTTTAATGATCTTGTTCATTATTTGTAGTTGTTCAGGCTGGGATTTTCAAGTGAGCCTACAAGAACTAAGCACCAAATCCCCATTCAAACTCAGGTGAAAGTGGACACTTTAGCTTCCTTAGGATCCTTTGAAAATCTCAGCCTGAGTAAATTCCTTCTGGCTTATGTTTTTATTTTCTAGGAATATTTTCTATTAATTCTGTCTGGGAGATGACATTGCAAGGAGTAAGCATTCATATACATGAAAACCCATGGGGACTGGTCTTTTTTAATCTGAAAGAAGAAAAATTAGATTTAGTATTATAAGGAGAAGCCTCTACCCTCAAAATATGGGATTAATATATAGCCTATCTTTTAAAAAGCAAGACATCCAGTCTTGCTTTAAGGATTTGAGTGGCAAGAAATTTACCACCTATCTTGGTAAATTGTCCATTTGGCCAGACACATCACTTGATTAACTTCAGTCAAGTATAGTCAGAGCAAGTTAAAAAGCCTTCTGACTTTCCTATAACTCTCCCATGAGTACTTTCTTCTTCTGACTCTTGACTTCTAACCTTACTACCTTTTTCTAGGGTCACAGACTGTGATTGCTGGTGAGAATCTTGCTCAGTTTAGGAGGTTGTCTATAGGAAACGACAGGCCTGTCACTAGAACCTTCTGGAGTGTAGCATCCTGATCCAGAATAGGTTGTAGATATTTTGTTCATCTTTAAAGTGCTGCATTTCTGTTGCTTTGTTTTGCGTTACAGTGACTAAGCCAATTGTCCTCCCCAGTAACCTTCTATAACAAGTCTGAGCTGTTCTTGAAAGGTAGCTGTTCTTGTTATGTCTATTTGCCTCATATATTGGCTTCATTGGGAACGATTGGAAGGATTTTTAAAAGTCTTCTATTCTGCTCAGTCATTTGGCTTGCATTTTTCATTTGTTCTGTGGTTTTTCTTAGGGTAAAGCAGAAGGGGCAATGCACTTCAGTTAAACCTTATTTATTTATTTTTTTTAAAACAAAACAAAAACCTTTGAATATTCCCAGTGCACCATTTTCTGTGCTCGGTTAAGCAGGACAGAGCAAATCAACACATTCATCCAAAGAAGAAATAATTTCTTCAAACACCTTGGGAAACTTGACTTTCTGAACAGCTTCCTTCATCTTCATGTGCTTTTGTCACTGAAAAGAATAATGTATATTACTAGCTTTAGAAATGCTTTTTAAAATCATCTGAAATTTATGTTTGGATATAAAAATGATAAAGTTCAAATACCTGATTATAAATGTTAGCCATGGAAGAACACAAAAACATAATTAAAATAAAGTAAACGATCATGTATTTCCTCTGATAACACTAGTTCTGGACATCTTGCGTACATTGTCTGAGGAAAATATGGTTGTAGTTCCCCCAGTAACAACAACAACAAAAAAGCTAGATTAATAACTCTTTGTATGCAGCTGAAAAGTTTGGGTATCCTTAGCCGTGTCTACACATGCACGCTACTTCGAAGTAGCGGCACTAACTTCGAAATAGCGCCCGTCACGGCTACATGTGTTGGGCGCTATTTCGATGTTAACATCGACGTTAGGCGGCGAGATGTCGAAGCCGCTAACCCCATGAGGGGATGGGAATAGCGCCCTACTTCGAAGTTGAATGTCGAAGTAGGGCACGTGTAGACGATCCGCGTCCCGCAACATCGAAATTGCGGGGTTCGCCATGGTGGCCATCAGCTGAGGGGTTGAGAGACGCGCTCTCTCCAGCCCCGCGAGGCTCTATGGTCACCGTGTGCAGCAGCCCTTAGCCCAGGGCTTCAGGCTGCTGCTGCGGCAGCTGGGGATCCATGCTGCATGCACAGGGTCTGCAACTCGTTGTTGGCTCTGTGGATCTTGTGTTGTTTAGTGCAACTGTGTCTGGGAGGGGCCCTTTAAGGGAGCGGCTCGCTGTTGAGTCTGCCCTGTGACCCTGTCTGCAGCTGTGCCTGGCACCCTTATTTCGATGTGTGCTACTTTGGTGTGTAGACATTCCCTCACAGCGCCTATTTCAATGTGGTGCTGCACAACGTTGATGTTGAACATCGACTTTGCCAGCCCTGGAGGACGTGTAGACGTTATTCATGTTGCTACATCGAAATAAGCTACTTCGATGTAGGCTTCACGTGTAGACGTAGCTCTTGTGTTAATATTAAACCAGCTTCCAAACACCATAGTTCAGAGAGCAGAATTACAACTGAGCAAACAGTTTTGACTCCTAATTTGCCAAATAATTCATTTTTGAATGGATGAAACTGTTCACAAATTTGGGATAAATATGGCAAATAGTTTTATCAAAATAAACTGTAGAAAACAAATTCAGCCACAATCAAAACATTTTGTTTGAGTGTTTTTGGATGCAGAAAATGGTAGGGCTGCTTCTGTGGGCTGCAGGGTGGGGCACCTACCCATCCAAGGGCAGGCAGGGTCAGAGCCCTGTGTCACATGGCCACTGTTTTTCTGCTGTGGCTGCACCCCCCCCGCGCATCCCGAGTGGTCAATCTGCAGTATGGCTGTTCCCTGCTCTTGCTACCCCAATTGGTGAGTGTGATGTATTTTGTCCCTCCTGTCAGTGCTCCTCTTTTTCCATGTTCTGGGAAATCCGGGGATTTCAGGCGTTTCTCATTTTCTAGGAACAACCAAACCCTGACCTTGGTTTAAGTTAGGATAAGAGGAAGCTGCACACCAATTTCATGATCATAGCTCTTCACAGTTTGAGGAGTTCTTGAACAAATAGCACCACAGTCAGATGCACTGTAAAATATATATAGTAGATGAGAAAGTGCAAGTCTTGCTTTATGGACAACAGTGCTTCCCAGGGCTTCTGCAACACTGGCTACGTCTACACTAGCCCCGAACTTCGAAATGGCCACGCAAATGACCATTTCGAAGTTTACTAATGAAGCGCTGAAATGCATATTCAGCGCTTCATTAGCATGCGGGCAGCCGCGGCACTTTGAAATTGACGCGCCTTGCCGCTGCGTATCTCATCCAGACGGGGCTCCTTTTCGAAAGGACCCCGCCTACTTCGAAGTCCCCTTATTCCCATGAGCTGATGGGAATAAGGGGACTTCGAAGTAGGCGGGGTCCTTTCTAAAAGGAGCCCCGTCTGGATGAGATACGCAGCGGCAAGGCGCGTCAATTTCAAAGTGCCGCGGCCGCTCACATGCTAATGAAGCGCTGAATATGCATTTCAGCGCTTCATTAGTAAATTTCGAAATGGCCATTTGCGTGGCCATTTCGAAGTTTGGGGCTAGCATAGACATGGCCATTGTGTGCTGTTTTCTCACTCTTGACATGCCCCCTTATGCCAAAGATTGTAGGGAGTCCTCTGAGATAAGACTTAGGGCTATTTATTGCAGTGCTTGTGCCAGAGCTTTGCTTGGTCACAGCCTGAATTTTCAGAGTGACTTTCCATTGTTCTGGCTCTATTACGTGGTGTAAAAATCTGAAGCACTTTGAGGATTTCACTTTAGACCTGCAGAGCTTAGAATTTGCAGAGCTCTCAGATCTAGGCTTAATTCCATATTTGAACTTTAAAGCTCAGATGCTACTTTAATTTAGACTCTGCAAGGCTGATGTTTACAATCAGAGCTGGAGGTTCTGGAAATGTCACAAGTGAGTCTTTTCTTATTAGATTTCTAACCGTATTTTCAGACTTAAGAAATCTGTCTAACTTCAGATAAGAATCTGAACTTGCTGGTTAGCATCACCCAACCAAGAGCTGAGCCCCTGGACAAGTACGACTAATTTCAGACATTACTGCAGGAGCATTTTCATTAAATAAATAATGTTAGCGGGGCAAAGCTGTGAGCATATCACAAAAAAACAAAAAATACCAAAACCAAAATACAAAATATATCTATGGTGCAGTTCAGTATTCGGTAGGGAGACCAAAAGGAAAGGTGGGATGTGATATATACTTAATAATGTGTTACCTCTGATTTCCACCTTCAATTTAAATGGATGAAGGTACAATTTCCCCATATATTAATGTAGTTGATGGCTGCTTTTACAGAAATGTGCTTTAGTAATCTAAGTGTACTCCTGAAATCAAAGCAAGTGGAACCATTCTAAAATAAAAACATTCTAAAACAAAAATTATTGGGGAGGGAAGAAATCTTTCTTAGCAGTATGGGCGCTTGCATCTCACAAGGAAATATTTCCAGTAAATTTACTATCCCAGTACCTAGGAAGTGTATGGGATTGGGATGAGTTGTCGTTTTTCACTGAGTAATAAGTCAGCCCATGGTGCTTAACTACAGACAGCCAAGTCCTGGAGCATCAGTGGCCTAGAAGGTCAAGAAGCAAGGAGAGTCCATGACTGGGGTGAAGTTGCAGGTGAGGAACAAGGTGGGGTGGGGCATCTTGGCTGAACTGTATGTGTTGGGGAGGGGAGCCTTGCTGGAAGCAAGGAGGGCCTTGCTCTAGTTGTAGGTGTTCATGAGCCAAGGTAAAAGACTTGTTTTGGACTGGTATTTATTGTGAGCACTTTGGATGTAGGCTTGCATGTGCACTTGAGAAAGTTGAAGGCTGAGCATTCACGCATGAGTGCATTGCACCAGGTGAGGAACCCAGAATGGGACAGCTGCCAGAAGAGCAATGGTCCACTAGGCTGTCTCATCTCACCTTTATGTACACGACTGGTGGGATAGAATCAGAGGGCTGGAAGAGACCATCGAGACCACCCCTGTCCTCAAAGCAGAACCAGTCCTAACTAAATAATTCCATTAGCCTTGGATGGGTTAAACCATTGGGGTACCTCTGGATGTCAGGAAAGGGACTGTAGTAGTGTTTTATTATTATTGCTGAATTCCCTTTAGTTTCCCTCCTCCATTTTGGTCTGTTGGGCTGTACTTATTCCCATGAATAATACTCTTTTATATAAATGGTTCCAGAGCTCATCTGTGTGTAATTGGGGTTTGGTGTCGGGGGCTTCCAGTCTCTGCTAAGCAAAGAGTGCAAGTTCTTGACCAAGCAGTCCTAACCCTCCAGGATTGTCTTAGAGTCTCCAGGAATTAAAGATGAATATTTTAAGTAAAGATTATGTCATGAAATGAAACCTGCAGAAATATTTTTCAATACAAACTGGCAACTTTAGCTTAGCCCAAAGGTGCAGGCAGTCTACCGTAGGTTATCTACCAGCATGTGTCCATGGAAGGTTTTGGTGCAATTGCATAGGCTTAGTAAAAAGGTTTCCATACCCAATTTTTGTGCTTGCTTTCATCACTAGGGTTAAGAAAAAAAAAAGTATGCAGGTAATTATCTGTACTAGCTGGTGAGATGTTTGCCCTTTTGCAGATAAGCTGGAGGCTGTCACTGACGCTTTTAACGTAAGGTTTTGGCTTTTTAAGAATTCCCAAATTTTCTGATTGGCACCACATAATGGCCATCCAGTTACTCTTTTCCTCTGATTCACCAAATGCAAACATTGTGTCTCTGTTCCATCAGCTACCGATACTTAAAATGTCTATTTGTCGTTTTTATTTATCGGTAACTAACTTTCTCACTTCAATCCATTTAGTGTCTACAATTATTTATTGGTTCCCTTGAATACTAATCACTGTCTTATTAATTCTCTTATCACCAACAAAATGAACTGCAGAATCCTCTGCATTCTTTACCTCTCAATTTTTGTTTCACTTTAAAGCTGTTCATGCATTTCTTTTTGCTGTACAATAATCTTTCATGTTATCCTGTGACAGCAGTGAGCACCTTACCTCATTAATTTCTCTGTGATGCTATATATGGCGATATACCTATCTCAAAGAACTGGAAGGGACTATATAGTGCCAAATTTGGAAGTATTGCTCTATTTTCAGGCATCCCTTCCTCTTTCTGCAACGAGGTGTACAGGGATGCTGAAGCACTGTGCCTGCTGTTTCATAGATGTGGAGTAGCAGAAATAGCTCTGCTGTGTAGACATAGTCTAGTGTCTGCAATCTGTTTCTCCAGACTAGGCATTGTGTAGCTCAGGAAGTATTTAAATAATACGTTACCACTGAGGGCAAAATATAATGTTAAATCCATACGGCAGATCTTGACTGATAAACTGCTGGCATGAACAGCAGAACACTGAAATCAAAATCCTGCATACAGATTTAAGAACACACTTTTTCCCAGAAGAGTATCAGCTCTTTCAGTAACACAAACATTTGCATTTATTTCTGCCACTGTAAATTATGTGATGGGAATGCCTACCCAATTGAAAACAAAATTAATACAACGCAAAGTGTTATCTGATTACCATTAACTGCACATCTATCTACTGCTTTCCCCAATTTTAATATTTAACACATCCAATTTCTTGAACAGAAATAAAATTAGAAACAATAACCCAAGTAAGTTATTTTCCAATAAATAAGAATGTCTTTGCTGACTAAAGAATAGTAATTGGCTGATATATGTTAACAGTATGGCCCAGAGCAATTTCATAATAACCTTCTAAGTGCTTGCAAAAAACAAAACAAAACAAAAAACCCAACACTTTATTGCTTTCCACAAAATGCAGTTACTGTTTCTCTTAATTCATTTTAGTGAGCTGCCAATAAATTTCACACCATTAGATGCAGCATTTAATTAGCTGGGGTCATGATTTACGTGATTTCTAATTTGCTTGCTATTTACATTTTCTAGTAAATGTTGCCCCTTGGCACAATAAACTTATTTAATTTATAGCCCCATAGTGAGCAATTATTTTTCATTTCAGTGACACTAAACATAACTAAAATGCTCTCTGTGTTTAGGTTACAAACAAATGGCTCCCATGATACAACATACAATCATAACAGAATAGTACAAGAGCAAACTTTGTATAGCACCTTTGATACTTAAGGTCCCAAAGTGCTTTAGAAGATTGAGAAACCAGGAACCCAATATTGCCCTATGTTGCATGTGTATTTTTGGTAGTGTGAAGTCTGGAGAACTTTCTATTCACCCCAATATTTGAACAGCAACTTGACGGGAAACCCTTCTATTGGTCTCTTGAATGGGGTGTGAATCCTGGACTAGGGAGGCTGACAGTGTTCCACACTTATGAGGAGGTATTGTTTGACATTTGGGAGAGATTGGCTAGGGAAGCTGACAAAGGGAGAATGTATCTGTGATGAAAAGTAAGAGTTGGAGCTGATGTGTAATGCAACTCAGTAAAGCTGATTCACTGCTTGATAGGAGTCAGCTTTGGGCACAGAACAGGGCTGCAGATGGGGAAGCAATGGGTCAAAATCCTGCTCCCCTATTTCTCATCATCACCACATGTTGTCCCATGGCTTGAGCAGAACCTTGCCGCACTATTCTTTACCTACCCTAGCTTCATTCTTCCCACATACTCATCTAAGGATTTGAGCCTGGCCCCTGCAATGAGATGTGCACTAACTGACTCCTAAACTCTTCACATAGATTGTATATAGGAGCAGGGGTCTGGCTCCTTTCACCGCATTACAGAATTAGGCCTTGGCTTCCAGCCTGAAATTTGCCAGACTTAGTGATTAGCATCTTAGCATTCATTATAAGAGATAATTACTTGATCATAGAGTGTGCATGGGAAGAAAGTCTGTCAATTATTATTGTAATGAAAATACATTGTTATGGATTTCTCTAATTACAAAAGACAAGTGTTCTGCAATTTTCCTCAGGCCTATAATAGTAATAATAAAGCTTTGTTCAATGAGTGTAGATCTGTTGGTATAGCAAACAAAATACTACTGAAAATCATTTGTACCTCTAAAGACATAGTTTGTTTTTAGGTTTGGAGAAGGATGTAAATACTACTAAATTCTGGAGCACAAGGGTCTGCCCGTTTTGGGTCTCAGTGAAATCACTGGTGCTCTCCATGTATCCAGTTGCAGGATGAGAATGTAGGTATGAGAGGAATGTAGTTAGCCAGTTAGGAATGAACAGGACAGCACATTCTGCCTGGGTATTCACATGCTGGAATTAATACACAGCCTTTATTTCACAGATAGCACATGTACATCGAGGCAGCGTGGTGTGGGTTTATTAAGTGTTTTAACTGAAAATGTGCTTCCCTGTTCCATCTATACGAAAATGAGTCTACTTCAGTGCTGATCATCAGACTTGTCCATGGAAATATGACTTTTTTATTTCAAAGATTGTTCGTTTCCCTTTCGCTCATTTTTTTAACTAAGAAATTATATTCACTCAAAATAGACCAATAGACCAGTGTGGGCCAAATTTAGTGTGCATAAACTGCACCTGAGTATGGAATCTTAGGTCTTCCACTGACACTCATAGAAAGTGTAAGAGCTGTGGCTGCTTGAGATGTACTGAATCATTTAAGTTCCCACTTAAACAAGACCCCATTAAATATTCAAGTTTGTGCAATGAAATATTGCCATACAAAGTAACTTAAAATGCTATATGTGCACAAGAGGCCCAAGGTACAATACTGGTAAGAACCAGGGGCTTGATTCTGATTTCACGTTGGTGTAAATCAGGATTAACTTCATTGAATTCAGCATCAAACGAGCATAACTGCAGTGAGAAACAAGTCACAGATCTTTAAATATTGTGAGTTTCAGGGTGGCTATTTATTTAGATGAAACAAATTTAGCTAAGTAACCAGAGGAGACATTTCAAGAATTTGATACATTTCATTACAGGGATTTTGCAGAGTTAAAAAATCATATCCTTTTAAGCACCAAACTTTGCTTCCCTCGCCTGTTAGAGAATACCTTGGATTACTCAAATACTTCTTCGTATCTCCTACTTTTTGTGTGGGCTATTTAAACAGTGTGTTTTTTTGAGTCGGGGTCTTCTTTATGGGCTAGGTTCTGGTCCCCTTCATCATGTTCAACAGTGCTGTTATGATCAGGGTGAAACCTTGGTATAGGTGGTTAAATTTCATTCAAACTGATGGATGAATGCAACCTTTCTTTAAAATAGCTGTAAGAGATAGTTGAAGGGCCACACATAAAACAGGACTCAACAGAGTCTGCCCAGAAACTAGCTGCATATCGACAGGGAACTCCAGAGTATCATGACCAGCTGGGTACGTATGTGCATGAGAGAGAACACACGCAAGACAGAGTGGCAGAGGCAAAAGGCAAGAAAAACGAGCAGTTGCCCATGAACCTTATATGATGCTGGGGAATGTTTTTGAGTCATTTAGAGAGGCTTGAGGCTGTAAGCTAAGAAACTGCCCTCTTCTTTTTTTCTCCTGTGTTCAGAGAAGCAGGACTTCATACATTCCTTGTAAATAAACAAGATTGAATCAAAGAAAATACCAGTCTCCATAAATTTCTGCTTCCAGCAGGAACATCCCCATAACCTGCAAGTTGACTAGTTGCTCAGAAAGGGGCAATACAACCGTACTCTAAGATTAGTTTCATTGAAGCTACTTGTGGAATAAAGTACTACTGCATGTGAAAAAGGGGATCAGAACCTGACCTTTTATATTTAAAATGAACATGAGCCATCTATTTTGGTTGTGACCTTGAACTACAATGATAAAGGTAATCAGTATTAATAAAAAAAAATGTAGTTTATAAAAATCACATTTTCACTTATTGAATAATGTTTGTTTAATTCATACATATCATTCTGCTTGTACAAGGAAAATACCTAAATGTTTAATTTTCTCATCTCACTTTTAAATTCACATGTTGCAGCACTAAATTGGAATTTTCTAGGTTTTAAACACTGTAGGAAAATATTTACATCCAAACAAAGCTATTTTAAAAAAGTTGGTTTTAAACATAATGTAAGTTTCAGTAGTAACCACTCTTCAGTGTTTGCTTAAATTTTGATTTAGAAGATTAATTTGTCAATTGAAGGATTAAAAACGTGCAAAAGATATTACTGAAATTATTAAAGATGACTGCATTACTAACCTATTCCAAACTCATACTGATTTGGAATATTGATTGGGAGCAGTAGGGGTTCCATTCTGCTTCTATACTTCAGATTTTGTATTTTTAAAAAGTGCTTTGTCTGTGGGTGTTTGGCCGATAAGTGGTGCCATTACATCAAAATTACTAACAGTTGTCAAAAAATGGAGAGAAAATTTCATGCTTTAATATTTTAGACTCTGTACCTGTGCCACCTTCTCAGCTGGCTGCTTCTTAATAATAATCACTTTCCTTCAAAGTGCTTTATGTACATTAACTAATTACTCCTCGTGATAACCTAGTGAGGTGAGTGAGTATATTATTATCCGCACTGCAGGTATGGAGGTACTAAGCAATGTTGGCTGAATTGTGGTATGAGAGTCTGGGATGGAAGTAGCTCCTACTTCCTAATCCCTTTGTCTATGTCTACACTACAGTGATCTGTCAACAGAAGTGACTGTTGGTGGATATCGTCTGACAAAACTTCTCTTGACAGATTGCGTCTACACACAAAAGCAGATCAAAAGAATGATCTCGTCTAGTGGCAGAAAGTGTCCAGATGCCCCAGCTGCTTTCTCAACAGAACAGGCCCTGGAAGACAGGATTGCATGGATGTCAAGCCCTTCTCGGAGTCCAGGCCAAGCATGCCTTTAAGGCACTCCTCCTGCCTCACCTTCCCAACTCATGCTGAGGCTTGCCTAACTCCCTGAGGAAAGCAAAGCTACTGCAGGGCTCCCATGCTTGTTGTGAAAGAGTTTGACCTTTCCAGTTAGCCATCGTGCCAGAATAGCCTCTGGGCTTGTGCTGGAACTGTTCCACATACTCGAGCTGCTGATTACCCTGATCGTGGCTGTGCTCCACCTCCTCTGGTAGGACAGACCAGCCACTGGGATCGAGGCATGGGTGACCAGGCAAGTCTGGAGGTACCCTACCAGTTCTGACCCACTTTGTCATGGGGCAGTGGGATGACCAGCAGTGTCTCCAGAATTTCTGTGTGAAATATGGCACCTTCCTAGAGCTCTGCACTTGGTTTTCCTCTGCCCTCTACAGAGTGGACACCCAGATGGGAGCTGGGAGCTGGATGTCGGGGATGTGGACATGCCAATCTGCATGGTGGGGGATGCTACCTACCCCTTCCTGCCCCGTCTCATGAGGTCCTATACTGGCCATCTGGATCCCACCCAGGAATTCTCCAGTGCCTGCCTCAGTCAGACTGAGCTGCACATGGAGTTTACCTTTGGTCATCTGAAGTGATGGTTCAGGTGCCTCCTCACCCACCTAGA
Source organism: Carettochelys insculpta (assembly GCF_033958435.1). Lineage (NCBI taxonomy): Eukaryota > Metazoa > Chordata > Testudines > Carettochelyidae > Carettochelys > Carettochelys insculpta. The sequence goes on along the minus strand of NC_134140.1, from coordinate 96,613,705 downwards.
TGTCAGGGAACAGCGTCTCCCAAGTTGTAGAGGTGTGCTGTGCCCTCCACAACATTGTGGATGTGAAGTGGGGAGGCCTTCTTTCTGGTGTGTGGGGTCAACTCTGTTGATGCCTATGAACAGCTGTACACAGCTCCCATCTGCCAAGTCCACAGGGATGGGGTGAGGATCTGTAAGGCCCTACAGGAGACCTTATCTTGCGGCCCTCAATGACCTTCCCTGGGGCTCCCCTGGTGGGGGCCCTGTACCCGCAGCTCAACCCCATCCTCACTCCAACCTCTTTTGTTATCCACCCACCCCTATCCATTAATGAGGGACACAGGGATGGTGGAAAAATAAACCATTTACTACCAAACAGGATAAACATGTGCAAAATAAATGTGGGTAAACAAAGCTATTTACAAACAGGAACTTTTGACATATACATACTAGGGAGGGGGCTTGGGACACCGGGGGCATTCCAACTTGGAGAGGGCTTGGGATGGGGGGTCTCAGTCCAGGGAGGGGATGGGGGACTGCAACCTCATGAGGTAGTGGGACCCTAAGTGGTGCCAGCCACGGGATCCCCTCTTGCTGTGGGGTCAGGGTCCCCGTCAGAGCTGGGATGGGGCCAAAAGCATGGGTTGGTATGGGTGGGTAGGAGGTGCTGCAGCAGGGTTGGACTTGGCAAGGGGAACAGGTGGAGCCTGAGTACAAGGCAAGCAGAGCCTGGGAGGAAACAGAAGTGAGGATCACTATGGCCATCAGCTAGCAGGCAAAGTCCATGAAGCCTGAGGTACATGTCAGGCAGGGGCAGGACAGGGGGTGCGGGGGGTGGGGAGTGGGGGTCTCAGGTGTGAGTGCCTGGGCCACCTGGTCCTGCAAGATGCTGGTGATGGCAAGTAGGTGGGACTGCAGTTTGGCCTAGGCCAATGTCCACCAGGGCTGGTCCTCTCAGTCCTCCGACAGACGTCTCCCCAGAAGGTCAATCTGCCTCCTCCGGGTGGCCAAGTAGGCCTTCAGGGTGTTGTTCTCTAGGGTGTATTGCAGTCGTGGTGCTCTCCCTTCCTGGCAGTATGCCCAGACTGGCCAGCCCTGGTTCCTGGATGGGTCTTGCTGGCCCTTGTGATGTGGTGGGGCTGGCCCAGCCGTTGGATGGTGCAGCTGTAAGGAAGAGAGGAGAGAGAGAGACAGTCAGTCATTTCTGTGCCATAGGCCCCTCAGCACTGCCCCCCCCCCGCCACTCAGCCGCCACCATCCTAGGCTGAGGGATGGGGATGTCCTGGGGCATGGGCATATGTGACCTGCATGGAGGGCCCTGCCACATGGGGATCCTGCAATGCCATGGGCACTGGACTGACTGCAGCACCCCTGCAGCCCCGTGTGCTGGGCTCAGTCTGGCCCTCCCTGCATGTGCTGCCCATGGGAGCAGATGCTGAGTGTCACCTGTAGGAAGGCACGTGAGCCTGGAGCTGCAGCTTTCTGTTGTGTGTCTGGGGTTGGTCCAGTGCCCCTGTGGCTGGCTCACTTCCAGCTGTGTTGGGGCAGGCATCCCCTGCATGCCCTGGGGTGTGTAATGTTCTGGGTACTTACCAGAGGGTCCCTTGAAGATATCTAGGGGTGCCCTGCTGGATGTTACCCAAAGAGAAAATGCTGTCAGTGGAAGTGCCATGTTTTGTTGACACACTATTGACAAGCTATCGGACAGATAGCCATGTTAGTTTGTAGCTTTGAGAACAAGTAGTAGTCTTGTGGCACTTTATAGACTAACAGATATTTTGGAGCATAAGCTCTTGTAGATCTGATGAAGTGGGTCTTTGCCCACGAAAGCTTATGCTCCAAAATATCCGTTATTGACAAAATGCATTTTTGTGTGGATGGTCTGAGAGTTTTGTTGACAAACCCCCTGTTTTGTCAGAAAAACAATAGTTTAGATGTAGGCATGTGTAGCCAGACAAAGTCTCCCCCTTACAAGCCAGCTTGCTCGCTGCCCCCCCCCCCACTGAGAAGCACACAGGGCACAGAAACGGCTGCTGACAGCACAGTCTTTGATGCCCTCACTGAGGCCCAGATGTGCTAGCTCATCGTGACCCTGAGAAGCAGAAAGTACAGATAGAAGGCTAACAGGCCAAACTGTCAACATGAGGGGGGGGACCCTCAAGAAATCACCCCAGCTGGCATTGATCGATATGATGCACACACACAACCATCCCAGAAGGGGAAGTGCCCCGCCCACACAAAAAGAATGTCCTGTACTCTCAAATTGCTTATCTCCTGTCTTACAAGTGCAAATTAAGTAAGAAATGCCCAAACTGGTGTCACAAAGACAGACCAGTATGATCTGGCACCTTAGATAAGAAAGAGAATACGTAACCCAAAAAGGGGTATAAAAGATGGGCCCAGCAGAACTCTAACTTTGAGTGCATTCCACCAACTACCTGCTGGTCGGGTCAGGTGATTGCCTCCCGAGGTCCACAACTGGGGATGCCCAACCTCGTATTCGTCTTTCCGCGGAATTGAGTGACCGATCCGGCTTGGCTACGCTGGTATCGAGAGACGCAGAGAGGGTAAGATACACCCATGCTAGGTCTCCGACTTTTTTGTGCACAGCTAAAGAATTAGAGCTCTGTAACTAGATGTCTTGTGTCAAGATATCATTGTGTTAGATGGTAACATATCTTTGTATTGGATTGTAACGTAACTTGTTAACACCTGTACTTTGCTAGCATGTAAGAAGTAGACAATAGCCTTTTGTAACCACACGCTTATAACTGTAGCTTAAATAAACTTGTAACTAGTTAAGCTCTGAGCCTGACTGCTGTTAACCCTTTTGTCACTGCAACACAGCCGGCACAACAAAAAGAACTTAAACCGTTTGGTTACTACAGCCTGGCTGTGGGTGAGAGTGCTAGGAGCTGTCTGCTCTAACAGTAAAAAACTGGGTTGCTTAGGACCCAGGGGAGTACCTCACCGCACATTACCCGGCCACCGGCTAACAGCATGGAGTCTCTTTTCAGCAGCTTTCATTGTCTATATTTTGGGATTAAACAGATCTTTCTTCTGTCGAAGTGCCTTTTCAATAAAAAGAGATTTGATGTCTGCTTTTGTTTATAAAGTGAAATTCAGATATTGTCTTCCTCCAGGTAATAGCAAATAGTAACAGCATATTAATGTGGTTTATTAAGTATTCCTTACTCCCAAAGGCATTCAGAGTTGTGTGTAAACTTTTAGAACCTATTCTAATTAGAATAACGACATGCCATACCACAGTGTCATCATAGTTAGAGTGGTGAGGGTCTTACAGAACAATTTTCCAGAGTAAAATGGAAAATGTCTAAAATACTGTTTACAACTACCTTTTAAAAACTGGCAATAGAGGAGTTGAGGCATATTGTTTTGGGGAATATGTTTCTCACCTGAGAAGCTGTCACAGTAAGTATGTTAATCTATGATGAGGTGGGGTAACAGCGTCGGAGTGTAGATAACTGTCAGTCAACGTTAAAAGTGGAGGTCTTGCATAAGTCGCAGTTGATGCCATTTGGGCTTTAAAAATGAACACAGAAAAGGCGAAATCAATTCACCACTTCATAGAAGGTCAGTCTAAAAATGTAGGGTCAGTGCAACATTGTTCTAGGTATCTTTTTGAGGAAGGAGGCATATTACTGCTACTTGCACCACCTGAAAGAAAGAGAAGCCTTGTTGAAAGCTTTAGTAAGAAGGACTTAAAATAATTGATCCTTGTATTCAGAAGGATTTGTTATTGATCATAGGGTTGTTGAAAGATAAATAAGCTGTTCAAACAAAACTATTTTTATATTCATATCTGAATGTGGTCAAAAATAACCAAGATACTTTACTTGGCTCAGTACTACTTAATAAGTAGTACTCAAGTAGTACTTGGCTCAGTAAGTGACACGGTAGAGAGAATCTCCATATATTGAAGTGAGATTTCTGTCTTCATAGGTATAAGAACAAAGACACTTCAATGCCTCAGTTGTTAAGGAGACAATTTCACCCAAGCAAAGCTGAGATGGTAATAGCAGGGCCTACTGTAAGAGACGTACAGCTATAACTCATAAGCACACTCCTATCCCAATTACAGTTTGAATTAAATGTAACCCCAAGTGGTCAAATAGTAGGCAGCACATCTGAGAAGATAACACCTTGAAGGATGCCATGTTTCAAATCTTGTGGTAAAGAGACACAATTTCCTCTAATCTATGGGCGGTTTAATGAAAAGGTACTGCGAAGTCCATCATGGTTGAAATGGCTAGCATACATTAATTTAAAACGAACACGATATCATTCATGCCCATGATTAACATAGAATAAAATTCAAGAGGTCTAACTACATAGCAGGTCACTAGTGTGCAAGTGCCCACAAGCTAAAAAGCCACAGCCTGGTCAATTACATTTCTTACTGGCCATTGGAAGATCAGCTTTGCCTGATGATGTACCTACTCTTTCATTTATGGAACCTTTGCAGTGTAGCTTATCTTCTATAGCTAAAAATTAATAAAAAATGCCCATTCTTTATGTCTGTCTACCCTGTTGCCTTCAATAGAACTTTTGGAATAAATTTAGATCCAATGAGACAATGTAAGCAGCAGTAATGCAAATATTTTAACCTTTAAATTTAACATAATACAAATTTAGTCCCATCTGTCAATGTGAAGCTTAAATATAAAGCCAGTGATTCAGTGTGTGAGTGTAGTTCTTTATTATGTTAATAAGACTTGATAAGTAAAATCTATTGCACTGTAAGTGCCAAAAATTAAAAATGGATTGTGCTAATAATTAGGGCAATCTATTTTAAACTTCACATTTAATTTCTGCTTTAATTCTCTTTTTAAAATATATAACTATTTTTTATTTGATTATGCATTGCAAGTATGATTATTCTGAGCTTCTCATCATTGTTCACTTTTATAAATTTTTGCAGTTTAGGCGTATCTGAGACGTGAATCTTTTCAAAGTGCCCTTTAAAGCACTGGCAAAAAGAATTGATAGCTAGATAGCTAGATAATCTAAAAGTCTATTTATACTTTCACTGTGATTTTGAAGTATTGATATTTTGTTGAGAAAGGAGGTTGAAAACTTTCCATCTCCATAGTGTCCTGGAAATACAAATCCCAAACTGGCATTCAAATGGCATTTTAGATGTGTGCCCTGTGTCAGTCCACAAATGTTTTAAACTGTAATTGAAATCAATAAAGTTGTATAAAATGCTGGGGTCTCGGAATGCTGTGGTTGGTGAAACAGACTTATACGCAAAGAACCAGCTTTTCTAATCCACTAAGTCCACCTTGTATCTTGTAATTGTAAGGAGCATGCTGTCATCAGGAATGGCCAGGGGAGGATTCCTCCTATGCAGAGAAGAATCTTCCTGGGTATAAGCCATGTGGCATAATTGGAAGAAGAAACTGTGGAATACTATCAATTCTCATGATTTTATCATTTTTTCCATCAGAGGTGTGATATGTACTCTTCAAAGCTCTAAAGACTCTGGAATTCTGCTGTTATCTGAAAATCTCAGGTTTTATTTGTAAAAAATGGTCAATTTCTAACCCTTAGAGTTGCAGCAAAACATTGGAAACATACATCCTGAGGACTCTAATACCAGAGGTAAAATTAAATGATGCAAATATATTGTTTTACTATATCTGGATTTTTTGAGGGGGGCGAATTGACTCAATTTTTAAGCTTTGGGGTTGGCAAGCAGGGACAGGAAAGGGCATGAGGGATCAGATCTCTGTGGCATCTGCTCTCCTACTGGGGTAATTCAGCGGCAGCCCTAATTTATGCCAAGGGCCAGATAAAGAAACAGCTGTCTATTCCCTGTGCCACTTCTGTCCAGTACAGCCAAATGTAGCCCAGTCATAGTGGAGAACCTTGGCCTTAAAGTTGAATTTTAAAAAAGGGGTAGGTCATTTAGGCTACTTCTACACTAGCAGGTTGTTTCAGAAAATCTGTCACTTTTTGAAAGAGTACACAATATCTACACACAGAGACCATTTCTACACATGCCACTTTCTGCATGCTAATAAATGGCCCGAAATATGCTAATGAGGTGTGAATACAAATTCCCCACACATCATTAGCATAAGATCACATGATTTGGAGTCCTGAAGACTTTCTTCTGGAAAAAAAAATTTTGGAAGAGGGGGTCTCTGGAAGAAGGACTTCCTTCCGGAAGCCCCTCCCCGGGGCCATGCTTCTACATGGTGTTTTGGAGTCTGGAAGAACATCTTCTGGACTTCAAATCACATGATGTTATGCTAATGAGGTGTTCTTCCGGACTCCAAAAGGCTGTGTAGAAGTGTGGACCCAGGGAGGCTTCTGGAAGGAAGTCCTTCTTCTGGAGGCCCCTTCTTTCTGAAAATTTTTGGGAAGAAGGGGCCTCAAGAAGAAGGACTTCCTTCTGGAAGACCCCCCTGGGGGCCATGCTTCTAAAGGGCATTTTGGAGTCTGGAAGAATGGTCTTCTGGACTCCAAATCACGTGACTGTATGCTAATGAGGTGCAGGGAATTTGCATCCATGCCTCATTAGCATATTTTGGGCTGTGTATTACCATGACACTTTTGAAGAAAGTGGCCTGTGCAGAAACGGCCCTAGAGTGCAAGGCCCAGAATATAAGGTTTTCTGCAGTGCTTATTTATATTGGTAATAAGATAGCTACAGCTATCCCTCATGTAAATCTTCTCTGTTACTCTCAACTCCCTTTCGTGGCTCCAGTACATTTATGGAAATGAGTCTTGAGCAGAACAATTTGTGAGGCCCCTCTGAGTTTCCCTGGATTGTACCTTACCAACCAAGATCACAGTATGTCACCTTGAGGACTGAGCAGTCATTCAGCTCCAAACTTGATGCCCCACAGTTTCCCAAGGGGCCAAGGACACCAAAAGCTCTATGTCTCCATGTGAGCTCAGAGTTTTTTTTTTTTCGTTGTCTTTGGTATCCTGACATCATAGCTCCACTGAAGATGTGCTTCTAGGGCTCTTTAGCTTACAGTACTCCCAAGAGCCTCTTTAAGAAGGCATTGTGATGTCCCCTGATTTCACTATCGGTTTTCAATTATGAAAGAAGGCAAGCCTCAAAGCAAAACTCACTAGCACAGCAGTTTCTCCCTCCTTAAAACCATATAAAATTCATAAATTTTTCATAATTTAAATGGTAAGCCATACCTGGGGCCAGAGTCATCCAAATGATTTCTTAATATCCAGAAATCATTTTCTGTTGCCCCAGCGTATGTGCAGATTCTGTTTAGTGCAAATCTTGGGTTGTGCCAAGATGATATCTTCATTATTAACACACATTCTAACCTACTGTCCCTCTTTTATCAGACCAGCAATTCAATAGCTACATCTGTTTTTGCTATTGAATTCTTCTGCAGTCTTCAACTGTTGTAACAATTAATATATTTTCAGAAACATTTGTTCAATCCAGGTTAGAAAAAAAAAAATTCGGCCTATCCACTTTGGGGTAGAACAGGAGACCTTAATAGAATAAGAGACTAAAATTCATTATATAGTTATAAAAAGCTTAATACGGTAGTAAAACTCCAGTAAAACGCCAGAGAAATATTGCTTATCTACGTAAAGTCCTGTCTAGTTATAGGGAAAACTGATAGCACAAACCAATTAACGATGCCAGACCCTGCACATTATAAAACCCTACTTTCATAACTTCGTAGAATGTTAATGATTCTATGTAACTTTGTTCACACTCACAATTATTTCTGATCTGGGGACAAATTATACCTCCAGGTGAGTGGCACTGCTTTGGGCACCCACATGGCCCCACAATATGCTAATATATTATGGCTGACTTGGAACAATGATTCCTCAGCTCTCATCCCCTATTAGCCCTCCTTTACCTTTGATACATCAATGACATCTTTATCATTTGGACCCATGCTAAAGAAACTCTAGAAGAATTCCACTGAGACTACACCCCACCATCAACTTCAGCCTTGACCACTCTACAGGAGAGAGACATTTCCTGGACATTACTGTACAAATTACTAATGGCCAGAGCAATACCACTCTCTACAGGAAACCTACTGACCTACATGCTTCTTGCTTCCATCCTGCACACACCACACGATCCTTCATTTACAGTCAAGCCCTGAGATAAAATCAGATCTGTTCTGATCCTACTTACGGAGACTGGAAACTACAAGATCTCTACCAAACATTCATAAACCTTAATTACGCCTGGGAGAAGTGAAAAAACAAATAGACAGGGCCAGACGAACACCCAGAAACCAACTACTCCAAGATAGGCCCAGAAAAACCAATAACAGAACGCCACTTATTACCTACAGCCCCCCCAACTCAAATCACTGTAAAGCATCATTAAAGACGACTTATCCTCAATCATGATGCCACACTCCACAGTGCCCTAGGTGACAGGCCTGTTCTCTCCCATACACGACCGCATAACCTTATGAGTATTCTCACTAGCAAACATAGGCTATACCACAATAATACTAATCCTGGAACTTTCCCTTGCAACAGGCCCCATTGCCAACTTTGTCCACATATCCATTCTGGAGATACCACCACTGGACTGAAGAACATTAATTACAGAATCATGGGCACATTCTCCTGTTCCTCAACTAACATCATATATGCCATTGTGTGACAACAACGTCCACATACTTTTGTATACAGGACAGACTGTAAACACTCTTCGTCAAAGACAGCAGACATCAAAAATCTCCAAATACACACACCTGTCAGCCAGCACTTTAATGGAGTGGGCCATCCTGTTAAAGACCTGAGAGTTTGTGTTTTACAGCAAAGAGACTTTGACAACCATCTACAGAGGGAATGTTCAGAACTAACATTCATGTTCAAATTTGACACATTAATGCTTGGTTTGAACAGGGACAGAAGTTTCCTGACCTGTTGTAAGAACTCTTTCACATACTTTGATGTTGGATGTAACACTTACTTCCCCATCCCACACCCCCTCTCTCTGCCAACCTTGATAGCAATTTTTCTGATTTGTCAACCCTGACAATCTTTTTGGACCTTTGTGCTTTATATATTGAGTATATTCTGGTAAGGCTACAGATGTATAGGTAAGAGTCTGTCCCACGAAAACTTACCACCTAATAAATTATTTTGTTAGTCTTTAAAGTACCACATGACTATTTTGTTTTGAGGGATTACAGCCTAACGTAATATGATTAATTGTGATTAATTTGTAGTCACTTGACAGACCTATAAAATATTAAAAATAAGTCACAGAAAAAAAACTTTGTAGTTGAAAATATTTTGTTACTGCCACTGTGAACTGCTTCTTCCTGGAAAGATAAAATCACTGTAGTGTTCTCTAAAAGGCTGTCAGACCTACCAACAAACACATTCTCTTAGCACTGCTGTAAGCAGATAGATTGTTTAGAAATGTTGGGGTTCAGTAACTTTGTTTACTTTACCTGCTAATTAATACTTTAGTAGAGACCAACAAGAAGCCTGCATGCTAGGCTAAATCTTTGTTCACGGCAAATCTCTGACTTGCAACATTTTCAATTTTTGTTAGTAAAACAAGAGCTCTTTGATCATACAATCTCATTATTTGTACATTCTGTAAATGTGTATGGCATCATTACAATATCTTAGGCATACCCAGAGAACTTAAATACCTGTGAATGTTTTACAAATATGTTAACGAAAGTATTGTAGATAGAATGCAAACCCGAGAGATACAGAATCTTGTTTAAATTGCTGGTTTGGTGAATTTTTTGTGCACGATCCTTTCTTACTTAGAAAAAAAAAATTGAGGTTGAGAGACACCATTCAGAAATTTGATGTTGGGCAACACTGTTCAGAGCTTTGAAGTGCTTTGGTGGGTGAAAAAAACCTGAAAAGAAAAGACAAAAATATAGGAAATATCAAAATGGTTGACTTTTGGGTTTGCAAAACTGTTTTCCCTTTGAAATTGCTCTCCATTTTATTTAGAAAAAAAAGTTTTTTTTTTAAAAACCTGCAAACCTGAAGTTAAATGCTTTGGTTTGGGTTCACTGAAATATTATTTTCAATTTGCAAAACAAAAAATGTGATTATTTACACAATTTTGTTCCTGGCTTTGTCACAATCATCTAATGGAGAACCAGACACATCACTGGTTATTCAGTAACACTCAGAGATAGTTTCCATACTGGCTTTAATCCTATTAATTTAATGAACATAATGCAGTGTTCGAGGCCCAGTAATTTATTGTCTATTACTAATATAAGTTTAAACCAGTAACTTTTTAGTCATTCCCACCTCTTGCCTGATGTGTGTCCTTCTCACCTCTCTGGAGCCATGGCTGGGAGCTGGGTCTGGGCCCTTGCACACAATTGGGTCCAGGAGCTGGAGACCATGGCTAGGAGTGGCGTTGTGTCTGGGAGTGGGTCCAGGCTGGAAACTGGTGTCTTAGGTCAGGGCTGGACCTGGGTCTGGAGTGGAGCTGGGTGATGCTCCCTCCCCACTACTCACGGGAGTTGGCCTGGACTTCACCACACTTCCCTGCCAAAAGTTTCTCTGTGCCCATTAAAGGGGTGTACCCCGCAGTTTTGGGATCATTGACTTAAGCAATAAACTAAATGTTGGCATATACCTGCAAACAGGTAAATGCTCCCTCCTCGTCCACATATAAGTGGTCAAATACCAGGAAGGAAAACAATATTTCGTACCTGTATTCTGATTAAACTAGTTCAATGTATAGTTATTGTACTTGTTCTGTGAGAATTGGGAGCTGTACATAAAACACTCTTCCACTGCTGTTTTCAAGCCTTGTGTTATTGTTGCCCTTCTGTGACATTTCAGTGAGGAAGAATAAAGTGGCAAACTCAGCTGATTTCTCTAGCTCCTGGTAACGGGATTGCTGGTGTGCGCCTAGACATTTCTTTCACAATTTTGTCCAATAAACAGGAATTTCTATCAAAAAGTAGTAAATGGGCACTATAGACTGGTTGGCAGGCAAGGGTAACGTTGCCATGGAGCAGCTCCAGTAGAACTGTTTTTCATAAATTGTTTGACACATTTCAGCCACTTCCTTTTTTTCAAATTGGTCCCAGGTAGACTCTAGGATTAAAAGAAGTTCATAACTGAACCAACTTTTTTGAGCATCTTGAGTCTTTTAGCTTGTTTGGAAACTGTTTGCTAGTTGTTCCTCTTACCATTTATATGTTTGACTAGGGTCAGTAGATATTTCCTGTGTTTCTGATGGATTATGGATGATTGATACATAGCTTATGGGACTCCTTAGACATGGCTCTTTAAATGAGAATCCCAACAAGAATAGATGACAGATTGACCACTTGTTGTCTCATGTCTGGAATGATCTGAGTGTAATTCTCAAATAATAAAGCTCAAGTGATCTTATTATTTAAAAGAGCTGCTACACATGGTATCACTCCATTAAAGCAAATGAACCTATGAAGTTGACATTGACAGTCTTCTAGTCCAAGATTTATTAAGGACAGCGAGAATGGATTAGATTTTTAAAAACCTGAATGCATAATATATGTAGTTTGAAAGTTTGTAAAAGCTCATTTTGGGCTTGATTCAAAGACTATTGAAGTCAATGGGAATCATTGTATGACTTTCATGGATTTTGGATCAGGTCCCTACATGAACTCTGTTTATATTATAGTGCCTAAAACAAACAAACAAACAAACCTTAGTTCATGTTTAAGGGACTACTCTCAGATCACCACTTAAACACCTGCGTTCTTCTGTGAAAAAAGGGCATGCTTGCTTATCTTACTTAACTGGTCAGGTTAGGTCTGCCACCAAAGGTGAATCAGCTCTGTGAATTTGTGCTATCTGGTATAGAAGGTGAGGACACTTAAACTGCTTCCATCATATTGTTCTATAATTTTCCTTTATGGGCTATATTTTAGATAGCTCAATTTGCCTTTTCCAATTTTGTGATGAAATTACTGTATGTGGCTGGTTCCAGAGCTGATTTTCACTATCATTCTAAATGAGTAAACCTTCACTCAGATGACTATTTATGAGAAGCAAAAGAGGAATGCAAACATCAGTGGAAAAACTTTGTTTCTCATTTGCTGAAATTACCCAGAAATAATATTGCCACATTTTTTGGTTTGGTTGTATTCCTGCTCTCCTCCATGTTGCATTAATGTTACCATTCCAAGAGAGAAAAGAACAGAGGTGATTTACAACGTGCATTTCATTTTCACTTTCTTGTTAATAAAACGTAAATAACTTCATTTTCTACCAGGCTATTGCTGACTTCCTTTTAATCAAACTAATACCATACCCATTAATTATTGTTTTAACTTAATTATGAATTGAATTATTGAGAAACAGTTTTCAATAACTCAGAGATGCGTCTTGAACTGTCCAGTACAGTTATAAATATAGAAGAGCTTGAGAAAGAAGCACTTCAAAAGTTCTTTGATTAATATTAATATGAAAAAACTTGCCAGGGGTTATTTGCATTAACTAATGATGACCTGACATCAAAGACAGAGCCCTATGGAACTTGAGCTTTCAAGGTGGCATAACTCTGAAATGTCTACTGAAATCTTCCAAAAATGAAATTTAAACTATTGTAATGGGCTATCAAAACTGTCAAGCTGGCTCAGCAAACTGAGTGATGTGTTTTAAGATCTGATAGTTTTCAAAAGCTCCATGGAATTGAAATAGCTCCATTCAAAAGGCTATAATAACTCCTTGTGTCCAATTATATTAAAACAAATGTAACAAATGGTCGGGTGTTGAATTATGCTTAGGAACCAGGCTGCAAAGTGAAAAAATTATTGCCCTTAAAGGAAAAGTTTTGTGTAGATTGGCAACATTAATAAAGAGAATTGTTTAGTGAAGTAGTAATTAACATAAAAACATACCCCAAAGAGTTCAATGTAACTTTTGTCTACAATTTGTTGACATTACCAAGAAGTATTTGAACACAAAATATAAGCAAGGTAAAGCAAGAATAAGCATGTGATGAAGTATGCAGAAAAGGAATATAAACATGATGAAGTACAAAAGGTTGCATAAAACTTACATTAAGTCAAGCTTGACAGTTCTAAGCACTCCCAAAACTACTGCTATATAAAATCACTGATTATAAAAAAATTAATATATTCTGATCAGAGATTTTCTCAGTAATAGTTTCACTGGAATTAATTATCAGCCGTTTTTTATATTTTTAAAATGCAACTTTAATGTAAATGTTAAGAATAGAGCAGAGAGATTTTGGAAGTTTAGCTACAAGCTGTTACAATAAACAAGCAAATAAATTAAAAAAAATTAAATATATTAAATGAGGAAACTTAAAGACATGGGAGAAATTAAAAGTGAGGGAGATGAGGACAAGAATTTCTTCCTGTTAGCCTTTTCATGAAAACGGGAAGAAAGGTAATGAAAGGAAATCAGTCAGAAAACCAATGTTTTTTTTTGTTCATGCCAAACTATCCCTGTAAGGAATTACTTATGCTACAAGCAAATGATGTAATTCCCAGGTTCTGTACACCTGTTCATGTAAGCTCAATGACATCTAGAGTGAACACGAACACTAATGAAGCCATAGAAGCACTGGAAGAATAACTAAGCCAAGATGAGTTGTGCCCCTGGGGTTCAGGTAGATTTGTACTTGCCAAGAGCACTCAAGAAATGAGAACTGAGATTCTTATTTGTCAACACTTAATGTCTTATCTAAACCTCTCACTATTCTCCATATTTAATTTACATGACACAAATTCAGTTTTCTCTGATAAGGAGCAGACTGGCCAAGGATTCCTTGAAATACATGCTTTGCGTTGTTCCATATGTTAAACTAGTGAACTGTAATACTTTTTACTGTGTATTTTTTGCAATTACCAGTACAGTGATACAAATCATATAGGAAGTATCTAGAAAGCTACTGTCCTCAGGAAGAACAATGAGCTCAGGCCTATGGGCTGAGGTGGAACTCCGTTGACTTCAGTGAAGCTTTACATATACACAAAGGCCTGTTCATGTGGTCCTCAGTGTAAGAGTGAGGACTGAAGCTGTACTTTGATTCTCAAATGAAACTGTCCGTTTTAATGTCCCTTTAAGAACATTGTGCATCAAAATCTGGCATCATTTACATCTGTTGAGTATCTGAAGAACCTCCATGGATACAAATGGAGGGCTTCTGCATTTACATAGGTTGAACAGAGATCAGAATAAGTCCTAAATCTTTACAGCTGTATGCTTAGTTAATTTTTTTGTTAGTGAGCAGTCTGGAGAGTGAGCAGTCTGGAGAGAAGGCTATACTCTCTTCTGTCACTCATTCAAACTCCATATTAAATTCTGGAGCAACTATTTCACACCGAGACTGCTCAGATTTAGGGGGAACAATTAGTGTCTAACAGCATTTTTTGTATGTATAAATGTCCAAATAGTCTTTTCAACATAAGTAATTGAGAACCTGACTCATCTAAATTTACTGGCCGTATTGTGTAACTCACAACTGCTACTGATGATGATTTTACTTCACAGAGTTTCACTGCCTCTGTTTTCACCTGAGAATGTTTGTTTTAAATTATTTGAATGAATTGTATACCTTTATTTCATTTAGACTTGCTTCCGTGGATTATCTTAATCCAGGGGCAGCCAATGTTTTTCATTGTGGGCCACATGACAATTTTTTACATGTTCTGGGGATTGAACACGAAATATCCCCAAGCCTGAAACCATACCACTACCCCCCACTGCCACCCCTAGGCTTAACCCCTTCTTATCACCCACAGCCAAGGGCTCCCCATGGCAGGATGGCAGGTGTGGAGTACTCGATGACTCCTCAAATCTGCTGTCTGTTAATTCCATGGCGTGAGCCCAGGTTTTGTGTTAGGTGGAGGGGTTATAAGTACTTCCCCACACAAGCCGTGATTGTACAGACCTCCAACGCAACACCAGGGTTCATTAGCCCTTTGGGCAGAGGCCGTGTTTTCCCCGTGGTTCCCCAGTAGTCTGCAAGCACTGCACACTGTGAACCCTGACACTATTCTTAGCTTTGATGATGACCATGATCTGCCTCCTGAGCTGACACCCAGCAAGATCCTTTTCCAGCCCCAAGAAATTCAGTCCAAGGATGTCCCACCCCAGAACCTGACTCTGACCTGGTGTACAGCACATCTCCTGAGTGGCTACACAGTGGGGAACCTGCTTAATCCTGCACTGGGCAGCCTTGAGTTTGCATGAACACAGAATTCTCCTTCTGCGATAGGGCAAGCTGGTAGTGCCCAGTCGTCTGTCTGCAGAGCTTGGCACCTGAGGCTCCCTGGCACGCACAGAGAGGTGCTTTGCGGGGAGAGTTCCCCTGTCTTGGTAGTTGTCCAGTCCATTGCTGGCTCTTGTGCCTTCTCCTGGGCTCCCCACCTCCAGTCTGAGCAGCACAGCAGAACTGGCATGAGGGAGAGTTGCCACCCAGCACTGTCCAGCTACATGCCACAGGACCAGAGAGGCTGCAGTTAGCAGGTCAGGGCTGTGGTTTCTGCTGGTTGTAGTGAGCTGCGTCAGCACTGGGCCCTGAAGTGTACGAGGGCCAGTCTCTGGGCACTCCTAGCTCTTGGTAGAAATTCTCTCTGGCTTGTTCTGCCCAGCCTGGAGCCAGCTTCTGTCAGGACAGGCAGAGCAGGAGTGACTTTGGCTTTCAGGCCCCAGAGCAGAGCCAGTCCTGGGCAGCTGCGTGCGGTGCTTGTGTCCCCTTCTCAATGTGTGGCCATGAGGAGGCGCCAGTGAGCCACCACTGGGAGCTGCAGTCTGCCACCCCCAGCTGGCTCCACCCCACCCCACCTCACTGTAGCTGGCGGCAGTGTCTGGAGCTGCAAATGGCTCCTTAAAGACCCACATGAAGCTTGGAGCTGCCCAATCCACTTTCAAAATGGTGCTGTTGCTGGCTCTGTGGGCTGGATGAAAAGACTGTGCAGTCTGGATTCTGAACCACGGGCCACATGTTGGACACCTCTGTTCTAGTCTATAGGTTGCTCCACCTTTTAAAAAAATCTCAGCTTTTTCATCTTGTTCAATTTAATTTTTAATTCATGTGTTAGAGCAAACAGAGCTGGAAGCACCCTTGGAAGATACCAGCCATATCCCTCAGCTATGTTGTTAGTCTTGTTTGTGGTTTTGAAGCATTTACAGCAAACATCTCTTCAGTTAACTTCACAGAAATGTAGAGTTTTCGACTTAATGCAGACATTAGTATTTGCTAGCTACACAGTTGTTAAAGGAATTTGTTTTACAAACAGTTTAGATAATCACTTGTCCTTATAGTTTGTTTTGAATATGGTGTGAGCTCTGCGGTGGACTTCCATTCTCTTTGAGCATTGTATGCGTTTCTTGGAATAACACAGAATCACACTGCAGTATTTGTTTTAAACAGCTCCAACATTGATCATAATGGTTTTGCCAGTAGGCAGCAACTGGCTCTGTACTTGCTGTGCTTATGAGGCAATATAAGTTACTGCTTTGCTCAGTTCTAAGCACATAGGCAGTCATGGCTTTAATTGTGTACCATTTCTGGAAAAATTCTGTTATACCTATAGCACATTTGACCAAACACTGTGGCTGTGTCTACACTAGAAGCAGCTGTCGACAGATTGTATCCGCACACAACTTGCTCTGTCGACAGAGAACTGCCAGATTGCACTGCCCTCTGGTGCCAGAAAGCAGAATGGCAGCTCTGCAAAGAGGGCTGCCCACAACCGGAAGCCCTCTCTATCGACAGAAGAGTCTACACTGTGCTTCCTTCCACAATACTCTGTCAACAGATTGTTATGCCTCAAATTTTTGAGGGATAGTACTGTCGAGGTAAATGCAGAGTTGTGTTGAGAATCTCATGACAGAATGCTGTAAGTGCGTAGGTGCTCCCTGCATTACATTGCAGAAGGCACCTTCTGTCGACAAAATTCTCTAGTGTCGACCCAGCCTGTCTTATGTATTCCTTTTGATAGTCAACCAGATGTACTGAATAGATGCTTTTGCTTTCCAAATCTTTGAATTCCTGTTTCAATTGTTATTTTCTTATATTTGTCTCCTGCTCCCTGTCACATAGAATACTTCCTCATTTCTTGAGGTAGATGTAGCCCTGTGAGAGAGATTACTACAGGTAAGCTCTACTGGCTATCCTTTAGAACTTTGTCTTGTATGTTATTAGTGAGCACATAATAGACATGGTGCTGAAACATGTAGGAAAGCAGTACATTACAGCTGATTATTTTCTGCGTCTTGTAACTCCTTAATAAATTCCTTCTAGGCACAAGCCAGGCTGGCATGACATTGGTCTCAAAGTCAATTTTTTCACCTAATTTGATCTGATCTGTTGATATGAAAAACATGGTTTTCTGTATTTTGAGTAATTGCCCTTGAACAAAATATACATGTCAGAAAAAGTTCAGATGTTT
Source organism: Carettochelys insculpta (assembly GCF_033958435.1). NCBI lineage: Eukaryota > Metazoa > Chordata > Testudines > Carettochelyidae > Carettochelys > Carettochelys insculpta. The sequence continues at coordinate 96,596,327 of NC_134140.1, read as the reverse complement.
GGCAACAACTAGAACATTTTCAAAAAGTTTGGATAGTCTTGTCAAACACCAAGCTTTCTTAGGAAATCTGAACCCTAATATGAACTTCAAATTAACAACAGCTGAGATTACAGCTCACCATGACGTCAGTATTCATATATGAATGCAAGCAGTAAGTTAAAGGTACTATGACACATTAATAATTTCTGGAGTCAGATGCTGACTTAGAAATTGAGCTCACCATGAAAAATATAAATAACTTGAAACTCATGCCCTTTACCATATTTAATGGGACATAGCATGAATGATTGTGTTGACTTATTTTACTTTGTCTCTTCAATTATTTTAATTAAAAGTAATTCTATCTCACATGGCTTCGGTGGCTTCTGGAACAGAAATTGTAACTAGAACATTTCTGAGCTGCCACAAGAGACAGGTAGATGACAACAGAGCAAAAATGCAGCATCTCCTTTAAAGGGACCTGTCACATTGAAGAAAAAAAACAGTCTTTGCCCATAGCATTGAAAGGAATAACTCAAATGAACTTTGGCAAATATTATTCTGCAAATGCCATTCTAAACAGCCATACCTCTATGAACAGTAACCTGACATTTATAACTATATACTAAATAATGCAACAAAAGAATTTTCAAGGTTCATGTGAACCTTTTCACATGAAGACTTTGCAGTTTCTTAAATAATTTAACATGTTTAGAAGCCATTTCAGTGAATCATATTTTTGGAACAGAAAACAAATATAAACTGATGAGTTGTCTATGAATTTTGAGTTTGAGTCACGGGAGAAGATGATATACCTTAGCTTACTTTAAGTTGATCATTTTGCAAAACAAGAGGCTAAGTTGTGCTTTCCTTTACATCAGTGCAAATCCTATAGCTAGATCAAGCCTCACTGAACGTTCAAATTTAAACAGTTTCTAGTTACTGTAGAACTCAGCATTCCTACCCTTTTCCAAAATAATGTCATTTGTTTGTCTACATAGGACATGAGATATCAGAATTTAGAATTAAGACATTATCACACATCAAAAAGTTTTTTTGGATCATATTGGGGTGTGTGTGTGTATGTATGTATGTATGTATGTATGTTTTTTCCATTTTGTCTGAGGCCTGCATGTTGGACAGTATGTACTAAAGGTGTCTGGTTTCAGAAACGGGGAATATAAAAAGCACTTCCAATAAAATTGCTAACACTGTATTAAAACATTTTAACAGATTTCCTTTTAAAGCAAGTGGGATGTACAAAACACATAATAACATGGCAAAGTCTATAGAGCCTCAAAATAGTATAAGCTGTCCCCATTTGGCAGTGATTTGATCTATCTACCTCACTGATGACTTTGTCATGTATGAGTATTGTGAAAACCCAAAATCACACCTATGAGGGCTCTGTATGATTACACATCATTATGTATTTGTTTTCAATGGACCATGGACTGGAACTTTGATCTTGTCTCCAAAGTGAATGTGCTAACCGCCAAATTATAGAGTCCCTCTCTTTCTCTGTCTCATATCCTATGAGTATTTGATTAGACACACAGTGGAACAACTTCAAAAGGAGAGCCCCACTCCAGAATATATGAAAGTCCTGTGGTCAGGGCTTTCTCCTAGGGAGACCTGGATTCACATCCTTTTATGCATCAAACAGAGGAGAGGTCTGAACATAGCGGTGAGTGCTGTAACTAGTAGGCTATAGGGTTAATTGGGACACTGCCTGTTGTTGCTGTATATGTGGGTAAGGCATGGAAACCACGCCTACAGATCAGGCTCTTCATGCATGACAGGTAAGAGAATGCCAAGTTTGTGAATCCTGCTGTGAATTAGGTGATGAGGTGCTCATTGATATGAGAAATTATTTTGAGTGGTAGCTGTGTTAGTCGGTATCTTCGCAAAACAAAGCAAGCAGTCCTGTAGCACCTTAAAGACTAACAATATTAGGTAATGAACTTTTGTGGGAAAGACCTACTTCTTCAGATTCTGAAGCAGAACTGAGAGGAAAGCTGAGAGAAAACTGAAGACTCCGCTAAATATCAAAATAAAAAAGGAGGGAGGGGCAGGGAGAGGAAAGCGGGGGGAGAGAAAAATAGCTTCTGGGAAGTTTCTGTTAAGTGGGTATATCTTGACCAGTGTTGGGAATGTGGGTGCCTAAGGGCCTTTGACAGGAGAAGCTTAGACTCCTTGGGACGTTAGGCACCTACAAGGATAGGTGGCACCTGAGTGGTGATATTGTCAATGTCAGAGGCAGCTAAATATTCCATTTAGGAACATAAGGAAGCAGTGCTTCTTGTGAATGTAGCTCACGTGCTCTCGCATTAAAACTATCAAGTTTCAGACATCTGTGGAACATTTTATTTCTTTAAAAATTAAAATAGGGGAGACCTTTCACTACTGGTAGTCCCCAAACCAAGACTGCCATATTTACATGTTAAAAAAAGCAAAATATATTAGATTATATGTGTGTGGTAACATTTATCTCAAAAAAATCTCCAAATAAACTATGGGAAAAGCCATGCCATCTGTTGCTTCCTGGGCTGAATTCAGAACTGCTATATTGTAAACCACAGCAGGTAAGTTCAAATCAGGCCCTAATACATAACTTAGGTGATGCTAATTTTGGGAGTCTGTATGTATTTTATGTGGAAAACAAAGGTCAGAGGGGAACATAGGTAATGAACTGTAATAACCAATATTTTTGTGGGAATAGCTACCGATATCTGAAGAGACATTTCCAGACATCTAAACTTGGATTATGACAGCTGAGTACAAGGAATAGCATTAATCAATTGTGTACATCTTTTAAAAAAGTTAGCTGTAAACATTTCCCCCCACCCCTTCCAGTGAAGGAAGAAATTCTGAATAATCCTGTTGTTAATGGAAGAAAGTTGAGGAAAAAAATTAAGAAGGTTTTGCCCTACGTGCAGCCAGCCTGTCCCTCCATCCCCGGCTCCAGCCAAAATCAGGATCCGTTTAAGATTTCTTTCTGAACCAGTGAATGTGATTTTTCCTAAAATGAAAGACAAAGAACTGAAAATGAATTACACCATGATTAAAGGCATCCTATTGACTGAAGGAAGTAGAAAAGAACACAATAACCCATGAGATTTTCTTTTGGGGACTTCATTTTCCTAAGGATTATTTCAGAGTTTGCTGAAAGCTACGTCTGCTCCTCAGTGTATTTGCCTGATAGCTACATTCATTCTAAATAGGCAAACAAAATATAAATAAATAGTAACATGAATATCAGGTTGTGAAATGTCAGCTTTAATTTCTTGATTGGCTCACCAATCTATGCCCTTCCAAGAAAGGAATGGAAGAGGGAGGGCAAAGGAAAGAAACAGATATTTTTACATGCCCTGAGGTAATGATGTTTTTCTTCATAAGACAAGTATGTTTAAGCTCCAGTGAGCAATTCAGAAATTAAAAACTACTGCATTTATTTAAAAGGCATATTTTCTTTGGGGTTTATGCCACCACTTTGAATTATTTTTGTCTCATTTTAGCCACAGTCATTCCCTTTTCTCCTAGGCAATCAAAATGTTACATGTCTCTTTAGCGGTGAGATTAGTGTGCTGTAGAACGGAGGTTTTCAACTGCAGACACCTAAACATTTTTGCATGTAGGGGCACCTTTGGAAATCTTTGATGCAGTCTGTGCCCCCCATTGATTTGCAGACCACTGATAGAAAACCATTGTTGTAGAACTAAAATGTAGGGCCGGACTTCTGTGCACAAGAAAAATAAACTTCTTAGTTTATGCACAGTGTGTCTCAGGCAGCGCATGACCAGGATTCATTGCTGATTTTGATTCAGTGGTCAACTCATTAGGTTCTCTGGCCTGGGTTTCACCAGGCCTCAGAGGGGTCATGATTGAGAATAACAAATTACAGGAAAATATATTAAGATGTAGGGCAAAACCACCCCAAAACTTATGGTGGCTATTCCAGAAGATATATCAAACCAGCAACAAAGTAAACTTCTGTCATTCCACACTGCACAGCAAAAAGTCACAACTGCAGCCTTGTTAGATATTCTACGATATCTAGACACTGGACTTAATGTTGGTTGGTTATTTCAAACCTGTTTCATGAACTGTAGTGTTCCCTGATCCCAAAGGACCAGCCACATAGCCATATAAATATATAGCTCACATCTTACTATCATGTTGTTGCCAATCATTTAGTATCTGACAGTTAAAGATTTATTTAAAATAGAAAAGTGAGAGTGAAAATTGGTTCAAGGAATCAAATACATACAATAATCGCAAAGTTCTTGGATAAAGCTTGAAGCAGTGATATCATGAACCGCTGATTTATTAAGTCTGGTAACTTCCAAATTATTGGAAGGTTCTCAGTTATTTGGTTCGAATGCGCTCATTAGTGAGAGTCAATAGTGCAGAGATCAGAGCAGAATAGAGGCAACACAGAAATGTTTCAGGAATCTTTTTTAGCTTCTGCCACATTGAGGGAAACGTATTTTTTCAAGCAAAGCTCCCAGCACAATTTGTGGAAAATTACAGGCAAAAGATGTATTTCAGTACTGGATGATCTAATCACATGCTGTTGCATGTTTGATGAATGATAGTGGGGACCATTATACATAATCTAGCTAGACCCTCCAAAAGAAAATCCATTAGGTGAGGGTGGGCATTTATGGGTCCATTGTTTTTGTCATTTGGCCATCATCTAGAGTACTTCAATCATGATGTGCTGGCTAGAGTAGGTGTAAATTACTTTGTAGGTATTACCATAGACAGAACACGTTTGTTAAACACAGGTACATAGTCAATATTCATAACGTCAGATATACAAACTATTCTCACATACAAATAGGCTAATCACATTTAGCTGATCATAACTTTTCTATTGACACCTTACATAACATATTTTATGCAATATATGTCGCGAGTGTATAGCAGTGGTTACAACAATGATCTACATGGTTGTATTTTAACATGGAAAGTTGCATTGTGCCAGGTACTGACAGAATATGAAGTGGATGCTGATCCATGCCCCTCAAGCTAAATAACTTGCCAGTCTGTGTTAAAGGACATTTTATTCTATCTAATATTATACTCAGTGACACACACATGGGGGAAAACCTTATTAGGATCACAAAGTCAAGCACTTGAAAATTAAAAAGTGCAAGAATTACCAATGCCTGTGCAACCTTAATTAAGCCCATTTGGGTGTGTGCATTATGCAGTGTTTTGTTACATCATCATTTCTTATTTTTCCAGGGGACCCCTGCCTCATTTAGTACACAGGTTGGGTTGTGGTCATGTGATGAACAACTATTCAATATTGATTTTCTCCTCATTGTCCAGTGTGTATCTTTATGTATTATTTACTGTATACAAGTCAAACTCTTCTGTGGATACAAAATTATTAATTTTCTATAGTGCTCTTTGATGTAGCATCTGAATCAGTGGCGCTCAGCCTTTTCAAATTGCCCACCCCTTTCAGGAATCTGATTTTTTTCCTACATACCCTCAAGTGTCACCTCACTTAAAAACTCCTTGTTACGAAATGAGACATACAAATACAAAAGTTTCATAGAAAACTATTGTTGAAAATTGCTCATTTTCTCAGGTATACCATATAATTATAAAAAAACAACTGAAATATGATTATACTTATATTTCAGTATATAGCATATAGAGCAGTATAAATGCTATTTTATGACATTTTGGTTGTTCTACTTACTCTAGTGTATTTTATGTAGCCTGCTGTAAAACTAGGCAAATTTCTAGTTGAACTGATATGTTAGCTGGAAGACCTCTGTGTATCCCCAGGGGCCCATGCACCCCGGTTGAGAACCGCTGATCCAAGTACTTCACAACATCAGTGAAAGTATAGCCGCAGGACCTCTGTGAGGCGAGGCTCTTCGTTTTTTGGATGAGGAATTGCACTCCAGAGAAATTAAGATTAAAATTAAGACATCTTGACCTGAATTTTACTTAGCATTTTATCTTCTTCAACACTTAGCTAGACAGTCAGCCATGGCAATCATTCACGATGTGGTCCATTCCTGCGCAACTGAGGGTTTGAAGGCCTGAGTTCAACATTGGAGTAGACTTGAGAAAATTGTGTAATAGAGGGTCTGCATCAGGGCCAACTCCAATCCTCTGTTGGTAGAATTTTATCTTGGATGTTATGGACCACTTTGTGACACCTAGCAATCCAGTATACTTTATTATGCAATTTTTTTGTTTTGTTGATGAATCATCTTTTTGAAGACAATGATTTGATTTCTATGTCCCAGACTGAAAGGTCAGCTGTCAGCTTGAAGTTTGATCAAGCTCTCTCCAAAGGGAGGTTAAGAGTTTGGGGTTACCCCACAGGGAGACATCCCAAGTGTGTCTTCCTGGGTTTTAAAGAGGGGTTTCCTCACTTGGGTGGTGGCAGCTACCTCCTAGGGTCAGGGAATCTGTTACCTTGGGAAGCCTTTAAGCAGAAGCCTATAGAGGCAAGGTGTTTTTAACATCTCTTGTGGGTTCCCACTTTTTGCACTCAGAATGTCAGTGTGGGGATTAGCCTTGACAGATGTGCAGTAAATATATTAAGAGACATCGGCATCTAAGTTGTCTGGGAAGACTCGGCCTTGCCTCATAGTGCTAGTGCTATCCCATATATATGGCTGGGGCTGCCAAAGTGAAAAAATAAAGGATCTTCCACGTTGTGATCTTTCAGGCTTGTTTCTGTTAGATCTGCAATTGATGAACCAGTATATACAGAGACAGCAGCCTGACGACAGTACATGTGAAGAGTCCAGCATTCCAAGTTGCAATGTTCTTGGGCTGTTGGAGATCCCAGATACAATTATATGCACTGTCTTGAGGTACTGCATATGTGCCTGCTGATGTCAGAGGACGTGCATCCCTAAGAGGTTTTGACATGGATCTGTTATCTTTGCACTGAGGAGAGACAGCATCAGTAAGATATTTACAACTGAAATTAAAGCAGAATACTAGCATATTTATGGGCAAAGATCAGCAAATGATTATTCTGGGAACTATCTTGTCCCACTGGGGCATGACAGAGGTGCAGTAATGTGACCCTATTCCTGGTTTATGAATAGTGGCTTCACACTGTCTGACCCGAACTGTGAAGGCCTCTCAGTGACCTCCTTTTGTGGATACCTAGGTGCAGCTTCTGTCCTCTATCTTCACCATCAGTGTTAGCCCTCTCCCTCACATAATGCGCAAGTTGGTATTTTGGACAAGCTTTCTTTGCTGATGGCATAGCTCCAGCAAGCAATCTGCTACTTCAGATGTTACATTCCTCACTGTAATGAGCTGTAGCTCAGACTTAGGGGGTGGGATTAGCATTGTATTGAACTTGATAAGTCAAACGCACATTTCTCATTGATTTGACTTACAGTTATGATGTTTAGTACTTCTGAAAATTAGACCAAGGGTCTCACATCAGGCACCTCCTGCATGAGGCATACAGAATTAGAGATGACGTGGAAATTTTTTTCAACAACATAGAAAATACTCCGGAAGAAGCAGCGATAGATTCCATTTCCCCTGGGCAGCATTCAACTTCCTTAACTATAAGACTGTCCTTTCTCTTCTTGAAATCCCCTTCATCAGACACTATCTGCCTTCTAACTTCTGTCACAAAAGAGGCAGGGGTCCCTCAGATAACAGGATTATTCACTAAACAGTCCTGGGTTATCCCCAGAACAGGTCCACGCTGTGCACTGAATGAGGTAGGGATACTTTGGAAGAATACTGTGTCATAATGCAGTTAGAGACTATCTAAAATCTAATTAACTATTTTTTTTAAAGAAGTGGGGGGCAGCAGGTATACAGCCGGATTCCTGCCTCCACCCACACCACAGAGTTCCTGTGGCTGGGGCTGCCAGTGGGGGGTCTCTGCTCCAGCTGGCTGCTGGGAACCCCCTGGCCAGTGCCTGGGGCTGGACCTGCTGGAGGGACTGCCAGCACTGGGGCTGCCAGGGTTCCCTGGCCCCATCTGGTTCCCTGGGCCTGGAGCTGCCAGTGGGATCCTGGCTGAGGCGGAGATGCTGGTATGGTGTACGATCCCATACCATCACAAAAAATGACTGTTAATTAATATACACAAGAGGGCTTAATTATGATGTCACAGGTAATCTTAATTATGGCACTTCCTAAGCCTCAAGTGATGGCTTTGTGACATTAATATTCTTTTAAGCTCTGTCTCCATAGGGTGTACTTCTGCAAGGTCTTGTGAGTACTTACTGGGAGACGCTGAACGTTCTCAAATCTTGCTAACACTAAACAACAAAAAGAAGTTGACAGTCCTCAGTCCCTCACAGGCAGACTGCCGAGCAATTGCTTCTTACCTGGCAGGTGCATCAAACTATTCTTCAGTAGTTGGTAGACCAGAGCCAAATGTTCAACCCTGTGTGCTTAGTATCAGGCCTCTAAATCAGAGTGGTCTGATGTTCAGACAGTGAAAAGCATAGCTAGTATTGAAACCAGTGAAGACTGTGAGTACTTATCTCCTTTGAAGAATCAAGCTACTTTGATACAGGTGCCTAACTATCGATTTACATGGTGAACTGAAATATCCACACTTGAAAATGGTGGCTTAGCTTCTCTACCAAACAAACTATTCAGCATTTTAATTTTGTATGTACGGCTGTGATCACTATTGTCTTTTATCAAATAAATAGTAATAAGCCCCATCCTCCAACTCAGAAATGACACATTATTTCTGCATCTCAGATGGCATAGGTATATCCTTTACAGGATATAAATCAAATTCACTTTAGATTTAGTTGCTGCATGGCATTCTTCTGAAGCTCTTAGACAGTAGTAAATTATGCCATTATTTTGTTTCTCTTCTTTTACATGCAAAACATAATTTCATCTTGTCTGTATATGAATGTTCTCTTAATCTCTAGCCCACATTATCACTGCTTTAAAATAAACTATGCATTGTTTGATTGATGGGGAAGGGTGCAAGGAGGGCAGAAATCCACTCTTTTGCTGGAAACATGTCAGGAACATAAACCTTTGTTTATTGCTAACCAATTTTCTTACTAACATTTTATTCCAGTGGCATACTAAAATATTTGCTTTATAACATTACGCACAGGACTATCTTAATACAACTTTTACCGTATTAAAATGCTGTATGCAGAGGGCTGCTCGGATGGCATGCTCAAAGCTGCATATTAACTAATATCAAATTTGAAGTCTGCCATAGCCATGTATAAAATAAAGCTTTCTGCCTTTGTGAGTTTATGGTGTTATCATTTATCTGCATCGCCATATATCAAGCTTTGCAAATAAGATAATTTCACAGCAGTCTGAAGCCAAATCTAAACTGCATGTTTTCTATGGTGTTGCTGCAATTCAGATCTGAACTTTTAATGCTGTCATTCTAGAATGCCCTTATCACTAGGATAAAAAGAGAGACAACTGCTTTTCATGTTTGAGATGTAATATGCTCTGGGGTTTTACCAGCACCGAAGTCTCCTGATAACAGCTGAGCAAATAAGGGAGGAGGAGGAGGAGGGAGAAAACTAATATTAAGTAGAGCAGGTAAAACTACATATACCCTTTAAAAAGGACTTTGAAAAGAACATACACTAAAATGTTTAATCCAAACACATCATCTTTCATCTTTGCTCTTTGTCTTAATGAAATGAACTTTGTTGTGGTTTCTAGACTCATGGTATATGTGATCTTAACCAGGAGTGAGAAATAGTTTAATCACCTACAGGTAGTAAAATGATTTTTAACCCATGTAAGAATATACATACTATTTCTTTAAATCTATAGTAAGACACAATGCACATCTTTTCAACTTAATCAACTTAATACAAGCGGGAGAGAGCAGAATGCATTCTGGATTAAGGCTTTAAAATAAAGCAAAGGGGAAATAAAGGTGTTCAGAGTAAGTTTATATTTTATCTAGTGAAGTTCCTTGTTCAGTTTTAGAAGGAAGTAGATTTGAGATTCTTTTTACTACCACCACATGTCCCTTAGGTGCATTGCCATGAAACTGAATACACCTGCTTTTTTTCATTGACATACAAAATAAAGTTGCATGATTACCACTTGCCTGCCTCACTGGGTATGAAAACCTAATGGAGGTGGCAGGACAAGAGGACAGTCCCAGCAGTGAGGAGGACAAAAACTCCTTAAGGAACACCAACTAGCTCCTCCCCTGGAAGTCTCTGGCACCCATTTGCTGGCTGGAGAGGGGATGCTCGCTGACCAATAATCCTCAGCTCTCAAGGTTTAGTCTGGAGGATGAACATTTAGAACCTCTTTTGCCTCAATTCAGCCACTTCTCCCCAGATTAGGAATGGAATCTGGCCTGACAGATGCTATGGGTCTAGCTGTTTACCTGTTTGGAAGTCAGGAAAATATTTTGGTAGCAGTCCAGCAAGTTTTCTGCTTTCCTTGCAGTGTTTTCAGTGCTCAGTGGGTTAAGTAAGTTTGCAATTCTTCCCTAAGGCTATGTCTACACTTAGGAAAAATACTAATGAGGTGCTGAAATGAATGGGGCGTGGCTCGTCTAAGTGGGGGTCCTTTTTGAAAGGACCCTGCAAACATCAAAATCCCCTTATTCCTATCAGCTGCCACGATTGGCAGCATGCTAATAAGGTGCTGAATATTCATTTAAGTGACTCATTAATATTCTTCAATTTGGCCATTGTGGCCATTTTGAAGTTTTTCCTAAATGTAGACATGGCCTAAGCAAGGTACTTGGGTTGACCTGTTAATTTTGTCACAACTTTCAGGCAGCTGATTTCCAGTGTGATTAAAAGGAAAAAAGAACAGCTATAGCGGTAAAAGACCTGGGATTTTGATAATGGGTCTTGGGCTCAGGGAACAGGGTAAGTCCTTGTGGCCTTCATAGGATAAGTTTCTAAATTTGCACCTTCTCTCCCCTTTGCAGAGGACAAGGAGTTAAGATTCTGGAAGCAGTTTGAGTCTTTGGGGTTAGGGGAGACTGAGGAGAGCCTATCTGGAATTACAAATTATATGGTAAGGATCCCTGTAACTCCTGCCATAAAATTAATGGAATGCCTAGCATCAGAGAGTGGTGGTGATATCTGAATAGTACCCCTTCTCTGTGCTGAAGTGTGTGTGGTGTTTTTGTTTTCTTTTCTTTTTTAAAAAAAAGCTGTGCTTTGTTACTTGATTCCATCCATATGTCTGGCTTCATTTTGCCTCTGTGTCCGCATCAATTACACTAATCCTAAACCTGAGCCCAACACAAACAGAAGATTAGAAGCATCATGCTTCTTTTTTCACTTCAAATAAGCTTTTCAAATACACACACAGTGCAAAAAAGAACCAAAAAATTAAATTGAACTGTGCCGTTTTCCTTCTTATTTGACACCATTTTTTTGCATGTAGACATTTCTGTAACTTTAATTTTCTCAAGCATGAACATTTTTGAAATTTTTACAACATTAAGGAAGCTGTAACAGTGAGACACAGAAACAAAACATCATTGGAATTGCTCCTGTCAATCTGATTCCTTGAGGAGGAATACACTGACTTTGTGATGCAGCTGCCAAGGTGGAACTAGCTGCTGTTAGGTTCAATCCTCACTGGAAGCCATTATGCTAGTTCAGGAGGAAGAGGAAAGTTCAATTTCATTTGAAAGGACTACCTGGAGGAATTGGTTATCAAAAGAGAGTATCTTGGGGTAGGGAGGAGCCTGGTGATTGGTAGAGTTCTAACTGAGATCCAAAGGCTATGCCTACACTGCAGGAATTGTTCGAAAGAAGTTCTTGCAGAAAATCTCTTCTAAAAAAAACAACTTCTTTTGAAGGAGTGCATCCATACACAAAAAAAGCAGATTGAAAAAGCGATTTGCTCTTTTGATAGTAAGCTTCCTCACAGCCCCCTCTCTTTAGAATTATTGAAAAATCTAGCTCCATGAGGACTGCCCCTTCAAAAAAAAAAAAAAAAAAAGGGGGGGGGCATGGAGTGTCTACACATGCTTTCTTTTGAAGGCAGCTTTTGAAAGAAGGTGCTCTTCCTGATCTGAGAGCGGAAGAGGGCTTCTGGAAGAAGAGCTGCGTTCTTGCAATTTCAGATTGAAAGGGTGTATTTTGTGTTTTGATGCTTGGCATGATCTTTTGAAACAAGGCCACATTTTCCAAAAGAACCTGCTAGAGTAGATGCAGCCAACTGATCTCCTAGAGCCTTTGGATCTAGCATCTAAAGCCCTGACCTGAATAGTGCTTCATAGAGCATACTCCTAACGAAGGTTAAAGGACAAAAGGCTTGTGTAGTACAGCATGGAAGGCACCTTGCAGGGTGATTACAATATCACTGAACTTGAAAATATTTCTGAAGTTATGGGACTGATCAAACACCCCTTGAGAGAGACTCGCAATGACTTCAGTGCAGTGGGGCACATGTTTTTAGAACCAAATGTTTTCTATTCTACAAACTATTTTGCAATGAAATGTAGTTTGTGGTAGAAGAACAACAATTAAGAGTAACATTGTGAACTGAAATGGGTAAAACAAAAAAGTTGAAAATAGAAGAATAAATGTGACTATCTCTCCTACTTCTTGCAAGATGATTATTTCTTGCTCCTAAACCTATGTCATTTTATTTCAGTATGGAGAGAGAATTTTATCACTTCATTTCCAAATTTCTCATTTATATCACAGGCAGAGTGATCCCTAGTATGTAAGGAATCAGAATCCATTGGAGAGCTAGTGATATACTTACAGCTTGCGTGACAATTAAATGTGTTATATGAGATGGCACTCTGACACTGATATCCAAATTTTCACACCCTTGTTCAGTGCTTTTTGAAGTTTCTAGTAGTTTTCTAGATTTCAAACCTGGCTGTAGTCAGTCAAAAGTGCCAACCAGACTGGTTTCAGAGGGGTAACTGTGTTAGTCTCTTTCAGGAAAATCAATTAGGAGTCCTTTGGCCCTTTAAAGACTAACAGATATATTTGGGCATAAGCTTTCAGGGCCAGGAGTCCACGTCGTCATTTGTATGAAGTGAAAACTTCAGTTTGGCAGGGATATAAAGACATGGATAAATGGAAATATTAGAGTTTTATGGAGAGGACCAGTGAAAATGAGGCAAATACAATTAGGGTAGTTGTTGCCTACTCGTAATTGTTGGTAAGAAGGCGAGAATACCAAAAGAGGGAAAAGTACGAGAGGGGTAGCCATGTTAGTCTGTGTCCACAAAAGCAACAAGAAGTCTTGTGGCACCTTATAGACTCTCAGATATATTAGAGCATAAGCTTTTGTGGGCAAAGACCCACTTCATCTGAATGCATCTGATAAAGTGGACTTTTCCCACGAAAGCTTATGCTCCAAAATAGCTATTAGTCTATAAGGTGCCACAGGACTTCTTATTTTTAAAGGGGGAAAATTTTAAGTTTTAAAAGAGGGAAACTAGTCACTTCCGATCTCTGTTCAAACCCAACCTAATGGTGTCCAGTTTGTATATGAATTCCAGCTCTGCATTTTCATGCTGCAGTCTTTTTGAAATATGTTGTTGAGGTGTGGCAACTTTCAAATCCATTACTGAGTGTCCAACAGGGTTGACAATCTGCCAGCACAGCACAGTTGAAGTGCAGGTGAACAAGCCCCTGTATCGTATGGCTGATGTGGTGTCACTTGGATCGATATCTGGACAGAGTTGGTAAAGAGATTTGTTGCAAGGATTGATTCCTAGGTTGGTATTTCTGTTGTGTGGTGTTTATTTGCTTCAGGTTGTGAGGGTGTCTGTAAGTGAGGACTGAGGTGCCTCCTAAGATATGCAAGAGCGAAGGATCATCATCTAGGATAGGCTGTGTAGATCCTTGATGATGGGCAGGAGAGGCTTTAGCTGGGGGCTGTACGTGATGACCAGTGGTGTTCTGTTGCTTTCTTTGTTCAGTCTGTCCTGTAGTAGGTGACTTATGGGTGTCCACTTGCCTTTGTCAATCTGTTTTCTTACTGCTCAGGTAGTTTTAAGAACACTTGATGGAGATCCTGTAGGTGTGTTTTCTCTGTATGAGGGATTGGAACAAGTGTGGTTGTATCTTAAGGTATGGCTATAGAAAATGGATCATGTGATGTGTTAAGGGTGAAAGCTGGAAGAATGTACAAAGCATAATTGTCAGAAGGTTTCTGGTGTAGCGTGGTGGTTGTGACCACAACTTAGCTGCACTTCAGGGTCCAGAAAGTGGATCTCTTGTGGGGACTGGTCCAGGCTGAGGTTGATGGTGGGGTGGAAATTGTTTAAATCCCAGTGGAATTTGTTACCAGATTTGCTCATTACTTTGGAGGATGCTTATTTATTAGGGTTACTCTGTGTGTGGAGGAAGGTGGGGGACAGGTGATAATTTTATCATTGTACTGCTGGTGTTACTTGTGCTTTCATACAGAGCTTTATTTCTCCATTCTGCCAATTTCTTCCCAATGGAGTGTCCCAGCAGGATCTAGACACCCCAAGACCTGATTCTTCTCAGCTTAGAATCAGATGAACACAAACACTCAGACTCACTGCCAGAGCATCTCTGAAAGGACTGGTTAAACAGCGCTCACAGGCTGACTCCTTGTGTGTTCCTGGTCTCAGCAAGCTGGGTTGCACAGCAGTACCAAGCAGTGACCCTCATGCTCCCTTGGATTACTGGGTTGGGTTTAAAGGTCACTAAGTTGCCCCCAGATTCAGTACTTCCCTATTCCCACTTTCACACCACAACTGTTCTGCTAGTAATCCACTTGAAGTGCAAACCTTACAGGCTTGTTGGGCCAAATGGGGATCTTTAAGTACAAAGAGTGAATGGGGAAGCCAAAACAACACCCCTAAAAGTGTGAGGGAAGAGAGAGAGAGGAAAGCAGCCATCTTAACTATGATTTTTTTTTTTAAATTTCCAAGTAGTAGCCATGCAAAGGGAGTTAAACAAGCAAAACAATTACAATATTAAATTTAAATTAAATTTGAGTACAGATGTTGGGGCTAGCAAACCAAACCTGATCACATAAGACAAAGTCAGAAGGCTACACCTAAAGGCCATTTTCACACAGGCCATTTCCTTCGAAGTGGCATGCTACTACTTGGAGAGAAAGATGCTAATGGGGGGCAAATGCAAATTCCCTGTGCCTCATTAGCATAACATCACGTGATTTGGAGTCCGGAAGACCGTTCTTCCGGACTCCAAAATGCCTTGTAGAAGCGCAGCCCGTGGGGGTGGAGTTCTGGAAGGGAATGCTTCTTCTGGAAGCCCCTTCTTCCCAAAAATTTTTGGGAAGAAGGGGCCTCTGGAAGGAGGATTTCCTTCCGGAAGTGCCCCCCCCAGGGGCTGCACTTCTACATGGCCTTTTGGAGTCCAGAAGAACGGTCTTCCGGACTCCAAATCATGTGATGTTATGTTAATGAGGCACAGGGAATTTGCATTTGCCCCTCATTAGCATCTTTCTCTCCAAGTAGTAGCATGCCACTTCCAAAGGAAGTGGCCTGTGTAGAAACGGACAAAGAGAGAAAGAAGAAGAAAGAGTGAGCGAGTGAGTGAGCGAGATCTCACCACTTCATGAAGCTTGCACCGAATTGGGCTCCCAGATGACTATGGTTGCTGGGGGTTCAGAGTGTTGGAGATGGGCAGAGCAGAGCCCCCAGCATGATCAGTATGGAGAAGATGAAATCTCAATGGAATTGATGCAGAGTTTAGGTGCAGGCATTAGAATATTTTACTTGGGTATGAGTAGAGGTTTTTTTAGGGAAGAAACCCCATGGTTCAAGAACGAACACTAGATTTGCTTAGGGGTAAACAGATGGTTCAAAGGACTATTCTAAAATTGTTCTGTTCAGGGTAGACAAAAGAAACTCATTGTTCTTGGCTGTTGGTGGTGCTCCTTTGAGGGAGCTCATAATGCAATTAGGCAGTTTCAGTATTTTAGGTTCGAACAGAAGATTTATTCCTAAATTTGGTCTGCTAATTACTGATGTGGGCAGGCTCGGGTTCATTAGTATCTGAAGCAGAGATTTCCCACCAGGCAGTGCTCTCCTGCTTTCTGTATCCCAGAACTTAGTGCAATTTGTGCTTTTCTCCTTTTCGTATGCTAATCTCTTCTTCCTCCAATGCAGATGAGGCTAGGGGTGGTTCCTTAATCCAGTCACCTTTGTTGGTGGGATTTAGGTGTGTCTATCCCTGCCAGTTTCTGTGCTTTGTCTTTTGTTTAAGATGAGGCCCCAGGTGGGGTAAGGTCGTGTCTTCCTTTAGAGTTATGCTCTGGCTCTCTCAAAACACAGAGCTAGTAGGTAACAAATTCTTCAAGGACTTCCTTCCTGGGGTCCAGATGAGGATGTCATCACTGTGGTACAAGTAGAGGAGAGATACGTGATGAATGAGAGCTGAAAGTGTCCAAATATATTTGTTAGTCTTTAAGGTGCCACAGGACTCCTCATTATTAGTACCACACTTCAAAGTTGCATTTCTCCTTTTTCCCCCAAAAGGAGAGGCAAATGCAACTTTGTAAGGAAAAAAAATCCTTCCTGATCCCAAATAGCTATCAGCCTGTTCCTGAAGTATCCAAGAAATCCTGTGAAGAACCTCCCACCAAAATACATTTAGGAAGGTCTAATGAGCTGTACTGCTGACACTCAGTTGCTGGAGTTTTGAATTAGGCCAGATATGTCCAATCAGCTGATCATATGGCAAAGAAGGCAGATTTAGGCTGTTTAGAGAGCCTTCATTACAAAGAAACTCACCTGTGAAGATACAAGTGGGGTGGCATCTATAAAGTATAGTACTGTGCACAATATAAAATATAGTATAATAATTCATAATGTAATGCATAACTAGGTAAAAGCAAGCATTACAATTCTTGTAATAAATGTATATTTGATGAAATTAAACATACATGGTATCTTCCTGTCAAGGGTGATAAACTGACTGTGATAAGAATGTTTCATCTGTGGGCAAGTGCTGATTTTTTTTTTTTTTTTTTAAATTGGCAACTACTGCGTGCAGGGATACAGTAACGTTACTGGTGGGGGTGACTGCCTGAGATGTATCTGGATTAGTGATCCAGTACCGGTAATTCTAGGGAAATTTTCTGTTAAAATTCTTTCATGTAGATGAGACCTGATCCTTCATTCACTGTATATTTTATTTTATTTTATTTTATTTTACCAAGAGTCCTCCAATCAGTGACTTAACAGTACCATTATCAGCCATCTGGAGGATGTGTTCCTCAGATTAGACACATGCTTTTGAAATATACTTAGGTTATATCATTTCCATGCTCTCAAATTGGCAATTTATACAAGAATAAATATCTTTAGTGCTGATATTCATGCTAAAATGATTTAACACTTGATCTTATACCAGACATGATTGTGCAGAACTGCCTGAAAACACATTTATTCAGGCTTAATGTCCTTCATTATCCTTCAAGATAATTGTTACAATTTATTTCACATTGCCTTCTACAGTACATAGCAGATTAAATTGGCTATTTCTACTTGGGCGGTAGCAATAATAATGACAAATTTTAATTTTCAGGAACCTGGAGTGCTTATTAGGAAAAGTTTCTAATAATTTATTAGTCTGGTTTACACTCAGATAGCTTTTATCCTCTCTGGAATCATTCTGACTATGCTGTCTACTGTTCATCCTCATCTGAGGAAAAAGACTGTTTTGTAATTCTATACTGTCCTCCTTTTTTGGAATGCAGTCTTTATATTCTAAAGGATGAAGTCATATTGTTGATGGACATCTGTAATTTAATTATCTTTTCTCAGGGAGGAATTTATCATGGATTAGAGTATTTCCCTTTTTAATATGCATCACCCTTTCTCACAACTGGTACAATACTTTTAAGAGGTTTATGTTGTCCAACATTGTTAAAATGTAAATAAAAATAACTAAAATGGATTTTGAAGGCACAGAGCAACTCTAATAGCTTTTTCTTTCAGATGTGCACCTAATACAAGCTTTATCTAACTGGCGGATTTCTGTGAGTTTGCAGAAGGTGACAGTTATATACAAGTTCTGTTCACCACTGCTCTGTCTGACTTTTGTAGTCAAGGGGAACAGTGATACTCAGAGATTGTGTTAAGAAGGAAATCATAAATTATGGATGAAAAGAGACAGTTAGTGGTAGTTAAAGACATCATTCTTCTCAGTGAATATTAACATAGGTAAAAAACCCTAAGGAGTTGTAAAGAAATGCTCCGGGAAATGGAGTAACTGAATAGTACTGACAAGAGCCAAGAAGCAATGTTATTGGGTTAAAAAAAAAAAAAAGAAAAAGAAAAAAAGTAAATAGAAGCATTTGTTCAGATTTACTCTACCTTCCCTCATGTAGGGAAGGGATCACTGTTAACAAATAAAATATAGACAAACAGATGGCTTAAAAGAAAAGGTCTGGCTGGCTGGATAAGCCTCTTTATTCAAATGTTTGCACGTCTTGTAGCACTCTGCAATAATATCAAAAAAAGATATGGAGATGTATAGTACCAACACACTCCTAGTGGACTGAAGCAAATGTAGTGAGTCAGTTGGACACTGAACTGAGGGAGTTGGGAGAATCATTTGCAAGTGAAGAGAAGTGTGAGGGAATGGAATGAGGGAAGAAAACTGCAATGGAGAAACCTCTATTTGGATGTGAAGGAGGGCAGTGTTTACTTTACCAAACAAAATGTGTGTTTTTTAGTCTAAGGCTTTGTCTACACAACAGCCTTATTTCGAAATACAGTATTTTGAAAGAGCTATTTGAAATATTTTATTTCGAAATAACACAACCACATGAAAAATGCATTTTGAAATAGCACCCACTATTTCAAAATAGCATTTTAGGACACACAGGCCATTTCTACATATGCCACTTTCTCTGGAAAGTGGCATGGTAATGAGCAGCCCAGTATATGTTCATGAGGCATGGATGTAAATTTCCCATGCCTCATTAGCATACAGTCACGTGATTCAGAGTCTGGAAGATGATTTTCCAGATCCAAAATAGCTGTGTAGAAGTGTGGCCCACGGGGATCTCCTGGAAGGAAATCTTCCTTCTGGAAGTCCCATCTTCCTGAAAATTATCAGGAAGATGGGGCTTCCGGAAGGAGGATTTCCTTCCGGGAGTTCCCCGTGGGCCACGCTTCTACACAGCTATTTTGCAGTCTGGAAGAGCTTCTTCTGGACTCCAAATCATGTGACTGTATACTAATGAGGCACCGGAAATTTACATCCATGCCTCATTAGCATCTTCTGGGCTGCTCATTGCCATGCCGCTTCCCTAGAAAGTGGTATGTATCGAAACAACCCTAGTGTTATTTTGAAATAGTGCAATTAGAGCCCATTATGGCTTATTTTGAAATGGTGCTATTGTGTGTCTTAACAGTGCCTATTTCAAAATAGGTATTATTCCTTGTAGAATGAGGTTTATTGGAATTGAAATAATTCACCAACTATTCTGGTTTTGTTTGGAAATAGCAAGTATGTTGTTTAAATGCTGCCGAAGTTATTTTGAAATAACTTGGCTGTGTAGACATAGATTAAGTGACCGCTAGTTCAGATTTTAAATAAAAGGATGAGTATTAAATGTCCATAAGAGAAATTATAGCAACTCAGACCATAACATTCCATATTGGAAGTAACTTACAGAACAACAGCTGCTTCATATCTACTGCCCTTTAAGGATGGGTAGGCAGATTGATATAGTTTGAAGTCTAGTTTGCAAAAAACCCAAACACCCCCTCCTTTCTCCTTTCAGCTACATAGCTACACACATTGCAGATGAATAGTAGGGATAGTTAGAAACAGAGAAGCATAAAGGGGGATCATCCAATATTTTATGTAACTTTAGCAGCTTTATTTATATAAACAAAGAGCTCTCGTGTAAATGAACTAACACTTTTATTGTATTTATTGGGGCTATATTTATTTGTGGAAGAAGGATCTTCCAGAAGCGGGATTTCCTTCGGAAGGACTGCTGTCTACATGGCAACTTTGCTTCAGCAAGCTCTTGCAGGGGTATGCTAACAAGGCGAGAGATATTTTAATCCATGCCTCATTAGCATCTTCTGCTCCGCTCATTACCATGCCCCTTCCAGAAGTAGATGTGGGTAGATGTGGCCTTAGTGACTTTCAGCACATAGTTTTTGTTAGCTTTTAGCAGGCTGGGCAGAAACAGTATCACACCTCAGGTGGGGCTCCTGATGAAGCCTATTTGGTTGTATGTTTGAACAGGTTAAATGAAATCGGAGACCCTTAAGGAGACTGCACATCCCCTGGCTGGGGCGCTTGTTCCCAACACTCTTACTTTCACAGGGGTCTAACATTTGAGGCCTTGGCTTAACAAAATCCTTTTGAGCTGAGGGTGACCCCTCCTTTTGGACAGGTTAGGCAGTGTTGCACCCCTTAATTTCTACAATAAAGACAACAACACATAGCGTTTCACTACTCTTGCAGTCAGTACTGAAGTGATTTGCAACCCAGCATTAGCCAAAGATGACCACTTTGAGCAATACAGTTCTATCTGCTCGATATCTAGGCAAAGTAGGTAGGTTTATGTAACTGCAGTTTACTCCTGATGTCTCTCCGCTCCCCCCACCAATGGCTGTCAGACATGTCATTCAGACCCTGCGTACATCTGAAACTTCCTGTCTGAATTATTTATTTTGATATATTTTATCTTTAGTGCTATGTCAACACTAATGAAAAACAGGAGGAGGCAGAAAATTTAAATAAACTCTCTTTGCTTCTGACTCAAACAAATTGTGTGAACCACTTCTGATTTTGTTCTTATCACAGGTCCATGCAAGCAGAGTCCCCCAAAATGGAACAATATATGAATATGAGATACAACCAAACATGTTTTTATTATTGGAATACTATAGTCCTCAAAAAAGAAGATGAGGACAGAATAGACATATGTCCAATGTGTTTGTGCTCAGGGTTTGACAAAGAAGTGTGTTGAGACCTATTTACCTGTTAGTTATCTCAGACAAGAGTTTCTGAATCTGTCAGTCTTTCAAAAGCACATTTCCTGAGCCCAATTCTTGCTAGGAACAGAAACTTGCAAAATTCCTTAGCCCAGACAGATAATCATCTGCCTTCTGAATCTTTCAGCCAACTCAGGGAGCCAAATGTAAATCTGTGCTTTCAGTAACTTAAAATAGGGCACTGTACTGATGGCTGCAGGGAGAATTCTGTAACTTGTAATGCACAAAACAAAGCAGCAGAAAAGTAACGTTTTAAAGACTAACAAAATGATGTATTCATTGATGAGCTTTTGTGGGACAGACCCACTTCTTCAGATCAATTTCATAATGACATTTTTTGTTCCTCTGTACTTATAAATGTCAGTCTGTATTGGAAATGAAATTGATCTGAAGAAGTGGGTCTGTCCCTTAAAAGCTCATCACCGAATAAATCATTTTGTTAGTCTTTAAAGTGTTACATTTCCGCTGCTTTGTTTTATTGGAGTACAGACTTACACGGCTACCTCTCGGTCACTGTAGTGCACAAGTTGCAAAATATAGTGAAGAACCACAGAACAGTGCTCTACATTAGCTCTCACATTGTCAGCCTGAGGGTGGGAGTTTGAGGGCTGTATGAGAGTAAATTCCAGAACTCTTGCTGGAACTCTTTGATTGGCTTCTGACTGATTCTTTAGGCCTTCAATCTTTCATATCCAGGAGCTGTAGAGATTGCAGTGTGGATTAGGCCTGCAAGTGGGATTTGAGGGAACTAGATTCTGATCTTGTTTCTGGTACCACATTATTGTGTGACCTTGGGATACTCACTGGGGCCTAATTTTTCAAAGTTTATATGAGGTTGCTTGACACTTCTGCAGACCAGGTTTGTAAGACTAAAGGGGCATAAAAGGTGCACAAACCTCACAATTGTGGCTAGTGGGACACTCCTCAGTGCAGGGACTTCAGATTACAGGCATAGGTCTGCCACTTAGAACCCTTCCATACAGTGTATGCACCCCAGCTGGTTCATTAGTGGATTAGTGAAACAATGGCCTGCTCTTCAGGCAGAGCTGATTGGGAACCCACGGTGACCATGACGATAAAAGGGCTACAAGACAGGTGGGTAAGGTGGCTGCCAGAGAGGGGATCCTTCCGGCAGAGTGGTGAGAAGCTGCTAGGGAAACCTATGCTCCAAAGAGGGAGAAGCAGGACAAGAGGTTGAGGAAGCCTAAAGAAGAAGACAGAGAGAATGTAGGTTGAAGAATTGCAAGGGATTAGAAGGACTGGTTCTGGTGGCGACAAGTGTGGCCGCTGAGCTGGACCCCAGTGCTATGGTGAGCCTGAGTTTCCTTCCTTGCTCCATGCGGGGACTTCTGGAGAGGATGACCTGCAATCTGGAGACCTACAGCTGATTAGCCTCCCCATAGAACCACATCTGATTGCCCACCAGCTGTAAGGGGATAGAGAGTATTGAAAACCTGGCAGGGAAGTGTTGGCTCACGACAAGGACTTAACAAATGCAGAACTGAGTGCAGACATATTGGAGATGAAGCAAGATTGTCACAAAGAGGTGCTAACAGACAAAGGCCCCCATATTACACACCTGCTTGCAAACCCTGGCAGGACTGCAAAACAGGGCATGCTACATTACACCAAGGACTCTGCAGGTCCAAGAACAGCCCAGGATTGGGAAGGTACAGAAGTAGTTTAAAGACAATTTAGGTCACTCCCAGTTCCTGGGCTCTAAGTTGTCATGCCTCTTCTAAGTGTACCCTCCACAACATCTTACCCTGAGACTTTTCAGTCCTCTTGTTTGCTATACTGTTAATAGGACTGATGATTACAAGCCTTGTGACAAACTATGAGGAATAAATAACTAATATTTTCGGAGATTGGTGGAACGCTATATTAGCAGTACATGGGTGACAGCAAGCCTCCCTACTACCACAGCTCAGAAATCATAGACATACAACAACTAGAAGTTTGTCCAGTAATCTCAGCACAAAAGAACTGTGTAAACCTCTGTACACCTCCCAGCTGACAAAATCACTGGCTATGGTTACGCTCGTGAGTTTTGCAAAAAAAGTCCCTGGTTTTGGCAACTCAACTTGTGGAGTGTGTGCACACGAAATGGGATTGGTTGAAAGTACCTGGACAAAACTCGGCACTTTTGCCAGCAGCATTCTGCCTCAAAGCTTTGAGGCATAACGCTCCTGTTGACAGACTCTGTTGATAAAACAAGCTGTGTAAACACCCTCAGGGAGCCTCTCTAGACAGATAGGACATCAACAATGATGGGCAGCCTGTCTGCTGTGCTTCTGGGTGCCTGTTTTGTTGAGAGAGCACCCAGGAAGTCCAGCTGCTTTGTCAACAGAGCTGAGTGTTCTTCTGATTGGCTTTTGTGTGTGGCTGCACTCTGTTGACAGAAGTTTTGTTGAGAAATCTCTTCTGACGGTGACTTCCACTGACAGAGTGCTGTAGTGTAACTATAAGCACTGTGTGTTTGAACTTGTATTCAAGTGGGTTTAGTTTATGGTAAAGATTATGCCCATATCAGTAGTCTAGATTAATTGAAGTGGAAACCATAAAGCAAGGAGCAGAGAATATCTAGAATAACGAGAGAGCTATCCACATGGCAGAGAACGTAAGTGGAATTGAGCAGCTTCCACTTTCAAAGGCATAATTAAAAGTTAAGGGTGAAGGACTCATGTATCAGAGCTGAAATCTGCTCCTAGTTACACTGGTGTAACTGAAATCAGAAGTTTGTTCCTATTCTTTGTTCCCATTCGTGTATCATGTGGAAAGGCTAGTTATTTCACTATTGCACAAAAAGCAAATAATGTTCACCAAAGGACAACATCCACCAATCAAAGCTCTAGTTGGATCTTCTCCTTGACTTAAATATATGGACAGCTTGTGCACTGGAAACACATGGATTTCACACAGAGTAGGAAATAAGCCTGTTCCCGTAACATTTTCCCCCAGATGATTTTGTTAGCGTACTATATGTTTTTAGAGAGCATGCTGGAATTTCACGCACAGCTGGAGAGGGCAATGTCTTGCTCATTACCCTTTATGCTTAAATCTCAATAAAAAGTTTAACTGCTCATTTTATGAAAGGTCTAGTTTTGTCAGCCCAGAAAGATTATTTATTTCAGGGAATTTATTCCTACTTACATTCACTAATTCTTTATTTTTTTATTTTTGGTGACTCATGCACAGTATGCCAGAAATTTGATAGGTAAAGCCTGAAACAGTAATTACTGAGACTCTGCATGGAGCCTTGTGAGATGATGTCCTTACTGTGAAGCATTCTGTTTTGTCAATAAGCTTACATCAGTACTTGGCAGGTTGTTTCTTCTGTTTTAATGTTTCAGACTATAAAGCAGACAAAGTCACTTGTATAAAACTGGAACTGCTTTGCATTTGCAATTGACAAATCCTATTTTGAAAGCATGCATGAACATGAGGATCAAACTTAGCTTTTAACATTTACATTTTTTTCCAATGGGAAAGTGTCTGATCCACTTCTAATTTACCTGTGGTTGATTTCCTGAATCTTTCCTAATTCCTTGCAGCTGAGATGGTTTTGCCATCAGAGAAGCAATTAACAAAGTCTCTGACTGGAGTGTGCGAAGCATCTGTTATCGAAGTGTAAAAGGTTAACCTAAATCCCAGCGCACAGAGGTGTCAAACCAAGACAAATCAGCATGGAGAATTACCTGGAGGCACCATAAGGTTAAGGTGGAGCATATGTATGGTTTAAAAAAAAGTTGTTCATGACTAGCAGAATTAATTTTTCTGGCGGAGAAGGTCAGAGAAATAGAAATGAAAACTGTTGATGAATAGGGACCTTCTCAGGCACCACAGTTCACTTGGCAAATACCAACGTTGTGTGTGTGTGTGTGTGTGTGTGTGTGTGTGTGTAATATAAAAGGATTTAAGCAAAGGTTAGAATTGCAGGGACACAAGTGAAAGTGATCTGTGGTAGGGCTTATGACCATCACCCAACAGCAACAGCTTGTTTTTTTTCTTATAAATATCTATTTAAACAAAGTTAAATTGCACTGTGATTAGTAGATCCTTCAAATTGATTCCTATGGTAGTTATTTCCTATCTCTGTACATGCACAAAAAAGTTGTTAAATTTGTTATGATCCTGTGACTGATCACCTGCCCTGAACCCAGACAGGTGGGTCCTTAAGCCATGACAAACATCCAGCAACTCATCTGAGTAACCAGGGACAAGTCAGTTGGTAGAGGGGTTTTCTCCCTTTTCCCCCAAACTTCCAATGGAAGGAAACATCGTCAGTATATCCCTGTTGACTGAGGGACCTTCTGTCTGAATGAAGAAATAACACACTGTTGTCTGAGCTCCGAGGAAACCCCTGGCTGGCTGCTGTTATGAACCCTTCCTTATTATGTGATTCCTGTGCCCTGCTTCCTTGCCTACTGATTCCTGTCGTCCAGCCCCAAACTCCCACTTACTTCCAATTCTTGCGGTTCTGCATTACTCCAGTTTCCTGC
This sequence comes from Carettochelys insculpta, assembly GCF_033958435.1. Lineage (NCBI taxonomy): Eukaryota > Metazoa > Chordata > Testudines > Carettochelyidae > Carettochelys > Carettochelys insculpta. The sequence continues at coordinate 96,570,902 of NC_134140.1, read as the reverse complement.
TCCTCTGACACTTTCTCTGGCTGTGATCACCTGGCCTGGCACTTGACTTTGTCTCCAGGTCTGATACATGGTACTTGATGCTGTCTTTGGCTGTGACCCTGGGCTCTGATTACTTGGCCTGATGGCCCAAGCCCCAATCATTGCACAGCTCTGCACACATCAAACTTCTGCTGGTGTTTATATAATATTGTACAGCAATATATATTGCCTGATTTGTAACTCTGAATGCAGAAGTCTCAGTATGTCAGTTCTTCCTGAGAGTAAATTCCTATTTCAGGCCATAGGAAATTTGCCTTTTAAAACAGAATGTAAGTTTAAGTTTTGCAAACGTAGAATAGATGAACACTTTGGGCTACATCCTCAGCTGATGTTAATGGTCACAGCTCTACTGACAACAATGATTTGTGGTGATTTATACCAACTAGGAATTGGTGCATTGTAAGTAAGAGAATGTTTTGTTAATAAACATAGGTGTGTAGTACTGTGTATGAAAAGCTTTTCCAAATTGTTTTCCAGGGTAACGATTATTTATAGATCAGATGGGTAACGTGGTTAATGACACAGGAATGAGTATTGTTACAACATTTATCAAAACTATTCTAAAAATCATTTTTGCAGTTATGAATTCTACCTATTTGCAAAGTGCTTTTTAGACTCTAATGAGTTAAGTATGTAGGTAAGTTACGCACCATAAGAGTCATCTGACAGATGTGGCAGTTTCCTGCAGTAGCCTTGAAAAACCTTATTGGATATTTTCAAAGTTCATACTATTAAATAGGAAGATTATGTATTATTGTGGGCCAAGGTTATATGTAACCTCTCTAAGGAGGGGATGTGAGGTGAAATCTGGCACATGTTCTGAATTTGAGAACTGTACTACCAACATGCTACACACTATTGGACTTCTGAGACAGTGAGTCAAGTAGGTTGCCTGGGGAATCTCTAGAAGGAGGTGGATGCAAATTCCCCACCACCAGTTATGCAAAAACTGAGCCTTTTAAAGCTGTGCTCTGACCATTTGCTGCTCAATGTCTAGTCTTAGACGCCTGAATTGTGTTAAGGAAAATATTAACCTATTCTTGGTGGTCCTGGTTTTGAACGAAGACCGCTATAAAGATAACCACAATTAAAAACCCTTTATGGGATTGATAGGAGTGACTGCCTACAAGATCCCCTGTTTGAACTGAGAGGTTATTTTTCGTAAGCTATTTAGCATGCATGTAGGTTCTTTTATTCTTTTAAATGTTTTCTCTGTACTGTTTTTACTTTAAAATATACATGCTTGCTCAGGAAGATCAGTGTGGTAACTTATAAGGGCTGGCATTTAAAGCTGTCCATGATGATGATGATGGCAGTCACTCGATGATGAGGATGATAATCTTCCATGGGATTTGTGGATCCTCAAGTGTCGAGTAGGGCCTGTTCTTCAGCTACAAGTTCTATTACAGTGAGGACAAGGTGTTTGCAGGTTTGGCAGGAGGCTGTTGACCGTGACTGAAGGCCAGTCTCTCTTTCCTCCTGTGCCTGTTATCTGCCTCAGTTTGTTGGCTGGCATGTTCAAAATGCTGGGGACTGTTTTGTAGGACATCGCTCCATTTTGAGTAATCCTGAGTGAGTGTCGTCTTGGTATCAATGTCAAAGCCACTGTCCAGTCTTTACAGAGAAAGCAAAGTGCACATACTGGCCTATTTAGGCAGTCTGGCTTGCTGGGGATATCACAATGCATGCAAAGATCTGTGCAGCCTGAAAAAAAACCCTGCTGAAGAGATAAATGTGGGTTGAAGAGACCTGTCAAGGCTGAGGAGCCAGAAGCCTAGAACTGGCTTTCTTCATGGACCCTGGAGGAGACACACAGCTGTAATAGCCTCATTAGCTTTCATGTCTGGTTTAAGGTCTCTCTGAATAAATGAGGTGGTATAAAATGACATAAACAAGGGTGAAGAATCTGTCCCAAACTGTACACAAGTACTGAGTACATGGCTGTTGCTGGGACTTAATATTTTTCTTTCCATCACTGTTATTCTTCCTGCTTCACTAAGGGCAGGTCTACACTACCCCGGAAGATCAACCTGCTCAGGGTCAATCTTCCAGGGTTCGATTTCGCAAGTCTAATAGAGATGCAAAAAATGGACCTCGCAGTCGACCTCTGTACTCATCATGAGATATGAGGAGTAAGGGAGGTCGACATGAGAAACTCTCCTATCAATCTCCCCCTGGATAGACAGACAGCCAAGTAAGCTAAGCTCAGATATGTTAATTTTAGCTATGCAATTAGTGTAGCTCGAATTATGTATCTGCAGTTGACTTTATTAGGCCTGTTCTACACTAGGGATCAAAGTGGATCCCAGATACACAATTCTAGCCATGCTATTTGGGTAGCTAGAATCAATGTATCAGGATCAACTGTCTTCCCTGGTGTAAACTGGGCCTCTTCAGGCTCGTGTAGACATCCCTTACTCTATGAGTCAGTGTGGAGTACTAAGGTCAACAGCTGAGACCAGAGAGATCAATTTTACCACCTTTTCACACACGTGGCAAAATTGATCACAGGAAGATTGATCATGGCATGCCAACTCCCTAGTAAGTGTAGACATACCCTTAATCTATTGTAGACATAGCCTCAGGCACTAGCTGGAGATTTTCCATTCAGAGTGCACGCACTTAAACAACATATCTTTGAAGACTGACTGTTGTTGACTTTTGTTATTGTTTTTCCTCTTATGAAACTGTCACTACCAGTGAGATTTTTGCAGGGAGCTTTCTGTTTACTAGTCATGCACATGGATGCATTGGATTTACACTCCTTATTGACTTAGTCCTTTTTAATGCATGATAAATGACAGAAAAAAATAAATTCCATGACTCTGGTTACCTAAACCAGGATGTTTATTTCCATTAGCATACATGTATGTTTCAGGTCATAAGTGTTTAGTAATTACTAAGATTCATCACACTTTTTCAGTTTTATTTTTTTAAATATACAGACTGTCCTGCTGCCTCAAATGACAGTCACCATCTTTGGAACAACACAAAAAGTCAACCTCAAAAATTATCTAGCTACTAGATTTGTATAACAACTGATGTGTTTGGGGGCTTATTTCCCCCAATTATTTCATGATTTCCACCTTCTCAAAGATTAATTCTCTAATTAGACCATTGGTAATATGTCACATAATTGAATGTCACCTTATTAAAAATTCAGATTTGTTTTCTTTCACTTGGAATATATCTGCTTTTTTTAAAGGATAGAAGTGATGGAAGACCATGAAGGTATTTTTTTTCCTTTTATAGGCAAGGCAGAAATACTGTATTTGTCTTGTGTCCCTGAAATCTTTCTCATTTTTATAATTCACATTTTCAAACCATGAATTGGGTCAGCACTCTCTGAACTGCCACACTTTTTCCTGCTCTGAATGTTTAATATTTCTAAGCATTTTTTAAATCAATACAGAATATGTGGTTTCTGAGTATGACTTTTAATAACCCTTTGGGCTATATGTTAAAAAGAGGCCTGTAATTTCATATCTAAAGGTGACTGTTCTTTTTTTTTTTTGTAAGACATTATATAGAATCCCAGTGAAATGCTGAAATTTCCTTGGTGAGAAAATGACATTGTAAAACAAATGTTGGGATATCTGAAAATTTCAATGTTTATATTTTTGCTCCAGAAAAATGAGTCTAATCAACAGTTATTATTACCTTTTAATAAAGTAACCATTGGTGTTCTTAATACATAGCTATCTTTTGCAGCTTTTTGTGATTGTGGCTGTTAAACGTAAGGCCAATGCCTTAAGAAAAGGGGCCTAGATTCTCAGTAGTTTTTAGACACCAAACTCCTGTCTTTGTCTCGGTGCCCAAAGATCGGTTCCTATATTCCTATTTAGGCACATAACAGGTAGCCTGGTTTTCAGAAGGTGGTGTACTTAACAGGTCCATTGGACATGAGAGAGAGAGAATTATTTTTGAAACTCCTGGCCTAGCTCCCAGTGCTCCAAATTATACATTTCAGTACCTATAGCTTTATGGTTCATTGTATTTACATTTATTAACATGCTAAGTAGATCTTTTGTGTACAGCAGTTCAACAAAGAGTGCCAAGAAATAAAATACACTAAGAATTAAAATTACAGTTATTGCTTCATCAACTATTCAGATGGTTAGAAAGTGTATGAACGAACCCTAACTACCGTCAGCAGGCAATCTGGTGCCAGACTGCTGTTAAATAACTAGCATTTAACAAGAAATAACATGTAGATGAAGTGTGTGGTTTAAAACATTGTGTTAAGCATCATTAAAACTCAGCCTCCTTAGAGCCTTATTAAAAACCCTTTCCTCTCCATAATAAAACATTTCTGTGTGACGGTTTCGATTAAGATTCTAACAATACAAACAAAATGCCTCTTAATTTAGCATACCACTAGAGAACCATTGTTACTGTCAAGCTGCAAAGGCAGGTAGAAAAACCAAACTATCCTTGCAAGCCCCAGCTAATCACTAAATTAGAAAGCATTGATAGCTGCATTTTCTTGACTTTTTAAACTCTTTTTCCCTTTGTAAAATAGCTTTTGTTTGTAAACATTTTCTGTCTGTGTTGGCATTCATTTGGAGGGGAAAAAATAGGCTTTCTGCATGTACTCAAATATTCAGAGGCATATTTTCAGCTGTTATATACCTCTGTAGCTACACGGCACTCATAGGAGCTATGTTGTTTTACAGCAGTTGATGATCTGACCCCACAGCGCTCTGTTGTGGTATAGTATAAAACAAACAAAAGAATGTTTTTGTAGGAAAAAATAATTAAACTTGGGTATAATTTACAGATATAAATAGGCCAAGGTATTTGTTACGCAGAGGTCATGTTGTGAGCAGAGTTCAAGGAGGCGCTGTCCGTTTTCATTCATCTTCCCTGTTCCAAACTGTCCCAGACAGGATGGCCAGCTGTGGTGGTCGCTGCCAACTCTGGCGTTGAAGTTGCCAAGGATCGATAGTGGCTCATGGGAAGGTACCTCACTGATGGTAATGCTAAGTTCATCATAGAACTTGTCCTTAACTTCTTGGGCAGAAGTTAAAGTAGGTGCATAGATGCTGAAGATGTTGACCATGCCCACTGGTGTTTGAAGCTGGATTTTCAGGTTTCTCTCAGTTCCCACATATGGTGGTATGACTGAGCCAACTAGGCTGTTTCTGATTGCGAAGCCAACATCGTGTTCCCTGGTCTCTTCTGGAGGCTTCCCGTGCCAGAAAAAGGACAAGTCCTTCTCCCTGAGACATCCAGAGGACGATAGCCTTGTTTCCTGGAGGGCCACGATGTCCATCCGCAGTCTTCTTAGCTCGTTGTTAACGATTGTTGTCTTCTGGGGGTTACTAATGCTCTGTAGGTCTTTTGTAAGGCCCGCAGTCATGGTCCTTACATTCCATGTGCCCAGCCTGAAGGCTGGATTATTTTGTTGCTTGTTTGTTTTGCCTGGTCTAAGGTTAACGATCCACCTGTCGGTGATTCCCTAAGCCCCACACACCTAGTGGAGCAAGTGGATCGTGGCGAGGCAGCACCTACTTTGCTGGGGGCTGCCCAGCTTGAGACAGGCGGTAGCTGCCCAATGAGATTTGAAGACCTCTCCCACTGTTGGAAGCAACCCCTGGTGCCTCACTCTACGCCAGTCGAGTGCAATGGCTTAATACCGGTAACTGATGCTTCCCGTGTTGTGTCACCGCTCAGAAAGTGATGCTGGAGTGTCCTCTCCAGGGTGCAGGCCTGGGCAAGTAAGTTTGAAGAACCAGCTGATGCCCAGAAGCAGGTTCCCCCTCTCCACGCCACTGATGTAATCCAAAGGAAAGGCGAAAGCCAGTACAGCTTGGCACCAATGTCGTCGCAGGAGCTGCCAGAGTGAGATTGAGCACAACCTCAAACTGCCTTAGGGGCTCCATCTCTGGATTTTTCCTCAGGGTTTACTCCTGGAGCCTTTCCCATGACTAGGTATTGCCACAAGGCAGCGGAGGTTTTAAATCAGAGTTTCCTTCTCCTAGGTGGGCGGCCTTCCCAGGCTGACGAGCCCCATCTGCCCGAAGCAGCTGGCTTTAAGGCGCCAGTCACCCACCTTCGCCCCTTCTCCTGTCAGTGCAAACAGTTTTGCCGGGCTTAGAAACTAAGCCACTTGTGAAGGCCAGGAGCTGGACTTCAGTTGTCAGAGGCTATTGGAGATGCATGCCGTGGGAGCATTTTATAGATAGTGGGAGCTTATCCCCACTACCACCCCCGGCTATGATAACCCTTGAAACATCTGCTTTGTGGATGAATGTATGGAATTTGGCTTCACAATCAGATTAAAGAAGACCCAGGTGAGGGCCAAAACGTGGGTAACGAGCCATCTATCAACGTGCTAGACTACGAACTGGAAGTCATTCATGACTTCGTGTACCCAGACTCGACGATCTCGGACAACTTGTCACTTGATAGTGAGATCAACAAGAGCATTGGAAAAGCCGCCACAACATTCTCCAGGCTGACGAAGAGAGTACGGGCTAACAGTAAGCTCACTGTACACACCAAGGTGCAGGTCTACACAGCCTGTGTTTTGAGCACACTGCTGTACGCCAGTGAAACATGGACTTTGCACTCAAAACAAGAGCAGCGGCTCAACACATTCCACATGCACTGCCTTAGGCGCACACTAGGTATCTCATGGCGGGACAAGGTCCTCAATAGCGCAGTGCTTGAATCATAGAACACTAGGACTGGAAGGGACCTCGAGAGGCCATCGAGTCCAGCCCCCTGCCCCAATGGCAGGATCAAGTACTATCTAAACCATCCCTGATAGATGTCTATCTAACTTGTTCTTAAATATCTCCAGCGATGGAGATTCCACAACCTCCCTTGGTAATTTATTCCACTGTTTGACCGCCCTGGCAGTTAGGAACTTTTTCCTAATGTCCAACCTAAACCTCCCTTGCTGCCGTTTAAGCCCATTGCCTCTTGTTCTATCCTCAGAGGCCAAGAAGAACAAGTTTTCTCCTTCCTCCTTATGACTCTCTTTTAGATACCTGAAAACTGCTATCATGTCTCCCCTCAATCTTCTCTTTTCCAATCTAAACAAGCCCAATTCTTTCAACCTTTTTTCATAGGTCATATTCTCTAGACCTTTAATCATTCTTGTTGCTCTTTTCTGGACCCTCTCTAGTTTCTCCACATCTTTTTTGAACTGCGGAGCCCAGAACTGGACACAATACTCCAGCTGAGGCCTAACCAGCGCAGACTAGAGCGGAAGAATGACTACTCGTGTCTTGTTCAAAACATAGCACACCTGTTAATGCATCCCAGAATCATGTTTGCTTTTTTTGCAACAGCATCACACTGTTGACTCATATTTAGCTTGTGGTCCACTATAATCCCTAGATCCCTTTCTGCTGTAGTCATTCCTAGACAGTCTCTCCCCATTCTGTATATGTGAAACTGATTGTTCCTTCCTAAGTGGAGCACTTTGGATTTGTCTTTATTAAACTTCATCCTGTTTACCTCAGACCATTTCTCCAATGATACCAACTTGGTATCATCTGCAAACTTAATAAGCGTACTTTCTATGCCAATACCTAAATCATTGATGAAGACACTGAACAGAACCAGTTCTAACACAGACCCCTGTGGAACCCCACTTTTTATACTTTTCCAGCAGGATTGAGAACCATGAAGAACTACTCTCTGGGTACAGTTATCCAGCCAGTTATGCACTCACCTTATAGTAGCCTCATCTAAATTGTATTTACCTAGTTTTTTGATAAGAATATCATGAGAGACCATATCAAATGCTTTACTAAAGTCTAGGTAGACCACATCTACCGCTTCTCCCCTATCCACAAGGCTCATTATCCTATCAAAGAATGCTATCAGATTAGTTTGACAAGATTTATTCTTTACAAACCCATGCTGGCTGTTTCCTATTACCTTACCACCTTCCAAGTGCTTGCAGATGATTTCTTTAATTACCTGCTCCATTATCTTTCCTGGCACTGAAGTTAAGCTGACTGGCCTGTAGTTTCCTGGGTTATTCTTATTTCCCTTTTTATAGATGGGCACTATATTTGCCCTTTTCCAGTCTTCCGGGATCTCTCCTGTCTCCCATGATTTTCCAAAGATGATAGCTAATGGCTCAGATACCTCCTCTATCAGCTCCTTGAGTATTCTAGGGTGCATTTCATCAGGCCCTGGTGACTTGCAGACATCTAATTTTCCTAAGTGATTTTAAACTTGTTCTTTTTTATTTTAACTTCTAACCCTACCCCTTTCCCACTAGCATTCACTATGTTGGGCATTCCTTCATCAGACTTCTCAGTGAAGACCGAAACAAAGAAGTCACTGAGCATCTCTGCCATTTCCAAGTTCCCTGTTACTGTTTCTGCCTCCTCACAGATCAATGGCACTACCCTGTCCCTGGTCTTCCTCTTGTTTCTAATATATTTATAAAAAGCCTTCTTGTTTCCCTTTATGCCTGTAGCTAGTTTGAGCTCATTTTGTGCCTTAGCCTGTCTAATCTTTCTCCTGCATTCTTGTGTTGTTTGCCTATATTCATTCTTTGTAAGTTTTCCTTGTTTCCAATTTTTATACAGTTCCTTTTTTATTTTGAGATCATGCAAGATCTCATGTTTAAGCCAAGGCAGTCTTTTTCCATGTTTTCTATCTTTCCTTCACAGCAGGATAGCTTGCTTTTGGGCCCTTACTAATGTCCCTTTGAAAAACTGCCAACTCTCCTCAGCTGTTTTTCCCCTCAGTTTTGCTTCCCATGGGACCTTACGTACCAGCTCTCTGAGTTTACCAAAATCTGCCCTCCTGAAATCCATTATCTCTATTTTGCTGTTTTCTGTTCTACCCTTCCTTAGGATTGTGAACTCTATGATTTCGTGATCACTTTCACCCAAGCTGCCTTCCACCTTCAAGTTCTCTACTAATTCCTCCCTATTTGTTAAAATCAAATCTAAAACAGCTTCCCCCCGGTAGCTTTTCAACCTTTTGGAATAAAAAATTGTCTCCAATACAATCCAAGAACTTATTGGATAGCCTGTGTCCCAGTGTATTAGTTTCCCAACATATATGTGGATAGTTGAAGTCCCCCATCACCACCAAATCTGGGGCCCTGCTTGACTTTGTTAGTTGTTTGAAAAAAGTCTCATCCACCTCTTCCACCTGGCTAGGTGGCCTGTAGTAGATGCCTATCAGGACATCACCCTTGTTTTTTACCCCCTTAGTCTAACCCAGAGACTCTCAACACGTCCATCTCCTACGTCCATCTCCACCTCAGTCCAAGTGTATACATTTTTAATATATAAGGCAACACGTCCCCGCTTTCTTCCCTGTCTATCCTTCCTAAGGAGGCTCTACCCTTCAATACCAACATTCCAATCATGTGTGTTATCCCACAAAGTGTCTGTGATTCCAATGATGTCATAGTTATATTTATTTACTAGAACTTCCAGTTCTTCCTGCTTATTACCCATACTTCTTGCATTTGAGAGGGTAGGCACTGCCTCCATGTTCACCCTTCTCAAACAAAGGCGTATGTGCTGGCTGGGCCATGTCTCACGCATGACAGATGGCTGAATACTGAAGGACCTTCTCTTTGGCGAACTGGCATCCGGAAAGAGGCCGAAAGGGTGACCTAAATTGCGCTAGGAGGACACGTGCAAGAGTGACCTCAGCGCTCTCTCTATCAGTGTGAACACCTGGCATTTGCTTGCCTCAGACAGGCATGCCTGGAAACAGGGAGTAAAGGAAGCTCTTGTTATGTATGAAACTGCCTTGGTGAAGGAAACGGAAGACAGGAGAGCCCTCAGGAAGATCCATGCCCATGATACCAGAGTGACATCTGCCTACTGCCACTCCCAGATTGGATTGCACAGCTACAGAAGACATGGCTCAAATCAGTCCAACTGGGGTGCAAACCCATGATCCCTTGGGATCGAAGGATGCCTTCTATAAATAGGCCAAATTCTCTTGCACATTAAAGTGTGGGAGTTATAAATTGTAGACCAGTTGGACTGATCGCTTTCCCAGATAATTGGACCAACAACTGTTGGCCACATGTGCTACGTTCACAAGCGTGTGAACTGTAAGCATGGCACAATCGGGGTTGACTATATTTATTAGAATAAGGTGCCGATGAAACCAGGTTAACACGTGACCGGTTTTGTTCTTATTGGAACTCGTCAGACGTTCATAAACTTCTGTCTATGGCTTATTAGGTGAGCTTGTGTGGGACAGACCCACTTCTTCAGACCATAGCCATACCAGAACAGACTCAATATTTAAGGCATAGAGAACTACAGTAACCAAGGTTGACAAATCAGGAAAAAAAAATTTATTAAGGTGGTTAACATGTGGTTTGAACTGGGATGCAAATTTTCTGGGTCATTATAGGGGCTCTTTTGCAAACTTGGCTTAATCTAATTCTTGACTTCCCGTATCCTAGCCCCTCTACTCTCTGATTTGCTCACCTTGGTCATTTTTTTTTCTGATTTGTCAACCTTGATTACTATTTTTGGTTCTCTATGCCTTAAATATTGAGTCTGTTCTGAAGAAGTGGGTCTGTCCCATGAAAGCTCACCTAATAAATTATTTCGTTAGTCTTTAAAGTGCTATTTTACTGCTTTTTGTTTGGATAGTATATAGACTAGCACAGCTTTTTCTCTGTTGCTGTCTATAACATGATTCAAACCCAGGATGCCTTCATCATAGTCAAGGACAATACCATATCTCCCCAGGTTCACAGCATCGGTTGTGGGAAAGGAGTATATGTAGATCAGTTGGATTGATCACTTTCCCAGATAATTGGACCAACAACTGTTGGTCATGTGTGCCCCAATCACACTATAGACAGCAGTTTATGTATGTCTGACGAGTTCCAATAAGAACAAAACCGGTCATGTGCTAACCTGGTTTCTCTGGAACCTTATAAATATAGTCAACCCCGATTGGACCGTGCTTACAGTTCACTCGCTTGTGAACATAGCACACGTGGCCAACAGTTGTTGGTCCACTTATCTGGAAAAACGATCAATCCAAGTGATCTACATTTACTCCTTTCCAACAAAGGATGCTGTGAACCCATGGAGATATGGTATCATTCTTGACTATGACAAAGGAGTCCTGGGTTTGAATCACACTATAGACAGCAGTTTATGCATGTCTGATGAGTTCCAATAAGAATGAAACTGGTCATATGCTAATGTGGTTTCATGAGAACCTTATTCTAACAGTTAAGTTGCACCAGTTCATACTAGTATTGAATTTGGCCCTCATAATTGGAAGGACTTTGTAACATCCATTACTGTTGTTGCCTGGCACACATTAAAATTTTATATTCTTATTTTAAATTAATGCAATGTATTTTCTTTAAATACAATCAAATAAGCATAAGAGGATTGGTACATACTGTTAGCTCTAGGTCACCAGTCCTGGCCAACGGTGACTGAAATTCATTGGAAATTGATGCTTAGTGACTTATAAGAAATAAATTGACAATCTTAGTCTAAGGGGTTTTAAAGAATAGAGATCCTCGTCCCAAAAAATAGCCATCACAGTTGGCATTAATTGAATGCTGCTGACAGTCTTTGCCCTGGTCTTGTAAGTTGTACTACATGGAAGTTCCTCTGAGTGGCACTGAATTCCCCCATGCATTCCTGCCATGGAACTTGCAATGAAGGAACATTAATGAAGAAAGGCATTAGGCATCCAGTAATTAATTCACCTGTCTCTATCCCATGCAGTGTAAAAGGCCAGGTCATCACAGACCAAATGGAACTAGATCTGTCTTTAAATGTTTCAGAGCAGTCGTATGCTACTGAGATAGATGAAATAACTAAAAGTTTCCAAACTTTGTTCAACTCTTGAGAGAAAATGAATAATATTCATGAAAAGCATTGGAAGTTTTTTTTTTTTTCATAATGTAACCACCCACCAATCCTGCAAAACTTTGTGGCTGCATCGACACTACAGTGGGCTTTCAAAAGAAGATTTCTGGAAGATCTCTTCTCAAAAAACTTCTTTAGAAAAAGTGCGTCCACACACAAAAAGGTGGATCTAAAAAGTGATCTGCTCTTTCCAAAGATAAAGTGCACATAGCCCCACGTTCTCTGAAGAGGCCTAGGCCCAGGATCAAAAGATCTGGTGCCTTGAGGACTGCTCTTCTGTTGGGGTTAAAAAAAAAAAAAAAAAGGGCCCAGGGAGTGTCTACACATGCTTGCTTTTGAAAGAAGGTGCTATTCGTGATCTTGGAATGGAAGAGGGCTTCCAGAAGAAGACCCACATTGTATCAATTTTAGATAAAATGAGCTCATTTAGTGTGTAAATGCTCCCTGTGTTCTTTGGATAAAGGGTCAGATTTTCCAAAAGAACTTGCTAGTGTAGAGACAGCTTGGCTGTGTCTACACTAGCCCAAAACTTCGAAATGGCCATTCCGAAGCTTACTAATGAAGCTCTGAAATACATATTCAGCGCCTCATTAGAATGCCGGCAGCTGCGGCACTTTGAAATTGACGCAGCTTGCCACTGCACGGCTCATCCAGAAGGGGCTCCTGTTCAAAAGGACCCCACCAACTTCAAAATCCCCTTATTCCTATCCACTGATAGGAATCTGCTGATAGGAATAAGGGGATTTCGAAGTTGGTGGGGGCCTTTCAAAAAGGAGCCCCGTCTGGACGAGCCATGCGGCAGCAAGCTGCGTCAATTTCCAAGTGCAGCAGCTGCTGGCATTCTAATGAGGCACTGAACATGTATTTCAGCACTTCATTAGTAAACTTCAAAGTGGCCATTTTGAAGTTTTGGGCTGGTGTAGACATAGTCCTTGTGAGATTGTATAATGAGACATGAGAGCATACTGAATATAATAAATTGAGAAATAGTTTCAAATAGCTCTCTTTAATATGCAAATCCATACAGCAGTGATCATATAAGGTATGTAAGCAGATCACACTGGGTGAACTCAGCTGCTTAAAATTTGGTAAATACCTTAGTAGTTTGCTGAATCAATGCTAGCATAATTAAGGTTGAACAAATGACTTAACTGTGTAATATCCATTGCAACTCAATGCTTTTTGTGATTTTCCAGTCAATCCTGTTTTTTTGCAAATGGAGACGTAAATCTTCCTTGCAGTTTATTAGTTCCTCTATTTTTTATTTTAATTGTATCTTACTCATGTTGCAGCATTGGTCACCTGATAATATTTCTTTTCTCTAATCCTTTTAAACAGGAGAATAAAAATCTGCTTCCCATGTGAATTTTCACATGAAGAAATATTTGTGCTAAAAATCATGAAATTTCTCTGAATTTCTAGACTTAAATAATCATAACAAACCTCATTTGATGCTTTTATTTATTATATTTCTAAATATGTTTTAAAGCAACTCTGCCTTTTTTCAGCTCTAAAAATAGAGCTGTCCAGGAAGAAGGAGGGCTTTCAAACTCTGTATCTTGTTTTAATGATACTGCTGGGGCCATGCTACTCTGTGCTTCTGGGAAGTATTGTGTACTTGGCTGAGATGCAACGAGTCCCAAGGAGCTCCTGAGGCTTGATCCTGTTCCTATTAAAGCCAATGACAGAACTCTCATTGACTTCAGTGGAGCAGGCTAAAGCCCCTGCTGTGGTATGCCAACAACACACTGCCACCTATGAGGGGGCTGTGGTATATTGCAATAATCCAGCCCAGAGCCTTTTCCTTGTGCTTCTCTTGATGGTAACTAATAATTGGAACAATTTGTCAAGGGTTGTGTTAGATTCTGCATGGCTGGCAATTTTTAAATCGAGCCTGGATTTAAAAACAATGCACTCTGTTTCAAAGGAATTGTTTTGGAGAAGTTCAATGGCCTATGTTATACACGAGTTGCAGCTAAGATGATCCCTTCTAGGCTTGGAAAATATGATTGGTACGTTTAGCAATATTCTGACAGCCAAAGAAAAAATAAAAATGGATCTGCATTATGCAAATTTATAATGATACCTTTTGCAAACACGATACATTTCTGACAAACATAAAAATATGTAATAATATGGATTTTTAACGTTTACTCTTACAGTCAATGGCATTCTAAACATTGAACATAATAGTAATTTTCTTGTATGCCTATCAAGTGCTGAACCATTGCAGTTGGTGATTGTACTGTGTGACAAAGTCCCTTGTCAGCCTCTGTGGGTCCCTGCGCTTCCTGGCAGATCTGAGCTGCCTCAGAGACTCACGGAGGCCCCCCTTTTGCCCAGGCCCTTCCAAAGGCAGGGGTCTCCGCTTAGTGAGCCATCCTCATCATAGGCAGGACTAGTACAGGAAGAATAATACCAGTCCCCTTGCAGGCCTGTGCCTCCTCCAGTAAGGTGATCCCTCGGGGGAAGGGTGGGGGGAGTCCACACCCACCCTCTACCCTGGACTCCGGCCCAGGGTCCCTATGAGAACAAGAGGCAACCGGCAGGACCTTTACCCTGCCCCAAAGTAGTAGCGTCAGCCTGGGCCACTTCGCCCACCTCTTCCCCGTGGTACCTTTTCACTGTGCTCGTGCTCGTGCTCGTGCTCGTGCTCGTGCTCGTGCTCGTGCTCGTGCTCGTGCTCCTCCCAAAACCTTTCCACCTGCTACCAGATGGGGAGCCTTTTATAGGGAACCCAGGGCCTATCTGACCAATGAAAGTCTGGGCCTAGACAGGGACCAGGAATGCCTTAGCCCACCAGCCGGCATCTCTTCTCTCTGGAGGGCTCCTGCAGCCTGTCCCCACAGGCTGGGGAGCTGCCACAGAGAGCCCACTTAGGGCCTCTGTGGCTGGGAGGTCAGGTGCTGGGTGGTGGGCGGCCTTGGCTGCTGGCTTTGGCCCCCCTTGGGGCTGCTTTTGGCTCCTTCTTTTGGGCCAGCTTCTTCCCTGCCCTGGGCAGGCTGCTTTCTTCTCCCCCACCTCCATGCCTCCCAGCTAGTTTTGTTCTGGAACTGCTGGGTGGGTGGTGTGTGGGGGGACTCCTGCTGCCCTGCCTTTTGACAGGGAGGGGCTAACCCCCCTTTCCATCTTCTGGGGCGGGGGTCTGCTGGCCCCTTACTGGGCCTACTTTACCATCTACTGGCTGCTTCATCTGCGCTGCTTCAGAGGAGGTGAGGGGCTTTCTTAGGCGGCGGCTGGGCTTCCCTCCACAGCTTGCTGTGGAGTGGTTTGGGGAAGGGTGAATTTGGGTGGGGCCCCTCTCTGCCGGGGCTCCAGAGGGGTGGCTGCATAGTTGGGCGTGGGGTGTTAGGGTGTGGTCCCTGCCCCACCCCTGCAGCCCCCGCCTCCTTTAACCCCCCTGCCACACCCAGCTGCCACCGGGGCTCTCTCCAACTGGGCCCCCCCCAACCATCTGCCCCTTCCTGCATCTGCGGGGCTCTGCAGCAGCAGCTGCTGTGGGCCCTCCTTCAGGCACCCGTGGGCACACTTTTCCCCTAACACCCCCTCCCCTTCCTGGTTGGCTCTGCCACCCCTCCTCCTTACCCCTCCCTTTGTGCCCACACCCCCCCTTTTTTGTGTTTGTTAGGTGCTTGAGTGCATCCCCTTCTCTCACACTCACCTCCCCACACATACATATATTCAACGCCCCCCACATCCCAGTGCAGTAGTAGGAGCCGTTTACCATCTTGTGCTGGGAGTTGTGGCCTTCTTGCATTCCCTTTCCTCCCTCTCTCCTCCTGCCCCACCCCCACCTGACCAGGTCCTCAGCCTGGCCAGTGGGGGAGGGGTAGCCACTTCCTCCCTCCCTTCCTCCTCCCCTCCCCCACTCCTTCTTAAAGTGCCCTACCTCTATAAAATTCCTTGCCCTGTGCCCCTCATCATGACCTCCACAACCGCCGGGGAGACATCTGGTGATGCCCCCGCTCCCTCTTCCCTCCACTACTACCCCTTCCACCCTTGAAATGGTGGCCCACTTGTCCAGGGCTGCTGGGGATCTTGCCATTGCGTTGGTTGAGGGCATGGGCGTGGGCTCCGGGGCTCCTGCTGCCTCCGCCATGGCGCCCTCCTCCAGCGACCCCACCCCGAATCCACCCCCCCAAAAGGGCAGGAAGGGCCAGGGGACCAAAAAGGGCAGGCGCCCTGCCTGGAAGGCCAAACCTCCCGCAGCTGGGCCCTCCACCCCAGCTGCCAAAACACCTGCTGCAGCTTCCCTTCCTTCCCACCCCCCCGTTCCCTCCACCGATCCTGGGAGCTATGATCCCCCGGCCCTCAGGTCGTATGCCCAGGCGGCAGATGCCATGCATCCTGCTCCTTCCACCTCCACTCAGAATACCATCCCCAATGGTCGTGGCCCTTTCCCCGCCCTCACAAGGAGGCACGGAGTCCGCTGCCTCATAGTGTCAGCCTCACCCCACGTTGAGACCTACGTGAGGGCGTTGGCACGGGTGGTGGGGCCTGCAGCCGTGGTGGTGGCCTCTCGAATGTTTGGAAAGATCGTCTTCTTCCTGGCATCGGAGGCCGCTGCGCAGGAGGCAGTGAGAGGGGCTTGGCAGTCGGGGGTGTCCACGTGCCCCTGGAACCGCTTGAGGACCTGGGCGTACAGGTGGTTTTCTCCTCCGTCCCTCCCTTCCTCCCCAATTCCGCACTTCTGTCTTTCCTCACCTCCCTGGGCTGGCCCTTGTCGGTCCTGAGTCCCCTCCCTCTAGGCTGCAAAGACCCCGCCCTACGGCACGTGCTCTCCTTCCGCCGGCAGGCGCGAATCCAACTGCCACCGGCGGCAGCACAGGGCGGGGTGGGCCAGGAGGGATTGCCCCCTGGCCCGGCACAAAAGAGGGGAGCTCGGGACCTCCTTTGACCCGGGGGGCGCCAGCCACATGACTGGCTATGCCCCGACCGTGGCAGGCCCTGGGACTGCCCCTCCTCCTCCCGTCCCGGTTGGAACCATTGCCGCTTGGGTGTCAGAGGACGCCCAGGTGCATGGCGAGTGGCAAGAAGAAGCAGGTGCTGGCGCTCGAGCGGGCATTCAAGCCGGGTCTGTGGAGAAGAGGGAGGCAGGGCTGGCGGCAGGACCTGGACAGGGCCCACCCCAGGGTGGGCCGTCCCTTTCCCTCACTGTCTTGTCCTCCTTCTCCCCTCCCTCCTCGTTACCTCCGCCCCCTGATCCTTCCTCCTCTACCACCGAGCCCGCCTCTTTGGAGGACTGGCTACTAGTAAGGGGGAAGTGCAAAAAAAGAAACGCACGTGCCCGGCACTCCACCCTGTCGGAGGACAAGGTGGATGTGCCGCGCAAGGCGTTAAAGAGAGCTGCCAGCCCTGATCCACCTGCTCAACCCCCAGCTACTGACCATCTGCCGGGGGTGACTGAGGCCGCCATGGCAGCAATGGAGGATACCATGCCTTCTGTCCCGGAGCCCGAACCCAAAGGGGCAGAGGAGGCCTGTCATGAGCCCGTGCCCTCCTCTGACTCCCCTCCGGCTGCTGCCCAGACCGCCATAGTGGAGCGCCTGGAGGAGGTGAGCCCTGGCCTCGCCCTCCTCTCGCAGGAGGTCAAGGCCCTAGGCCTAACCCCAGCTGCTCTGGACATAGAGGACCTGCTACTAGAAGCCTGTGGGCCAACCGCCTACACTCAGCCGTCCCCCTCGCTTTCCCCACCTGCCGGCAATCCCCCAACCACTACCTCTCCTTGTTCAGCGACGTCGTGGGGTGCGACCACCCCCCTGGCTGGGGACACTCTCCCAACTGCAATTCCCCAGCCCCTGGATGCTCTGGGAGGATCTGTGTTCCCCCCTTGCTCTCCCTTCCATCCTGGAGTCAAAAACCCCAATGCCAACCCTCCCACCTCATCAGTGCTTGTTGCTGAGTGCACTGGCACCTTGTCCTTTACACCTTCTCCCTTCTCGCCACCCGGACATGCTCCCCCTCCCGAAACCCCTCTTGTTTGCACTCCTACCCCCACTCCCACCTTAGCCCCTGCCCCCACTCCCACCCCCTCTTCCAATCAATGCCTTGCCCCAGAACCTGTGCCCTTACCCCCTCTGGACCCTCCCCCTCCCCCTCTCCCCCCACTGCCTCTCCCTCCTCCTCCACCTCCCCCTTTTCCTCATGACCCTTCCCCCTTTCCTAAAACCTTTACCCCTCCTGCCCCCATCCCTTTTCTTCCTGCCCCCCCCACTTGGACCCTGTCTGTTCATAACCACTCCCGAGGCTGCAACCCCTCAAGAGGCCCCCTTTGCTTCGCCCTCTCCCAGCACTTTTGGAGCTGCTCTCCCTCAGCCACCCCTACTCCTCCCAAAGCCAAGCGCCAGCCCCCATGCCGATCTTCTTGCCAGCCATCAGGCCCAAAAAGATATGAGGCCGAGGGGCACTCGGGACCCCAAAGTCTCAGCACCCCACGTGCTGGTGGACGAGATGTGCGAGTTTTTGGAGGATGTTTGCGGTTCCAAGAACAAAGTAGCTCTCGCCCTCCAGCGCTGGGGTCACTTTCACTTCATCCTTGAATCCGTGAGGGCCCTTCTAAAGGAGGGCAAGGGGACCGGGAGGAGGGATGCCGTGGCCTACCAAGAAGCCTGCGGCTTCTGTGACACTCTAATCAACTATGGCATCGGCCACGGCTTGCTGCATGGCCCCACGGGGACTGTTGGTGTTCCCTCCGGCGAGGATCCTCCCCAGCCCTCTAAATGCCGCTGGTCATCTTTGCCACCTTGAACACCAGGGGCTGCGGGTTGGGTCTCCGCAGGTGCCGGGTGCTCTCCGAGGTGGGGGGGTACTCAGTCACCTTCTTACAGGAGACCCACACTACTCTGGCCGCCTAAGCCAGCTGGAGAGGGGAGGGGGGGGTCCATCTTAGTCACCTCTCGGCCCATCGGGCCGGGGTAGTGACCCTGTTCTCCCCAGACCTGCAGCCCGAGGTGCTGGGGAGCATCAAAGTCATGCCAGGCCACCTGCCATATCTCCGTGAATGGATGGAGGGGCTGCCCCTCCACCTTATCAATGTTTACGCCCCAACATCCATCCCAGAGAAAACATCCTTCTTCCGGCAGGCAGCAGCCTTCCTCGACTCCATCAATCCTCCCGAGTGCCTGGTCCTCAGAGGGGATTTTAACTGCACCCTCAAGGAGTGGGACCATATGGGGATGGAGCAGTGCCAGGCTGCTGCGGACGTCCTCAGGGAGCTCATCAATCATCGCTCCCTGGTGGACGTCTGGCACAGACACCACCTGGACGAGGACACCATCTTCACCTATGTCCGGGTGGTAGGCCACATATCCATGCACTCCCAGTTGGACCGCATCTACATCTCCTGGCAACATCTCTCTTAGGCCCACTTATCCAGCGTGCGGCCGGCCCCTTTCTCGGGCCACCGCCTGCTGGCCGTGAAGGCTTCCTTCTCTCTGGGGAAGCGGGGGTCGGCCTACTGGCACTTCAACAACAGCCTGCTGGGGGATGTGGGCTTTGTGGCATCCTTCTGGGAGTTCTGGCTGGCCTGGTGTGGGCAACGGCACGCCTTTCCCTCGGCGTGGTGGTGGTGGGATCTGGGAAAGGTGAGCACGCGGCTCTTCTGCCGCAACTATGCCCGGGGAGCCAGCCAGCAGCAGGATGCGTTGATAGGACAGTTGGAGCGGGCGGTTCTTGAGCTGGAGAGGCGCCTGGCCGCCAGCCACAGAGATCCATCCCTCTGCGGCACATACCGGGAGAAGCGGGACAAGCTCGGGGCCCTTGACAGCCTTCGGGCACAGGGGCCCTTTGTGAGGTTGCGGATCCAGGTCCTCCGGGAGATGGACTGCAGCTCCTGCTTCTTCTATGCCCTGCAGAAAAAGAGGGGTGCCAAGAAACATATCCTCTGTCTCCTTGCGGAGGATGGCACCCCTCTTATGGATCCAGTGGAAATGTGCGAGAGGGCTCACACCTTCTACACCACCCTTTTCTTCCTAGATCTGGCCGACGCCGATGCCTGCAGAGTGCTTTGGGACCAACTCCCTTTGGTCAGCAAGGGTGACCGGGACCGGATAGAGCTTCCTCTCACTCCAGCTGAGCTCTCGGAAGCCCTCCGTCTCATGCCCATCAACAAATCCCCGGGCATGGACGGGCTGACCGTGGAGTTCTACTGCTTGTTTTGGGACGTCCTCGGCCCAGATCTTCTCAGTGTCTGGGCTGAGTCCTTGCAAAGCGGGGTCCTCCCCCTGTAATGCAGGCAGGCCGCCCTCACCCTGCTGCCCAAAAAGGGGGACCCCCGCGACCTTCGGAACTGGCGTCCCCTCTCGCTCCTCAGCACGGACTACAAGATTATTGCTAAAGCCATCTCCCGTCACTTGGGGTCAATGCTTCAGGACATGGTCCACCCCGACCAGACCTACACTGTCCCGGGCCGCACCATCTTTGACAACCTCTATCTGGTCCGGGATCTCTTGGAGCTCAGGTGTAGGGATGGTCTGTCATTCGCCCTCCTGTCCCTGGATCAGGAGAAGGCGTTCGACAGGGTGGACCACGGGTATCTCCTGGGCACTCTGCGGGCCTTTGGCTTCAGACCCCGTTTCATCGGGTTTCTCCGGGTGCTGTACACTGCCTCAGAGTGTTTGGTCAAGCTCAACTGGACCCTGACTGCTCCGATCAGCTTCGGGCGAGGGGTGCGTCAAGGCTGCCCGCTGTCGGGCCAGTTCTACGCTCTGGCCATCGAGCCCTTCCTCTGTCTCCTTCAACAAAGGTTGACAGGGTTGGTGCTCCGTGAGCCAGAGCTGTGGCTGGTTCTGTCAGTATACACCGACGACGTACTCCTCATGGTCCAGGACCCAGGAGACCTGGTATGGTTGAAGGCCTGCCAAGCCGTTTACTCAGCAGCCTCCTCCGCCCGGGTCAACTGGGTCAAGAGCTCTGGCCTGGTGGTTGGGGCTGGGTGGCAGGCGGGCTGCCTCCCACCCACACTTCAGGCAATTTGGTGGAGCATGGGTCTGCTGTCCTATCTGGGCATCTTTCTATCTGCCACGCATCCCTCTCCGTCAGAAAGCTGGCAGGGCTTAGAGGGCAGGGTGGCTAAGCGGTTGTGGAGATGGGTGGGGCTGCTCCAGTGCCTCTTCCTATGCGGGGGGGGGCACTGGTGCTTAACCAACTACTCCTGTCCATGCTTTGGCACCGTTTCAACACCCTTGTCCCACCCCCGGGTTTCCTGGCCGCCCTCCAGAAGGTAGTTCTGGAGTTCTTTTGGCCAGGACTGCAGTGGGTCCCTGCAGGGGTTCTCCATCTCCCCCCGGCGGAGGGAGGACAGGGCCTGACTTGCCTCCGCACTCAGGTCCACGTCTTCTGCCTCTGAACCCTGCAGGGACTCCTCAACAGCAACAGTACAGATAGGCCGGTGTGGAGCATGCTGGCGCACGCTTTCCTCTGTCGCTTCCGAGGGCTCCGATACGACCAGCAGCTCCTTTATTTGCCTTCGAGAGGCCATCCGCGAGACCTCTCGGAGCTGCCGGCCTTCCACCAGGACCTCCTCTGCACTTGGCGGCTGCTTGCAGTCTCCAGGTCCTTAGGGGCCGCCGCGGGGGAAGACCTCCTTGCGGAGCCCCTGCTACACAACCCCTACCTCCGTGTGCAGACAGCGGAGTCCTGGACAGTGTGCCGGAGGCTGGTCCTTGGTGGAATCACCAGGGTCGGAGACCTCCTGGACTACCACCGGGGAGACTGGATGGAGGCCCCTGTGCTCACCTGGCGCATGGGGCTCTCCACCCTATGTTCTCCCTGGTGCGTACTCGAGGAGGTGAAGGCCGCCTTGACATCTGCTGCTCACGCTTACCTACGCCGGGGCCTGTGAGGGGTGCACCCCGACCCCTCTCACTCCTGGCCCTCTGGATCTCTCTGTGGGCCCCCGGCTCTGCGAGCCTTCCCACCTCCCCCCCCCCCCGCATCATCCCAGCTGGCTGCACGCCTTGCAGCCGATCCCCTTTCGAACCGCACCCTGATGTCATCTGTACGCGCTCGTGCTTCACACGCTCCACTTCCCCACCCTCATGTCCCGCCCAGATCACAAGTGGCGGGACCTTCTACTATCTTTGGAGGGTGGGGAGCCCCGGTGGGCCAGCCTTTATTCTACCCTGGTCCTGCAGCCCGCCGGGGACAGAAGCTGGAGAGTCCTTCATGGGACAGTGAGCATGGGCGTGTACTTGGTGCGGTTCACCCCCCTCCTGAACACTTGCTGCTTCTGTGGAACAAGGGAGACCCTGGAGCACATTTACATTGAGTGCGCCAGGTTGCAGCCCCTCTTCCAGTTCCTCCAGAACCTCCTGCTGAGGTTCTGGCTGCACTTTTCCCCACACCTTTTTATCCTTGCACACCCCATCCGTGGCCCCACTAAGTCGCGCGATCTCCTCGTCAGCCTCTTCCTCGCTATGGCCAAGGTAGCCATTTATAACACTCGAGAGGAGGCTGGCGGGGGGAAGCCTGTGACTGTGGGGCCTATTTCCACTCCGCTCTTCGCTCACGAATCCGGGCAGAGTTCCTTTGGGTTGCGTCCACTGGCTCTCTCGACACCTTTGAGGGGCAGTGGGCCCTGTCCGGGGTTCTCTGCTTGGTGTCCCCTTCTGGTTCCCTCGTTTTAAACCTTTGACCTCCACTCTCGTCCCTGTTTTCTCTTTAGTTGTCCCCAGTACTTTGTTGGGGCCATGGTTTTTTTAATTGGTTCCCTCTCCCTTTAAGAGGGGCCTTTTAGTCGTGGGCGGGCTGTGCCCGTCCACCCCCTAGCTTTCAAATAGAACCCAGTATACTGTCCTTCTAAAAGGCTCCGGAAGCTTCCAGGTAAGGGTCTACCGCTGGGTTTACCATAACTGTTTTGCAGTATGTTGTGACTAGGGATTTTTCATAAAAAAGAGAAGAAAACAATTTTAAATAAAACTTAGTTTTAATTTTATTCAATGTAGCAAGGATTTAATTATTGCCTATCTGACATCTCTAAGTTTGTTAAAATACAAATAATACTGTAGTGAGAAATGTTATTTTTTTACTGTAGATTTTAATACCGACTGTAGCAACTGGTTTAGATAGCATTATTAAAAGCTGAAAATATATTGATTCTTTTTCTCAAAGCAGTGATACAGTTTTTCCTTGTTCTAAGTAATAAGCAAATAAATGGCATGTGTTTGTTACTAGCAGTAGTACTGCTCTTGAAATCTAAGGCCTCAGTCTTGCAATCACACATGGGTTTAATTTTATATAAATATACACACTCTTTAACTTACATGGAAAGTCAAACAATAAACACACTGAAATCAACTTCGGTTGAAGTTACATCTCCATGTGTGAATAAACATGTTCTTTGCTATAAAGGACTGACCTTTAATAAGATAATTTAAAATTGGCACAGAACCTAAGGAAACTATAAGTGGTAGACATTCTATCACTTCACAAGCCATGTCTTCCATCAAACAAAGCTAATTTTTATGATGTGATAAGTCATGTGTGTCACTGTATAATCCTAGTGGTTACAAGACTGTCATTTTTTTCCTGTCAGTTAGCTAGATGAGGTCAACAGAATACCCCGCTACTGTACTTTTACCTTGTAGTTAAATTATAGACACGTATCTCCAGTAGATTTTTACAGTAGGATGCCTAGCAAGTTTTATTTCTTACATCGTAACACTCTCCCCACTCTTTTTGGTAATAAACAGGCAGCCTCTGACTCTGTCTTATCACTTCTTGATCCTCATTTAAATTAAGGATACTTTACACAACTCTAATTGTGAGGGGGATTTTAAGGTTGGTTATAAATATAAATATATGCTTTTCCTACTTTTAGGATACTTTACGTTGCCAAAGTAAGGTAAACTGACTGTGGTATAAATGAAAGTCAGTCCCTGACACAGGGAATGACCAGGTTAGCTAAAAGCAGCATCAGTATTATATTTGTTGGAAATTATTTTTTGCTGTTAGTTGCAGAAGTTATTTTAAATCATGGCTTAGTCATCTCCAAAATACTCTATATTCAATGTTTGTTCAAGTTCAATTTGTTTTGTGTGAAATCAGCATGTGATGTGGCCAGCAGAACAGTCAGATATAACAATATGGATAAATGCAGGGACCACAACATTTATTTAAAAAAAAACTTTTACAGAGCTACCCGGCAGGGTTTTACAATCTGGACCTCAATAGGCACTAATGACTCTGATGGATATAAACTTGAAGGTGCTGCATATCATCACGGCCATCTTCCTCTTCCTCTGGGGGAGAGAGACTGGCATCAGCTCAGAGGACCACACTGTGGCTGCCGCAAGGTCCCACCTGCACTTGCCCCTTCAGGCTCTCAAGTGGGTCTGTAGGTACAGCACCAGTTCCGACTGGTGGGAACAACTGGTCATGGGGCAGTGGGATGACCAGCAGTGGCTCCAGAACTTCTACATGCAGAACAACAACTTTCTGGAGCTCTGCTCCTCACGCATCTCCACCCTCTGGAGATGGGATACTCAGTTGTGGCCTGCCACGCCCCGGAGAAGCCAGTTGCCATTGCCCTCTGGAAGCTGGCCACCCTCGACAGCTACTGCTCCTTCAGGAACCAGTTTGGGATGGTGAAGTCCACTGTCAGGGCTGTCCTCATGCAGGTAAGGCACTCTTAGGCTGCAGGCAGGATGTGGGGGGGAACCCCATCCCTGAAGGACCATCCCATCCCATCCTTGCACAGCCCTGTTGCTGAGGGTCCAGCCTCTTGGTGGTGGGGGAGGGGATGGCAGGGCAGGCAGACAGGGCCCACGTTCCCCCTCTCCCATCCCTGATGTGTATGTTTGGTCTCTTCCCCTGGAAGGCAAAATCAAATCATTGTCTTAGTTGTCAGTATACAAATGCAAGAAGTATGGGGGATAAACAGGAAAAAGTTGAAATGTTAGCAAATAAACACAAGGCAATAAATAATAAACATAATTAGTATCACAAAGACTTGGTGAGATAATACTCATGATTGCAGTATCGTCAGAGAGGGCTAGAGCTTGCTTATGATGGATAGGCAGGGAAAAAGGGGAATAGGTGTGGCCATGTAAATTAAAATGCATACTCTTGGGCTGAGGTCAAGAAAGAAATAAGAAATAGACTTGAGGAGAATCTCTGGGCAAGGTATAAAGGGTAAAACATATGGGCTACGTCTACACTAGCCAAAAATGTCGAAATGTCCATTTTGAAGTTTACTAATGAAGTGCTGAAATACATATTCAGCACCTCATTAGCATGCAGGCGGCTGCGGCACTTTGAAATTGACGCGGCTCGCTGCCATGCGGCTCGTCCAGAAGGGGCTCCTTTTCAAAAGGACCCCAGCAACTTCAAAGTCTCCTTATTCTTATCTGCTCATATGAATAAGGGGACTTCGAAGTAGCCGGGATCCTTTTGAAAAGGAGCCCCATCTCGATGAGCCGCACGGCAGCAAGGTCGTCAATTTCCAAGTGCCGTGGCCTCCCTCATTCTAATGAGGCACTGAATATGTATTTCAACGCTTCATTAGTAAACTTTGAAATGTCCATTTGCATGGCCATTTCGAAGTTTTTGGCTAGTGTAGACACAGCCACGATGTCATGGTATGGGGTCTATTACAGACCACCTAACCAGTAAGAAGTGGATGAGGCTTTTTATAAACAACTAACAAAATCATCAAAAACACAGGATTTGGTGGTGGTGGGGACTTCAACTATTCAGACGTGGTGGGAAAATAACACATCAGCACAAAGTATCGAAGAAGTTCTTGGAATGTATTGGAGAGGTTTTTAATTCAGAAGCTGGAAAAAGCTACTAGGGAGAAGGCTGTTTTAGATATGATTTTAACAAATAGGCAGGTACTGGCTGAGAATTTGAAAGTGGAAGGTATCTTGAGTGAAAGTGATCATGAAAGATGGAGTTCATGATTCTAAGGAATGGTAGAAGGTGAGAACAGACCATGGATTTCAAGAAGGTAGATTTGTAGCAAACTCAAGAAGGGTGGGTAAGGATCCATGGGAAGGAAGACTAAGAGGAAAACAATCGAAGGTAGTTGGCAGCTTTTAAAATGGACATTATTAAGAGCCCAAGAGCACAGTGTTCCACTGCATAGAAAATATAGGAATTATGGCAAGAGAGCAACGGCTATTGGCTGGGAACCCAGCTCTGAAGGCAGCATCCTGCAAGCAGCAGAGCTGAAGTATTATACATTGACACCCTTACATCTGCACTGACGTCTCCAGAGCTGTGTGGCTGGACTCTGCAGACAACAGTACAGAATTTAAGGGTGGAAACACTACACCAGGCCATCCTTACTTTTATACTGCTGCTGGCAGCAGCTCAGTCTTCGGAGCTGGGTTAACCAGCTGGCTGCTTCTGCTGTTTTCCAGCTGACCAGTTCTGAAGGCAGCGCTGCTACGAACCAACAGCAGCACAGAAGAAGGGAGGCAGTATCATAATACCATCTTCCCTGATGCCTTTTGGATCATCACCCAGACAATTGCGACATGCAAAAATTTCAGATTTAAAGAGCTGAAATCATGGAATTTACCATTTTAAAAATGTTATGACTGTGAAAATGACCAAAATGGACCATGAATTTGGTAGCGCCCTATATATTGGTTCAACTTGCAGGGTAAGGTGTTTGCATTGCATTTGTATGGAAAGGGCTAATAGTGTTTCACGTATTACCTTTAGAATAAACAGTTGAAAGGACCTGGAGGAACATATATGAAATGATGCTTTCTGCCACTTCTGATGAATGATATTGATATAAGAAACATGAATTCTTTTACAGCTTTTCCATTAACATTTCAATTTAGCTAAAAACATTTAGGCATAGATTACTTGAATTATTACCATTTCAACATCATACATATTGAATTAGATGTCTCTGTAATATTAAATGGGAGTTATGTCTGTCCTCAAAAAACGTGGAATATTTCAAACAATGACACAGGGTGGCTGCAAGACACCAGAGGTTAGAGAGAGGATTAATAGTTAACACTTTGATTGCGCCACCAGATTTGTTGCAAAGCCACAAAAATAGATCATGAAGATTGTGTTTCAGGTATAAGCTTTGTAAGTGGAAAAATTGTTCATAATTGTGGGATTGGGTTGAAATTTAGAGGGTGACAGCTACAAATCGACATTTTAGACAGGGCACAGAAATTGCCTTAGCTGCTTTTTAGCTGCACATGTACTAATTAATTAAGGGCACTGTCATAAGTGCCCCTTAGTCCTCTGCTGTGACTGCCAGCTGTTCAGCAAACAGCAGGTTGCTTCTTTACACTTCTGCTACCACTGAGGAGTCTTGTAACAGAAGGCACTCAGCTTGTCTCATACAAATTTCACATTCTATACAAATCCTGATGATTTTAATAATTGGTGTTTATATTTAATCTTCTTCCAATATTTGTCCTTGTCTTAAACTATGTGATGTGTAATAAGGTTTGTTTACAGTGCTCAGGCTTTCAGTGGAGTGGCTGAAAATACTATACAAAATGTATTTCTTCAGGCGAAGCATGTATACTCTTATGACTTTTACCGTATCTTTTCATTGGAGAGGGAGTACCAATCTTAATTCAAAAAATAGCTGTTCTGAAATACCTTATTTTGAAATAGGGCTGCAGTGTAGCCATAGCCTTGATGATCTCTTGAGGTTCCTTCCAGCTCTATGATTCAGTATTTCTACCACTGTTTCATAGTGACATTTTTGTGTATGAATTTTCTAGGTTTTCAGATGCTTAAATGCAGGATTTTACATGGAAGGGTTAAGCTGTGGGAACTAGTTCCTGGAACTGTGCCACTATTGATGGAGATGATAATATTTGTCAACAGCAGTAGTTCACTGACAGACAAATCTCTTATGAAGCTCTGCATAAAGCTTTCTTCATTGCAGGGTACAAATGGATGGAAAAGTATACTTACTGATAGAAAAATGATCTCACAGAGATGGTATTATGTAGTTAGCTTTGCATTGTACAAACATTTCAGGTTAATGAATAATGTGAAAAATGACCCATAACCTGAAAAGATTCTTAAAAAAAATTCTGTGTCATATGTACACAGGATACCTCTAACATTTTTTGTGCAACTAGACAATATTTTTAGCAGACGTGTAAAGAAAAAAAGTCACAAATTTGAGCAGACCAGTTCCGAACACCTCTTAGTATATGTCCATAAAAGAAATCTAACAGAAATACTTTAAAAATTCAATAGGTAAAAAAAGCTAAGAATGTCCAGTTTCACAAGGAAAGGACATCTACATGTCGAGAGAAAGAAAACTGTATGCTTTATTTTAAGACAATTTCAGAACAGAATCTTCACAGTGAATCTATGACAAGTACCTCCTTCACTCCATCCTCATCCCCTTAACTGCTTGCCATCAGGCCAGTATTAGGCTATGTGAAAGACCATACCCTTGTGCAGCCTAAAGACTGAAATAACAATTCATTTATTTATACACTTTGTCTTTCTCCAACCTTCTTTCTTGGAACACAAGGTTTTAATCACAGAACACATGACCTTTGGAGTCTCTGAGACCTATTTCTTACGGCAAGAATCAGCAAGCTGCTCAACAAGTACTGCTTTATTCAGCTAATGGTTGAAAATAATTCCCCAGCAAGTGCTGCAAATTTAAGTTCAAGACTGTTGTCTTCCTTGGAGATACAAAATTATGTGCCATTTTTGTCAAACAATGCAGACTTTTCTTTTGCAGCAATTAGTAATGATGCATGTAGTGAATTGCTAAGTATTCATGACTAATCTGGATAGACAGGACTGTCCCTTGCTAATCACAATGAATATTGGCCTGTCCATAAAGAGCAAGAAGTGATGATATCAAAGAGAACAGTCAGCTATTACCAGGGCAAACTTTTGGCCATGAGCTTCTGCAGACGATAATATGAGAAGACAGAGATGAAATTAAAAGCAGTGTTAAGTACCCTAAAGTCAGATAAACAACAATCATTTCTTTGCAGACTACTCATGGATTGTAGTGTGTTGAGAGAATCTTTCTAAGTTTTATTTTACTATATAAATTTTGAATGAGTAAAATGCTTTCAATTTATTTTTATGTGGGAACAGTGTGTATCAAATAAAAACATGGTTCAGTTTCCTGCAGTGTAGGGAAAAAATGTTGATATTAAAATAAGGCCCAGAGAGGTGTTTTTCATTGTATGCTAAATGCCTCTGATCTGAAGTTATTTTTTAAACTGCACAATTCATATAGCAATTCATTATTCATATAGGGTGTATTTGCTAGTGTGTATCTAACTTGAAGGTACTTATTTTAAAGAGTGTGCCTGTGGTCCATTAACTGTTCTCTCCGTTCAGTGACTACACTCTGTTGTTCCCCTTCCAGCGGAGGGCAATGAAGGTCCAGCAGATGTGGAGGGTGAATGTGGAGGGATGGGTGACTCTTCCATTACCTTCTTCCCCAAGCATATTAGAAGCCTTTCTGAGGCTGCTTTCAGGTGTGATTTTCTGTATTTTGGGAAGGGTAGAACCTAAATTGTTTGGGGTTGGGGGCAAAATGCCATAATTTTGGAAAACAAACCCTTCTTTCCACAGGGGACAGGAAGCATTCCTAAGAAACCCTGTGTCCTAACTTATAGTAGCCTATGATTGTTTTTGAAATCTGAGAAGTGTCGAAGGTGTTCAGATCTGGGATTAGAAAGAGCTGGCTGCCATAGGTGGATCAGGCCATGAAGGGAAAGAGAAGTTTGTAATATGTGAGTGTGTGGGAGAAAAGTGACATAGCTGGGGAGATGGAAATAAAATATCACACTTTACATCCTCTTTAAAAGGTCTGTTTTTTCTTTCAGTTAATACCTATGTTAGCTCATCTAGCTTGCTATGGAAACTCATTTACTTCTGTGTTTTCCTTGCCTAGGTACAAGAAAAAGGAGACTCTCTCCAATTGTTTCATGTGTTTAATTTTCAGAAGCTCAGGAAATGGTGACATTTTCCAATTATCTCTTGGAATCTCCTTTCTTAAATTGCTCTCACTTGTCCAGCTTGTTAACTAATCATAGTACAATCGAGGGTTGAATGTTCACTTTTCATTTCTTCTGTAGCGTATTAAATAACCATCAGGCATCTCAGGCCAAAGCAACTCTTATATGACTCTTACTCAGCTTAAATGACCAAGCACCTATATGAACTATCCAGTGTTTTCTTTTACAAACACAGGATTCCCCCATACCATAAATAAGCTGCAGAGATGGGACGAATACAAATACCCTAATAGTACTTGTATTAGAATAAGTCCTGCTGAAAATGGATGAGTGGGCAAAATTCAGGTCAGACTGTCAAAGATCAAAAATGGATATGTTTAATCATAGACGGTATTCAAGCACATTGTATATCACATGCATTTACACGTATAAATATAAATATATGATTCTGTTCAATGTATGCATGAACACTGAGGGGAAAGTGGAACCCTAGTAACAGTGACTGTTTTCACTAAACTTCCTGCATTGCATTTTTCCCTTGAAGATTATGCACAGTGAAGCTCTCAGGATAACTTTTCTACCTCTCACATTAATCTAGAACTTGGTCATGCAGATGTTAAAAAAGCCCATTACCTTGCACTCAACTTGAAATAATATTTTGCAGCATTTAACCAGAGTTCCATGTAAATACTGTATTATAGAATTTCCCATGATCAATAAGATATTTATGTGAAAGAATAAGTTTTTTGAAAATTCTTCCAACACAGTAAAGACAGGCCATTTGTTCCCAATCTGAGAAGTATTTTACTTGAGTGATTTGTCCTTAAACTGCTGTTATCATATTTTGATTTATTAATTTTGTCTTTTTTCTGTGTTTCTTATTCACCCAAAAGGCACAAGTCTTAGTTCTTATTTCTCATGCACCAGTTTTACACAAGTTTAAGTCCATTAACTTCTATGTGACCTTAAGCAAGTCACGTAGCATCTCTGGCCCACACGCACAATGGTACTTAGACATCAAAACCCGAGAATTCGATGCCTAAGTGTGAGTTTTAGGGACCACTTTGATCAACAAATCTCCTGCTTGGCTGCTATGTAATCCCATCGGTGCCTAAAATCCATTTGCACTTCAATATCTGCTATAAAACTTCCTAGGTATCTAAGTTTCTGCTTCTGTGCATGTGCACTGCTGCTTCAGTCTAAACATCTGCTGCCCATCTCCCACCTAAGTCCCATAGTGACCCATGAACGGAGGGAAATAGGCAGAAGAATGCCTGTCTCGTCAATGGAGCCATGTCTGGTAGGTGTGCTCCGAGGCTGACTCTGGGATGGTTCCCATTCAAAATATGGAAGTGGCAGCACCAACCTTACAGCTTTTATCCCCTGCCCCCATCTGGTTCATTCTCCTGGTATGTAAAAGATCCGGGTTCAATTCACAGGATTTGAATGGAGTGGGGCACTACATCCAGTGGTCTAACGACTGGACCTGGCTGAAAGGTAGTACTGGGACTCACCAGTATGCAGCCTGGGGTGAACAGGGTCCTGTGCAAAGTTGGGGGTGGGACCTTGAGCAGCAGGGACAGGACTGGGGACCCAGCCAGACCTTCGTGGCTGCCACTGAACCAGGAACAGTGGGGCTGTGGCAGCAGCAGCTGGGAGCCCTCGGACCCTGGTGGAGATATGAAGGGCCCACGGCTCCCTCACAGGCTAAGTAGCTGTTTGATTTGGTGTAGGTGTTCAGGTTTGAATTGGAGCCTCCTAGGTTCCAGGCCCTTGCAAAGTGGGAAGATTTGAGAGCTCAGGCTGCAGCCCAAGCTCATGGGTCTTTAATTGCATTGTAGACATACCCTCAGTAAAGAGACAAGATGGCTAGCAAATGTAGGCACCTAAAAGTCTTATGACACACTCCTCAGGTTGGAATCTCCCATTGGTTAGTTTGATTGGCTCCTCAGACAGTATGCTGACATTTGTGGATTGCATTCTTAGGTTCTGTCTTCCTCCTTTCATCATGTAGGAGTCCTAGAGATCTAACTTTAGGCTTTGTGGATTGCAGCGCTGTTCCTGAGATTTACTAGATACCTAAGATCCTCTGTTATCTGTGCATCACATCTTCGTGTAAAATGATAAAAATAACACCTTATTATCTAACAGGGTTGTTGTGGTAATGAATATATAAAAGACAGTGACATGCTCAGAAAATGCAGAAAAATTTCAGAAATTTTATGCAGAAAATCACTGTTATCAGAAAGAGGCTTTAGGACTGATTAGGTGGGCAAGGAATTCAGGATTGGCCTTGCTTTTTTTTTCCAGCTGTTAACCTCCAGTGGCCCCTGATGGTGGTTCTGGCTGCTCTGGCAACAGTGGCCAAAGCAGCTCTGGAGGGCCCAGTGGTCCCAAGTGGCCCCAGCTGCTCTGGCAGCTCCAGAAACAGCTACTCCAGTGGCCTCAGAGACTCTGGCTGCTCCAGGAGCCCCAGTGGCCCCAAGCAGCTCTAGCAGCCCCAGTGGCTCTGGCCACTCCAGTGACCCTGGTGGCTCCAGCCCCAGCGCCCAGTGATGACAGCTCCAGCCTCAGGGGCGGCAGGCCCAGTGGCTCTGACATTGGCTCCAGAAGCTCTGGTGAGTTGTCGGCATTGATTTAGAATGGGGATTGGGCTTGCCTGGCTGTGAGGGATGTCACGGTACTTTGGCTGTAGCTGCCCCAAAGGGGTGGGCCCTGCTAGTAATAATAATATTAATGGACACCTTTTTTTGCAATAGTTTTGGAGAACTGTTGTTTTCTTAAATGAAGTTCATTAAATGTGAATGATTTGCCAGGAGTTGTCTTTCTCTGGCAAACATGAGTTACAGAAGTAGAAACCCAGCAGCACATCTGTAATGCACATGACCCTCACCAGTTACTAAACCAGTGTAGTCCCTTCAAGCGCTCTTAACCTTTCATTCTGATTAAGTCTATAATGTCACTGACATATGTCTAAATATCATGTCATTTGGAATAGTGTTTTTAGAAGGGCAGATATTTTGCTTTGGGTTAGAGACAATGGATATATTTCATTGTAATTTACTTTCATTTTGCTCTGATAAAACTCATTAGCCTTGTGCTACTAGTTAAAATAATATGGCCAGGTCAATTGAGCTGTGCTTTGTTTTATCACCATCTGAATGAAGTTTGCTTAGAATTGTGTTTTCACTCTGAATATTCTTGAGTTTTTTCTTTTCATATTTAGTTATTGAGAAAATGGCACATAATGCACTGGAGGCTGGTAAATAGATTTCACAGCTTACCAACAAAATAACCAGCATGAGGGTTGACAGACAAGTTCTAAGCTGAAAGCACTAAAGGGAAAGAGTGAAAGATCAGTGGTGCTGCTGCTGCTGGTTCATGTTCTATTGTGCAACCTCAACAATCAGCAGAAGCTCCTTTGTCTGCTGCTAGATAGATGTATACACATTTATCTGAGCCTATTATCGTAAGATGGATTTCAAGAGAAGCTTCTCTTCCTTTAATTGTTGAAAATACGTTCAGCAACTCATCAGTGGTAGAGAGCATCTGAAGGGACAGATTCAGCTCCCCACTTGTGAAAGTCTGGAGTCCTTCCATTAAATTATTAAAAGTAAAATTATTCCATGTCCACTTAGGGAGTACTGATCAGAATTTAGCCCAATTTTTCTTAATATCAGTAATGGCAGATGGGCTGGTCCACCTGCTCATTTTGGGCTATGGGTGTCTTCCAAAACTTAAACACTCTATTTCAAAAATACCAGCCGGTATGGCTGGGTAGCAGAGAGAACCTTGCAGCTGCTGTAAACTGGAGGTACTGTAGGCATAATTTCATCTCAAATGCAGTATGCAGGAAGAGCAAGATATAAATAGTGGTGCATCCAGCCAAAGTTCCATGAAGCAAACATATCGAAGCATCATCACACGAGTCCAGGTTTTTGTGGACAGCTGGTTCTGAGCAGAGTGGCAATTTGTTACTGATTAGTAAAAGCATCTTGCTGCTGGCTGGACTGTACAAATAGCTTATTAGGCTCTTCTTCAGGAATAACAGCCATTGCTAGCATCTTTGATTGATATACAGTCAGTGAAGGTAATATGCACAGACCCATTAAGTGACAGCAATTGAAATCAGTCTGATCAGTCAGACCCCTCCTCCCAATTGAGAACAAAAACAACTCCCACCCAAAAAATGCCTCATAGTAATTTGAAACATGAGGGGAAGTGGTACCCATTTTAACCCAGGTGTCAATTTGTCTCAATACAACTATATTGAATACATTGGCTTTAACTTACACGTACAAGTAATAAAGGTTTCTTGCCCTTCTCTGCCTAGGCATTTATGTAACATGTTGATCAACTGTCTATCTTTGCACCAACCCAGAAAAGTCAGTAGAGATCCATCAAAGATAAACTATAAACATCAACATCTCTTGGAAGTAAAAAAGAATTATGAGACAGCGAGGGAAATGGCCCTATCGGTGAATAGAGAGAAACCGATTCAGTATACCACAGGTGGGGGAGAGAATTTCTATCTCCATGCATTGAGGAAGTACCTTGCTGATCAAGGAAGCTTCATGAAAGACTGGGTCCTAACTATGTGGGAGAGAGTGGGAGGGACGTCTCAGTGGTTTGAGCACTGGCCTGCTAAACCCAGGATTCTGAGTCCAGTCTTTGGGGAAGTCATTTAGGGATCTGGGGCAAATAGATTTAAAAAAAATCTGTCAGGGATGGTGACAGGTCCTGCTGTGAGTGAAGGGGACTGGACTCAATGACCTCTGAAGGTCCCTTCCAGTTCTATGAGATGTGTACCTTCACATGTTTTATTTAAAAAAAAAAAAGTGCTGCTAAAGCCTGAATTGAGGGTAAAAAATGAACGGTAATCCGTGAGGGGGTGGCACGATTTGAGAGGTCCCACTGCAATTCAGACAAGGAGAGGCACAGAAGGAGAAAAGAGCAGCAAAACTGCCCCACACCCCTCCAACAGCTACCCACACCTGCCCCTTCTGTGATAAGACCTGTAGGTCCAGAATGGGGCTGATCAGCCATCAACAGACTCGCAAATAAGAGGGTGACATGAAGACATCTTACTTGTTATTGAGTGATCACAAGACAAAAGACAGACTATCAATGAAGTATTATCAGTGCCTTTTGAATACAACAAAAACTTAGAGGTTTAAAAAAAAACAAAAAACCTCCCATAAAGTAAGAGTGCTGGTTTTTTTTAAATAGTTTGTGTGGGAGGAAGCAATTGTATGCCATTACCTTATTGGTTTAAGACAGATTTCAATGAGAGTTTTTAATAAAATTGGTATTCTGCTCTATTACCCTTTAGTAGCAATTTTAATCTCCTCTTTTGTTCATTCTCTGAGCACTGTAGGGATGCTTTCTTGCAGCCCTCTTGCTAAGGACTGTATCCGATGTCTGCAACAGGGAAGTGGAGCATTCTGTAATCAGTGTCAGCTTTTACGTTTGTCTTATCTATTTTCCTAAACTAGGGAATGTCAAAGCACAAGATGACAGCATCAGTTGTGCAGGACCCAGGGGCAATGAACAAACACCATCCAATTTGCATGTCTTGAGTGATGTAATCATGTAAGAGATATCATTATCAGACAGTCTGAAATTGGAAGATATGCACACTGAAAAACATACTAGGTATTATACCGATGTTTCCTACAAAATATTTTCTCTTTCATCATATTAAAGGAAAAAAAAAACCTGTTAAATTACATTTCTTTGCAAAGTTCTTCTCCAAACCAGTTTAGTCAATTTAAAAGGGTTAGTTTTAATGTCCAGTATATTTTGGGTTGGCATATGGAAAAGCCTGGGTTTTATTCTGAATATGCATCTTCGTTGTACGCTTAGTCATTCTGAAGTAGTTTGGAGACTGGCTTGTTTCCTGTGTTTAGAGTGCATCAAAAGTTATGTTGTCCCAGTTATAACAATACAGTATTTTGTTTTATGCGGTCTATTCTTGATGACGACTGAGTTTTTCTGCCCAATTATTTAGCAGAGTTTGCCACACTGAACATATTACTCCTGTGTTATGTTACTGGCCTGGCTTGTTTCTGGGTGAAATTAATGGAGTTCCCTTTGAGCTATTGATCTAGATCCAGAGTTGGATAATTTCTAGCTACCTCAGAAAACTATTATCCACTCTGAAACTTTAAAAACTACTAACTCTAACAAAACAAAGATTTGAATTCTAGAAGCAGAATATTCTCAGGTAAAGGTTCCAGTTTCTGACCATCAGAGGCTGTTATCTTTCTGCCTCATCATATGCAAATCCCATCAATTCTATTCAGGCTTTTGTCTGGGATGAATGCCAGAATAAAGCAAATGTCACTATGTGTAGGGTGAAGTTTTCATGTGAGTTGGCATACATTAAACATAACTCTCTTCAAAAGTCTGTCAGTGTGTACCCTATATGTTGTGGGTCAAATATTGGTCCCCTTGAAGTTAGCTGAAATTTTATTACCTATTTCCATGGAGTCAAGATTTCACATTTGATCTCTCCCTTGACATGTCTCCCAACTATTCTGGTTACTTTCACGTGTCACATTAATGGCATTTCTTGTGTTTCACTGCTGTACTTGTTTATCACTTTGGCAGCTGCCTTGCTGAAATACCCAGGGTATGTGTCACTTCACTCCAATGTGGTAATGAGGTCAAACCTATGCTCTCCCAGCTCACTGTATTCTTTCATAAATATGTTTAAGTATCTAAAATACCTTGGATTAAATACCAGATTCCACTTGGTCTCATCTCTATGTCTTTAGTTCTCCCACTTGTGTTCTGCATTTCTTTTTCAAATAATGAGCAAAAATATAAGTTCTTCCTGAAATAAGGCTGAGATTACCTCGTGCACAACACAGCAAAAGGGAAAAAAATGACTGGAGAATTTCCTTTTCTATGTTCGGGTAGACTTTGCTGTCATCACACAGCTTTCTTTCCACTTTTCCCAGCAACTTATATTCTTCCACTTCTGTTGAATACACCAGTACAAAATACAACATTCACACAGCAGGGCATAAAATTACTGGGTTTAGCACACAATCAGCCAGAGAGGCATAAGGCTGTGTATTTACTTTAAACCTGCTTCCATTATTTCTGCAGTTCCTTCCTACGGTAATCAAATGTGTTCACTAGGCTTTTTGTATGCACTAGGAATTTTAATTTTCTCTGGAGGAAGAACTAGTTCATAACTCAGCAGAACCATCTGGGTTCATAAGTTATTTAGTTCTGCTCCTTATGATAAAACCTGCTTGCAGATCTATTTATTATGTTTTTCTTTCTGCCCTATCAGCTCTGCAAGTTCACACTGAGCTAAACAATTAGAGTGGCAAATTGATTTGTTTACAAAGTAAATCATTGCTAAATTGGAAATAATGCAAAAAGGCACAAGCAATTACATGTTTCTTAGTATAGGTGAGACAAATGAAATGGGCTTAGCTAATTACAGTGCAGGGCTGCAGTACAGGATAGGATAGGGCAAGGAGCAATGGACGTAAACTACAGCAAGGGAGGTTTAGGTTGGACATTAGGAAAAACTTCCCAACTGTCAGCATGGTCAAGTATGAATAAGTTGCCTTGGGAGGCTGTGGGATCTCCATCACTGGTGGTATTTAAGAGCAGGTTAGATAGAAGGTGGTTGGTCCTGTCGTGAGGGCAGGAGACTGGACTTGAAGACCTCTTGAGGTCCCTTCCAGTTCTAGTGTCCTATGATTTTATGGCTGTGTCTACACTACAAAATAACTTTGAAGTTGCTTACTTTGAAGTACAACTTCGAAATAAGCAATTTCGAAGTAGAGCGTCCACGCACAAAATGCACACTCCCTTACTTTGAAGTAGGCTTTTCCCTACTTTTGAAGTTAAATGTCCACACACACATACTCCCTACTTCAAAGTAAGGAGACAGGAAATGATGAAAGCATGGGGTCGCATGGAAGTCCAGGGCAGAGCTTGTGCTCCCCCTGCTTGTGGCACACTCTCGGCTTCCTGCCTGGGGTTGCTAGGGAGCTTCTTCCTTTAAGGCAGACAGTAGGGACCATAGAGCCCTGTCTGGGCTGCCCAGACTGTCTTCTTTCCCCCGGGGGGGTGGTCCCTTCCTTGGAGGACTCCTTACTTCAAAGTAAGGAGTGCAGAGCATCTACACACATTAACTTCAAAGTTACAGGTCGAAGTAAGCCACTATTCCATTCCCGGGAATGGAGTGGTGACTTCAAAGTTAGCCTTTCTTACTTCAATGTTAACTTTGAAGTAAGAAAAAACATGTGTAAATGCTCTGCAGGGTACTTCGAAGTAGCCCCTTACTTTGAAGTTAACTTCGAAGTTAATTTGTAGTGTAGACACAGCCTATGACTCGACAGCTACCAACTTAGTGCTGCATGACAGTTTTCAGTGGTAAGAGTCCAAAGCTCTGTACTATGATTCAATACTATCCACAAAACTCTAGAGTAAGCACATCTACCTCATCTTCTCTTATTTCCTCCTAATGGTCAGCCCTGAATGAGAAGAACTGTTTTATGTGTTTAATTTTACAACTTTAAACCTGGCCTATATCTGAGATGTTATCAGAATGTGTCTGAGAAGTTCGTGGGGAGTGTTTGGTTTAAGAGGAGGAACTGAAATGTGAGGGCAAAGGAAAGTTTTCAATTGTTACCCCAGCAAAAGTCAGTCAATCTCTTATTCTGAAAGCATACATGAAAAATTCCCTTTTCCTATAAAGGTTATTGTGTCAAATCAGAAGACTAAATTCACTTGTTAAACTGAAAAATCACTACATTGTGTCCCTTTTATACTGCATCAGGAAATTCTCCAGTCATAGGGGATCTTCCCTGTTGATAATGACTTTATATCATCCTGCTACAGGAGGCCAATTGCAGATGTTTACTGAAGCATAGGGAAGTGGCTGAAGGGCTGCTGTGTACAATCTTGGCTGCTGCAGGAGGCCCATATTAGATAATTGTAAGTGGGAGCAGCCCTCAGGTTCTTCTTATTTGTGTCAGGTAGAAGCACTTTTTGATTGGCCCATTAAAGGGGAAACATTGAAACAGCAGAAAGCTCTGCTGTGGCACGGGCATAAATTGGGTCAAAGGACTTAACAGTAAACCTCGAAATGCGTGGTTTTGAGTTGCACTTAACCGGCATTAACATGAGTTAAGTGCAACTCAAAATCAAATTGTGCTCTCCCCTACCCCCAGCCTTGACTTAATGCCCTCCTAGCCCATGCGGTCTTGGATCAACCTCTCCCCAGCCCCACTCACCACCGACATACAGCTACAGCTCACCCCCACACCTGCACCTGGCTCTGGTTCAACCCCCCTGTCATGATCATGAGGGTTAGCCAGCAACCTGGGAGCCATGACACCCCCCCTTAATCCCCCCCCACCGCACACAGCTCTGGTTCCATCCTCTTGCCCCCATTTAACACCCCTGTGCATGGCCCCAGTTCAACCCCCTGCCCTGGTTCAACCCAACCTCCCCCTGTGCATGGCCCTGGCTCAGTCCTTTCCCCTCCAGTTCAATCCCCCCCGGCGTGTGGCTCTGGCTCAACTCCATCCCCCACAATCCTAACCCACCCCAGGCCTAACCCCCCAGCCCCTTGCATGGCGAGGATGACCATATTTCCCTGTCCCAAATATGGGATGGGGATATGGCGGTGAAGGGCTACTCCTCCTGACTGCACAAACCCTGGGGAGCTGGCGCCCCCCCCCCCGCCCCCCCCCCGAGCCCTCGGGAAGTAGAAGCCACGGGCGCTTCAGGCCCCAGAGCCCTGGAGAAGTGATGGCCGTGGGCGTTCCACTGGAGGAAAAGCTGTCTCCCGATTTATGTGAAAGGCAGGGTATGTGAGGTTACATGGGAACACAACCCTCATGTAAATCAAGGGTCTATTGTACTTTTACTTAGGAGGCAAAACTTGGTGCAAACTTCAGTGTGGCGTCGCTGCTGATGCCTCCACAACCTATACATTTTTCTTCCGAAAGCAAGCTTAATATACAGACTTTTAAAGGGACAATTTCATTCCCCTCTTAAAGGCAGTTACTTTGGTGGTGAAATATGTCCGTGGAACATCACACACAATATAATGTTGTTCTTCATACAAAAGGAAGATGAGTGTCTAAAACTTATTAAAACAGTAATAATGCAGGAGGCAGGATGTCATTACTTGGGTTGCAGTTTGGTCAGAACACTGAGAATTACATCTCTGTTTTTATGAAAACAAAGAGGAAATTTTTAATGGCCGCAACATCTCATCCAATGGACAGCACTGTCATGCTCCTTTGCACCATACTAAGGAATTGATATTATTATTGCTGTATTATAGCATCCAATGTGTGCTAGGCATCTTATGGAAGGCTGCTGTTTTAGCTAGGTCATATTAGTTTTGTATAGTACAGGGGGTCCTCGATGTATGTTGGGAATATATATAAGGACTTTTCCCCCCCATAAGAAATAATGTAATTAGAGGAGGATAAGGACAGTAAGAGCATAAATTTTGCCTATGTGACCGTTTAAACCCTAATGTACCACTCATTTTCTGTACCATATATTTAAAGCATTTTAAGAACATTCAAAGAAATAATCCTAATCCAAAGTACATTTTAATCCTATATATAGTATGGGACGGAGGATGCTGGAATGATATGCAAATTTTTTGTTTTCTGAACAACACAATGACTTAAGGGCAAGGAATTTTTACATCATGTTCCTCAAAGTTTCAATGATCTAAATGCAGAACAACTTATATCAGAGTGACTTATATTGAGGGCTGTCTGTACCAGAAGAAAAGGTCTTTCCTTGTTATATCTTCCTATAATATCTACACAGTTATTGGAGGTCTTGTAACCACATACAGATTCAGTCCCATTGGAGAAATTTACAAAATTGGGCAGACTTTATATGTATCCATCGGACACAAGGATTCATAATTCAAGTAACCATAAAAACGTTAAAATATTTTCATGAGTCTAGGGTCCTAAGGCTAAAGGGCATGGCCGGGACAGAGCCACACAAGGATGTAGATGGAGTTAGGAGCTGGGGACATGGCTGCTGGTGGGACTGGAGTAGAGCTGGGAGCAGGGAGGAGCTGGGTTGTGCTCCCTTCCTGACCTCCATGGGCTGTACTGGGTCCACTGGGCCCACTAGGAGGGCATGCCCTCACTCGGAGAACCTCTGATCTAAACATATCCTTATAGTGCATATTAGGTTGTCCTAATGGAGACCTTTCAAATTCAGTAGATAAGAAAAAAAATCTCTCTTACATATGAAGTAGCCTAAGGATATGTACCATGATTTCTTCTGTAACGGAAGGTAAACACTAAAATATAGTGCATAGTAACTGAGTCACCTGGTTGTTCAACCATGTAGTTTGAAATTGAAATTGGCTTCAAACACAGGAGATGGGGTCCAGTGACCAATGTTGAATGAAATAGCTAAGGGGCAGGGTCGGGGGGAGAGAGAGAGAGAGACTCCATTTTCAAAAAACTCTTTTCTGGGTATTTATATGCCCCCCCATTGCAATATAAAGAGAAATTTAAATTTATTTTCACAGTACTGTGAGGTAGGGTTAGACTGAGCAGCCATCACAGGTGTATTAAATGGCAAGGAGGGACGGGGACCAAGAGATTAGCAGTATACTATATATCTGAGCTGCTGTGGGGCAGGCAGGGCTCCTGCAGAGCTCTGGGCTAACTGTGGCAGAGGTCCTTGTCTAACACAAGTGATCTATAAGAGCTTGACTGACTCGAGCAACGAGCCATACCTGTCACTCTTCTGTATTAGTTCTATATCAGGGCTGCCACTGCTTCTCTGAAGGGACTGTGAAATTAAATGATGGCTCACAAGTGGTTCTGTGCTGCCATACTTCTGTGCTTGTAGGTGAGCATGTGTTTTGTAATAAACTATGAGCAAAACTTGTTCATTTCCTGTTCAGGTACTGCTGGAAAGAGCAGGATAAGAGGATTTCCATGCAAATATTTGGCTTGGCTTTTTTCTCCATGGAAAATACCTCTTTTTGAGTTGTGTCCAGA
The DNA here is from genome assembly GCF_033958435.1 of Carettochelys insculpta. NCBI lineage: Eukaryota > Metazoa > Chordata > Testudines > Carettochelyidae > Carettochelys > Carettochelys insculpta. The sequence goes on along the minus strand of NC_134140.1, from coordinate 96,529,043 downwards.
CTAGAGCGTGTGAGGTTATATGACTGAAAAGTTAGACATCTGATTAAAATGTGGCATGTGGCCCGAAGAGGTTAACCAGCTCACAGGCTGAAGGGCCCAGGCTCAACCTATACAGACATGTTAGGAAGGTGTTTAAATGATAGTTGGATTATTACATTAGGTTTCAGAGGCAGACTTGTTAGTCAGTTTCAGCAAAACAGCAGGGCACCAACGGTAGCACTTTTGAAGACTAACAATTTTATGCCATAATAAACTTGTTAGTCTTTAAATTGCCACTGGACTCCTTTTTTTTGATTTTGCTATAATATTAGGTTAGGGTAGAACTTTGTACAGTAGTCCCTTGAGTTATGTGAGGGTTGCATTCCCATGCACGCTTGCATAACTTGAATTTCACATAGGTCGTGGGGGGGGTGTTTTTTCCCTGGTGGGACACACATTCTGCAGCTGGGGAAGCAGCAGGAGCACCTGGAGCTCCTTTTGAAAGATAAATCCTGGGGCTGAGGAGGGCAGTTGAGGAGGTGTAAGCCTAGTGGTGGGTTGGGGCCATGGGAAGCTAGCAGGAGGGTTAAGATTGGGGTGGGTTAGGGCTGCTGGGGGGAAGAGTGACGGTGGAGTTGAGTCAGGACCACATGGCCCTGTGGGGGGTTGAGCCACAGCTGCACATTTGGGGGCGGGGTGAGCTGGAGCTGTGTGCAGGGGAGGACAGGCTGAGCTGGAGCTGTGTGCCCAGGGGTGTGAGTTGGAGCCACGCATGAGGGGTTCAGCCAGGGTTGGGGAGTTGATCAGGAGCCATGCGGGGCTGGCGGAGAGGGATATAGAGTTGTGCTTAACTCACATTAATGGAAGTGAAGCACAACTTGAAATTGCACGTTTTTAGGGATTACTGTAATGAAAACTTGCATTGTTACGGTAGTAGAATGGTAAATGTTAGCCAAGGTCTTGTGGTGTGAACAAACAATTCTCGTCTATTACTATAGCTTTGATTCAAGATCAGAAGAGAATATTAACATTTAAGATGAAACTTGATTGAAGTAGTGCTATTGTTTATATGTCTCTTTGAAGGTTATGGTAAGATGTATATGAATTGTTCAATAGGTAAATTACGTTGTGCTAAGTGCCACAATGTTTGGGAGACAGAAACATCAAACGCCAGTTGTGTTCTCCCTGGCCAAGAGGCTGCTTTGAAGGTATAAGGTCTTGGGCAGAATCGTATTCTGGTCTCAGATCTGCATGAGGTTTCATTCAGTGGAGACCTAAACCATAAGGATTAAGATACCAGTCAGTATCATCCTGGATATGGACTTTGACTAAATTTTAAAAGAACTTTTTGCAGTTATAGAACATCATCTGTATTATGAATCTGACCTTCGAAAATTGAACTCATATCTTATGAATATTGATCCCTTTTCTTATAAAAAAATAATTTTAGCTAAATTAATAGGAATAGGCTATAAGCATGTATTTAGTACAGGTTGCACCTCCCTTCTCCTGCACGGTCAGGACTGAACAAGTCCCAAATGAGAATTTGCCAGACCAGGGGAAGTTCAAGGCTTTTTCCTCCAAACAGCCCTGCACTCTCAGGGCTGCTGCAGCTTACAGCCTCCAGTCTCCCTCTTTTGGGACTCCAGCCCCAGCCTGGGATCCCCAGGGCTGCCATGGGGCTCCAGCCCCTGCTCCCTGGCTGCCTTGGGGCTTCTGGGGGCTCTGGTCAGCCCTGTGCTGCCACAGGGCAGCCAGGGGACTCCAGCTCTGTCCCCTGGCCCTGTGGTGTAGGCCGGGATTCCTGCTCCTTCCCAGTTACCACAGGGCAGGTAGGGCCTCTGGCTTCTGGGCCCAGCCCAGCCTGATATTCTTTCATTCTGGAACAACTGTAGTCCTGCTGGACCACAGATACTGCCAAACAAGAGTGCAGGCTGTACCTCTCTCAGTCGGCACTGTTGGAACCTGAGTGGTTCCCCCTCAGGACTGGGGTCCCTGTAGCTGCAGGGCTGCTCCATGCACCAGCTGGCTCCCTGCCACATGGCTGGAGTTCCTGCATCTTCAGGGCTGCTGATGGGGCTCCCCGACACAGGGTGCTAGGGCTTCCTTGGCTCAGCTCCCTGTTACGGTTCCTATTCCTGAGGCTGTGGGATGGCTGGCAGGGCCTCCCCCTCCCTGGCAGGGGTCCCCATGGATGTGGGGCTGCTGGCTGGGCTCAGTGCCAGAACACTGCTCTCTCAGTGGGGTTCCTGATTGGGGCTGGGGGTCCCTAGAGTGAGGCTCCTCAACCCCTGCAGGGCTTCTGGTGGTGGGGCTCCGAGACCTGGCTTCCCGCCCTGGGGCTCTCCAGAGTGGTCTGCCAGTGGGCCTCCCTGCCACCTGCACAGTTGGATCTGTCTGTTACAGGTGCCCTCTTGTTCAGCAACATCCATTCTCCTGCCAGAGGGGAGATGATGCCGGATGAGAGAGTTTCAACCTGTACCACATTTGAGAGGTACAACATGTATAAGGTCTGACATATTTATTGACCTGGAAGGTAAAGTGTCTGATCCTTTGGGATTGATAGACCTTTATTTGACTTGGGTGTCTGGGTGGAAGCCTCAGGCTGGGCATTTTAAGGGAACTGTGTGGTTTGGACTTCTGATTAATGAGTAAGGTAATACGGAAGCTGTTTTTTCTGGCTTGGTAAACATAAATATTTAAATACCCATCATCTTGAGGGATTGGCCATCTCATTTCTTGATGTGCTCCCTAATTGAGTGACCTCAGCTGGCTTCTCTGGAATGCTGGTTATCACAAGTTGCTGTACATGATTTTCTTTTCCTTGTAAGCAAAAAGCAGGGCTTCCACTTACTTGCTGTTTTATCTTAGAAAGAGCTGGAGATCAAAGGGTTGATGCTTATTGCCTGTGTTATAGCTCTATTCAGACTTGCATTAGGTGAGCTGCCAAATGTAGAGGGAGAAGAACCCATTAGATGTCTCAGCACAGACAGAAATGGAGAGCCACAGCTTTTGCTGATGTTAATCCGTGTATCTGCTGCAACACAGCTGTACTGATTCTTACCAGCTGAAGATCTGCAGGGGGAAGATGGAATTCAGTAGTAAAATCACATCCCACTGCTCTTTGTTTAATTCCTGGAAATGGAAAGAGTCAAAAACAAATTTGCTTCAATATTATTTGTCTATCTAGAAATGGAAGTGTGAGAGCTCGCTTATTGTCACCCCGATTCTGCTTCTGTCTGCACTGTTGTTTACATCTGAGAAGCAACCAAATTGATTTCAGTGGGATTTTGTCTGTGTTGCGTTTCTGAAAACCCAGGTCTGCATTAATGTGCCTACATAAATGGGGATGGACATGGCAAATTTTGGGCAGTTAGCTTGGCTATAGGTTCATATGTGGGAAATGCAAGGGATGTTAGAGGCTTAATTTTGCTAGCTGTAAGAGTAATGATTTTCAAAGGGACTGGTGCAAAGGGGAAAATTAGTCACTGAAAGCAATAGGAGTTGTACCTGTTTTCACCATGCTGATTTTGGCTTCTATACCTTTATATGGCTGCAACTATGTGCTTTTTTTACTTTAGTTGAGCAAGTTAAGAGCTTTTCATATGACTAGTGTACCAGTATAATAGACTTTGCTTCATCAGCTCCAGGTGCTTTGTATAATCATTAACACTAGTGCAAAGTCATAGGTGCTTCTCAGACTCATTTTGCACACACTCTGGCTGGCTGGATGCAAATGCCAAATAAGGTAGAGAGCACTGGAGAGTCAGACTAATAGATCAAAACTCTGATAATTATTTAATCTACTTATGCACTTCAATCTGTGATGTTGTGGTTGTAGTTGAAAGGCTATACATGTTTGTCAGCACTTCAGAACTGAGATTCAAAGGACACAGCCTGCTGAGCTGTGTTGCTTTTGAAAAAGCAAACAAAAATATTCAAGTAAGCTCCTTTTTCCAGGATTTAAACACCAGGGAGAATTGGAACTGACAACATAAAAATCTGTGTTCTTAGCTGGTATGCAAAAATGGTTCAAAATGTAGTTATTACTATGGAGAACTTACAGTATTTGTTTCTGTACCATCACTTCATCTATAGTCACCTCTTAAAATATTTTTTGGAAATCTAATGAATTGTCAGACATAATGGATTGTATAACAGGGCATCCTGAGGGACTGTAAAGCTTTTGATTGCCATCACTTTTGGTGAAAGCATGAATCAGTTTAAAACATTTGTCTCTGTCTGTGTTGCAGTGACAAATTTGCAATAGGTGGCTCTAGATCTCCCATGTAAATAGTGTTGCCTGGAATTTACATTTGGAATCATCTTCAAAGTGAAGTGGTATCAAAGTATCAGGGGTGTACATCAAAACCATCAAATGCCTTTTAATAATTTTATTTTTTTCCAAGAGTTCAAAGTAAGATTAGAAGCATTATCTTCACGACTTCATTACAGCAAGTCAAAATTCTAAATTGGTGTTCATATGTGTCCATCATGATGAAGACAGTTGGCTTTCAAAATGGAGAAATGCATTACTTTTTATGTTAAAAAAAAGAATAAAAGATCAAAATGCTGAAAATATTAAAGGAACTACAGAGTCTATAACCAATAAGTTTAGCTCTTAACTTAAAGATGGGGCTCATTACTAAATCTTGATCAGAAGGGTGGTTCTTGCAGTTGAAATGAGAGATGTCTTTCACGTGTATGTTTTTATTCTGTTTTTAGTCTGAAGCAAAAATGACTTACAGGTAAAATTGCGCCTGATTCTCCTTTGTTACATTGTTTTCCCATTATTGATTATACCAAGGTCTTACGTAACCTTTCTAAAAAGTACACTGTTTTTGTGTGAAGGCATTTAAATGCTAAAACATACACGTCATTTCACTCAGTAGTTTACCTGAGTTTATTCAAATCCTTCAAAACAGTGAAATATATTTCTTGATTGAATTCTTAAGAATATTAGATTAATTGCTATTCTCTGATGACCATGAGTTCTGAACTAATTTCCAATAAAATTGGTAACCAGTCACAGTAGTGAAGACGTCAGTTAGGTGTGACTTATAAATTACTGTTGGCTTTTACCAGGGGATGTTTAACAACAATACTGCTTAAAGCACTTAATGAAATAGAAAAGCGCATATAGTAACGGGAATACATATTTATCACTTTTGGATTTTATTATATGTCTGTATTTAGTTAATTGTTTTTAAAGTTCTAGCCAACCTCCTGTTTAGTCTTGGAATAAAAGTCTGGCAAATAGTTTTTAAGAGAAACATACAATCTATAAAAATGAAAATTAATGTCCATATTCAATGGAAAATATGTTCTACAATGTTTTGCATATGGTGCTGATGATCTGCAAATGCTTTACCATTTTAGCTTCCTACTCCATTTTGAAGTTGGAATTTCCCTTCTGTCTCTGTCATAACTGTATATGTTCCAGTGGGAACTATTATGGGCAAAAGGAGGCTCAGAAAGGCTAAAGTTAGGATTTTCAAAAAACCCTAGGGCATTTTGGTGCCCTACCACTGTTCCCTGTAAGATGAGCACGTGGGCAACTACCCAGGAGTGATTCAGGTACCGTTGATTAACAGAGTGTCCACAGCTAATAGCATGTGTTTCTATTGGTGGTGCACATAAGAGTTAATCCATCCATAATGGGGGAAAAATAGAGGAAGCACTGTACTCCTATTGAATTTAAATGTCCAGCCTAGGTGACCCATTTAAAGTTGCTCAGAAAGTTCATGGCAGTGATGCAACTAGATTTCAGGAGATCTGGTTTCTAATTTCCTCTAACTACTAGGACACATTCACACTTTGATAATACATACATGGGCTTTCTCACCTCACAATCTGTCCCTTTACTGTAAGCATTTCAGCAAATACTTTTTAGATCCCCAAAAACAAACAAAAGCATAAGCCACTTCAGAGTATACGAAGTCCAGAGCACCTACTTCTTCTTTGATTTAGAGCCTGATTAATTTTTTCCTTGAAAAGTACATTTTTTTAGAGCAGTTTATTCTTCCTACTATTTTGCTAAATTTTTTCTATGCTGGTGTCTGTCTCAGGCTGATTTTCTTAAATGAGCCTATTCCTGAGAACAGGATTCAGCAAAAATGTTTGTTTTGCGCATGTTAAATTCTGGAGACCTTATCTTTAAAGAGCTTTAGTGTTCCTGTGTTTTGGAGCAGGATGTCAAACTTTGACGCTGGTGGGTGGCCTTTATGTGGTAATGTGTCTTTTGCTGTCCACATGCCTATCTGCCCAAATTTGGCTACGTTTATGAACCTGTGAAATAGTGCAGTTCACCCATGCTCAGCAGAGGGTTCTTAGATTTTTAACAGTTAAATTCTCAGAAGATTTTCCCTGATGATTCTGTCTGTGTTGGGCATTTTACACCTGGGTTGTCACAGTGGGACTTTCCTTGCAATCACACCTCTGGGTTAGTGGAGGCAGTGTCAGTTCAAAGTCTGGGTACAGCACCTGAATTATGAGCAGGCAGATTTTGTCTTCCCTCTGAGGCTCAGGCTGATGAAGAAGAAAAGGGACTCACATAAATGGAGTAATCCCTCGATTTATGTGGAAGTTGCATCCTGGGCAACCTCCTTGTAAATCAAATTCAGTGTAAATTGGGTGTGGGGGGAGATCCCCAGAATTCCCCTGGCTGGGTTAGCCCACAGCTGGAGCCTCTGCACAGCTCAGCTGCTCCCCAGCTTCCCCCAGCTGGCACTCCACCGCTGTTCCAGCTGCCTGCTTCCCCTGACTGGGAGAAGTGGCATGGCTGCCAGCTCCAGCTGCCAGCTCCTCCCACCTGGGGGAAGTGTGGGGGGCAGCCACGCAGTCCCCAGCTCCTCCCACCTGGGGGAAGTGTGGGGGGCAGCCACGCAGTCCCCAGCTCCTCCCACCTGGGGGAAGTGTGGGGGCAGCCACGCAGTCCCCGGCTTTTCCCACCTGGGTGGGGGCACAGCTACTTGTGGGGTGGTTTCTCTCAGCTGGGAGAAACTGTGCTGAAAACAGTTGTGTGGCTGCTGGGCTTTCTCAGCTGGGGCAGCTGGGCACTGGAGGTGGGAGGGTGGTGGTGGTTTTGATTTGCACTTGTGTTAATGAAAGTTAAGTGCAAATCAAAATTGTGCTTCTCAAGGGTTTACTGTACAGGCGGGCAAGAGCTGAACTAGGGGTAGGATAGACTTGGACAAGAAGACTGGGGGGCAGGGCAAAGGGACAGGGGATCTGGAAGTGGGAAAGGAAATGTAACTAGCTAGATAAAGAGACTGGGAGGTGAGGAAGGAAATGTGTGCATGGTTAGCAGAGGGAGGTGGACTGAGAATTAATGAAGTGTTGGACAAGTGGGATTGAAATGAGATGCCTGAAGAATGAAGAAAGGGACTGGCTAGGTGGCAGGAGCAGGACTGTGTGAGGAGCTAGTGAGGGGAAGAAAATGCTGGGACAGGGATAAATTGGAGAGAACAAGGCATAAGAGGTGAGAGCTTGTTGGGAATGAGCAGAATAGTCAGTGTCCTCTAGACCATGGTCCTTTGTTTTTGTTTTAGATTTATGCTGGTAAAACGTTTCCTGTTAATCTCTGTATAGGGTGACATGAAATGAATGTGACTAATGCTTTATTGGGTCCAGCTTCTGTTGTTTTAAACTAATGTTTGTTAAGGGAATAAGATGAGCTGATTGCAAATGTCAGTGAATCATGTCTTTGTTTGCTGGAACCTAAGTTTCTGAAAAGGATTTATTATGCTCTAAAGCATCATTTACTGTGGGGTGCTGAAAAGCCACAATTCTTATTGATTTAGGCATCATGAAGATAGCTCTCAGAGAAGCAAACCACGTGAGATTACAAAATTTTATCATCAGCACCTTTGCTAAAATGCTGAGGAGGTGTATCATGTGAACTAGAGGGTAGATGCTCAGCAATTCTGAACTCACACTCTGTGCAAATGATGAAGGAGGAACCTAAGTGCTGCTCTGAATTTGGTGGGAGGCCAGCGGTGGAATTGCTCAATGCATGAATGCTGCACAAAGTTAAACCCCATAGGGATGTCTCTGCTAGCTGAGGATTGCCCAAAGCACTGTGTACTTTGCATGGGGAAACCAAGGTAGATTAGTTACATAGACTGCCAAAATCACAGAGGAAGCTTAGAACAGAGCCAAAATAGAGATCCCAACTCCAATTAGTCTCAGGACTTGCCCACAAGAGTAGGCTTTCCAGTCTGACATGTGGGTGAGCGTTTGTTTGAAGTGTGGATATAAGGAGAGGATGTAACCGAAGGGCTCTTTCAAAGTCTGTTTTTACAACAGGAAGTTGAAGGAGAAGGAGGTTATTTGGCAACTAAGATGGAGATAGCTAGAAGCAAAAGTGTCAGAGGCTATGTCTACACTAGAGGGTTTTGTTGACAAAACTTGGGGAGTGTCCAGATTCCCAAGGTGTTCTGTTGACAGTAAATCGATAGAAGGCAGCACTTATGTTGATAGGTATTATGCCTTGTGGGGAGTGTGATAAGACTTTCTTGACAGAGGTTTCTCAACAGAAAGCTGGTCTGGATGTTCCAGATGCCCTCTGTCGATAGACAGGGCTTCCAGGACACCAGGCACCCTTGTCTGCTGTGCTTCCAGATGGCTGTTTTGTCAAGAGAGCATCCAGGCAGTCCTGTTCTTGAGATCCGCTTGGCCGTTTGGCTGCCATCTGTCAAGAGAAGTTTTGTCAGAAGATATTTTCCGACAAAAACTTCTGTCAACAAATTGCTGTAATGTAGACGTAGCCAGAGTGTATACTATCTGTGCTTAGTGTTTTTCTGACTTGACGGATTTTGGGGATGGCCAAGGGTGCTCTACTAATCAAATCTGTCCGAAGCAGTGAAGAGAAAAGTCAGGAATGATGTCTTTCTCAATGGAAAGCCCGTTGGCACATGCAGTCATGGAGTTGCTTGCTGGGAAGCTCTAGTCTGGGGCATCTCTAGATATTTGCATTCCAAGGTAGAAAACTTTGTCCATGTACTTATGCCCCTGTATGTGCAATCAAGGAGAGCAAACACAGCCAACCAGCAGGAGCAGAAGAAGGGGGAAGCAGAAGGGGCACAAAAGGCTGACCCTAAAATCTGGTTACTGAGTAACTGCCCAGTTCATCCACCTGTAGAACTGACCCAGGCTGCAATAACTTGGGGATAGTTTCTGAATGAATTTATGTAGAATCCATCATCCCTTATTGCTTCACAGCCCAAAATCCTTTCATGGATTGGGAATTGGTTAAAAGACAGAAAACAAAGGGTGGGAATAAATGGTAAATTTTCACAATGGAGGAGGGTAACTAGTGGTGTTCCCCAGGGGTCAGTCCTGGGACCGATCCTGTTCAACTTGTTCATCAATGATCTAGAAAATGAGGTAAGCAGTGAGGTGGCAAAGTTTGCAGATGACACCAAGTTGTTCAGGACAGTCAAAACCAAAACAGATTGTGAAGAACTACAAAAAGATCTCAGCAAACTGAGTGATTGGGCAGCAAAATGGCAAATGAAATTTAATGGGGGTAAGTGTAAGGTAATGCATGTTGGAAAAAATAACCCAAATTACACGTACTACATGATAGGGTCAAATTTAGCTACGACAGATCAGGAAAGGGATCTTGGAGTTATAGTGGATAGTTCTCTGAAGACATCCACGTAGTGTGCAGCGGCAGTTAGTAAGGCAAATAGGAAGTTAGGAATTATTAAAAAAGGGATCGATAACAAGACAAAAGATATCATACTTCCCCTATATACAACTATGGTATGCCCACATCTTAAGTACTGCATGCAGATGTGGTCTCCTCACCTCAAAAAAGATATATTGGCATTAGAAAAGGTTCAGGAAAGGGCGACTAAGATGATTAGGGGCTTGGAACGGGTCCCATATGGGGAGAGGCTAGAGAGACTGGGACTTTTCAGTTTGGAAAAGAGGCGATTGAGGGGCGATATGATAGAGGTATATAAAATCATGAATGGTGTGGAGAAAGTGAATATAGAAAAATTATTTACCTTTTCCCATAATACAAGAACTAGGGGACACCAAATGAAATTGATGAGTAGTAGGTTCAAAACTAATAAAAGGAAATTTTTCTTCACACAGCACACAGTCAACCTGTGGAACTCCTTGCCCGAGGAGGCTGTGAAGGCCAGGACTCTATTAGGGTTTAAAAAAGAGCTTGATAAATTTTTGCAGGTTAGGTCCATAAATGGCTATTAGCCAGGGATAAAGTATGGTGCCCTAGCCTTCTGAACAAGGGCAGGAGATGGATGGCAGGAGATAAATCACTTGATCATTGTCTTCTGTTCTCCTTCTCTGGGTCACCTGGCATTGGCCACCGTTGGCAGATGGGATGCTGGGCTGGATGGACCTTTGGTCTGACCCAGTATGGCCATTCTTATGTTCTTAATCAGTCCCGAGCAACATTAACACACACTGACTCCAATAACTTCTAGGATCAAACCCTAAACAATTGCATTACACTAATGCATTTTTAGGACTCTCCTCCTGCAGTTCCAAGATGCAGGTTATTGCAGGCAAATTAGATACCTGTCAGTCTAACCTATGCTTTCGCAGTCCTCATGACAAGCAAAGTAGTATGTGATTAACAACAAATGTCATAAGCACTTGAGCTGTGTGAAGGCATGGTTTCTGTGCCTGGCAGACAGGTTGCAGATTTGGTTCCTGTTTTATAATGCTAAGCCTCTCTAGAAGAGATGTATTAAGATGTTAGCTGTCTCTATAATTGCTGCTTAAGATTTTTACAGAACATATTTGTGATCGTGGTCCTGTTCACACCATTAAAAGACTACTTTTATAATGTAAAATATCATCATTTTTCTATGTAAATTAGAATGGATAGTGCCTGTGTTCCAATAATGAGTCAAAAACAAGGCATGCTGTAATATGTGCTTACGAAAATCTTTGTGACTTCTGAGATGCTATAATGTCATATGTATGGAATAGGGTTTCTGGTTTGATACAAAAATATTTTGCAGCATGGAGTAGTGAGGTTTTATGCATATATATTTATTATAATACTCACTATTATGGGTTGCAAAATCTTGGTGTGTAAGTAAGTATATAAATATATGAAATGCACCAGGAATTTCACTTTTAAATCATCTGGTATTTCTCAATTTCAGAATGGTTAACTTTGCAACCTACATACCATTGTTTAACATAAGTTATTTTTGTAAATAATTTACTAGATTTTTTAAATGAAAAAGGATAAGATTAGATTCCATAATGTTCAATGTTAATAACCTCATCTACCTTCCTTTGCATCCTCAGCTGTATATGAATCCTGTGTTTTCTGCGCATGCATACTGGAGGTGAAGTAACTAAGCTAGTTGGATGTACAGGGGAAGAAAAAGATTATTCATTTGGGAGGATGGAGCTTTAGTGTGGGTACTACATGTCAGAAAAGTTTGGGTAAGATGGAGGAGAAGAAACAGTGCAGGTCATCTTGGCTTCCTTTATCCCTATAGGGCAGGGACAAATAAGGCATCTGGACAGTTGCTGGGTCTTTGGGGGTTGGGGTCCTGCCAGGTTCCTGCCACATAGGGAGCCTCTAAGGGGGGTGATAGCAATGGGATTATGTGCCAGGGGAAGAACCCCTCTTTCTCTTAACTCTGTACAGTAGCTCTAAAGGTCCTACATGTTCCCCATACAGTGTCGTCTGCAGCTGCTTTGGTGGCAACATGAGCCCTTGTCTTCAGATGTTTCTGTGCTCACTTACAATTGCCAGAATTATCCAGAGAAACATAAGGAAAATGGTAGATTTGAACAGATTATCCCTGAGCAAAATAGGAATGAAATTTCATAGGAGGATGAAAAGGGGTCTTCCCTAACTTGAGGGTATTCACCCTCCTGAATATCAAAGGCCTGATGCAAACAATGGAAATGTTAATGTGCCTAAAAGAAAAGGTCACAAGTGCATTTTATAGAGGAAAAGTTTGGGCAATCTTAATATAAGGGTCACTACCACCTCCCCCTTAAATAAATAACAAAAATCAAAAGTTTCCACTGAAACCCTAGTGTTGTTCTCCATCCCCCCAGTTGACCATGGTTTCACAAAGAGCTTCTGGTTTCTATACCATACTGTACTGTTCTAGATCTCTTCCCCTAGAACCATACCTATAAAATCCTAGTGAAATCATGGGTTTCTCATCATCCACTGGGGCTCTTCCTTTTCTCTCCAAACAGAATTCATGGTTAGCAGAAAGGGAGTGATGAAAATGCATGGTGATAGTGTCTTGAATGTAAAAATATTTAATTATTTGGGACCTGTTGCAGTTTTTTTTAAAGCAAAAAGCAGTCAAGTAGCACTTTAAAGGTCTCTATACAAACTCCCATAGCCTCATTTTCTTCAAGAGGAACAGGAGCAGGTCCTTAGATACCTATTTTAATATTTGGCCTTTTATATCTTTATTTTGTTTAATACACCAGAAACATAAAACTACATGTCTGGTTTGACAAAAGCAACAAAACAAAACAAAAAACCAAAAGCTAGAAATGTCCAACAAAGACAAAATGCAATAAAAAGTGAGAGCACAAGATTTATTAGTATTTGTTTAATCATAGCACCTGGAATCCATAGTCACGGATAAGGTCCCTATTTTTCTAGGCCCTGTGCAAACACAAGAGACAACAGAGGAACACAGGCCAACACAAAGGGGAATACAAGAAGATAAGACCATATCAATCAGTATGATGGGCAAAGATCTGAGTACACTGACATCTCAATCACTGTCAAGACTTTTGTAGGCATCATGACAAAGGAAAGTTTTTAGAAGAGCTTTGATGGAGAAAATAAAAATGCACAATTGTGAAACAATGTATAAAGTAAAAATGTATAAAAGCATATATTTCCTTAAAACCCAAATGTGCTTTTATCTGTATAAATCTTCTTTAGTGATGTGGTACTTTACAAAAGGCCAGATTCTGTCTTTGTTCGCTGTACAACCATTTGGTCACTAATTTCTGCCAGGAGAGCAAGGGTGAATGTGGTAGCATATACTAAGTTAATAATGTGTATTTTGTCTCAGATGGCACTTTCAATTTTCTTCCCCTTGTTAGTTATTTTAACTGCTTTGGAGGCTTTTCTTAAGACCTGAGCTAGAAGTTAACTTATATAGGGTCTAAGGTCATGTGGTGATTTTTTTTTTTTTTGCTATATTTTGCCTATTGAGATTTTATTTTCCACTCCATCATAAGTCATGCATTCTTCTAGTTTCTGCACAATAAGATGTAAGGTCAGAGAGTTTCGCTACATTTCCAGAAGGGCTGGAGCCACGCTACAGTGGAAGACTGACCTGCTGAGGGTTGATCTTCTGGGGTTTAGTTTTGCACATATGCGAAATGATGCTCACAGGGGTCAATGTTGACCCCAGTCCTCGCCGTGAGAGGTGAGGAATGAGGAAGATCAATGGGACAAATGCTCCTGTCAGCCTTCCACTGAGTGGACAGACATGGAAGTCAATTGTGGCATAGCTAAAATTGCATATCGGCAGTCAATTTCTGTGTTTAGTATAGACATAGCCCTGATCTGCAAGCTAGTGCAGTGTGGCAATTTCAGTGCGGGGGTCTTATCTAAGCCTCTTTATGAGGAGTTTGATACCTTTGTGTTCTTCAGATATGGTACAGACTTCTGATTGCAGAAATGTAACACTAATCACAATAATTAACTGTAATAGGTTCACACTATGAATTGTTACAGATGGTCACATTTTTCATCAGAGACCAATCACGCTTATTTATACAATCTACTCATTTTTGATAAAAACAAAAGGCAATATGTTTGTTCCATTCCTGAATGTTGATTACTCATTGTAAGTGGCACTTCACATCCAGAGTATTGGAGACGTGATGGACAATATGAAAAAGTATTAAAATCATTGCAATTGAAAACCCATTCAAATTTCAGTGTTACTTTTACAGGCATACAAGTTACTAAAACTGACGTACTGTCAAGTCTTACTGTTGAACTACTGAACTGCAGTTCCAATTCAGCAAAGCATTAGGCATATGCCTAATTTCAAAATGCTTCATCACATGCTTAAAATGAGGTCCATGGTTAAGTACTCTGTTGAATCAGTGCCTATTGGTGTAGAAATGGGCCAAAGGGGATAGTGATGGATTGTCTGCCCCACGTAGGGGTAGAAAAGTTTAACGTCAGCATGGAGCAGTGAATGTGAGTCCTCCAAGTAGCCCAGAAATGTTGCATGAAGTACAACCAATCAGGGAGGAATTTCAGGGAGTCCAGGCCCAGCAGGTTCTAATAAGAGGAGTGGCAGGACAGAGTGGGAGTTAGTCATTACCTAGTGCTCAGGGAGGGAAGACTGGGTTCCTAGTAAATGGATAGAAGCCATCACCGTGGACAGAACAGTCACTGGTGGGGACCAAGGAGTGAGAGGGAAGTCCTGGAAACCTGCTAGGGCTGATATCATGATGCCCTGAGGTAAGGATAAAGAAGGTGCTTGGGCCAAAGGAAATGTTTCAGGGAAATGTACTGAGCGGCTGGAGGGGATGCAGCACATGGCTTCCATCTACAGGGTCCCTGGGCCGGGACTCCTGGTAGTGGGTAGGTCTGGGTTCTCTCTCCCCCGTTACCCACTGGGAAAATGGCCTGACTAGCGGACTGTGGTAATAATTCCCACCCGCAGGGGGGAACTTTGAGGATTACATGGCTGGAGGACTGAGACATATACAACATTACTTTTCCTTGGGCTGCAAGTGGTCAAAAGAGAAAGAGAGACAGTGTGCAAACTAGAAAGAGGAGGGCATCTGCCTTTAGCTAACTCCCAGACTGACTAGAAGGAGGTGTCAGACTGGCAGTGAGTGATGCACTCTGTGGCAGGGAAAAACGGATTTTTCAAAAATCATCTATATAACTCCTATAAAACATGCATCTCTACTAGAACTATAACCAAAACTTTGCTGTGTTCCCTTGTATGCTATATATAGGCTTTGTCTATACTAGAAGCATCCGTCGACAGAAGTTACTGTCAACAGTGAAATCACGACAGAACCTCTGTCGACAGATTGCATCTACACACAACTTGCTCTGTCCACAGCAAACTCGGAAAGGCAACTCTGCAAAGAGGGCTGCCTGGCACCTGGAAGCCCCCTCTGTCAACAGAAGTGTCTAGATTGCACTTCTGTCGACAATACTCTGTCAACGGATTGTTATGCCTCAATTTTTTGAGGGATAATACTGTTGAGGCAAATGCAGAGTTCCATTGAGAATCTGTCATTCGAATGCTTTAAGTGTGTAGGCACTCCCTAAGTTAAGTCGACAGAAGGCCCCTTTTGTCGACAAACCTCTCTAGTGTTGACCCAGCCCATATGTATCATTTTTAACAAAGCAAGGAAATAATTTACTCTATTAATTTTTTTCTTGTAGAGAAATTTAGCAATTAACAATTGTTTCAGTTTTGCTACAGTATGTTTTTTCTCTTTCCTGCAATAAAATTTAAAATAGGAAATCAGTTTGCAAGACATAATGCAAATCAAACTTAAAGAATACTTAATAAAACGGGAATCATTTGACCTGATGTGTATTTTTGTCAGGCAGGTATATTTAGTTTACTCACCACATATGTACAAAACAGTGTGAGCACTTTTAAATCTCCCCTTTTCTTTTCATATATGAATGAAATAATTCCTGCAGAGATTTGTATTAGCTGAGCCTGAAGGGGGAAAAAATCTTCTTAGCAAACCTGGTAGAGCTGTCAGATGAATTTATGAGGGTTCCTATTCAAATCTTTTTTCAGAGGGGTAGCCATATTAGTCTGTTAGAGCAAAACAATGAGGAATCCTGTGGCCCTTTAAAGATGATGAACAAATTTATTTGGGCATAATCTTTCATGGGCTCACTTCATGAATCTGACCTACTGTGGACATCACAATAGCAGTGGAACAATATTGAAGATAACATTTATAATATATAATAAATTTATAATTTATAATTAAGATACCCATTCAGACAATAGTTATTGTCCAGGATTCTGTCACTTGAGCCCTCAATGAATAGACAAACAAAAAGTTTCTCAAGTCTGATATGGTCATCCAGGTAGGTACAATTTTTTTATTCTCCATATAACACGTTCCTCATGTTTAGGATCCTGCCAAATTCATGGTCCATTTTGGTCAGTTTTGTGGTCATGAGATTTTTTAAAAGGGCAAATATCATTATTTTGGTTATTTAAATATGAAATTTTCACAGGGCTCTGATTGTAGAAATCCTGACCAGAAAAAGGAACTGAGGGGCTTTTAAAGTCATTGTAAGGGGGCTACCATTACTATTTTGCTGTTGTAGGAGCAGTGCCATTTTTAGGATTGGGCAGTTGAAGAGCAGCACCTGCTGGCGAGAAATGCAGCTCTGAAAGGAGAGTCACTGCCAGCAGGACCACAGAAGTAAGGATGGAATGATGTGGTATTGCCATCCTAATTTCTGTAGTAGTGCTGGTGGGGTGGTGCTTTCAGAGCTGGACACCTCACCAACAGCCACTGCTCATCTGTGAAGGCAGCACAGAAGTAATGTTGGCAATATCATAACCCCAATAAAATCACTTTGTCCTCTCCCCACCACCCCCAACTCCCTTTCGTGTTAGGACTCCCACTGTAAGAAACTGAAGAAAAAGGCATAAACAGATCCTCCAGGCTGGCTACAGAACCTGCAGGAGAAAGCAACAAATTAAGGGCCCAGAAGGCCTATAAGGAGGAGCTGCAAGACCAAGCCAGCTCAGTGTTGTGGGTGATCTTCAGGAGAGGAGAACAGGGCTGACTGGCTGCCCAAGGGACCAGCAGGACTGTGAGAGCTCTGAGGGCTGGTGAAAGACTGAGGACTGTCAATAGCTACTGGAAAAGGGTGATAGAGACCTGAGTGAAGGGTGTGGACACAACAGGCCTATAGAGAAGTGGCTTAGGGAATCAGCATCTGTAAAATGGACTTAGCAAGTAGCTGCTATCTATAGGCTCCCTGGGCTGTGACCTGGGAGTCAAGGGTAAGCCTGGGTCCTCTCCTACCCCCGCCCCCCCACCATTAGCAACTGGGAGGAGGTCACCTGGATCTTGACATTCCAATGGGTGGGAGTGGGGGCAGGGGAGGGGAGGCGCTAGGAAGCTGGTGACCCAGCTGGTGACCCAGCCAAAGGGGTGGAAGCACCTTGAGATGATCCTGATGCTGTCTCTAGGAAGAGAAGCCCTGGAGGCACCACTCAAGCAGAGTGTGGAAGCAGACTGTGAGAACTGGTAAACTGAAGCACTACACCTTGTCCAAGGTGGGAGTAGAATGAATGATAGAAACAGAGGGACACTACCCGAAGGCATGGAGATGGACCCTTGTTAAGTGTGTACCCTGGAAGGGGTTTGATTGACATACAGAGTGTCACTCACCTGGAGGGCTGCGTGGCCGAGAAGGCTGAAAAACAGGCAGTGCAAGCATGCACATTTGAGCAGAGGGGGATATTTTCCGGATGTGTCATCCCATTACGCTAGGGCTTTACACTCGTACATTATGCAGGTCAGGGCTGCACCTGAAACTTAAGTTAACCTATCTACGTTGCTCGGCGATGTGAATTTCCCTTCTGTCTCTGTTGTAACTGTATATGTTCCAGTGGTATAGCTGCAACTGTGCTGCTATAATGTTTGTAGTGTAGACCATAGTGTCAAATTGACTTGAGGTGAGACATAGGCTTCTGATATGCCTAAGGTGAGATTTTAGAGGTATTTAGGTGCTTAAAGATGAAGGTGGGCACTTAGTGGGATTTTCTCAAGCTCCTAGGCAACTAATTCCTATTGATCCTAATTATTTTAGAAAATCCTGCTAAGTGCCTGCCTTCCTTTTTAGGTGACTATTAAATACATCTGAAAAATCTGACCCTAACTAATTTGTGAAGGTAGGGCTCTGGTGTTTTTAAAAGTTTTACGTGATAGGTCCAAATATTATTTCTCTCCTAGTAATCAAATATTCTGTGTTCAGTATTTTAAATCCAAAATGTCTGAATGTGAGCATACATTATATTTTTACCTCTGTTGTCTAATATATGGGAGCGTAATCCACACTTGCTACTGCACTGCTATGGAGCAGATGCAGCCACACATGACTTGTGGATATCCAGCTGCATGCACTGATGTGCTGCACAAAGAAACCCTTAAGTTCCTAACAACGTGGCCACCTGTCCTGTCTAACACCGCTCCCCTGCCAAAATGCCAAACTGCTGCAAAGATCCTCGATTTTCTGGGCTTGATGGAAAACGGATGCATTCCTATTCACCA
The DNA here is from genome assembly GCF_033958435.1 of Carettochelys insculpta. NCBI lineage: Eukaryota > Metazoa > Chordata > Testudines > Carettochelyidae > Carettochelys > Carettochelys insculpta. The sequence goes on along the minus strand of NC_134140.1, from coordinate 96,510,776 downwards.
AGAACTTGACAAAGCCCCATACTCCAGAATGTCTTAAGTCTCACTTTTTTCTTTGTCTAGCCTCATGCAATCAGGCTATGATCAGGAGGAGGCAGAGAAAGAAGAGTTGGCTAAACAAGACTTTAAAAATAATCAACTTGTATCAAATATCATCCAGAAAATTCCTGGATTTCACCTTCCATGGTCATCTGTGTCAACTCTGAACCAAATCAGAACCAACCAGGGTAATTATGGGTAACTAATACCTGAATAGAAAAGCAAGAACTCCCCAACGTGAGTGTGGCCCCACAAGACAGACCATTGGATGTATCACTACGTACTGCCCAATTTATAAATGTGAAGAAGGCATTACTGCAGTAAATTCTGCTACTCCAGATGTAGCTATTTGGCTCAATCAGCTTCAGGTGAAATGGTAGTTGTTCTATGCCAGCCACATGAAAGAAGGCAAAAACTCTCTCTCCATGGGCTTGGGTACTTTCTTCTAGATGCAGAGGTAGAATGCAGGCCTGGTGATAGTGGGATGGATGGAGCAAAGGGAGCAGTTGCACTGGGATCAGGTAACTCAGAGGGGCCTGGGGCTCCCATCTGCTGCAACTGCGACGGCACCAGGCACACTCTGTGGGCTGGCAGGTGGTGGTCGGTGTGCAGTGGTCTATGTGGCACTAAGGGCTGGCTGCCCTAGCACTGCCCCTTGTGCCCAGGGTCTCACCTTTATAGCGGCATGGAGGCACCCCACCCTCCACACATCTTGCCCCAAGGTTCATGGTGGATGTCAGCCCCATTGGTGGAATGGAATTAACTGAATTTTGGGACTTTGGCCCTTTTACTATTGTAGAGATGAAGCTGGCACAGACCTAGTGTTTAACGTATCTGTCAAAACCTACTGGAAATGTCAAGTGAGGATAAAACCTTTCCTGTAGCTAATGCCTGAAGCATCTTTCCTTCCTGCTCCATTACCTCATTCAGCTACTTAAAGTCTAAACAGATTCTTATGCTACCAGCATTTAGTTATGAAATTAAGATTCATACACACCCATATGTCAGCTGGGTAACCTCCTTTGTGATTTTTTTTCCAATCTGATTGTCTTCTATTTTTGGAAGAAAAACAAAGAAAACACTAAAAGGTGTGTCAGTTTTGTTGAGAGTGATATTTTCTTCATGCCTCAATTTCTGTTAAAGCACAGCAGTATCCCCAAAGTCATGTAGTTTTCTTTAATCTGTTTGGTGCAGGAGTTATTCTTCATAGGCCAAAACTTAGCCCAGAAGGCTCTGTGTACAATTGATGCCATTAAAATGTTGCAGCAATAATCTATCAATATTGTGCTCTCTATATTATAAACATCCCCATTTGTTAGAATTTCTCTGTTGGAGATTATAAATGGATGATTTGTAGCTGTTTTTGCTCTTATTTGCTTCCTGGTATGCTTTCGTGCTCATTTCTGCAAACCTCCTATGATATGACCAAACAATTTGGTGGTGACTATCTGAACAGTTTCAGATTACGAAAATGATAGCAAAATTTTCCTCTACTTTATACATAAACTTTTGTGGAAAAAAAAATCCTAGCAAATTCTGCATTCAATATTTTTGAGAATATCAGGATTACATGGCTGTATGTCTTGCATCAGGAGCTGTGGGGTGTATGTTATAACTTTGTTTTGTGTTTCTACCCTTTTTATTTACCAGCCTGACAAGAAGGAAATATCAATAATATCCATTAACATTTTAAAAATTCTGTAAAAAATGTCCCAGTGTTCAAATTTAAACTTGAAAGTTGCTTTGGGTAGTTTTAATGTGAACAATATCCACTACTTCCTAATGCTGGTAATTTGTCTTCAAGAAGATATGTTCAATAGTAAGTGGCATTTGGGGCCAGATTTTCGGAGCTTCTAATCACCAACAGCACACACTAACTTTAATTGGAACAGTGATATTTACTTACACGTATGAATATCTGGCCCTTGGTTTTGCATTTTTCCTTAAATAAATTAATTTGACCTTGACAGACTGATAACTTATATTCCAATCAAGCTTAAGCAATGCTTTGTTTGAAATGATCTTGATGGGTAATTTTAGAAACTTTTTATAATAGATTTCTATTTACCCTTTTTATATCCTCATTTCTTAGAAGAATCATGACTTTTACATTGATTTTTTTCAACAAAAGGCAAACCTCACCTTCATATTTTATTTTGTACTCATTTGAATTGCCACAAGGCTCAGTTTTGGGATGATTTGATGATGATGTTGAATGCCATTGGATAAGACGACTAAACAGCAAGTCACAGATTGTTAAATCCTGGCAGTCGTTTTATCGGTCTGTAGAAAAAATGAATTTTAACTAAACAGTATATTACCTCATGATGGCCTGCCTTCATCTTAATACTGTGTGCATACTAACCATTCTGTCTTGACATTTATCCATTCTAGTTATTACAGATGTATCAGTGAACAAGAAATAATTAGACATGGTTCAATAACACTAAAAAGATTTCAACAGCTGTGTAAATCCAGAAAAGGATATAAAATAAGGTGCTTTGATGCTTGAGGCTGCAAGCAAAAATGTTCAAAAAAAGGAAAATGCCCACGATTACTCACCACCAGGAAGAGAGTACTCAAGGACAGCATGAAATTAAAACACTTAATCAGGAAATAGCTAATGCAATGCTCTAATTCACTTATTATTTTAAAATCTGCTGTATCACTGACAGTTTTGCTGCCTTTTCAAATCATAACACTTCTGTGACTGAGGGTCATGAAACAGCATGGCATTGGGAATCATTGGTGCTTTTGGATTCTACTCCTATCTCCACTGACTCTCACTGCGTATCTAGATGATAGGTTGCTTAATCTCTCTCTTGCTCAGCTCTAAACTAGAGAGATTTTCCTGCTAAATACCAGTGTTCTAAGAAAGTTGATTTTTTTCCCCCTAAAACTAAACATTTTGAGAATTCACACTAAGTTCAACAAATTGTTTCAGTTTAGGGTCAAAAAGTTGGAATTTTTACACAAACCATTTTGAGGATAATGAAATGTCTTCAAGTTTTTTTCCAGCCAGTTTCACAAACTGGAGGTTGAGGAGTAGTTAAAACATTTTGTCCAATGGTCAGGGCATGTGCTTTCCACTTCCAGGTGAGGTGTGCCAGACACCAGGCTATAGTCAATTTTCTGTCTCTGTCCCAACATCTGTTCAACTATTTTGTACAAAAAGGGATAGCTTCAATAGGAGAGCCTGAGAGAGACCCACCAAAGAACAGCTGATAGCCTAGTGATTAAAATATATACCTGGGTTCAAGTCTTTGCTCCAGAGCAGATCTTCAAACCTGTGTCTTCCTCATCTCAGTTGCATTTCTGAACACTATGTACAAGTTGAGTTTCTAACCACTGTATCAATGTTTTAGGGCCTCCATCCCTCCCAGTGTGTGTTGTGAATGTCTTTGGCCCTTATTAAAAAGAAGACAAAAAACAAAAAAACCCACACAAAATGAATTTTTCCTGACTTTTTTAATTTAATGAGAATTCTAAAAATTATCCTTAGTGCCACCCAAACTGATATTTTTTAACGTTTCAGAATAGCTAGTGAACAGAAAAATTAATTATTTCCCCAGCTCAGGTTGCGAGATTTAATGAAGATTTGAAAAATGTTTGGAGATAGTGGCTGCACCTACACTAGAGATATTTTTCAACAAAATAGGCATTTTGTCGACAAAACCCACAGAGCATCCACACCAAAACTGCATTCTCTCAACATACGATTGACAGAACTTGGCACTTTTGTTGACAGTCTTCTGCTTCTCCCCCATGAAGCAGAACACCTTTCTTGACAGAATCGGTAAATAAAAAAGCTGTGTGGATGCTCATGGGGACCTTTTGTCAACAGACAGGGCTTCTGGGTCACTGGGCAGCCCTGTCTGCTGTGCTTCCGGTCAGCTGCTCTGCCGAGAGAGGGTTAGGCAGTCCAGCCACTCTGTCGACACAGCAGATAGGTTTTTTTTTTCCTATCAACTTTTGTGCATGGACACCTTCTGCCAGCGGAAGTTTTGTTGAAAGGTCTTTTCTGACACTGACTTATGTTAACAGATTGCTGTAGAATAGACATAGTTTCTGGGCTTGAAGTAACATAAGCTAAGAAAATGTACTGCCTTTGAAACAAGTGCACCAGGTTTGTTCCTTTATTTTCTTGTGTAAGCACATTCTATTTTATGAATTTCCCCCGGCCTCAGATTTCAAAATAGACCCTAGGTTAGATTTCTTTCTTATGTCTAGCGAAACAACAAGGCCATGGGTGCCTCTGTTGACATCACTGTTGGAAGATATTTTCTGGAAGGGCCTCTCTCAACAAATCGCTTGTATATACAATAGCAGATGGAAAGAGCAATTGGACTGCCTGACCCTCTCTTGACAGAAAGGCTGACTGGAAGTTCTAGAAACACAGCTGCCCTGTGAACCAGAAGCCCTGTCTGTTGACAAAAGGGCCCCAGCATGTCTGCACGGCTGTTTTGTTGACAGAACACTGTCAAGAGAGGCGTTCTACCTGAACGGGGAGAGGTATTATGCTGCTGGCGGATGTGGTGGGTTTTGTCAACAAACTGTCAACAAAGCACATTTTGCATGTAGATGCTCTGTGGGTTTTTCTGACAAAACCCCAGTTTTTCTGAGAAGCCACTCGTGTAGATATGGCTGATAGGCTTATCTACACTTAAAGCGCTAGAGTGGCACAGCTGCACCCTGTTGTATTTCAGTGTGGACTCTACATAGGCTGACAGGAGGGGTTCTCTCACTGGTGAAGATAATCTACTTCTGTTGAGCTCATGCTTTCTAAATGGGAGTTTAGGTCAGCCTAACTTCCATAGTTGGATGAGGCTTTTTCACACCCCTGAGTGACATAGTTGTGCCAACCTAATTTTCTAGCGTAGACCAAGGAAAGCAGTAGACTAATGAAAGCAATGGAATTATATTGGTGTCAAGGTTCTGTGGTGAAGACAAAATCTGTCTGCTTCATAAAACAGGATTATTTTTAACTGGTCTGTACATTGAGATCTATTTTCCTGCAAGATGAAATGCTGAAATTCTCCTTACTTGCTTTTATATAAATTAACATTTCAATTGTTCAGAACAATTGTGTCTTCCAATTTTCATTTCGAATTATATTTCTAAAGTCAGATTTTGCTCTCTGCAAAGTTAGGCACAGATATTATAGGTTTCCAGTATCGGTACTCTGTTGTTTCTTTTTTTTTAAATAGTGTCTTAAGTACTAGGAGGTAAGTGTGAAGAAAAATCACCTTATGCTATGGAACAGAGTTTAAAAAAAATATTCGGCTGGATTCAGTAAGTGAACAGCTGGGGATGGCCTTAATTTCAGAGTTTAATACCAGTGGTTGTGTAGTATAGTGAATGAACATGAACTTGATTTGTTTGCTTTGGTGAGAGAGGGTTACAGAACCCCTTTAGGATTTATTGACCCATATATAGTAAGGTGAAACTGACACAATGACTAGATTTCACTAAAAGCAATATTATGTGCTGCCAGTGTATTAAGCAAGACTCAGGCAGGCCAAAATATATTTCAGTATAAATAAGTGATGAAAACCTTTAATACACAGGTGCATCACTTCCATTGTTGTTTTTAGTCCATAATATGTGTCCTTAATATGAAATCCCATTTTTCACATAATGTAATAACAATATGGGAATTACATAGCAATTGGTATTATAAAATATATGGTGAGATAAATGCTGTTATTATGGAAATCCTATTAGCAAGTCTGTCTACTGTACACGCCGCACAGATTTATTAGCATGTCCTTCTGTAGTTACTTTCTTGAAAACAGTTTTACATAGTATGAAATGCTGTGCAATAATGTCATTAATAAATGTATCTAATTGAAGTATATAACTGTAAAAGCCTGAATGGCTTGAAATGGATTCCATCAGAAGCAGGATTATTGCAATGGATGTATAGAACAACGTATATTGTACGTCTCTTTCTCTGTACTACTGTATGTCAAAAACAGATCATTAAGAGCAGAGTCAGACTGTTAGTTTAATGGAAAAAACACTAGCTATTCTTATAAAGAGCTGTCAGTAGATGGCAATGTGACTATTTTATACAGAATTTTCATTCTATGTGTAGTTAAAGATTTGTGATCATTTGCCTATGCTGCTTAAATTACTGTAATTTTTTAAAAGCTTAGAGCCCTTTTAAACAATTATTTAAATAGTTGATAGTTACAAATGAAAATCCTAGCCCATAATATCCAAAAGTGATCAAAGGTTATTTCAAATTTTTTTTAAACTGGTCCAGGTTAAATAGAAATGGCATACATGGGGATATAAATAAGCATGGTAATATTGAACTAGTATCTCATGCTGCAGCAGATTTAGTAAACCCAAGTTTTTACCCATATAGATACCATTGGGAGAACTTGTTGCAAAGAATGATATTTCTAATGAGCAGCAGAAGGAATAATAAATACATCTATTTTTTTGTTGTCCACAGTAAAACCTACTCAAGGCCTCTTAATTTTTCCTCATCTCCTTACTTCAGAAGAGCTCTTGTCTGTGGCACTACAAGTTGAACCTCTCACCCTTGACACACTCTGGTAGGATGAAATCAATGTTCCAGAATGGTTTTAGTTGGCTACGTCTATGATAAGAGAACATTTGGCTAAGTTTCCTGTGGTCCTATCATGTTTATTTACAGTCACCAGTCCTGGCTCCCAGTGTTCTATGCTGTTATTTAGCTCTAATTTACCCCTAAATGTCTTCTAAGAGCCCAGTAAGCAGTGCTAGTGGTGCCATAAAATATTGACCTTCCGTGGCTTGGCAAATTCTCTGGTTCAGCACCAGTCAGGTTCCGAGGACGATGGACTGGAGCAGTTTAGCTAGACTAGAGAGGTTCAACAGGACTAGAGAATGGGAATACATAGTTCTTGTGCTACATACCATACTATAGTATTAAAGGAAATTAAAAACAATAATGCATATCTCTCTGCTTCTTTCCTCCCTGGGGTACTTTGGAGCAGGCAGCACTCACCTGTGTGCTGATGGGTTTAATATTAAAAAAGAACATGAATGTCCCAGTGGTGATGTAGAAAAGTTGGGAATCCCCTCTCCACCCTTTTCTGCAGTCCCCTATTAGTAAAGGTATATAAAATGGTGATGGCCCCGCTTGACTGGCTCCTGTTCATACTTACTGGTGTGCTTTGGGAACCTCCAGGAGTATTTATTCCAGTAATAATCTGGTTTTAACTCTCAAACAGCAATTATAAATAGTATATATTTAATGGCTCAAATTAAAATTAACACACACCTGTGCTAATGATTTAAGGAAACAGCGTTACAGACTAAATTTGCATAAAATCAATTTACATTGTAAATGAAAATAAATTAAACTTATCTAACTGGCATGTATGCTGCCAGCAGTTATCCCACCCCAGTGTGTACACTCTTCTGGTATCAGAGTTGCAGATACTTGCTTGTGTTGGCACTCTTGCAGGTATTCCACTGGACTGCAGATGGCTTGATGGAGGTTCTGTGTGTTGAACAGCTCCACTGATGTTGGAGCTGGCCCCTACAGCACAGGTAATTACAGTTCCTTCTCTCCAGGGCCTCTTATCAGCAGGCTCTAGCTTCCCAAACCAGTTCTGGGACTGGGAAAAAGTCTCCACACTGTCTGTGAAGTGTTCTGTTTAATCACAGGCTGCAGTGTGCATGCTGTAGTAATTTTAACTCCCCAAAAACAAGAAGACCATCATCATGTCCCTCTGCCTGGCAAAAAGCCACAATTTCCTGCTTCTTTCTTCCCAAGGAGTTGTTGTCTCTAAAGCAAGATTGCAGCATAAAGGATCCTTCCAGTAAAAGTCAGAGGCTCCTCTAGACAGAGGTGCCTACAATAATACATTGTATAAATCAAATTGTATAATCTGTTGGTTTAAATAGTTCAAGCTACAGGTTGAACCTCTCTCATCCAGCACCCTTGGGACTTGACCAGTGCCAGACGAGAGAATTTGATGTACTATGGGAGGTCAATATGATCCAGCAGCATTATCAACACTTCCACTGCTTATTGGGTTCTTAGAAGACATTTAGGTGTAAATTACAGCTAAATAACAGCACAGAACATGGATAACCAGGACTGGTGGCTGTAATCAAGCTTTATGGGACTGTGGGAAACTTGGCCGCATGGATAAGTGGTCATCTAGCTAACTAAAATCGTGCTGTAATATGGATCTTGCCAGACAAGAGAGTTATGGATTAGATGTCCAACTCCCATTTCCTAACTACTTCAATACGTCCCCTAGCCTACTGGATTTTGTAAATACTTCTCTATGCTTGTTTGCATTTTAAAGACTTTAAATGCCGTTGTTAGATTACATGTTAACGGGCTCTAAAAGGGAAATCTGATGGAAGAACACAGTGCACAAAAAGACTATGATGAATGGATAATGAATGGAAGAAGTATTCATCTCCATTCATTACTATGTTCTCATTTATAATTTTTTGTAACGATGGGAAGCTACAGCATGTCTCAGCTCATAGGATTCACATCGATGAGTCAACAGGCTGTTTATTCAAATCTAGTCGCATTCAGCATTCGAACTTGCGCTCATAAGACCCAAACAAAAATTGGGGAATTAGAAAGAGCAATGTTAGCCATGCCATTCTGTTGCATTAGTATTCAACAAATTCTGTTTAACTTGTGGCTGGGGAAAGCCTAGATTCCTGAGTATTTTTGCAAAATGTTGAAAAACAAACATCGTGACCTGTTTAACTTTCCATCTTTGTGCTCTCTTTGTCTATGTCTACATGGCAGCAAATATTTTGTGATACTGCAGTATCCCAGAATAGCTGCCCCATGTGTATGCAATGTGCCCATCATTTTTCAATAGTTTTTGAAATAACAGGCACACTATTTCAACATCCCTGTACACCTCGTCGCAGGAGGAGTAACGCATGCCTCAAAATAACATGGTATTTTGATGTTTGGTGCTGTTTAAACAGTACCAAATTCCAAAATAGCCTATTTCAAAATACAAAGAGCAAATTATGTCGCTTATTTTGAGTTTAGGCTGTCGTGTAGACATAGCCTTTGTGTAAAAGTGTCTCCTACAGTTTGCCTGTATTACCAATATAGTTTCTGTCTAGTTGCTTTGTAAATCATTTGGTGTATGTTGAGCGCTATACGAGATCTTGTTATATTTTTTTTAACACTAGTCTTTTGAGCATGGCACTCCTATGAATGGGTAACGTACATCTTGCTTGGAAGAACTCTATTTCTTGACTGCAAGCTTTGAGTGTCTGTCTAAGCCAGTAACACATTCAGATGACCACAACCTTTTCACAAGAAAGCACTGCAGCCACGCAGATGGATCTGCTGCCCTCCTAACAATTCCGACTTCATTGAGGGTCTTGCTTTGTAGGGCCTATCTTAAGACTATTTTTTAAGTGTTTTATGGAGCTGGCAGTTGACTCAGCATGTCAAAAGGGCATCAGTTATTCTCTAGACTACAAATAAGACGCTAATAAAAACTTTAAAGGTTCTATAAGAATGGCTCATTTAACCTTCAACTTACCCTGATCTCTAATTGAACCTGAGGAACAGGTACGCCAATTCTTATTTTCTGTCAAAAATTCCACTGAAGAGTTTAGCAATGGAAGAATACATATTTGTTCTCTGACACCCATCCACACACACACTTTGTAGAATCAATGATCTATAGATTCTTCAAAGTGGTCAAGATCTGTGCTCAAAAAGTCCATGGACATAGACATGGTGGTTTTACCACAACTTGGTGACTCAATCACCAGGCTGATTGGTACCAAACCTAGTTTTTGGTGGAAGATAGAACAGAATTGTTGATATTTAACTTTCATTAGATGTACATATTCCTTGATGACAAGCTCTGCTATTAAGTAGTGTACGTACATAAATATTATGATGACAAAAAGGAGTGAGTTGGTTAACTGTCTGCCTAGGAGCCCAGTGGTTAAATCCTGGACTTGTATTTACACAGGGTCTCCCTCTGAAGCGAGGTGGATTGCAAAGTAAAGGAAATGCCCTGGTATGGATAGTTACTATTTCCTTAATTGAAACAGATGTCATAGGTGCCATGAGCTAAGAGAATAGACATAATTTCCTTTGTAACAGTTGGCAGGAAGTGAAAACTTTGCCATTTTTTGTGAGGGTTCATTTAAATGAACTAAAGATAATGTCTGGTTCTTCCAATAGGTACTTTTATAAATGGAATAATTCTAATACTTACATTATACTGCTTGAATTCATAGTTCATTTTCAATTCTTATATATTTCCATGTATTTTTCTTAAACAAATCTCACTTTGCATTTACAAATAAAACCCACATCTCCATAATGTGAAATCATCTTTTTTAGCCAGTCATCACCATTTTATGTGTGAATCTACTTCAAACTTCTGCATAATATCAAGGCACAAGACATCCATCTTGCTTGTGTTTCACACTGATCTGGCTCAGTGCTTAGTTAGATGCAGAGCGGAAGATACTCTGATTTATGGAATCATCAATCAGAAATTGTTCGCAGTGAAAATCTAAACATTATGAAATTCATCTGGTTGTCTGTGGTTTCATTTTATTGTACAGATTTAGTAGTCAGAGGAGGTGAGTGAAGTCTGCTAAAGATTCAGAAACTTGGGATTATTTTTGGTTTTGCAACAAAAATAACACATACAGCTTCTCAAATTGACTTTCGCATAAAACCAGATAAGTCTTCACCACTTTTGAAAGGCTCTTGAATCTGCAACTTGGAGCTACTGATCCTTCTGGATCAAAGTCAAAGAATTTATTTTGTGCAGCCCACCCCCACCTTCAGAAATGAAGCTGCCTGATTTCCCAGACTGACTGATTTTATTCTTTCCTAGGTAGAATAAATGTAATAAAATGGAGACCATATTGAATATGAGACTTTTTGCCTGCAACTGATGCCAGGCATTTTTTTTCCCCCATGGAAATGAACATTTGGTGATTTTGGAGGCATTGTAGGAGACTGCAGCGTTAATGTGGAGCTAACTTTTCTTGACAGACAGTAAGTAATGGGAATAAAGCTCTTATCTTTTTTTAAGGATGTGAGATTAAGGACATGTCTGAACAAGCAATTAGGGTGTGGCAAGATGAGGTGTAAATCTTCAGAGCTCTGTGTACTGTGTGGCTGAGCGGTGAAAATTCCTCATTTCCACTGAAGTACAGCAGTGTGAAACAGCAGTTCATTCATGTGTTCTGGGGAAATTTTATTGTACAACAGCAGGGTCCAGATGGAGAGTTAGAACATAACATTCTGGAACACTGTAGATTTACACCGGAGCTTGATGTGCCCTAACTACTCATTTAGACCAATCTTGAGAAATCAATTTATGGTCTTGGTAGTATAGATGTTGCACATAGAAAACTTTACAAATCTGAGATATCCCTTTAGGTTTATGTGCATAAAAGTTTGAAGGGCCAGAGGCCGGTGTTTGTTCCCTTCTTAAATGACACTAAAACTTCAACATCGTGGTCCCTTTGAATCAGTAATAGGAGAAATTTGGCTCCATCTTGGGGGCAAGATACTATAAGTGAGAAACAAAAAAGCAGTCAAGTAGCACTTTAAATACTAACAAAATAATTTATTAGGTGAGCTTTTGTGGACAGGCGCACTTCTTCAGACCATAGCCAGACCAGAACAGACTCAATATTTAAGGCACAGAGAACCAAAAACAGTAATCAAGGTGGACAAATCAGAAGGATTTTATCAAGGTGAGCAAATCAGAGAGCAGAGGGGTGGGGTGGGGAGGTCAAGAATTAGATTAAGCCAAGTATGCAAATGAGCCCCTATAGTGACTCAGAAAATTCCCATCCCGGTTCAAACCACATGTTAATGCTCCAAATTTGAATATAAAAGACAGCTCAGCTGCTTCCCTTTCAATAGTGGTGTGAAAATTTTTCTTCAGTGACATGCAAACTCTTAAGTCATTAACAGAATGACCCACTCCATTAAAATGTTGACTAACCGGTTTGTGGATCTGGAGTGTTTTGATGTCTGTTTTGTGCCCATTAACTCTTTGTCAAAGGGAGTTAGAAGTCAGTCCAATGTACAAAGCATCCGGGCATTGTTGGCACATGATGACATATATGATGTTAGCTGAGGAACATGAGAAAGTGCCCGTGATTCTGTGAATAATCTGGTTAGGTCTAGTGATGGTATTACCAGAAAAGATATATGGACAAAGCTGGCAGCAGGCTTTGTTGCAAGAAAAGGTTCCAGGACTGGTATTCCTGGGGTATATACTGTGGCTGTTGGTGAGGATTCTCATAAGGTTGGGGGTTGTCTGTAGGAGAGAACAGGCATGTCACCTAGGGCCTTCTGGAGTCTGGCATCCTGATTAAGGATAGGTTGTAGGTTTTTAATAATTTGTTGCAGTGGTTTGAGTTGGGGGCTGTAGGTAATGACCAGTGGTGTTCTGTTCTTGGCTTTTTTGGGGCCTATCTTGGAGTAGCTGGTCTCTGGGTATTCGTCTGGCCCTGTTGATTTGTGAGAAGTGAGAAGATTACTAGCTTGTCTCAGGTTTTATAACACTTTGTGATTAGACAGATTTGGCACTTGAATATCATTTATGTGGCTATAATTAAGTAAAAAGTAAGTAGTAGGCATCCTTCAGTCTGCATAGACTATGGATCACGCCCTTTATAGTTTCAATAGAGGACTTCATTTACAGCGTCTACTGTGACTATGAAGACCCACACGAGAGTGACAGTCCTTGCTGCATCTCCTGCAGATGTGGTGGGTGTCTGGCAAGTCCTTAGTGTGCTTTCTGTGTGCTCGCTTCTCCTCTGCTAGCTGTCTGATCCTCATCTCGCCCTTCTGAAGGCCCTTGTGTAACCCCTGCCTCCATCTGCAGCAGGACCTGTTACCATCTCTGACAGGTTTTTTTTATTAGAATTATTTAAATTCTAACCTGCCCTAAACCCTGGAAAGGCTCCCTCAGGGGTTGAGCTCACAATCTTTAGGTTTATAAGATCAAGACCTTAACCCCTGAGCTATGTGACATGTTCTTTTTAATTGTCATAATGTTGTATTATAATAAAAGCAAACTGCCTGGCCAAGACATTCAAAAAACAAGTGAGTATATAATTATGCAAACACAAACTGCAGAAACTGCATGCAGAAAAAGGTAAGAAAACCCATAAAGCTTTCATTAGGAAATTGCACTTCTCCACTCTCATGTTTTGAGTTGTGAGATAAAAGATTTTTCCTTTCCAGAAATTGTCTGATTTTTATTTTGTCATGGGTAAAAATCAAACGATTCCCATTAATTTCCATATACAGTTTAGCCATCTGAAGAAGTGTTTTTGTTTTTTGTTCTTTTTTGTTTTTTGTTTCTTTCTAGTTAAAGATTTCAGTATTTTGCAATGTTTGAAGTTAGGGAGCGAGAGAGATGCAAATGGAGAGAGGAGAAAAAGAAAGTACTGCACTGTGAAACCATATGCAAATCTAAATGCATTTTCTTTGATCTTATAAGAAAAATATTGTAGACTTCTGAAGACTAAAAATGTCAGATAAAATCAGCAACCTTCCTAACAGCAGTCACTGCTTTCATCGGTTTCTTGATTTACTAGTATTCTGACTTCAGGTCTCCCAGTTCTAAGACTTGATTTCATAATTTACATATTTAGTCCAACAGGCGTTAGATCTTGCCATTTCATCAGTTGCTTTTTTGTCTTTAGATCTATCACTTAATGGGCAGAGAAGTGATATATAACATCTAAAGATGTGCTTAAAGGAGGAGAGGGAGAACTTCACATTTTATTAGCTGTTGACAGCAAGCAAGCTGATAGGTACTTCAGTAAATCAGCCCAGTAAGTAAACAGCTAATATAGACCTCTCATTGCTTGGAGGAGTTCGTAATATTCTCCATAGTGTTCAGATTTCAAAGGGTGAATTTAGACATCTATATTCTGCAGGGTGACAGTTCTCAAACTTTGGTCTGTAGATCATGGGTATTCCATAGAGAGCTTGTAAGTCATGAACTGGCTCCTTGTTTTCTGCAACTACCAATCTGCATTAAAGGTTGCTAAAAATTGGGACTAGGCAGAAAACTATTCTATTTCATAACAAAATTCAAGGTTGCAAAATTTGGGTTCATTTTGATGTAAAATAGAAATGATAACATCCCACATTTTTCGGGAAAAAAGGGGCTGAGAATAGTATACTCATCAGGGCAAGTGTGAGTATAAACATACGGCTGGAGAATGCCGGGCAGTAATCAGGAAAGTGAAAGCACAATTGGAACTGCAGCTGGCAAGGGATAAGAAGAGTAACAAGAAGGGTTTCTACAGGCATGTGAACAATAAACAGGTTATCAGAGAAGCTGTGGGGCCATTACTGGATGAGGGAGGTAACCTAGTGACGGACGATGCAGGAAAAGCTGAAGTACTCAATGCTTTTTTTGCCTCAGTCATCATGGACAAAGTCAACTTCCCCATGACGGTCCTAGATGATGCAGTATGGGAAGGTGGAGGGCAGCCATCTGTGGGGAAGGAACAAGTTCTGAGCTATCTAGAAAAACTAGATGTGCACAAGTCCATGGGTCTGGATTTCATGCACACCAGGGTACTTAGGGAATTGGCAGAGGTCATTGCTGAACCTTTGGCCATTATCCTTGAAGACTCTTGGAGATCGGGGGAGATACCGGATGATTGGAAGAAGGCAAACTAGTGTCCATCTTTAAAAAAGGAAAGGAGGACAATCCAGGGAACTATAGACCCGTCAGCCTTATCTCAATCCCTGGGCAAATAATGGAGGGAATCCTCAAGGAATCCATTCTGAAGCACTTGGAAGAGGGGAAAGTGATCAAAAGTAGCCAACATGGATTCACTAGGGGCAAGTCCTGCCTGACCAAACTGATTAGCTTCTATGACAAGGTAACAAGCTCTGTGGATATAGGGAAGTCAGTGGATGTGATATACCTTGACTTCAGCAAGGCTTTTGATGAAGTCTCCCACAACATTCTTGTCCATAAGTTAAGGAAATATGGATTGGATCCTTGGACTATAAGATGGATAGAAAGCTGGCTTGATGGTCGGGCCCAACGGGTAGTGGTCAATGGCTCAATATCTGGATGGCGATCTGTTTCAAGCCAAGTGCTGCAAGGCTCAGTTCTGGGGCCAGTGTTATTCAACATCTTTATTAATGACCTGGATGAGGGACTGGGTTGCACCCTCAGCAAATTTGCGGATGACACAAAACTAGGGGGAGAGGTAGATACGTTGGAGGGTAGAGAGAGAATCCAGAGGGACCTGGATAAATTGGAGGACTGGGCCAAAAGAAGTCTGATGCGGTTCAATAAGGAGAAGTGTAGAGTCCTGCACCTGGGGCAGAAGAATCTCAAACATTGTTACAGGCTGCGGACTGAGTGGCTCAGCAGCAGTACGATGGAAAGGGACCTGGGGGTTACGGCGGATGAAAGGCTGGATATGAGTAAACAGTGTGCCCTTGTAGCCAAGAAAGCTAATGGCATACTGGGGTGCATTAGGAGGAGCATTTTGAGCAGATCTAGAGAAGTAGTTATTCCTCTTTATTTGGCACTGGTGAGGCCACATCTGGAATATTGTGTCCAGTTTTGGGACCCCCCAGTATAAAAAGGATGTGGATTTGCTAGAGCAGGTTCAGCGAAGGGCAACAAAAATTATTAAGGGTCTGGAGCACAAGACCTATGAGGATAGGCTGAGGGATTTGGACTTGTTTAGTTTACAGAAGAGAAGACTTAGAGGTGATTTAATAGCACCCTTCAACTTCCTGATGGGGAGCTCTAAAAAGGAAGGTGAGAAACTGTTCTCAGTGGTGTCAGATGGAAGAACAAGGAGTAATGGTCAGAAGTTGAAGAGGGAAAGGTGTAGGTTAGATATTAGGAAAAACTACTTCACCAAGCGGGTGGTGAAGCATTGGAATGTGCTGCCTAGAGAGGTGGTGGATTCTCCATCCCTTGAGGTTTTTAAGTTCCATCTGGACAAGGTCCTGGCTGGGTTGATCCTGCTTGAAGCAGGGGGCTGGACTAGTTGACCTCCTGAGGTCCCTTCCAGCCCTGTGATTATGTGAGTCTGGTTGTGCACTGGTCCATGTAATCAGGATGGGAAGAGGTTTTAACTCACCAGATTTTTAACTGGAACTGGTCACAAAAGACTAAAGTCAAATTGTTTCATTGGAATATTCATCAACATATAAACATTCTATAGCTGGTTCCAGTACTCCTGCTAGGTAATACATCAGGATTCGATGTTTCTAAAACTGAATTGGCTCTTTATTGAGGTGGCTATTGATGATGGTGACACTACAGCTTGCATTCAAGTACTATACACATAGATTTGATTCTTGATGCCCCCAGACTCTTTCCTTCTGCATCCTGTGCTCAGATTGCTACAGCAAAGAAATTTCAATGTATTGCTACAGCAAAAAAATTTCAGTATAGACAAAATTCTGTGAGAACCCAGGACAGGGGGGCCTGATGGAACCTTGCCTACCAGACAGATTACTGACAGCAGCCTGTCTCACTTCCTGCAAGATCACTGCTGGCTTTTGGGCAGCCCAGTTGCCAGACTGCCGTGTAGTTGAGGACCCAAGAGGTTTCAGGGCAAGCCATCAGGCAGATTGACTCAGAGTTGGGATTCCGCAGATTTGAAGGTCCTGAGAAGTCTGCCAAGTGGACTGCTAACAGGACTTATAAATGCTGTGACTCTGGGTCAACCCACCAGGCAGAATGTCTTAGTGCCAGGGCTTCATTTTGGAGTTTTGTTCCAAATAGTAACAAAGTCTTTATGAAAATGCTTGACAGATCCAGTTGTCAGATTTCAATAAATAAATATAATTAAAATAAAAAAAAATCAAAAGGCTAGTGAACAAACCTACAAACTTACAGGCCCATCCTCCAGTAAAATTGCTTTTTGGCAGAAAGCTAGATGGAGATTGTCTTCCACTCTAAGGTATCTGGAATGGGTACGGGAATACATGAAAGATTTTACTTTGCAACTCAGTATTTTGCTAATGCATTTTTAGGACCATTATAATTTTTTGACAATAGAAGAGATACCAAAGACTCTTCTTTCTCTGTGATTCACAGATCAGTTTCTAGAATATGTTTAACTCTAGCAATTACTGCCCCATAAACTATACATGTTATCCATGGCAAAACAATTAAATGAAGGAAATAAGAGGCAGTGTAGGTGGATAAAGATGAGAAACCGATTCTTTGCTGGGTCCAGTTTTGACTGGTGCAGCAAAAGAGGATGGGTTTCAAGAAGCCACCTAGATTTGATTCACTACCTTGCTTCAACATGGCCTTGGTAAATGTGGCCTGAGGGATGTTCTCTGGTTCCCAGGGAAACATAAGCCAGCTGGTGGAAGCTTGAAAAAAACTGGATGCAAGAGCTAAGTATATTCATTAATGGTTCCATTAAAATGGTCACCCTGTAATAATTGAGTGGTGATATTTAAATTGTTGTCTACAGATATCAGAATCATCTGCTTATTGAGAGGAATGAGGCAGCTCACACCTCCAGACTGTTGTTGGAAGACTGAGGAAGAAACAGTGCATTAGTTAGATTTGGTTCATTTTTTTTTCTTATATGGGGTAGAAGTACTTCTTTTTTGTATCTGAAGAAAACAACAAATCAGATTAATTTTCATAAAGCCAGCAAGGTCACTCCTGTTGTGAATGCTGACACCTTAATGACATACTCTTTTATTAAAATGTAAGCCCTATTCTAATTGTAAAGAATATATGTGGATTGATGACAGTTACTCAGAGATTTGATTTTAAGGGACTCAGTTAGCTAATCAATATTATTACTGTTTATTTGTATTCCAGTAACAACCGTGATAGGCTGGGCATTAGCCACAAATACAGAAGTACATTTTTTCAGCTCTGAAATGCTTATAGCCTACAAAGATAGGCAATGCACAAAGACAGCAAAGAGGGATATAGCTAAAAAACTGGTAAAATTTTCCCAAGTGACTTCTGATTTTTTGTCTCTAATCAGAGATACCTTTAAAAAGAAAGTAGCCTGTCTTTCAAAAGTGCTATTTACAAGATATCTGAAAATGCTGTCTCGCCAAGATGCATCAAGCGAGGACATGCCACTTCTGAACAACCAGTCAATTCTCAAAATCTTTTGCCTATGTATGTACAACTTACTTATCAATCACAAGAATTTTGTTAAATAAATGTGCACCAGCTATACTTGACTGCTTTTCACCTATGCATTACAAAGTAAGCTGTGATATGGACTTTGGCATGTCATAGCATCAATATGACATAAGAGGGAGCTTTTTACAGTTTATGGAGTCAGAGGAGCCTTGATACTTAAATCAATGGAATTAATATACTAGCTTAGAGCACTTCACATCACCCTCAACAGGGAGTGGGGATTTTGTTTGTCATCGAGACAGTTTAAATTGACTATTTAAATTCCAAATTTCTTAACAAGGAAACTTTTCCCTGTTCCCCTTTGTTTTAATGAAGACAGTAGAAAGCAATTACTGAAACTATTTTTCATTTTCTGGTATATGCCTCAACAATTAAAATGCAGTTGATAGGACAGTACTTAAATCTACTGTCTAGGGAATTTTTTAATTAACATTCCCAGCAATTGAGGGCTAATTGACTATTCAGCTATGTGTCACCTACCAGACTGGGCCACACATGAGACTTAGGAACCCTCATTTGTAAATTTCTCTGGGTTTAGGTAGGAGACAACAGTGTCATACTCTTAGGCAGGAACATGGCAAAGGTGCCTAGGGAATTTTGACTGCAAAAACTGAGCTTTGGTACATACAGAGTTCAGCAGGACTTTTGTTAGTATTAGTGCCACCTATAACTAAAACGTAGTCATTTACACTCAGGCTTAGGCACCTAAGACCTATTGTGAAATCAGGCCTTAGTTCTTAAATCTGTGACTTACCTTCCTATCACAGGTCACAGTGCATGGGACAGAGTAGTTGTCATGTGGTTACTCCTGCTGCTATTCATGTGGAGAGGGAATAGGAGAGTGGGGTGGGTTGGGGAACCTTGGATTTACTGCCCTTTCGCATTAGCCAGTTCTGTGGACACATTCACTGTTCTGTGAAAAGGGCTGGTGAAACTTGATTGGTGAAAGAGAAACAGAATGAACTGGAACTTCCAGAGCAACAATCTCACTATCATGGTCCTGTGGAAGCCCACTTACTCAGAGGATGTCACTAAATTCCAAACAGGAATTTAAACAGGAGCCTGGTGGAGGTGCAGTTATTCTTTATTTTTTTCCAGGAGAGCAATGTAAAAGAAAACAGCCCAGAACTTTTTATAAAGAAAAAAATTATGGTTTACTTTTAATTTTTTTCCTCATGTGTCAAAATGGCTGTTTACTTAATGATGTGGTTTACTGCTGTTCATATCAGTCATTTGTCTAGTTCCCAGAACTGTCTCAGCCTGGCCCAGCCCATGGGTGGTGGATGCTATAATCAATCAGAGTGGAGGACCCTGAATGCATGGGCCCCAAGGCATCATCTCTGCTCTCCTTTCCCTTAGGCCAGGCCTGCTGGTTTCAGATCTAAACGTGACTATGTGGTGAAGTAAGGTTGACCAGATTTGTCATGGAAATTCTACACTTGTGATCCTTTTGAGCCTTTCAAAAAAGGCAAAAACTGGAGCATTCTTTTTATTAACATTATTAGGGCAGTGAGTTGGTCTGGACAAATATGATTACTTTCTCCTCTCTCCCTGAAATAAATCAGTATAAAACCTCTTATTACAATACTTTGAAAAAACACAATAGAAATAAGTCCTTTTTATGCTACTGCGTATGTACGTCACATCAGTCATTGATTTCAGACCCAGTAACCCCTATACAAAAGGAAATAAGCTGTGCTCTGCAGTTTCCTTAACTCTTCATTTCCTTGCATTTGGAGTTTAAATCTCACCCTTTTGTCACTTTAATGTGAAGTTGGTTTTTTTCTGTTAATGAATGCAGACAAAACTGTGATTTAAACTGAATCTTGTCAAGGTAACACTGCTAAATTTTGAAGAGAGACTTGGCTGTAGACCAATATTAATGGGAGAAATATTTTCTTATAAGAATCAGCACATTAGTAAAAGCAAATTTGCTGGTCCTTGTAGTCTTCACATGCACAAATTCTTGTCAGTTTTCACTGCTATTGCATTTTTGCCAAATCTTTAGCAAGTAAAAAAATAAGAAAGACCTCTCAGTTTAATATTGTGGAAGACAGAAATTCTAATTTTCTAAAGAAAGTAGTGAAAATAGAGATCTTAGCCTGGAGAAATAAGATAGATGATGACTGCCTGTTGAAAAGAATGGTTTCTTGAAAGACAGAGACATCAGAAAGTTTAGCAGTTTGAATATAAAACTGTATGAACCTTCAAAATCCAGTATGTCAAATCCAGGTGTCAAATTGCCAGTAGATTTCTTTTTTCTTTCTTTACCGGTTTTGTTAAAAGGACCCATCACATGTAAAGTGATGACACAAAGTAATTTATACAGGATCATATTCACTATGCAAATGATGGCAATGCAAAAATGAAAGCCCATTTCTCTTGTGTGTTGCATATACAGCAGTTACTCATCTCCTAATCCTTATGGACGGATTTTGTGATTCTGACAGCATATTAGGTACCGATGCAAGAGCACAAGCAAAGCATATGAAAGAGAGAGCACGGATCTGTTGGAGATTTTGAGGCAGCTGATGTGTCACAGATTTTTTTTCCAGATGAGAAAGCATCCAAAAGAATTGAGGAGTCATTAAAAAAAACTCATCCTTTTTTTTGTAGTGCAGTGATTTAAATTAATACCTTAAATGTGTAATCTTGGGAGGTGGCAGGTACTTTCTGCAGTTTGTTAGTAGGAATTGAAGTTGCCTTGCTTTTCACCAGAGGTGCCCAGAACCCAAACCCCAACTTTTTAAAAGGCAATTTGTTATTAATTCATCTTGATTAGAGCTGGTTCAAAAGTTTTCAGGAAAAAACTGTTTTTCAAAGGAAAAGTGGATTTTTGACCAATTAAAGTTTTCAGGAAAATTGTTATGCTTTCTGTAGAAGTATTTGACTTTTTGTCAAAAGACAGAAAAGTTGAAAACAGAAGGGATCTGCTTTTGACTGAAAATCTTTGATTTGGAAATGATGGAGGTTATGGTTTCCTTGAGGAACCTGTCATACAGAAGATAAAGGACATGAGGCATGTCATCTACAACACCCATTAGCACAACACTGAAATTTTAAAATTGAGTTTTCAGATTTTGACCAATGGTTTTAGGTTTACACTTTTTGGGGGGCCAAAATCTGAAATTTTCCGCCTCCCCAACTTGCAACTTGAGACAGAGTTCTTTCTATGATAATGAAAGTATGTTAATCCTTTCCTTTGGACTATATCAGTAAAGCTGAGAGGGGAGGCCTGGTGTCTGGGCAGCCCAGGGTCTCCATAAAAATTGCCCAGGCTTGCACCTGGCGAGGTACTCGAGCATTGCTTAACAGCGTTGAACCAACACAGGAGGCAACAGATACCGGTTATAAGCTCTTGCTCGATTGGCGTAGAGGATGAGCGCCGGGGTTGCTTCTGATGGTGAGAGAGATCATCTCATCTCATTGGACAGTCACCGCCTGCCTTAAGCTGGGCAGCCCTCAGCCAGTAGGGTACTGTCTCTCCACAGGTCACTTGCCTCACTGGGTGCATGAAGCTTAAGGTTCCCAAACCTGACAAGTGACTGAAATGAGCACCAGACAAACCAACAAGAAAATAATTAAGAAAAAGAAATCATCAAAGTTTCAAGCTTGCTTGTTGGAATGTATGGACCATGTTGACTGGTTTGACTGAAGATCGTCAGGACGTCAGCGACACCTGAAAGACTGCTGTCATCAATGAGGAACTGAAGAGGCTCCGAGTTGACATCGCCACTTTGCAGAAGACACGACTCGCAGCTTTGGGATCCCTAAAGGAAAAGGACTACAACTTTTTCTGGCAGGACAAAGCCCAGGAGGAACCCAGGGAGCACGATGTCGGCTTTGCCATCAGAAACACCCTTCTGCAAATGGTGGAACTAGTCACGGGTGGGTCAGAAAGACTACTTCAGGTCAAACTTCAAACCTGCGCCGGTCCCGTCCACCTGATCAGTGCTTACGCTCCAACCCTGAATGCCACCCCAGAAGCAAAGGACAAGTTCTATGATGAGCTCAGTGCCGCCATAGTGCAAATACCTGCTTGTGAACAATTGTACCTTTTTGGTGACTTCAATGCAAGAATTGGAGCTGATCATGACTCATGGCCCTCTTGCCTAGGTCACTTTGGTGTGGGACAAATGAATGACAACTGACAGCGTCTCCTCAAACTTTGCATGTACCACAATCTGTGCATCACAAACACATTTTCCCAAACCAAGCCACAGCACAGAGTGTCATGGAGACACCTATGCTCGAAACACTGGCACCAATTAGACTTGGTCATCACCAGGTGCGACAACCTCAAAAACGTCCTCCTGACACGCAGCTACCATAGTGCCAACTGCGATACAGATCATTCGCTAGTCTGCTCCAAGCGCAAGCTGAGACTCAAGAAGCTGCACCTTAACCAACTGGAAGGCCTTGTATTGATGCCAGAAAGGTGGCAAACTCAGAAAAAGCTGAAATGTTCAGACACACCCTTCAGGAGAATCTGCGCAGCACACCTGGGGGTGCTGATGCGACATCCAGATGGCAGCATCTGAGGGACACAATCTACAATACGGCCTTGTCAGTGTTTGGAAGAAGAGCTGGAAACACAAATGATCGGTTCAAAGCTAACTCCGATGAGATGATTTAAGTCATTGAAAAGAAGCATGCTGCACTTCTGGAGTATAAACGCTCACCGAGTCAGAGTACCCACCAAGCACTCAGAGTAGCCAGAAAAATAGTACAGCAGACAGCCAGGCGCTGTGCCAACAACTACTGGCTTAAGCTATTCAGCAGTATCCAGACCTGTGCTAACTCTGGTAATCTCAGGGGAATGTACGAGGGCATAAAGAAGGCAATGGGACCCATCCAGAACAAGACAGCACCTCTGAAATCCAAATCTGGTGAAGTCATCACTGACAAAGCCAAACAGATGGAGTGATGGGTCGAGCACTACTCCGAGCTGTACTCTTGTGAGAACACTGTGGTTGTTACAGCCTTCAATGCCATCAAGCTCCTGTCAGTCATGGACGAGCTGTACCAGGAACCAACTGTGGTCGAATTGAAGAAAGCTTATTGGTAGCACTGCAGTAGGAAAGGCACCAGGCCAGGATGGAATACCACCAGAGGTAATCAAGTGTGCCTTGGACACGCTCCTGGAACCCCTACATGAGCTGCTGTGCCTGTGCTGGAGAGAGGGTGAGGTTCCATAGGATATGCGGGATGCCAACATTGTAACCTTGTATAAGAACAAAGGAGACAGAAGTGATGGCAACAATTACCGTGGAATCTCCCTCATAAGTATCACCGGTAAATTGTTCGCTCGTGTCATCCTCAGCAGACTCCTGAAGCTCATTGAGAGGGTGTATCCTGAATCCCAGTGCAGATTCCGTGCCGAGAGATCTACCATTGACATGATCTTCTCCCTGAGGCAGCTGCAGAAGAAATGCAGGGAGCAGAGGAAGCCACTCTGTTGCTTTCATTGACCTGACCAAGGCTTTCGACTTGGTCCATAGGGATGGACTGTTTAAATTGCTCCACAAGATAGGTTGTCCACTACGGCTACTAAAGATGATCCAGTCTTTCCACAAAGACACGAGAGGAACCATCCAATATGACACCACATCATCGGATGCCTTCAGCATCAGGAGTGGTGTCAAACAAGGATGCATCCTTGCTCTGACATTGTTCGGGATCTTCTTCGCACTCCTTCTGAAGCACGCCTTTGGATCCCCAACAGAGGGCATCTTTTTGCATGCAAGATCTGACAGGAAACTGTTTAATCTTGCAAGGCTGAAGGCTAAGTCTAAGGTGTGGGAAGTGCTCATTAGAGAAAAGCTGTTCGCAGACGATGCTGCTGTAGTGACACACACAGAAAGCCAGCTTCAAAGACTGCTGGATCAGTTCTCCAAAGCATGCAAGGACTTTGGGCTTACCATCAGCCTAGAGAAGACAAACGTACTTGGTCAGGACGTTGCTGAACCTCAATCAATCAGCATTGACAATTACACGCTACAGGTCATTCATGAGTTTACTTACCTCAGGTCCACCATCACCGACACCCGGTCGCTGGAGACTGAGCTAAACAGGAGGATTGGAAAAGCAAACACAACTCTGTTCAGACTTAACAAGAGTGTGGAACAACAACAAGCTGTACACTCACACCAAAATGTAAGTCTTCAGAGCCTGCATCCTCAGCACCCTGCTCTACAGCAGCGAGTCTTGGACCTTGTTCACCTGCCAGGAAAAGAGACTGAATGTCTTCCACTTGCACTGCCTCAGGTGCATTCTTGGGATATCATAGAAGGACAGAGTGCCCAACAACGCTGTCCTCGAGCAAGCTGGAATTCCATCCATACATACGCTCCTCAGGCAGCAGCGGCTCTGCTGGCTTGGCCATGTCCACAGGATGAATGATGGAAGGATCCCAAAAGACATCCTGTATGGTGAGCTAGCCTCTGGCAAAAGACCTCCCAGACGTCCCCAACTGCGCTATAAAGATGTCTGTAAGAGGGACCTCAAGGAGGTAGGCATTGACCCAGATAGTTGGGAAGAGCTGGCAGACGACCGCAGCAGCTGGAAGCAGGAACTACACAAGGGTCTTCAGAAGGGCGAGATGAAGATCAGACAGCTGGCAGAGGAGAAGCGAGCTCATAGAAAGGACAGCAAGGACCAGCCAGACGCCCACTACATATGCAGCAGATGTAGCGAGGACTGTCACTCTCGTGTGGGCCTCCACAGTCACAGTCAATGCTGCAAATGACGATCTTAAATGGAGTTACGAAGGGCGCGATCCATAGTCTACGCAGACTGAAGGGTGCTTAGGAGGACAAGTCCACATTTTGGACTATGATAAAATCCAATTCTGTTGACCCTGCTAAGTACGTTTAACAGTCAGTCTTCCATACTCTTATACCTTCATGTAGTGTTTAATGTGTACAGGACAGAGTGTCAACAGATGGTCTCATTTTGTGAACTAAGTTCACAAATGCACTGAACAGCTATTGCTTCTGTGGCTTTTTTAAAGGGAAGCTGAAAAGTAGGTTTTAAAATTGTTTCCACATTTCAGAAGCTAAGCTGTTCAAAGTGTTGAGCCTTTTATTATGTAAATATCAAAGTATATTCTCTTGTTATGCAAATAGTTTTCTAGTGCATTTTTAGCTTTTTTTGGTTACTCATTATTCTCCTAATTCAAGTGCTGCAATCTTCAATTGAGTCCATTGATGATTCAAAATAGGTTTGATATTTAATCTGTTTCTAATTGTTCCTGTTCTTCACCTAGTAGGTTCTGTCATTTCTTTTTCAAGGAGGTTTTCTTTATACTTCAAATTACTCTGTCTTTTTTTTTCTTTCTCACTGTTACTTTGGTTTAGTTTATGTACCTGAATTTGTATAACACCTTAGACTTCAACTAAAAGGTCAAAAACTTTTGCTCTTTCTCAGATTCATTAAGATTCCTTCATCCTATTTAGGCTGCGTCTGGATTCACTGTGGCTGCTGGCAGCATGATACAAATAAGGGTTCACGAAATTGCAAATGGCTGCTCATTTGTGTATTTGTACAGCTCATTTGCACATTCACAGCAGAAAACAAGCAGTGTAGATATGGTTCTGTCCACAAAACCTCCCTTTGTCACTAGCCCCTTATCCATGAAAAAATCAGGTATGAGGGACTGGCGACAGAGGAGGTTTTTGCCAGCAAAACAATGCCTGCACTGCTTGTTTTCTGCCACAAATGTGCAAATGAGCCACGTGATTATGCAAGTAAGCTGCCATTTGCAATTTCATGAACCCTCATTTGCATCATGCTGCCGGCAGCTGGACTGAATCTAGATGCAGCCTTACAGACCATTGAAATGTCTTCTTGTACTTCTCACCAGAGTTCTTAATGGTCTAAGTAATAAGTAGTGGTCTAAATTTCAAAATGTTTCAGTGACATCAATTAAGCATCCAAAAATTGAAAAGAGAATATCGATTTATCTGGAATCTTCATGATATGGAAATCAAGCTGGAATTCTCAAGGTGACAGGCTTTTCTTTCTTATGAAATTGCTAGTATTTTCAGGTATAAAAAGATTGGAAATGCCTTAAGAACAGCTTGGAATGCAATAATTCAGTGTTTCAGTCAAAACCAGGAAGAATAGGGTCAGAAGTTAACTAAACTTTCTGAATCTTTAAAAAAACAAAACAAAGCAACGCAACAAACTTCATAGAGTATAAAGTGAGACAAAATCTTGATGATCATATAGCGTGACCTCCTGCAGAACACAAGGCAAAAAGACATTCCTGAAGTAATTCCTGTTTCAACTGGAGCATATCTCTTTGAAAAAACATCCAGGCTGAACTTTAAAAGTGTTGGAGAATCCTGCACAACTCCTGGTGAGATAAGAATGTATAGTACCAAAGGCAATAGTTTAGTGTATGTCCATTATAATTGGAGAGATCTGGGCAGCAAAAAGGGCAATGAAAAGGACCCAGGTTACCTGGAAAGAATCTTTGAGAAGGAAGGGATGGCTAGAAGAAGACTGCAGTACTCCAGAGCAGCCAGTTAAGGGAAGATCATCAGAACATGGAATGGTATACAGGGAGTTATATGTATTCATGATCAATTTTCTCACACTGATTAGATTTGTTTGTGCCTGTAGGATGAATTGATTCAATTCTCCTGATGGGACATTTGGTTAAGCAGTTTAATTTTTTCTAAAAGATTTTAAACATATACAGAAACCCTCTTTTAATTTAGTAGAAAAAATCATATACTTAAAGACATTATATTAATCTTATTATGAAAATCATAATTTTAAATATGTCTTTATGAGAACTACTTTGAAGAAGGAAATTCAAAATACATCCATTTTATGACCATTTATTTTTAGAGGAGACAGGTGGGTAATCAGTAATAAAATCACTAAAGTTGGCAATAATCCTTATGATATCCTTGCAACTGATTGCACTCGCTAGGTCATGGGAGGCTAAATTTAATTTTGTACAGTGTTTGGAGTAGAGGTACAATAGTAATACAAAACATAGATATTTATTCTTAAGCTTATAACATTATTGTGTGCCCATGGTGGTTTTTCATTATGGGGTTTCTTGGCTTTTGGTGAAGATTTTTCATGTTTAAAGCACAATAAACACAACATAAACTATGAAATGACCTCCTGAGATACACAATGCAAGGTGGACAAATTTGTGATTTACCAACTTTTTTTAGTGTTGCTTTAACTTCCCCCTACTTAGATGATTTGTTTTACATTTTTGCGTTACTGAAATTTTGGCAAAGAAATAATGACAAGCATGTGAACACAGGTCTTCATTTATTAATGTCTGCTATGACTCCTGTAACATGAACTAGCAAATGTGGTTTCAGTGAACATTTTACTTTCATTCCTAGTTGCCTTCAACCACCTAAGTCATCTAGAAGTGTCATATTACTTCACTGAAATAAAATCAGCACATTAATCCATTATTATGCTCTGCTGCCTCTTACATTATAGTTACTTGTCACATTAATATTTTGGCTAAGCCTAACTATTAAAGAAATATTAGAATGAAAATCATGCAAGGCTGGGTTCTTGCATCCCACTGGGAGCAGCGCAGGCAAATTGACCATGTGTATTTCTATAAAACAAAGACTAAACTCAGAGCAATGTTTTATTGATTTTTACTTCTCAAATTCCATGGTAGTAGTATGGGGATAATAGAAAGTAATAGTTTTCATGGTGATGTTTGCCATATGACTTCTGCCAGCGTGGTAGCCCACAGCTGTACTCTGAGCGACTGGTCGAAGAGAACAGCTCTTTATTAGATTTGCACGATCAATTTGTGAGAGCAATTTATTTGGTAAACTTGGCCCTTTTCATGTTTGCGAATCTGTAAAGAGTGGATCATATTTGCAATTGTTTTCCTATTTTAAAATATTCCATACATTTGCATGAACAAATTTCAATCTCTGACTTGCTAGTCAGCTGTTTGCTATGATCATTCCTTTTAGTTGGCATTCTGAACACCTGAGACACACAGGCTATGTGTACACTAGCCCCTTCCTTTTGGAAGGGGTATGGTAATGAGTGAGGTTGGAAGATGCTAATGAGGTGCTTTCATGAATATACAGTGCCTCATTAGCATAATTGCAGCTGTGGCGAATCAAAAGTGGCGCTAATTTATCAGTTCTTGGAGTCTGATCCTTGGGTACCCAGCAAAGTGGGTAACAGTGTAAATCCTGCTATACCTATGTCACTGTGACAGTCTTCTGAGTACCCAGGTAGTAGTAAAATGCCTCACAACCCTAGATACTCCTACAGAGCATCACAGTTGGTGGTGCTGAAAATCAGCTGTACGGTATTTCAAATTAGGCATGGACTTCAGAAATTTTTTCTGCTTGTGATTTTTTTTCTAGGTCTCAAGAACCTAAATCTCTTTGTGCACCAAAATTATATCCCAAAGAATATATTACAAGCCCATTTCAAGCTGATTTGCATGTCATTGTGTAAATCTGTTTCCCCTTCAATTTTAAGTGAGAGATGGAGGATCAGGTTAAAAAGTGTAGCTGCTCTTCAGCTGCACGTAATCATTAATTAAAAACATTTCTGAAAATGCCCTTTGCTTTTCCCCTGTCCTTCCTATGTCGTTCAACTAAATGCAGCTGCCTGCCCTAATGCTGCAGCTAGAGGGCACCCTATCGTAATGTGCATTTTGCAGTGTGGGCCCCAGCAGTGGATTTGCCTATCCTTCCATGGATTCTTCTCTGGGAAGAACCTGAAAAGAGATGCTGTTAAACTGACAGCAGTGAGTGGCTCACAGCAATGAAGTATATTTGTTTTACTTTGATTTTTATTTTCTCACTGCCCCGTGTGTCATAAAAGCTGAATCTACTGGGTTTGCTACTTTCACTTAAAGAACCAATCCCACCAGTCTCATATCAAGAAAACTTCACATTATATACCACTTGTCATTCTCTCTACCTAAACTTTAACGAGCACGTTTTCCAGAGCCATGCTCTGTAGGAGGGATCTAGTCTTGTATAACCAGCTGCAGAAACTGCCATTAAAATGAAAAGAGTGTGTAGAGTCCAGAAAATATACAAATGTTTTTTTATTGGAGGACCGTAGAATGACTTTTTACACAAATGAAAACTACCTGCTGAGTAACATTTCTGATGCTTAATGATCCTCTTCAGCACTGTGGCCTGTCTGGCTCCCCTGGCACAACCTCTGTGGGTCACAATTATATCACAAGTATCAGAGGGGTGGCCATGTTAGTCTGTATCCACAAAAACAACACAAAGTCCTATGGCACCTTATAGACTAACAGATTTATCCGAGTGTCGTCCCCGTAGGCACTGAGACCTCACCTGGGGTGAGTGAAATCTCTGCTCTACAGCGTCAGCTGACAGCCAGCTGGCCTTCAGCTCATGTGGTAGAGTGCAGGGCTTTAGACCCTATGCTTGCAGGTTTTATTCCTGGTGCCGGCAACCTGGGTCTGTGGGTATTACATGAGCATAAGCTTTCATGGGCAAAGATCCACTTTGGCAGACACAGATTTTTCTTTCATTTTTATCTGCTCCAGTACATGCTTTCTCTCCTTCATATTAGCATAAGTTGTATACGACAATGATTTGTTTCTCACAATTTATTAAAATCAGAATAACACATGAATCATAATGCTTAATATAAGTAGATGATGCATGCAGAGATAGACTTCCCATTTCGATTTCCTCTCTCACAGCCTCTACCTGCACAAACTGTCTTCACCTCTCAAATGGGCTCACAATTTCTATTTGATTATAATACAGAATGAAACCATGTCTTTAATATAATATGCTTCTAAGTATCCAACAATATGCAGGAGCAATAGGGTATGTTAGATGAGTGGTGGCAGTTAATTAAGTTGTCACAAAAATTATTTTTTGGCTAGTGGTAATCCCTTCAATCGTATTGGGCTTCAGGGCTCAAATTCTTGGCCACGCTAAATGAGAAGATCTTGCCAAAGGAGATTTCCCTCTGCCCAGAGGAATCCTTCAGTCATATTTGGCTGCTGAAGTGCTTCTTGACACAAGTCCTGGCTGGTGCTTGAGGCTACTTCATTTTATAGCAGGAAGTGGCTCAGGATTAGGCTTGAGACCCATAAAGTTGGCCAAGAGACCTTTTAGCATAGTTTACAAGGGAGCAAGAGGGCAAACTACATTTCTGGTTCAGCATAGGATTTGGCCCCATAATGCTCATTCAACAAAATCAATAGCCCTGTTGGCTCTTTGAACATATTTCACCCAGTTTTGTGTTGCACTAAAATAAACATCAGAAAATAGATACATCTTAACCCTAATGGGTGGATCCTGAGGAGATAATGGAAGTTGGATTGTAAGATTTCATTCAGCCTGAGATGATTGTGCTTTCCTCTTCTCACTGCCACCAGAAAAACCTTTGTCAGAAAGAAAAGATTTAAGAATGTTACAAATTTATAGAATTCACTGCCTTCCTGATTCATGTGTTTTGTGACTAAGGCAGGTTAGGGAATCTCAGGAAGGGTTCATCTAGGTTGTTTTAAATTACGGAAGAGATGAGCTCTGATTCATGATAGACTCAGTCACAGAACAATAAATTATTGCTGTGATCTTCCGTAATTCCACAAATTGGAAGTAGGGACAGGCAGCTATTGATGCAATAC
The DNA here is from genome assembly GCF_033958435.1 of Carettochelys insculpta. Classification (NCBI taxonomy): domain Eukaryota; kingdom Metazoa; phylum Chordata; order Testudines; family Carettochelyidae; genus Carettochelys; species Carettochelys insculpta. The sequence continues at coordinate 96,479,915 of NC_134140.1, read as the reverse complement.
TTTTCTGGGTTCAAATACTTTTCAGACTGGATTCTTTTGTATGCAGGCACAAAAAAAAAAGGCATGTATCACTGAGGGTAAAGTTCTGGGCTATAATAGAGACTAGCAAGCTGAGTAGTTAAGTACAAGTTGTCTGTTTTCCAAGGGCATACTGTAGTATTAGCTTAACTATCTGAGCACAGCTAGTGCTTGTCAAAGCAGATGAATGCAGCGGGTGGGTGCACTGCTATCTTCTGGCTCAGATGCCTTTCTCATAATAAAATTTAAATTTTGATTGCTCACATAGGCTATGTCTACGCTAGAGAGTTTTGTAGACAAAACTGGGGTTTTGTTGCCAAAACTCATGGAGCATCTACACACACAACGTGTTTTGCAGACAGAAACTGTTGACAAAAAAAGCCATGTAGCTGCTCTGGGAGGCCCTTTTGTTGACAGAACAGATCAAAATATCAATCCACTTTTATGAGTCTGTGTGATATGTTGACAGAATGTTTTCTTGTAACATCTCTTGTGGCAGTAATTTCTGTAGACAGATGTTTCTAGTGTAGACATAATCATAGGGTATGAAATAATTTCTGTATGAAATAATAACTGTTATGAAATAATTTCAAAATAGTGGGTAAACCTTATTGTATGAGTAACAGCGCCTGTTTCAAAATAGGTATCTTGAAATTGGGGCTGTGTAGATCGAGAATAGAGCCTATTTTGAAATAAACCATAGTGTGTCCAATGGCTCTATTTCAAAGTAGGCTCTATTGTGTGTAGATGCTCTATTTTGAAGTATCTGAGCACTATTTCAAAAGGCATTTTGTGTGTATCTGTGCTATTTTGGAATAAGCTATTGAGGAAAACCTGTTCCAGAATAGCTTACTCAGGAGTAATGCTGTTTGTAGACATAGCCATAGTGCTTATCCTTAACACATTGGGCTGGAACTCCCTGTGAAAGGGTGAGCTCAGATATAGGTTATTTTACAAAACTGGCTTAATAAATATGCTATATCTGAATCTTGGAGCTTTAAAATTAATTTGCCATGTGTTTTTCATTCTATTATACGAAACATATGGAATTTAAAAATACTTATATGTTTATAGGCAGTTAGTGGAATAAGATGCCTTCAACTCTGGAAGGTTTTGAAGCTGTTGAGATACTGAAGCTAAAAGAAAGTATGGAAAATGCTTTCCTATATTATGCCTTCCTATTTTTGCAACAGTGCTAATTGTATTCACTGTACGAGATTTAATGTCATCATAACAATCTCCTGAGCATATCAATGTGAATCCACAAACATGATGTTACAGTGTCCAATGAAATGATCTTCCATGTCCATGGAGAGATCAATGGTGCAAACCCAAAGAGGATTATATTATGTCAAGCTGTTAGCAAATATTGTCAGTAGGCATCTGCGGAGTGTGTTTTACAAGGTAAAAATGAAACCCAGGCATGTCAATGCAATTCTGCAAAGGGAACCATCCAATTATCAAGGTGATTATCAAAAAGAAATTGCAGGTGTTTGCGGCCCTGTGCACACCTTATGTGTTCCATCTATTCAGCAAAGCATTGATCTGGCTTATCTCTGGTTACAAAGAGCTAGAGTGTGCCCTTCCACTTCAGTGTAATTGCTATTGATGTGATATCATTCTGCCATAAATATTGGGGCAATGTCAAACCGGATTGGAGTTTACTTTAAAAAGAGTTTAACTAAAAAAGAAGTCCTTCCACTTTAAACACGATTGTAACTATGACTATAATCCCTGAGGGAAATATGAGATTTGGCAGTTCAATGCTGCCCAATCAACGGGCGCGAAAAGTGACTTCAGCACCAGTGGGAGAATTTCTAGAGTAGTGGGGAAACTTTGGTGGTAAGGAGTTGGGCAGAAAAGACAGCAGAAACAGTAGCAAGAACCTGGGAAGTCTAGAGGAAAGATCTGGCAGCAAAGGGAGACTGGCAAAAGTCCAGTGGTCAGACAAAGGCCCCAGCTGCGATTGAAGCCATATGTTCTTTGTATGTACAGAGGTGCTGTCATCAATTCATCTGGGGAAAAGACAGGAGTAAGGGAAGACATTTAATTTTGCCATGTTTAGAACAAGGTACAAAAGGCTTCTCTTCCATTTAACTCTCCTTCAGTGGATTCTGTACAAATGCATACCAACTTACAAGCTATTCTAAATGGGAAGGAAGAAAAATCAATGCTTATTGTTGCTATTTCTAGTTGTTAGTGAGAGGCACAGGTAAAAGAAAGAGTATAGCCCCTGTTGGCAGCCAGACACACAGTGGTGGGGTGTGGGGGCTTTTCACAATAATTCTCACTATTTTAATAACAGTCTCAATAATTTTGCTGATATCTGTTTTTGCTAGAATATCATGCTATTTAATTTGTCTTTATGCTTCATCAGTCATTAACCATAACAGGTATGGCACACTGAGACAGAATAAGCAGACACAAAGGGCCATAACAACTTTAGACATGGCAATATGGGTATGATTACACAGGGGTAATATGAAAAAGAAAAAAAAATGACAGGCCTGGGTCAGCTGACATGGGCGCAGGCTCTGGGCCTGAAAAATCACTGTGCAGACATGTGGGCTCAGGTTCTGGGAACTTACAAGCTAAGGCTGGAGTCTGAATATCTACAAAGCCATTTCTGGGCCTGTGACCCAAAGTCAACTGTGGCTGTGCTGTGGGGTCTGTTATACCTGTATATCTCTGTACCCCATGGGACTTCAGGGAAGATTTGTTGATAAAGGCTCAGTTAGCAAATGTACTTGGGAATGGGAGAGAGAATGAGAAGTGGTAGGATCTAGCACAGAGTTTTCAGTCGTCTGTCCCATGAAAGCTCATCACCTAATAAATTATTTTGTTAGTGTTTAAAGTGCTACATGGTTGCTTTTTTGTTTTGATAGAGTTTTCAGAATTGTCCCTCAGATTATACCATTGTGTAGCACCTCTGCACAGATGCAAATGATTTATGTAAAGCAAAAAAACAACCTTAATCTTTTTAAAATTCAAATAAACAAACTTGATCTTCCAGCAGAAGAAAGCCATTTTGCCTTATAGCAGAAGAAATAAATGACAGCAGATTATACTGCAGCAGTAGCATTAGAGTCACGTGTCAGTTGCAGGTTGGCTGGGCCTTTAGTGAGAGTCAGGCTTATCCTTGCTTAAGACACGGCAGTTATTCCTCAGCTGATCCTGATCTGGGGGCTTAATTACCATCAGTGAGCCCAGCTGTGACAGGGTCAGACAGGGCTCCATAAAGAGTCAGGGGAACTCCTGAATGGAGGAGAGCCACAAAACCAGGATAACCTCTGGTATTTTAAAATGACTTCATTGTAACCTACACTACGCACATGCTATCTTGAAATAAATTTGAAATAGTGGGCTCATTAATTCAAAATCTTTCTACCTCATTGCAGGAGGCATAGTGCCTATTTTGAAATAGGTGCTGTTAAGATGCAGAATCATGCTTATTGGCTGCATCTACATGAGCAAGTTCTTTTGAAAGATTTTCAAAAAAGAGCACTGGAACCCCATCTGGTTCAGGACCTCCTCATCTTACCAGAGGGTGAGGAGCTCCTGCAGCTTGGCCTTAGTCCACAAGGGGGTCCAACACTTCTGGGCCTGGCTCCCCTCCTGGGAGGACTCCACGGTGTCCTTGGAGGGCCCTGATATGGGTGGGGGTCTGGGTGCTGGGCATGATACCAGAGAGCAGGGCAGGCTGGCTGGGGCCTTGCAGCTGGGAGCAGTGCCTGCATGCACTCAACTTCATGCCTGAGGCTTTTTGGGAGCCTGCTTCCTTAAACATGGCCAGAAGCTGGAGCCATAGAGCTCTGCTTGTGCTGTGAGTGGCGCTGCCACCTGCCAGCTGATCACCATGGTGGAAGACTTCCTTTTTTGAAATGGTGGGCAGCAGAGTATCTATACTTGCTCTCTTTTGAAATAATTTTTTGGATTGGGGTGCTCTTCCCACCATGGGAACGAAGAACCAACTTTGACAGAACAGCCGCATTCTTTCAAAGTTACTTTCAAAAGATTGAAGAATGTGTAGAGATGCTCTGCAGGTCATTTCAAAAGAAGGCCATCTTTCACCCTCACTTTCAAATGTACTTGCTAGTGTAGACACACCCACTATGTATTTCAAAATAGCTAAGTGCTATTGCAAAATAGTTTTGTGTGTAGCAGTCCTATTTCAAAATAGGGCTGCTGTGTAGACATAGCCTCACAGAAGTGGCCAGGATCCCCACAGAGGGGAGACAGTAGGGAATCTTGTGAAGAAAGGTCCTTAAGGGAAAGAGAAAAGGAAAGCCCAGCGATGAGGGTGTTCAGCCTAACAAGCAAAGATGAAACTCGGCAGTGCTTGGGAATAATGGTATAGAGCCGGGGTGAGCAAACTTTTTACTTCAGGCCCCCACTTTTCATCCCTGTAATTACAGCCCCCCTGGCCCACCAACCTGTATGATGTAACCCAAACCAACAGAATTTTGGTAGTGTTCATATGAAAAAAATACGTTGCAGCATGCGCAAGAAATAAGTCTGTAGAATTATTTGGTGTATAATATGAATACACATTCATAAAAAGAGGAACATATTTCAACATTTTTAGTGAGATGGATGAGCCTGAGATCCAGCAGCTGGTCATAGTACACCCCCTTTATGAAATTTCACACCCCCACTTTGTGCAACCCTGCTGTAGAGTATGGAACTTCAATATAGCATGAGTGAGCAGAAAGATCACTGGTGTCTATTTGGATTCCTTAGTTTAGGCTTTAGTTAGACTTTTTTTTTTGACTCAGGAATGGGTCTAAACTTGATGAGGTTTAGTTGGAGAGTTGAGCCACATGCAGATATAGGCTGTTGCAGCATCGTAATAACTCCGCCATGAAGCCTCTATGAGCTCCACGCCAGTCCCAAGCCTGGATAAAAGAGGAGAGTTGGTCAGATGTGTGTTGATGTGCTGACCATCAAACAACAATACAAAGAAAATCTGATGCCTGTACAACTAAATGATAAAAGATGCCGTCTCTGATGTTACCTGGATAAACAAAGTCCATGTTACCAATCAAGCAATCGGGGGTGGGTCGATAAGTTGGCTACTGAAAGAAATTACAACTAACACTTACGCTATCCATTGGAACATGGAACGTCTGAACACTGTGGGCAACTGGAAAATTAGAGCTGCTTCAGAAGGAGATGGAGAGATACCAATGCTATATACATGGACTGGCAGAGATGCATTGGACGGGATCAGGAGAGAGATGTAGTTGGGAAGTCATTTGATCAGGAAATGAAATGAAGCATGAAGCAGGAGTTGGGTTCCTTCCTAGCAAAACAGCTAGAAGAGCATTATTAGGATACAAACTGGTGAGTGCAAGAATGATGGTAGTGAGATTCGAAGCAAAACCGTTCAACATCTCAGTCATTCAGGTGTATGCACCCACATCGGACAGTATGGAGGAAGAGATTGGGCTATTCTATAAAGACTTGACAAAGATGGTGGAGGAGATACCAAATAAAGATGTGTTGATCATCGGAGGAGATTGGAATGCAAAGGTTGGAACAGATAATGAAGGTTGGGAGAGAGTCATGGGAAGGTTTGGATATGGAGAAACAAATGAACAAGGTGAGAAACTTCTAGAGTTTGCTACAGAGCATTAGATGGTGATCTGCAACATGAGATTCCAACAAAAGGACTCTAGGAAGTGGACGTGGTGATCAAATGACAAGAAGTCCAAGAACTTGATAGATATGATTTTGATAGGAAGATGGATAACATCAGTACAGCAGTGCCGAACTTTCCAAGGAGCAGATATAGACCCAGACCACAGTCTAGTGATTGCAAACATTGAGATAAAACTCAAAAGAAAATGTAAGACAGAGTTTAAGAAAAGAAGAGACATGGTGAGGCTATGTGAGGAAGAAACAGGGAATGCATACAGAACAGCACTCGAAGAGAAGATTAAGAATATCGCCACAGAGAAAGACCTAGATAAGAGAGTCACAAGGATAGCCATTGCTATAGAAGAGGCAATTGAGCAGACTATTCCAGAAGAAGAAAAGATCAATAAGAAGCAGATTACCCAGGAGACACTGAAGTTGGTTCAAGAGAATAGAGCGTTGAAGATCAGAAGAGATGTCTCTAAGATGGCAGAACAACAATATAGGGTGAAATGCAATGCAATAAAGAAAGCAGCCAGAAAGGATAAGGAGAAATGGTTAGAGGAGCAATGTGAAGATAAAGAGAGGTATTACGGTGATTGTAAGACCGGGGACGTGTATAAAACAATTTGGAATATTAATAGGAAATGGCAACCAAAGCAGATGGTAATCACAGATGAAAATAAAGAAATGCTCATGAACAGGGAGAAGATAGTGCACCAACCTATACAAAGCACAGTTGGACCCAAGTGTCTCAGAGAGACTGACTGAAGAACTGAAAGAGATATCTCCACTAAGCATTGAGACAGACTGATATTTCGAAGGAGGAAGTAGAAAAAGCAGTGAAATGACTAAAGAACAAGAGCCCTGGAAATGACAAGATCATGGGAGAGATGCTGAAATACAGAGGAGAAAGCATGATTCGGGAAATACACCACCTACGTAATATAGTATGGAAAGAAGGGAAGGCATCTAAGGAATGGACAAGATCTGTGCTCGTGACAATGCCCAGGAAAGGAAATACATTGGAGTGCAAGAACTACAGAATGACTGCCCTAACACGTCATCTAGGCAAGGTGCTGATGATGATACTGACAGAGATACTAAGATCGCAGATAGAAGAACATACAGCAGACAAGCAAGCGGGGTTCAGAAAAGATAGATGTACCATACAGCAGATATTGGCACTAAGACTGATAGCAGAAAAAGCTCAAAGAAAGAACAGGAATGTATACACTTGCTTTGTCGATTTTTCAAAAGGCATTTGACAGTATAGATCAGAAAGTGACATGGACGGTGTTGGAGTCATACGGAGTGGATGGCAGACTGATACGGTTGTTGAATGATAACTATGATGATGTGGAGGCAGGGGTGAGAAAATGTGGGGAGTTGGAAAGTTGGTTTAAAACAAATTACAAGACAAGGAAATCCAATATCGCCAAGTGTCTTCATCACACATCTGGAGAGAGCAATGGACAAGATCAAGGAGGAGGGACAAGGGGTTTCTGTGCATGGGGAAAGAATTAACATCCTGAGGTTCATGGATGATATAGTTACCATTGAGGAAGATGAGGAGAAGCTAGTGAAAACGGTGCAGGTATTAAACAAAGAAGGGAAGCGGTACGGACTGATTATGAACATCA